>NC_135375.1:54960673-55562673 GCF_049243985.1 Paroedura picta | reverse complement strand
GCCATCAAGCAGCCAATGGGCGGCTGTTAGCATGCTCCCAAACAGCCCCTTTCCCTTTAAGAAAGGTTTTTTTTTAACACACCCGTTGCAACGAATATGCGTTGCTTCGTTGCAACGGAGAGACCCATCCAGCTGGCAGGTGTGTTTGAGCTGCCATTTCATCGTTGCCATGCTCCCCCCGAGTGAAAAAAAAAATCCCCCCCCTCACGGGCGCGATTTTCGGCCGAAAACAGTGTGAAAAACAAAGAAGAAGAAGAAGAGGAAGAGTTGGTTCTTATATGCCGCTTTTCCCTACCCGAAGGAGGCTCAAAGCGGCTTACAGTCGCCTTCCCATTCCTCCCCCACAACAGACACCCTGTGGGGTGGGTGAGGCTGAGAGAGCACTGATATCACTGCCCGGTCAGAACAGTTTTATCAGCGCCGTGGCGAGCCCAAGGTCACCCAGCTGGTTGCATGTGGGGGAGCGCAGAATCGAACCTGGCATGCCAGATTACAAGTCCGCACTCCTAACCACTACACCAAACTGGCTCTCCAAACTGGCTCTCCAAACTACACCAAACTGGAAAATACATCAGCAAACGGGCTTCTCTGTTGTTTGTGCTTAGTGACTAAACAGCTCTGGGGAGGGACTGAAGCCAGGGAAGCCTCTAAACGGAGGCTCACCGGTGCGTTGATCTCTGCTCGCTCGGAGAAAAAAAAATGGCGATCGCTTCACCGGAAGATCAGAGGAGAGAGCTAGGGGGAGGGACTTTGTAGAAACCACAACAATGGTAACTCACAGAACTTTCCCGCTAGTGTTGCAGATTGGTTGCAGGAGTGTAGCGCTTTCCAGAGGGTGAATCCACTTTTGGTGGCGCTTTTTGGAGGAGGCGCTTTTACAAGGAGGCGCTTTTTGCGGATCGGTTTCAGGTGTGTGGCAGATTGTCAACGACGTTGTGCATAATGGCAAAACTGTAGCGTTTTCAATTGGCAACCATTGTGTGATTTCGAAGGAGTGCGGAAAGCCTTCAAGTTTTGTTTGTTTGTCTGTTTGTTTCATTCATTCATAAATTCATTCATTCATTACATTTCTAGGCCGCCCCATTGCGCCTGGCCTCTCAGGGTGGTTCACAACTTTTATGTATACATGTTCTTATGTATTTAAGTGTTTTATATGTATATTAACTCTGTTTTCTAATTCTTTTAAAATTGTTTTAATGAGGTATGTTTAGGTGGGTTTATTGTAATGGTTATGTAATGTATTTTATTATATGTGTAAAAAATGTAGCTGCCTTGGAATGTGAGACATACTTTTGTAAATGCAGGACATGATTTTGTACATAAAATAAATAAAAATAATGATGCATTATGGAGCAAACAGTGTTTTTGTTACCCATGTTTGATAGCTAAAATTTAGCCTTGAAGAACACAACAATATATTTGGGTAAATATTTTTGCCCCATTACTTCCCATTAGTTGTGTTAAATGTTGGAAATAAAGAAGCTGTAAAATAGTTTAAGGCATTAAGGTAGTTTGAGACTGGTCTGATATGAGGCTAGGATAGCATATTCTGAGATGTGTCTTGAACATCTGTCTCAAGTATACATTTGTCTCAGAATGCACATTTTAACACACATTTTCACAATTTTCCAGTGATTTCTCTCCCTGTACCTTAAAAAAAATACAAGCAGTAATAATTAAACTGTGCGAGAGGTGGCAGTTGGTGTAGTTTCTCATAATTGCTGAATATGAAATCTGAAGGAGACAAGTCCCAACTCTGTATTGCATGCCCAGTTCCTAATAAATAAAACTATGAGGGCCGAATCCAAAACAACCCTTGCAAATGTATAGGGCAATAAAGAGTTTGCCTCAAGGTGCAACCTTCCCATCCTGTTATGCTTGCTGTTGCTAAGGTCCCAGCAGATCCCTGCAGTGAATATATATACAGAGAGATATTTATGGATATTGAGAGAGGGGGGGGATTTATTGTTTGGGTATGTTTCAGGGCACTATTGCTTTAAAAATGTTCTTGAACAGACATTCCAATTTTTGAACATTCAGTCCTGAATTTACAATTTGTAACCTTCTGTATATCTTAAATGCCAACTGTTACGATAAAATAAGCCATTCATAAGTTCTTTACAAGTGGCTTTGGACCCATGTACAAGCAGTTGAAGAAGAGATTGATAACACACATTTCTTCAAAACACTTTTCTTACAGTAAATAAACAGAGACATTTAAAAATAAATGGAAACATACTTTACCTATACTGGACTACTGTTAAGTTCTGTTCTCCACAGTGCCTTGCACATCGAATATACCTCATCCAGCTTGACTTACTAGGCTCCCCACCATCAATAAAGTGCTGTAGTGTCCCATCTTGATCATATATCTGTCCAAGAGGTCAGAAGGTCAAACATTTAGAATGAATCATCAGCAATCATTTTCACTGCTTTGCTGGTGTTTCTATGTGCCTATTCCAGAAATTTATTGCAATGAGATTTCACAGCTTATCGATGCTTAGAAATCCAAATGGAGCAAACAGGAATTTGGGAGGGATAAAAATGTATCATGCTTCACTTATCAAGCCAACCTTTCGTATATTTAACATACTTCTGTTGCATCAGAGATATAGCCATAGTTCCCTAATAATATTTAACCATTTTCAGACAGGCTAGGCTTAAATAATGAACTGTCAGATAAACAGGATTTAAAAAAAACTCTGGTCAAGAGCAGCACTAGAATGGCTGGATAAGAGTTAGTATTAGCTAAGCTAGTATTTGGCTGCTTCAGATGTCAGTTGCACCAAAACTCTTCTGCTAAGAGAATTGCCAGCAAATCTTTCTTAAAATGAGTTCTGGTATTCTAAAAAGGGAAGGAGTGTGAAGAGCATTACAGCCATTTCCAGAACACATGAAACCTGACTGGACACATGGAAATGACAACAGCAGATAGGATCTGTCTGGTTTGACAGAGTATATTATGTTGCGTTTTTAAACTCCTTTGTACGGTGATGGGAAGAATTCTCATAGAGGTCATTCATCTCCAGAGAAAGACTTGGTAGAAAGGTACACCAATTCTCCCTCTGATAGAATAAGCAATCAATATTTTTAAAAATGCTTTAAAATTAATAATAATGAAGGGACAAAAGTGCTTTTTAAAAATCCTCCTAAAGGACAGCATTTAAAAAAAAACCCAAGAATCCATTTAGAAGAATCTGTACTCCTTTAAATATGACATTATTTTAGGAGGTAAGAGAATCAAAGATTAAAGGGTACTGTATTTTTATCTAGCACCTTTTCTTTGGAGCTCTGCTCTTTTACCAAGGTTAAAGAATCAAATCTTTATGAGGTTCTGAATGTTTAATACTTTCTTTTTGTGACTTTCATTATTATTTTATATGTTTTCTGGTCTCACGGGAACTAGGAACAGAAGAGCTCAACAAGAAAACAAACAAAAAGCTAACTATTCTTGAGCACTCATTCTGCCTGAAAATAAGTATGAAGAAATGCACATCTCTGATTAAAGGAAAGATAAAACATTCTCTGTAGGTAGTCCCTTTAACATGTTTCTAACTGACCACAGCATCCATATTTGTGCAAAAACTACTTATGGAGCTCTTAGTTAGATAAAGCAAAATATCTATGGAATAAATAGGATGATGGCCCATCACTTTAAACAACATACAACTGGAAATGTTCAATACCATTTAATAATTAAAAAAACAGCTCTCAGCAGTTCTCTTTTATTTGCTGATAATGCCTTATTATTAATAAGTACACCCTAATATAATTTAACAAACTTTTAAAATATCTTTACTCATAGGTGTGGTGGCCTGAGACAGATATTTGGAAGCAGTAATACAACAATAGAGCCTCTTGTGGCGCAGAGTGATAAGGTAGCAGATATGCAGTCTGAAAGCTCTGCCCATGAGGCTGGGAGTTCAATCCCAGCAGCCGGCTCAAGGTTGACTCAGCCTTCCATCCTTACGAGGTCGGTAAAATGAGTACCCAGCTTGCTGGGGGGTAAACGGTAATGACTGGGGAAGACACTGGCAAACCACCCCGTATTGAGTCTGCCATGAAAACGCTAGAGGGTGTCACCCCAAGGGTCAGACATGCACAGGGGATACCTTTACCTTTAATACAACAATTTGGAGTGTGTAAATCCAACTGTCATTTGAAAAACATTCTTGCATCCATGGGAATGGCTACAACATCCCAGAGCAAGACTTCACATAGACTTTGCTGGTCCTGTTATAGGGGAAATGTTCTTAATAATAATGGATGTACATCCAAAGTAGACTGAAGTTCATGTAATGTCCTCTACTACAGCTGAAGCTACTTTTGGTAAACTCTGCCTTAACTTTTTCTACCTTTGGGTTACCTGAGATAATACTAAGTGATAAAAACCTCAGTTTATAGGCGTCATTTTCAGAGAATTCATGGAGGAAAACAGTTTCAAGAATACAAGAAAGATACCATTTCACCAAGCTTTTAACAGTTTAGCAGGCCCATACAGACTTTGGAGGATGGACTGAAAATTATGGGATGTGAAAGCATTGAAACTGAACTGGGATGATTTCTTTTCCAGTACGAGATCACACTACAAACTACTACAACAATGTTGCCAGCAGAATTTCTAATGGGCTGGAAGTTATGAACACGTTTAGACTCTTTATATCCTAATGAGAGCAGTAGGCAGCATAAACATCGGTGGGGGCACCGGCTCTTCCGCTTCATGGTATAAATAAAACAAAAAGCCCAGTGGCGGAATGCTCAGTCTGGGATCGAAACCCCGGATTGGGCCCTTGCCGCCAGACTGCTGAAAGAGGGGCTCCTCTGCCACTTGGTGCGGTTGTGAAGCACACAGCGCCTCCCGACATGCACACACCCCACCGGACATTCCTTGTAGGCGGTGACTCAGCCACCAACGCTTCGTTCCCTGCCTGGAGTCTGCTCTGCCGGCCCCTCTGATTGCGCCAAGCTTTGCCTTGAGGCTGGCCGCCCGCGGGGAAGAGCCGGTACCCCCACCGAGGCTGCAACAAACTCCAAGGTGGGCCTCTTCCCCTGCATGACTGCCATCTGCTCCCCGCCCCTCCAGCGGCCTGCCTCCCGCCCCCAGCCGCTAGCACCCACTGTATTTTCCCTACAGCGGGCCTTAAAGCTAGTCCTACTATAATTCTAATTGCGCCCCCAGCGGGCAAAAACACGGATGTGTGAAAGCTCCACGCATTCGCATTTGCACGGAGCTGCTGCGCGTGCATATTGCCACCGGGCTGCCCTCTCCATTTCGCCCCTGCTAGTGGTCCCCAGTCTTAAAAAGGTTGGGGGACGCTGCTCTAGACTGTACCATCGAACTAAAACTCTAATGCCTCTTTTAAAATTGTACTTTCCACTTTTGATGGTGTCTAGTTGTCTATTGCAATGCTGGGTCATTTAAGAGCTTTGGGGTTTTGATGGAGAAGCAAGTTAGTGCAAGTGCAGAAAGAATTCAGTCTTCCATCTTTATTTAGCCCAGAAGATGGACACATACTTTGACTTGAGATTTTGCCACATGGATCTGTGTTATGATTACTGTGATGCTAGAGTGTAATGCACTCTACATGTATCTTCTCTTAAAGTTAACTAGGAAAATCCAGTTGGTACACAACAACACAGCCTGATTACTATCAGGTTTAGGAAGAACGTTTGTGTTTCACCTGTTCTGCTTTACTCCATTGGTTCAGTTCAAGGTCCTGGTCATCACCTACAAAGCCCTTAATGCCCTTGAATTTACACACTTACAGGACCACTACTTCCGCTATCCTTCGTTAAGTCAAGCTCACTTATCCAAACAAAACCACCTGAAGGTACCACCCTGCAAATGGGTAAGATTGGCAGTTGCCCATTATAGCTTGCTAAGAAGAGGAACCAGGAGGAGAAGAAGGAGTTGGTTCTTATATGTCACTTTTCTCTACCAGGAGTCTCAAAGCGGCTTACAGTTGCCTCTCACCACAACAGACACCCTCTGAGACAGGTGAGGCTTAGAAAGCCCTGAAATCACTGCTCGGTCAGAACAGCTTTATCAGTGCTATGGCGAGCCCAAGGTCACCCCTCTGGCTGCATGTGAGGAAGCAGGAAATGAAACCCGGGTTGGCAAATTAGACATCTGTGCTCCTAACCACTAAGGTGGCTGTTTGTTGCTTGTGCTGTCTTCTAATTCTGCAGTCGTGGCCAAATTTCATTGTTTGTTGGATGTTTTATGCTGTTTGATTGCATTTTTAAACACAGTAATCTGATTGAAATGACTATATAAAAAGAAAAAGGCCATATATAAATTAAATAAATACAGAGAGTCTAAGCAACAGCTAGATCAAGGACTGCTATGGTTGGCCTGATCAAAAAGTGAGATTAGATAAGGTTTCCAGATGTTGCTTTACATGTGGTATACAATAAGATGGGGGTGATAGTAAGAAACAGGCATTTACTATACAAACCATGCACATAGAGATGCCACTAGAAATGAGTGGCATAAAATCCAATGTACATTTCCCCAGATCACATAATTGAAATCTACTCCTATACACAATGGCATACCTACCTTGGATTATACTTGTATATGTATCCCTTTTTACTTGACTTTTTCTGTTGTTGTTCACTTTGCAGTGTGTTTTAGTAAAGAAGCTCAAGTACAGCCTAATTGATTGGAATTTGATCTAGAAAGAATTGCTCACAAATTTGTACTGTCCTAAGATTGAAAACAAATTGAAGAGCCTAACAGAATTTTAACAGTTATTCCCAATTTAACATAAATTGAACATGGTATTGAAAACTAAGATCAATCCATGGGACAGTTTATTAATTAAATGAGTCCATGATTTAAAAAAATGATTTCAACCTTTACAATGGCTATTTTAAACCAGTCCAAAAGTTCAAATGCCATTGGACACAGGGCTCTTTCATATACCCTTGACCTTAATAAGAGAGAGAGAGTTCAGTCAGAAGAAGGGCTGCCTGAGAAGGAACTACCATATTAAGATAACTCATTCAGCTCCTTTGCTGCTGTGTTCAGCCTAAACCTCTCTGCTGCTGTTTTTTACACTTCCATTGAGTCTTTAAAAAGTTTCTCTTTTCACATAATATGACTGCTTGTGGGGGAGGGCCCAACAATTCATTCTGGGATAAAAAACAAAAGACATGATTTGTTCTGGAATTGTATACCGGTTAGAATAGGTATATAGTTGAAGGCAGTTAAATAGTTTGCCCAGTTCATCTGTTAGACCCATTTATCTGGGATAACAATTCCATCTAGGTATTTAACAAGAGAGACTTATTGCACAAGATGGCATATTCACGTAGTTTGGCTGGTAAAATATCTGTGGACTTGTAAATATCTTTCTCAATCTATATGCATAACATATTATAACAAAAGTTGTATTAGATTTAAACAAAGGTGGAGTAAAAATTGGTGGAAGTAATATTAACAATTTGAGATATGCAGATCACACCACATTAGTGGCAGAAAATACGAGACTTGAAATGACTCCTGATTCACTGGAGGAGAGTTTTCTGGATATTCTGAACCAAAAAGACAAATATTTATTATTTATTTATTACTGGATTTCTTACCTGCTGCTATAGAAAATCATCATCTTGTGGCAGATAACAATAAAAGATTAAAAACCCAGATACATAAAACCTTTAAAAATAATTAATCATTATTAAAATCAAACATACTTTGACAGCAAGATAATAATACCCCCATCTCCTCCCCTACCCTCCCACACCCCTCGGTGCTCACATTTCAGGGGTTCCAATTGATCTTATAGTTCTTAAATATTGTTCTTGATTGTGAAGGGACCCCTCAATCTTCCATGCCCTGTCCTCAACCAAAGACTTTGCAGAAAATAAGTAAGTTCTACATCAATCAAGACTTAACTCTACCTTGAACACATTTTCTAAGCCTTTCTACCATTCAGAAACTTCTGAAATACTCTTCAGGCTTCAAGAAACTCCAGAAGTTATGTCAGGAGGTCATACCTCCCAGCCATGCACCTGGAAGTTACATGTCACCAGAAGTGACATCACCTAAGACACTTCCACTGATGTGACATCATGGTCTGTCACCCCCACCCCCCAGTGCCGACTTTACTAGGCTGGGAAGGGGGCTGAGGCATGCATCCACTTCTCCATCACCCTTGCCATCTCCCTCCAAACACAGTTAATTTAAAATGAGAGGACTCACCTCTCTGGATTCTAGTTATTACTACATGTTTATGATCAGGCCTGCTCCCTTTTCCACCCCTTTCCAGTCTCATAATTGGCCTTTTGAGGAGTGGAGAGCAGGTAGATGTAGCCATATATGGTTATATCACCCATTTTTTTTTAAAAAAAAATTAAAAACTGGCCAACTCTTCTGGGACTGTCAAGAAACTCCAGGATTTCATGAAACCCCTGTTGAGAAAGCTTGCCCTAGAAGCTAAAATGATCAAACTGAGGATATTGTACTTTGGTCCCATTATGAAAAGACAAGACTCATTAGAAAAGTCAACAATGCTATGAAAAGTTGAAAGCAGTAGAAGGAGAAGGGGAAGACTCAACATGAAACAGATTGACTTGTCAAGGAAGGCATGACTCTCGGTTTGGAAGCCCTGAGTAAGGTTGTCAGTGATAGGACATTTTGGAGCTGATTTATTTATAAGGTTACAATAAGTCTAAAGGGACTTGACAGCACTTAACACAAATGTTTTATATTATCTTCATAGAATCACAGAGTTGGGACCTCCACCACCATCTATTTCACCCCCCTGCTCAGTGCAGGAATTTACAACTACCTGCTCACTCACAGTGACTCTAATTTCATGCCCAGCGATTACTCCCACCAAAAACTTCCAAAGAAGGAGAACAAACCACCACCTGAGGAAGCCTGTTCCACTGAAGAAGAACTGTTCTAACTGTCAGGAATTTCTTCTGGATGTTCAGACAAAAATCATTTTGAATTAATTTCAGCCCACTGGTTCTGTTCTGACCCTCTGGGGCAACAGAAAACAACTGTGCAACTTCTCTATGACAGCCCTTCAAGAACTTGAAGATTATTATCATATCACCTCTTAGTCATATTCTCTGCAGGCTAAACAGACTAAACTCGCTCACCCTTTCCTCATACGACTTGGTCTCTAAACCCCTCACTATCTTCATAGCTCTCCTCTGGACATGCTCCTGTTTCTCTACATCTTCATTCAGTTGTGGTGCCCAAAACTGAACACAGTACTCCAAGTGAGATCTTATTGGAGTGGAGTAAAATGGCAATATCACCGTGCGTGATCTGGACAGTATATTTCTTTTAAAACAGCCCAAAATTCAGTTTGGCTTTTAAGCCACTGAATCACTCTGCTGACTCATGTACAGTCTGCTAAGACCTCCAGATCCTTTTCACACATACTACTGCCAAGACAGGTTTCACCCATTCTATAGTGATACATTTGATTTTCCCTATCTAAATGCAGAGCTTTACATTTTTCACTATTGAAATTCATTTTATTTATTTTAGCCCAGTTTTTCAGCCTGTCAAGATCATCCTGTATCCTGATTCTGTCTTTTGGTATGTTTGCTACCCCTCCTAGTTTAGTATCATCTGCTACTTTAATAAGCATTCCTTCTATTCCTTATTACACCTGAAAGTTCTTTTAGTACACTTGGGTACAATTCATCTGGCCTATATAATTTGGTTTAGTTGAAAGGAACTAGGTGTTTATGGACTGCCCCTACAGTGATTTCCAAGGATCCTCTAAGTCAGTGGTCCCCAACCTGCGGGCCGCGGCCCGGTGCCGGGCTACGGCTCCCTCTCCCCGCCCCCCCCCCGCAGTAAAAAACTTCCCGGGCCGCAAGCTTGCGGCCCGGGAAGCTTCTTACTGCGGCAGGGCGGGGAGAGGGAATCGGGGCCGGGCCGCGCCCATGTGGGCGCGGCCTGATGCGGGGGCGCGGCCCGATGCAAGGGCGCGGCTCGATGTGCGGGTGCGGCTTGCGGGCGCGTGCCGATGCGGGGGGGCGGCCCGCGGGCACGGCCCGATGCGTGGGTGTGGCCCGCACGTGGGCCGCGGGCCGCGCCCCAATGCCCTACCGGTCCCCAACCTCAGAAAGGTTGGGGACCACTGCTCTAAGTGCCTGGTGGACCATTTGCTAGGGGCATGAATTAAAATAACTACAACTTACAAAAGAGACACAGTTTGCTGCTTGGCCATGGTACAAAAGCAATTCCCCCTGCAAGAAGTCAAATGAAAGTCAATGTGGTGGTGTGGTTAGAATGTTTGACTAGGATCTACCATGGAAATTTGCTGGGTGACCTTTGACAGCTCACATCCTTGGCCTAAATTACCTCACAGAATTATTGTGACAGTAAAATAGAGGGAGGAGAACAATGTAAGCCACAGTTAAAAACAGGATATAAATGAAGAAAAATGTAAAAAAAATAAGAAACTGTAATTGTTACTCTGCATATATTGCTAGTACTTTCACAAAACTTAAAAAGTTTTGGTCCTGGCAAGATCACAAGAGAGTATGATAGAAATTGCTTCCAATACACATGTGGAACACATGTCTGTCCATTGATATATTTGTGTTACTTTGTTATCAGCAGTCTTCAGATGTTAGTTTTTCATTTTAATTCTTTTTTTAAAAGATACCATATTGTATTGTTTCCCACTTTTTCATGAAAATGTTGAGCTGAAAAGCATTATATAAAATTATATTAAAAATAGATACCCAATAGAATTTAATCATGGAACTTATATAAACATATGAGATCCATGGGAGAGGCAGAGGGCATCCTGGTAAGCAAGCCAATTTCCCAAGTACTTGGCTTGCCAATAATAGCTTCAGACATTAGCAGCTGACATTTTATTATTGATTCAAATCAAGACTTCAGAAATGATGTTTTTACTTCTTTTCTCTAATGAGAGTTGAATTATTTTAATCCTGCTTAGATTCAAGACTAAGAATCTTCATTCTCATTCACCACCAGTTTGTTGACAGACATAATTTAAATGCAAAGCCTAGAATCCTGTATCGATTTACATGGATAATTGAACTTTATAGTTCAACTGGTTGCAGTATAGATACCTCAATATTCATATACAGTTCATTTCAACATTAATGCTTTTCTAATCCTTATCCATGGTTCCTATATATATTTGTGAAACAGCCTGGGGGGGGGGGACATGTCCAGTTGTCCAAGTTAGAATAGGGCCAATCAGGGTGCAGTTAGCAAAGCAAAGCTGGCTGTACCTTGATTGGCCCTGCCCCTGCAGCTCCCGCTCTCCATCCTTGGATTCTAGCCTCTTTGCTCTCAGACGCGCCTCAATGCCTGGAGCCAGCAGCAGGTAAGGGGAGAGGGCCCTGGGCAAAGAATTGTAGTGGAAGGCTTGCTAACGAGGGCCTCTTGGCCTGGTAAGTAGGGCCTGCTAACGAGGGTCGCTTGGCCTGCTAGGCTGGGCCTGCTAATGAGGGCCTCCCGGCCTGCTGACTGGCTGCTAAGGAGCAATATCCCAGCCCTGCTAATGAGCTGGCCAGCCCCTGCCCGCCCCACTTGATCTGTCTGCAAGCTGCGGCCCAAAGCCACCTTAAGCTGCCTGGCCAGAGGAGTGGACCCTTTCAAGGCCCGTTCTTACGAACGGGCTTTGAAGCTAGTAAATATTATAATTCTCAATTATACTTCTTGTTATATTGCATTACCCTGTGGGTATCAACTTGTTGGTCATTCCTGGCCCCAAGGAAGTTTGCCCAGCCTCAACCAGGGCCAGGGCCTTTTTGGTCCTGCCCCCAATATGGTGGAATGAGCTTCTGAAAGAGCTGAGGGCCCCACAGGATCTCTCTGTGTTCCACAAGGCTTGCAACAAAGAGCTCTTCCGCTAGGTCTATGGTTGAGGCCAGGGCATGGAAGATCAGATGGGCTACCTGGAAGACTCTGCCACCATGCCAGATTATCGCTGTCAGTAGCAGGCGTAGACCCCTTGGCACACTGAGGAGTAGCTGCTACAGACTGTGGGTTGTGCGTGATAGTTTTGCCACCAGGATTTAACGGGGACTTTAATGGGGATATTGTATTTTTTATGTGGGGTTTTACTTGTAACCCGCCACAAGAAGGCTTCCCATGAATATAAATATAAATATTTTTCTTCTTCTTCTTCTCATTATTATTATTAAATATGACAATTTAGGTGGTTGGGTGCTAATTTATTTATTCACTTTGTTATTTTGCTCAAACCAATTCTCATTAATTGCTAAACCAACCAGTTCATAATACATCATAGCTATCAATTTACAGTAATTTCAGAAGATAATCAGACCACAAGGGAGGGCCAAAAGCATTTTAACTTAAACAACAGCCATTTCCAACATTTCTGCCTTGCAGCTCCTTCTAAACATTGATATGTCACCTCCTTTATTTCCTTAGGTAGCCCATTGCATAGGCCTGGAGCTGACACACAGAAATCCCCTGTGAAGCCTAATATGGTTCCTGGGCAACATGTCTATTGAATGAAAGGGGGCAAGGAATTCAGATTATTTCCACAATGCAAAATGCTGGGTCAGAACAAGGAACTTCCATGTCCTCCAGTATGACTTGCATTCCAAAGCCAAAGTGCAACAAATACCAAGGGGATTTCCACACCCTTTAAAGAAAGTTAAATACTTACCTCTCATTGCTGTTATATTCCAGCCCCTCCATATGACATCGCCAACATGCAGCATCTGAGCAGTAAACGGCCAGCTACATCCTCCATTTTATAGCACTAGGTGAATCCCAAAAAGTGGATTCACCAACATACGTAGCGCTATCTAATGGAGAGCAGCCAGCAGCCCACCAGAAAGGTATGGAGGTTGAAATGCATAAAAGGCACCTGTCTTGTCCTGCTCTTGCTCCCACCCCTACATGTGCAGCCAGTAATGTTGCTAAAGTCAACACTTTCTCACTATAAGTGTAGCTAACTTGGGGCAATTGGCTGTTCAAATTTATGCATTTAAGAAAAAATTAGTGGGCATCGGTAGACCTGGCTTGAGTGACAGGTGGAAGAGAGCCACGTATAAATCACGTTGCTCCCTTCCACCATTTCCAGCAGCACTTGTGGAGGGGGAGAAGCGTGAAATGGCAGTGGAGAAGGGCAGGACAGCAAAAAAGGTTAGGAGGGGCCAGGAGGCATGATTTTATTTAGCGTTATGCCACTCAGCTGGTGTAACGCTATTTTTAACAATGTGCAGAAATGCCCCAAGTTGATAGGCTATATTTTCCCATTTCCTCACACTTCCATTTCATTAGTTTGACACACTATACTGATTGCTGAATTCTTTGTGCTCCTAGCTTAATTTATGTATATGGACATTGTAGTATGTGCGTGCACAGACACACATATAGCTGGATTATAATGATTATGTTGAAGCAGTAGCAGAAATGTGGAAGTTGTTTGCCACCTTCATTTATCAGAAACTACTGTACATTGCAAATATTAAAATACACTACACAAGAACATAAAGAAAGCCATACTAGGTCAGGCTAATGACCATCCAGCCCAGTATTCTGTCTCCACTAATGGCCATATTCAGAAAGTTTTAACAACATGGGCTGTTAATAGAGTCCCTGTAGTCTGTTACAAGTCACTTTGTTTAAAGTATTACAGTATTAGCAGCACCTTAAGTATTACGATGGATGCTCTTAACATCATGGGCAATAGCTGTTGATATTCCTTCTGTCTTCTACAAAATTGTCCAGTAGGTTTTCAAACTTTATTAAATGATTGGCAATTACTGCTTCTGGTGAAGAGTGTTCCAGAGGTCAATTGTGTACTGTGTAGAAAACTATAAATTGAGTTCATTGTCTAGGGAAATTGAGTAGACCAAAAAAAGGAAGTAATGATTTAAAAGTGAGAGAAACTGTCCAAAAGAAAAAGCTTCTGAACACTAAGCAGGCTTCATAGTAGCGGTCTAGTATGCATAAGAACAACATATGCCAAGTTCTATTAGAAGTTGCTATACAATGCTTTTACTACAGTGAAGTCAGTGGGCTCAGAAGGGTATGTCTTCTTAACTCCATACTTTAAATTCTGTAAACATTTATTGGCATCATAGGCAACAAAATATTTCCAGGAACAGACTGCAGTGGTCAAGGCTTAGCTGCAGCAAGAAGTCAATGGATGTGAGACTGGGTCTTAGGGGAAATATAGCCTATACTAGTGATCCCCAACCTGTGGGCTGCGGACCACATGTGGTCCTTCGACTAATTGGAGGTGGGCCCTGAAGGACGCCTCCCCCCCCCGGCCCTTTACTTTATCCCCCCCGGCCCTTTACAACACACTTCGGGTGTCATTGTCTCCCATCACTCCCAGATGGGACTATCTTGTTGCAGAGAAACAAGCTCAGGGTTCCCATAGATTTGTCATTGTCATGAGTTAAAATTTCCATGAAAATAAAATGTTCCTTATGTTCACTGTTGTGGCGTGTCTGTATCTTATTTTGAAGGGATGTTTAAACATTACCATAGCGATCAGAGAACGTTAGGGCAGTGGTTGAGAGTAGAGGAGTAAACTACCCCCCCACCGGGCCTCAGTAAAAGGCGTTGAGTGGTCCCCGGTGATAAAAAGGTTGGGGACCACTGGTCTATACCATGCTATCTCTGGACCTGTTTTAATTTTAAGGGGAAAAAGGAGATTGAGCCTCTTCAGTGAATGACTGTGTTGGTACTATTTTGTTACAACTTTGTGTTTGTAATGCTTTTCCTGTAGATGTATAATTCCTGACAATATCGTAACGGCAAAGGTCTATCAATTACTATAAGCCACAATGGCTAAACAGAGCCTTTTCAGGGATGTCTCTTTGGACTTTCATCAGAAGAGCTGCTGCTGATCCTTCCTGCTTCCCTGGCTGTTGTTGAATGAGCAGGAAGGAGATTGTGTGTATAGGCATTGTGTGTATGGTGGACTGTATGACATTATACCTTGATGATGTCCTTCCCAACCCTGTCCTCCCAGGTTCCAACACCAAAATTTCCAGGGATTTCCTAGCCCAGAGCTGGCAGCCAGGAGTTACATTACATACATGTAAGTATAACTACAGACCAATTTATGTGAACTAATGTCAACATTAGTGAACAGATGTCAACAATGGTAAAGCGTGACATAATGGACAGGGGGGAGGCGTGGACAGCGGTGTAGTGGTAGGCAGCACCGGGCAGCACCGAACATCCCCCGTCCTTTCTGTGGCATTCTTTCCACAGGCTCCACAGGGCCACCCCCCTGGGCCGCCTGCCCCTGCCTGGTGCCGCTATTGCGCCTTTGCTTCCAACACCTCTGCCCAGCGCCCCTGAGGCGGCCAAGGGCCAGGGAGGAGGAGAAGCGCCACTGGAGCCGGAGCACCCAGGCAAGGAGGTGATGGCAACCCCTACAGCAGGAAGGGGTGGGAAGGGAAGGGGCTTGACCTGGCACCCACGACCCCTGCCAGGTCTGCCCAAGGTGCCAGGCTCCATCCCCGCTAGAAAGGGAAGGGAAGGGAGAGGGCACAGCCGAGATACTGTCAGGCGGCCAGTGCCAGGGCATACCTGCTGTGGGGCATAGAGGAAGTGGTTGAGGGCAGGCAGCTGGGTGCCAAGGGGCAGGTCACGGCAGAAGGCATAGAGCAGCGGGCGGCTGGGCTCCGGGAAGCTGGTGCTGCTGAAGGGGTCCGTGTCATCCACGAACTGCACGCAGCAGGCCAGCAGAGGCCCCACCATGGCACAGCCATACACCCCCACCCCCAACGAGCTCTCAAGCAGCTGCACGCCTGGACTCAGGCAGCCAGGCAGGCAGGCGGGCAAGCATGGCGTGTTGGCCTTCGGGGCTCGTGGCTGGGCAGCTGGGTCAGGGCAGCAGGGCCTGGGTACTGGGGGCATCTGGGGCTGGCTCCCCCATGCTCTGCAGGCAGCCAAGGCAGCTGCTACTGCTTCTGGGAAGCCGGCCCACATGCCCTGCCTGCCACCTCCAGCGGGCGCATGCACGGGGGGGGGGGGGGCGGAGAAAGGCCAGGGCAGGTGGGACATCTTAAAAATGCCGCGGGATGTGGTACAAATTCTTTAAAGTCAGGACAGTCCCACCAATAGCGGGATGTCTGGTCACCATAACTAAGTAGTCTATTGAATCCTGCACTAAAAAAAATTCCTTCATAATTAATAGCACAAATATTTGAAGCAAACATTTTGAAAGCTGCATTCATGTTTTTTGTCATAAAAGAGTAACTTGTATTTCTCTGAAATGTGTTTTGAGAGAACGAAACACTTAAAAGCCCTTTCTAGCATTTTAAAATTGCCAGAATACCAAGTTCCCAAGATGATAATTAAATGTTTAAGTAGTAAAACCTATGATAAATTATGCTTGTGCTTCCCTGTAAAACAAATGAATGATTGTAAAAAAATGAAGATATATTTTCATACTGATAAATGCTTGTAGCACACCAATCCTTCACATTCACTAGATTTTAGAAATAGAACATGAGCATGAGCATGTTTCATTTACAGCTAGAGTTGAAATTCTTTTCTTTTTTTTTTTGAGGACCAAAGTTGCCATTTTAAAAAATCAGAATTTCCCCCTCTGTTATGTTTGCTTCTAGAAGGAGAATCTGCTCCACTGCTGTTTAGGGCAGGCTACTTATGGCGAAGTGTCTGTGATGTTCCTTAAGGTTTTTTTGAAGATTAGAATGCTAAAATGAGTACTTGCTCAAGTCACAGAAGCCCTAAAAAGGTCCAAACAACATCTGGCCTATCTTACTTATCTTTAAGAAAGGCAGAGACTATCAATACAAAGTGGACTATCAATCAATCTGTGGTCTTCTTCAGACATTCTTTGTCAGACTTCAGAGAAAGACTTTGGAGAATTAGCTTTCCATTATCAGGATCTAATCTGTGATCAGAACAAACCACTGAACTTTTTACTTGGCAAAAATGTATACACCGGGGAGAATCAAATCCTGACAGTTCATTCATTTTTCTTCCTCGTGTAACCAGATGATGTTTGACTAGTGAGACCTACCCTCTTTGATCTTATAGTCTTTTGAGAGTGATCTGCTGGGGGGGGGGATATTTCTGCATCCAGCTGTTAAAATGTGACATGTTTGCCATTTTTCAGTGTCCTGGCTTAGTGCCACCTTTCAGGCTGAGTTTCAGATTTATCTCCCTCTTTCCTTAGTAATGATATCCACAATGCATCCGACACCAAAAAGGAAAGTACAAGTAATCCTTTATCTCTATACATGAACTATACTACAAACATTAACACGTGGTCCTCTTGTGAGAATTTACTAACTGGGATATTTTTTTAAAAATGAAAACATAATTGTTTTGAACATGTCACACTTAATGACATACCAAACTATTACATCTCTTCTACCTAAGAAAATGAACTTCACATTAGTTCTGATTATAGTAACTGAACTGTGAAGTGAAGCCTGTGTAAACTCAGTTTACAAATGAAACGAGTTTGGATGTTATTAAGACTGCTTCATGTGTACTTGAGTCTGCATTAAAAAAAATGGCTCCAGTTCAACAGAACCCAGTTCTGTTTAAATTAAGACAAACTTCTCATGAAAGCTTTAATAAACATTTAGGTTTAAGTAATCAAGAAAACCTGTATCTTCTCATATTTATTAAGTGCAATTTTTAGAGTTATAAAAACTTCTGTCACAAGTTGTGTATACTGTAAATTAAGGATAGGCCACATCAGTATGGTGTTTTCTCATCCATTGAGGTTGATGAGACACAACATGTTCCAATGTCTCCCTTAGTTCTAGCCCTGTGTCTTCCCTTTGGCCTCTTTATTTATTCATATTAATAAAGAGCATTATTAAGTAGACTCTAGCATATTTATCATGCTGTAATTTATCTTACAGTACAAAGAACAAATTGGAATAGCTGCATTTGTACATGTCACACTGATAAAATGCAAACACTGGAAAACAATTCAAAAGCACTCTAGGGCAGAGTCTGCACTTACTTTCTTTATTCCATTGTCAATCCTGTTGAATTCAGATCGCTTTGAACTCAGGTCTTCCTCTCCCCCCTCCTCCCCATTGAAACAGGAAAATCTTCTGCACGTGGTTAGGGAGGCTCAGAAGGTGGGGGGGAGCTCTTTCTTTTCTTGAAGGGGGGGAGAAGCCAAGCAGGGAGCCTCTTTCTTTTCTTGGAGGGGAGGAGGAGAGGATCAAAAAAGGCAGAGGAGGGAGGAAAAATCCAGGACCGACAGAAGTTGAGAGAAGTTAGGGGCTTCTCCTTTAAGGCTAGCATGTCACATGACCAGGTATAGCCTATCAGAGGTTTCTTTATTCAGGATTAACAGCAATCTCAGATATGACACAATAAAGGTAGGGTCACTCCGGAATCAATCCTTCTTGCTGCAGAAGGAAAATTAAAATTGCCCAAAATCCAAACTGAAATCGAATTCTGTGTAGAGTGCAGGGACTGAATCGATCTGGGGTTGGAATAAAAGCTCCATGCAGTTTACACCTAGGTAAAAAAGCACCTATTATTTTTAAAATACCAAGGCTAAATGGGCTGTTTCTTATTCTGAAGACTAAAGCATCATTTTCTTGCCAAAAAATGGGGGGGGGGAGAGCAGAATTGGGGGTGTTCTCAGAGATGAGATCTAAAAATGACAAAAGTAATAATGTGTAATGATGTGGCTCGTTTTTCTTTTATTTATAATATACGTAATTAATTGCAGTGTTGTTTACATTTCAGATTAGATAAATATATACTTTTTAAAGGCTAGTGAAGAAAAATTGTAGGATCATGGGATTCCCATGCTCTAGTGTCTTTTACTCCTAGTAACTGTTCACAAATTGAGCATAATCGGTTTTTTAAATGGAGATACTGTGCACTACAGGACATTATGATACAGTCTGTAGGTGGCTTACTCCTTTATAGAAGAGACAAAGAAAGTAACTTAGAATAGTATACATGTTGAGATTATTTAGTGATACAGTTTTCACTATACTACTCCTATTGTTTCATGAATTAATGCTAATATCCTTCATTAAATCATCAACTCTAATTTGCTATTCTTTTTCATTACATTCCCAGTATCAGCCAGTTAAATTAATCTACATTTTACCTTTCATGTCCTATCATCATCATCATCATCATCATCATCATCATCATCATCATCATCATCATTATTATTATTATTATTATTATTTATTCAGACTTTTAGCCTACCATTCCCTATAAAGGCTCATGGCGGGTTACAACAATATAGAACCCCAGAAAACCCCCCAATAAAAATACAACATATAATTAAAACAAATTTCTAAGATGTTCAGAACAGCGGACTAACATACCAACTCACCCACTCTCTGCCAAGGGGGCAGGGGACATTAATCAATAACCCACCACAGATTGACCCTGGGGGGTCCAGTTCTCCCTGGTGTGCTGGCCTCAACCATAAACCTGACAGAATGCTACTGTCTCTTGAAGAGGTGGGAAATCGTAATTTGCTTATAATTCTTAGAATTGGAAGGTACCTCCTGGGTCATCTTGTCCAACCCCCTGAACTACACAGGACACTCACAACCCTATCATTCATCCACTGTTACCTGCCACCCTCTTGAACCTCCACAAAATCAGCCTCTCTGTCAGATGGCTATCCAACCTCTGCTTAAAATTTTCCAAAGATGGAGAACCCACCACCTCCCAAGGAAGCCTGTTCCACTGAGAAACTGCTCAAACTTCGGGATATTCTTCAGGATGTTTAGATGGAATTTCTTTTGAATTAATTTCATCCTATTTATTTATTTATTATTGTATTTATATACCACCCTCCCTGAAGGCTCATGAAACAAGAAACAATATAGGGAACTCCATTTGTAGTAATAACAAGGTGATAATAATAACATTAACAAAATAACAACAATAATATTAAAGAATGGTGGAAACTGCAAAGAGCATCAGTTCAATTCATACTGAGGCCAGGTGGATTGGGGGAATTTGTAGTGCTCATTATAGGAGGGATGCTTGGAGGCCAATGGGAAGTGGTGGTTTAGGTTGACCTCAACCAAATGCCTGGTGGAGGAGCTCCCTTTTGCAGGCCCTGCAAAACTGTTCAAATTGATCAGGGCCCTGATCTCCTCTAGGAGCTTGTTCCACCAGATGGGGGCCAGGATGGAGAAAGCTCTGGTCCTGGCTGAGGTCAAGTGGTCTTCCTTGGGGCCAGGGACCACCAAGAGATTGGAGATGGAAGAGCACAAGGCTCTTTGAAGAGCGTAGGTGGAGAAGCGATCCCTCAGGTATACTGGGTCCATATTGTGTGTGGCCTTAAAGGTGATAACCAAAACCTTAAGCCTGATCCAGAATTTACTGGAAGCCAGTGCAGCTGCTGGAGGATCATCTGGATTTGGGACCTCCAAGGTGTTGCTGTGAGGACCTTGGCAGCTGTGTTCTGGATCAGTTGTAGTTTCTGGATTAAGGATAAGGGCAGGCCAGCATAGAGTGAGTTGCAGAAGTCCAGTCTAGAGAAGACCGTCATGTGGATTATTGTGGCTAGATGGTCTAGGGGCAAGTAGGGCACTAGTAGTTTGACTTGGCAAAGGTGGTTCTGGTCCGTCCCTCTGGGGCAAGAGAGAACAACTCTGCTCTATCCTCTATATGGCAGCCTTTTAAATACTTGAAGATGCTTATCTGATCCCCTCTCAGTCGTTTTCTCCCCCAGGTTAAACAGACCAAGCTCCCCCAACCTTTCCTCATTCGTCTTGGTCTCCAAACCCCTCAACATTTTTGTTGCCCTTCTCTGGACATTCTCCAGTTTGTCTACATCCCTCTTCAAGTGTGGTCCCCAAAACTGAACACAGTACTCCAAGTGAGACCAAACCAGAGTGGAGCAGATGTTCCGTGATCTGGACACAGTACTCCAGTTGATAAAGCCCAAAATCCTACTTGCCTTTTTAGCCACCAAGTCACACTGCTGATTTGTGTTCAATGTATGGTCTACTAAGACTCCTAGATCCTTTTCACATATAATACTGCCAAGACAAGTCTCCCCAAGTCTCTTAGCACCATATTGTTTAAGGTGACCAGATTGTCCCACTTTTGGATGGACAATACTATTTTTGTGTTCTATGCATTCTATGAAACTTTTTGTTGCTCCATATAGAACAGATTTTTAATCAAGACCCCCCCCCCCCCCGGTCAATGGTGTCCCGCTTTACCAATGTTAAAATCTGGTCACCTTAATATTGTTATTTATTTCCCACTCTTCTTCTAAAAATGTGCATTGCTTTCCTCTAAAATCTTTATTAGTGATATCTGTAGTACATTAACTCAATAATTCCATCTCTGCAAAAGTATGATTGGAGGTCACATAGTATTTACTAGGACATAAGGCCTTCAAGTTCTGGTCTGGGCCACCATTTCACAGTATGCTAGGTTGGGTCTTCAGAACTTCACCTTAGTATTTGCCACTGTAAAAGGGTTTTCATATATGTGCATGGACACAATATCAGATCCAGAAGCTGAAACAGGGAGCTCAACGAAATGAGATGGGAAACTCATGGCCACCATGAGTTTGCCACTGCCATTGTGTAGGAATGCACTATAATTGCAATGCATGTGCAGTGCCCTAAGTAAAGCCATGGGACTTATATGATGAATTTGATATTTTAAATTTTGAGCCTTATTTAAGTATCACTGAAGTTGCTATAAGAAAAGTCTTTCTACATCTGTAGAAGCTAATCGGGTTAGAAGAGTGTAACTCTGCTTGGGTGACTTTTCCTTTCCCTTCTGATGATGCTGAATTTCACACAAACCATTTCCACAGTTTTCTTCCCCCCCCCCCGGGTTTCCTTTGTATAAGTTGATGTTGAATGTGCACCCCACTTTCTGTATATGTTGTCTCCAAATGGCAATAGTGAGAGTTAATTTTGCATTGTGCCTTTCACATTTACTTCAGAGGCATGAGTGGCTGGCCCCACCTTTTGTGATTTTCTTGGAAGAGTGGGTGGCAATCCTGATTCTACCTTATCTTCCTTCCATTTTGTTTAAAGCTGAGCATGCCTAACAATGCAATTGCATATTCACACAATAAAAAAGAAACATGTCCCATGTTTCACCCATAATGAGCGGGGTGCATTAGCAGTCTCAAAATCCCAACCAAACATTTAAAAATCCCCCTTCCTTCTTCCCTCACCACTCCCCCTCCCATGGGAAAGGTCCCCAAATGCTGCCTTTTATCATTTGCTGAACAGCTCACTTCCTCTAAGAGCTACCTGCCAAGGGACTGGGAAGAATTGTTAACCTGAACAGAAGCTCATCACTGTCTATTAATTGGTATTACTCCTGAGAAGACTTTTTTTTTGGGGGGGGGAAAGTGAGTTGCATAGCAAATGGAAGAGGGGAGCATTTAGACATAATCCTCATAGATTCTCCCCCCCTGCCAGTTCTACATGGAACACTGGATGGACTTGCAGACCTGGAGCTCTTCTGCTGGGGAGTTCCCTCCCCCTACAAAAGCTGGCTGCGGGGGCTTTACAAAATAATGCAGTTATAGTTTCTCCTTTATGCTTAGATTATTTTTGACTGAAGGAGCCCAAAGGGGCCATTTTGCTTGGAGAGAAAGCTCAGAGGAGAAGGGGTAGGTGGGAGCTCCAATGCAATGTACCTTTTTAAAAACAAAGCAGCTGCTCTGCTTGGGAACTGAGTGCAACCAGAAAGGGAAGAAGGAGATCACTAAGACCGTTTATGCACTGGAAGTTTCATGATGGGCTGCAGGCTGGAGTTTTAGTTGTGGCAGGTTGCCCCACCTCTTCTTGCACCCACATGGGGGAGCATTTGGCCTGGTGCACCTCATCCACCCCCGTTCTGTGCTCCTGACAGGGGGTGGGGCAGTGAAGGTCCCAGTGCATAAACGGTCTAAGGAAGGGGATTCTCTAACATCAAGGCAAGTGGTATGCAGGAAACTGTCAATACAAATATACAAAACCTAAACTTTTATCCCTTAAAATTCTACATGAACTCTCTGTATTCAGTGACTATTGATTACATATTTTTCTAACCATAGTTCATTTCCCCTGGGCCAGGCTGATGCTTGCAGGCCCGGCTCATATGAGGGCAAGCAACCAGGGTGACCCCTGTATGGAACTAGGCAGGGGGCCCATATAGATGGTAAATTGCAACCTTTGGCCTCCAGCAAATGCCTGGTGTAAGAGTGCTGCTTCAGAACTTTGGGAGTTCTGTAAGGGCCTGGATATCTGCTGGCAGCTCATTCCACTAAGCTGGAGCCACGACTGAAAAAGTCCTGGCTCTGGTTGAGGCCAGGTGCACCTCTTTGGGGACAGAGATCACAAGCTGATTGGAATTAGTTGAGTAGAGAGCTCTGGGAGACAATAGCGCCTCAGGTACGCAGGTCCCAGACTACATAAGACCTTAAATGTTAGAATCAATACCTTAAACCAGATCCAGTACTCAATCAGCAACTAGTGCAGCTGCTGGAGAACAGGTTTAATATGTAATCTCAATGGGGTCCTTGTAAGGTTCCTTGATGGCTGTATTCTGTACCAACTGTAATTTCCAGGTCAAGGATAAGGGAAGGCTCATGTAGAGTGAGTTACAGTAATCTAGCCTAGAGGTGACCATTGCATGTCTGTGCTATTCTTTGCATGATTCAAAATAAGTTCTTTTGCCTTTTAAAAATATGCAAGATTTTAAAAATGTTTAAATTAAAGATGTATTAAAATACTCAGTTCAGATAATATCTTCCACCCAAATTTCCTTTGCCTGCAAAAATGTATATACAAAGCCTTGCCTGTGGATGCTAACAAGAGAATGAGAATAGTTCTTGCAAACAGAACTAGTGCTTATATTAGAATCATAGAATCATAGAATCATAGAGTTGGAAGGGGCCATACAGGCCATCTAGTCCAACCCCCTGCTCAACGCAGGATTAGCCCTAAGCATCCTAAAGCATCCAAGAAAAGTGTGTATCCAACCTTTGCTTGAAGACTTCCAGTGAGGGGGCACTCACCACCTCCTTAGGCAGCCTATTCCACTGCTGAACGACTCTGACTGAGAAAAACTTTTTCCTGATATCTAGCCTATATCGTTGTACTTGAAGTTTAAACCCATTACTGCGTGTCCTTTCCTCTGCAGCCAGCAGAAACAGCATCCTGCCCTCCTCCAAGTGACAACCTTTCAAATACTTAAAGAGGGCTATCATGTCCCCTCTCAACCTCCTTTTCTCCAGGCTGAACATTCCCAAGTCCCTCAACCTATCTTCATAGGGCTTGGTCCCTTGGCCCCAGATCATCTTCGTCGCTCTCCTCTGTACCCTTTCAATCTTATCGACGTCCTTCTTGAAGTGAGGCCTCCAGAACTGCACACAGTACTCCAGGTGTGGTCTGACCAGTGCCGTATACAATGGGACTATGACATCTTGTGATTTTGATGTGATGCCTCTGTTGATACAGCCCAAAATGGCATTTGCCTTTTTTACCGCTGCATCACACTGCCTGCTCATGTTTAGTTTACAATCCACAAGTACCCCAAGGTCTCGTTCACACACAGTGCTACCTAGAAGCGTATCCCCCATCCAGTAGGCATGCTTTTCATTTTTCTGACCCAGATGCAGAACTTTACACTTATCTTTATTAAATTGCATCTTGTTCTCATTTGCCCATTTTTCCATTGTGTTCAGATCTCGTTGAACTCTGTCTCTATCTTCCGGAGTATTTGCCAGTCCTCCCAATTTGGTGTCATCTGCAAACTTGATGAGTAGTCCCTCCACCCCCTCATCTAGATCATTAATAAATATGTTAAAAAGTACCGGGCCGAGCACCGAACCCTGAGGTACCCCGCTACTCACCTCTCTCCAGTCTGATGAAACACCATTGACAACAACTTTTTGAGTGCGGTTCTCTAACCAATTCCCTATCCACCTAACGATCTGAAAATCCAGATTGCAGTCCTTCAACTTATCCATCAGAACATCATGGGGAACCTTGTCAAAAGCTTTACTAAAATCCAAGTAAATGACATCAACCAAATTTCCCCGATCCAGCAAACCTGTTACTTGGTCAAAAAAGGAAACTAGGTTGGTCTGGCAGGACCTGTTGGAGACAAATCCATGCTGACTTCCTTGGATCACCAAATTGTCCTCCAGATGTTTGCAGATCGCTCCCTTTAATATCTGCTCCATTATCTTCCCCACAACAGAGGTCAGACTCACTGGTCTGTAGTTTCCCGGGTCATCCTTCCTCCCTTTTTTGAAGATCGGAATAATGTTTGCTCTTTTCCAGTCCTCCGGGACATCTCCAGTCCTTAAAGAGGTTCCGAAGATGATGGACAAGGGCTGTGCAAGTTCTCTGGAAAGTTCTTTGAGTACTCTCGGGTGCATTTCATCTAGACCAGGGGATTTGAACTCATCCAGTGCAGCTAAATGCCTCTCGACCACCTCTCTATCCATGTTAACCTGCCACCCAGACACTATCCTTTGGCTACAGCCATCTCTAGATGTGCCTAAACACTTAGACCTGTGGGAAAAAACAGATGTAAAATAGGCACTAAGCCTTTCTGCTTTCTCTGCATCTTTCGTTAGAGTTTGTCCATCCGCACCCAACAGCGGGCCTATTGCCTCCTTTACTTTACGTTTGCTCCTCACGTAACTGAAAAATCTTTTCTTGTTACAATGGGCTTCCCTGGCCAATCTTAGCTCACTCTCAGCTTTGGCCTTTCTGATGATTGATCTACAGTGCCTAGTAACCTGTAGGTACTCTTCTTTAGAGCTCTGTCCTTCCCTCCATTTCCTGAACATTTTCCTTTTCTTTCTTAGTTCCTCTTGAAGTTCTCTGTTCATCCAAATAGGCTTCTTAGAGCTCCTGCAGTGTTTTCGTCTTTCTGGAATAGTCATTGATTGAGCATGCAATAGCTCTTGTTTGAGTAGCGCCCACCCTTCACATGCTCCCTTCCCTTCCAGCATTCTCGTCCATGGTATGACACTCATCATGTCTCTGAGTTTATTAAAGTTTGCCCTACGAAAATCCAACATCCGCGTCTGGCTACAAGCTTCCTTGGCTCCCCATCTCAAAAGGAATTCTATGAGGACATGGTCACTTCCCCCTAGGGTCCCCACCTCCTTCACCTCATCCACCAACTCTTGCCTGTTGGTCAGTATTAAGTCCAGTATGGCTGAACCTCTTGTGGGTTCATCTACCATTTGATAAATGAAATTGTCAGCCAGGCAGGTCAGAAACTTGCATGACTGAGGACGCTTCGCAGAGTTTGTTTCCCAGCACACATCTGGGAAATTGAAGTCACCCATGATGACAAGGTCCTGCCGTTTGGATATTTTCTCAAGCTGCTCACAAAGTGCAGCATCCACATCCTCTCGTTGGTCAGGCGGTCGGTAGCAGACACCAACCACCACACTGTTTGTTTTCCCCTCGCTTATTTTCACCCAGATGCTTTCCACTGTAGATATGCTCTCCTTCACTAGAATTTCCTGACAGGTAAGCCCTTTCCTCACATACAGTGCCACTCCTCCACCTCTTCGATCTATTCTGTTTTTTCTTAACAGTTCATATCCATCCACCATTACATTCCAGTCATGAGAATCATTCCACCAAGTTTCTGTGAT
Source organism: Paroedura picta (assembly GCF_049243985.1). Classification (NCBI taxonomy): domain Eukaryota; kingdom Metazoa; phylum Chordata; class Lepidosauria; order Squamata; family Gekkonidae; genus Paroedura; species Paroedura picta. Next base: position 55,536,085 of record NC_135375.1, on the reverse strand, counting down.
GCCTACTAGATCATACCTTTCCATCAGCATGAGAAGTTCCAGCTCTTCCTTTTTATTGCCCATGCTTCGGGCGTTAGTATAAAGACATCTGAATCCTTTTACTTTTGGTTCCCTATGAGCTGGCCTTGCCGGTTGGGCTGCCTCCGATAGTTTTCCTTCCATACACTCCCTATGTTGATCGTCTCCTTCCCCTAGTGGCTTTAGTTTAAAGCTCTCCTGATGAATCTCCCCAGGTTCCTGCCAAACACATTCTTCCCCAGTTTTGATAAGTGCAGTCCATCAGGTGCTAGTAGGCCTTCCTCAAGAAAGCCTATCCCATGGTCCCAGAAACCAAATCTCTCCTGCCGGCACCAACTACGCAGCCAGTGATTCACCTCCATTATCTTCCTCTCCCGGCGCATTCCTCTTCCCTTGACAGGCAAGATTGAAGAGAATACCACTTGTGCCCCCATTTGCTTGAGCTTCCTCCCCAGATCTTGATAGTCTTTTTTAATAGGAGCGATGGTATTCAGGGACATGTCATTCGTTCCCACATGGACCATCACAAATGGGTAGCGATCCGTAGATTTGAGGAGTTTGGGCAGCCTTTCTGAAACATCTTTAATTTTCGCCCCTGGCAAGCAACACACCTCTCGGGTTAGGGGGTCGGGCCCAGCCACGTGGCGATCCATTCCTCTTAGCAGGGAGTCTCCAATTACCAGTACTCTCCTTTTTTTTTTCTTCTCAACTCCATTTCCTTCTGTCCCCGTGGCCTCTTCCCTTTGTCTTAGAGTTTGTTTTGGGACCTCTTCCCTTGTTGACCCTTGCACCTCCTCTGCAAGGGCCTGAAATCTATATTGAACAAGAAAGGCCTCCCAAAGCCTAAAACTCTACAATGATTGGTGGTGGAAAGTAGAAGTAGAAACACTGAATATATAAAAACCAGTCAAGGCAATTTAGTTTGGCATAGTAACTTGCTGTGGTTAGATGGTCACTCACATATCTACCACTTCACTCCCTCCACTGGAAGCTGTTCCTACAACCTGCTGCTTGGGAAACTGAAACCAGATAATGCAAGTCATAATAACAGTTGGAATAGAGTGATTCATACTCTTTTAAAATGTTGGAAAGGGTAAAGAGATGGACTACCTTCTGTTGTACCTCTGGTCTCACCATGGGTGAATAATGCTTCTTTTCCCTAAAGAAACTCTCAAGGCTGAAGGAGAACAGAGTAGTGCAACAGATGTTGGGCCAGTAGTGGTAACTTCTTATATGCAAAATAATTTCAGGTTTAGATATTCAGACTCTATCTCAGTTTCTTAACTTGTCTCTGACTAGTAGGCAAATTCTTATAAGCAGCATTCCCCTGTTATTTCTCCCTAGCAGTTAATCTTCAGAGATGTACTATCTCTGAAGATGGAGTTTCCATTTAGCTACCCTGGCTGATAAGATAGCTTCCGTATGCTTGGGTGTAGCAGGTAAGAGAAGTTTTAGGTGGTTGGGACTAAAGCAACTTGTGGTAATATAAATGGTAAAAGTAACTTAGAAAAGAACTATGGACGGAGGTTCGCAACATTGTACAAGAGGTAGCAACTAAAACAATCCCAAAGAAAAAGAAATGCAAGAAATCAAAATGGCTGTCTGAGGAAGCTTTACAAATAGCTAAGGAGAGAAGGGAAGTGAAAGGCAAGGGAGAAAGAGAAAGATACACCCAACTGAATGCAGAATTCCAGAGAAAAGCTAGAAGAGATAAGAATGCCTTCTTAAATGAACAGTGCAAACAAATAGAAGAAAACAATAGAATCGGGAGGACCAGAGATCTTTTCAAGAAAATTGGAGATATGAAGAGAACGTTTCATGCAAAGATGGGTATGATAAGGGACCAAAATGGTAGGGACCTCACAGAAGCAGAAGAGATTAAACAAAGGTGGCAAAATTATACAGAAGAACTATACAAGAGCGAGCTTAACATCCCTGATGACCACAATGGGGTAGTTACTGACCTGGAGCCAGACATCCTGGAATGTGAAATCAAATGGGCCTTAGGAAGTCTGAGCAACAATAAAGCTAGTGGTGGTGACAGCATTCCAGTTGAACTATTCAAAATCTTAAAGGACGATGCAGTAAAAGTGCTACACTCAATATGCCAGCAAATTTGGAAAACTCAACAATGGCCACAGGATTGGAAAAGGTCAGTTTACATTCCAATCCCAAAGAAGGGCAATGCCAAAGAATGTTCAAACTACCGCACCATTGCACTAATTTCTCATGCTAGCAAAGTTATGCTCAAAATCCTACAAGCTAGGCTCCAGCAATATGTGGACCGAGAACTTCCAGAAGTACAGGCAGGATTTCGAAGAGGCAGAGGAACTAGAGATCAAATTGCCAACTTACGCTGGAGTACCAGAAGAACGTCTACTTCTGCTTCATTGACTATGCTAAAGCCTTTGATTGTGTGGAACACAACAAATTGTGGCAAGTTCTTAAAGAGATGGGAATACCAGAGCATCTTATTTGTCTCTTGAGAAATTTATATGCAGGTCAAGAAGCAACAGTGAGAACTGAACATGGAATCACTGACTGGTTCAAAATTGAGAAAGGAGTTCGGCAAGGCTGTATACTGTCGCCTTGCCTATTTAACTTGTATGCAGAGCACATCATGAGAAATGCGGGATTAGAGGAGTCACAAATTGGGATCAAGATTGCAGGGAGAAATATCAACAACCTCAGATATGCAGATGATACCACTCTAATGGCAGAAAGTGAAGAGGAACTAAAGAGCCTGTTGATGCGGGTGAAGGAGGAGAGTGCAAAAGTTGGCTTGAAACTCAACATCAAGAAAACAAAGATCATGGCATCCGGCCCTCTCAATTCCTGGCAAATAGAAGGGGAAGAAATGGAGATAGTGACAAATTTTATTTTCCTGGGCTCCAAGATCACTGCAGATGGGGACTGCAGCAAAGAAATTAAAAGACGCTTGCTCCTGGGGAGGAAAGCTATGGCAAATCTAGACAGCATCCTAAAAAGCAGAGACATCACCCTGCCAACAAAAGTGCGTTTAGTCAAGGCTATGGTCTTCCCAGTTGCAATGTATGGCTGCGAAAGTTGGACCATAAGGAAGGCCGAGCGTCAAAGAATTGAGGCTTTTGAACTCTGGTGCTGGAGAAGACTCTTGCGAGTCCCTTGGACTGCAAGGCGAACAAACCGGTCAGTCCTAGAGGAGATCAGCCCTGACTGCTCTTTAGAAGGCCAGATCCTGAAGATGAAACTCAAATACTTTGGCCACCTCATGAGAAGGAAGGACTCCCTGGAGAAGAGCCTAATGCTGGGAGCGATCGAGGGCAAAAGAAGAAGGGGACGACAGAGAATGAGGTGGCTGGATGGAGTCACTGAAGCAGTCGGTGCAAACTTAAATGGACTCCAGGGAATGGTAGAGGACAGGAAGGCCTGGAGGATCATTGTCCATGGGGTCGCGATGGGTCGGACACGACTTCGCACATAACAACATAACAACAAAACTTAGAAAAATTGTGGATTGTGTTGTGTTAGTAGTTCTACTGAGGACCAAGCTTGAGTTCCTAAGCAGGATCATAAGCCTGCAATGTAATTGATGAATGCATGGCAGGATCTGGTCTACTGGATCCAGTCAGTTTAAGGCGAAACAGACCAATAGTGTGCACTGGAAGGAAGATCTATTGTGTGGCTTGTGTATATAAATTGGGGTTGGTTGTGAGTTCTTCAGTTCAGTTTTGACTCAATAGAAGAGTTATGCTGAACTCACAATAAAGAGCTGATTGAAATCCCAGTGACCTGGCTTCATTCAAACCCATGGATCTAACAGTTGCATGGCCAGTCTTTGGAAGCAATAGTTACTTCTGGTGAACTATTTCCTTAATGGAGAATAATGTTTCAATAGCTCCAGTAGTTTTGTACAAGTATATATTAATGTACTTGAAAGAATTATGGATATTCTTGAATTAGTTACTATAAGTGATAGACAAAATCATAACATTAGTTCCAGCGATGGAAACGTGAACTGTATACCATTTCTTCTACTTTCATTGAGATACAGGGTACCATTTTCAATGAAGTTCATAAGAGAGCTCAGTTTTTCCAGCATGTTCTAACTTTAAAAAAAATGAGAAATATAACTTCAAAATGTCATTGAATGATGAATACAACTCTGTGCAGATTTATTTTCTCTGTTGGAGTCTCAGTACAATAAGAGTGGTAGAAATGTTTTTAATAGTTCCTATACTACAAAATTATACTGGAGCCTAATGCTGGGAGCAATTGAGGGCAAAAGAAGAAGGGGACAATAGAGAATGAGGTGGCTGGATGGAGTCACTGAAGCTGGTGCAAACTTAAATGGACTCCGGGGAATGGTAGAGGACAGGAAGGCCTGGAGGATCATTGTCCATGGGGTCGCGATGGGTCGGACACGACTTTGCACCTAACAACAACAACAATACTGCAAAATTATAGTGCCTCTCCCAATGTGCTTCTCCCAGACCTCTTACAAGACCCTGGAATAGATATTGTTTTAATACATAGCTGACCTTTCAAAATCAAATTCATAACCACTTTTGGCAACAGGGCTACAGTTACAGATTGTTTTTGCCAGTTATTCAGGTCCATTTTCCCATCCTTCCACCCTTTAAAAATATCAACAAGGTAGAAATCATCTGCACATAAATGAGGTGCCACCTCCAATTCTTACATAACAGGTTTATAGCTTCATAAAGAGGGAGAAAGCACCATAGAAAAATCTAGAACTACCCTCTTTCAATATGGAGTTTAAAAAAAACATGAAACATTTTCTCTAATGAAGTAATGGTTTCCAAAGGCCTCACTTCTTTTATGTATTGCCTACAGTTTTATTTTCTTGTTGAAATGTGCCACTTTTTAAATTATGGTGTTTTTGTAATTCTTGTTACATTCATTTTCTAATCCCCTACAAGGGACATTTGGTTGTTTGTAGGGCAAACTGACCTTCAATATGTTATGAATAACATAAATTTAAAATTTGAAACAATGTGGAAACTTGTAAACATGATCTCTAGTAGTGTCTTACAGTGAAATCATAGGAAGACTTACACCTTTATAAGTGCATTTAGAAGGGAGTAACTGTTGAGGATTGTAATGCATGTCTCTTCCGATCAGTCCAATGGGCAAAAGACAATTTAAAGACAGATGTCAGGCTCACAAAACAAGGCAATAGGAGACAATGAAGAAGTGTTTTAGCATCAGTCCCTGATAATTACAAGAGTTAGACCCAGCTTAGACAAGATACTGCTGGTACACAGTTCCTGCTGCAAGACTATCATTTTGGATTGTTAAGATTTGTGTAAGCACAGTTTAGGGAGCTAACAAAAATAGGCCAAAAATAGGCCACATACTACAGATAGGCTCTATTATGGACAAGAGCTTATTTCACAGATTAAACACATTTTGTTTGTTTTCTTCAAAGATTTATTAAAGCATGAACAATGCATCAAATGATTTTCTGTGATGGCACATTTATTTCCTGTGCTGTAAAAGCAAATGATTTTACATTCAAATGACTAATTTTATCAAGCATGTTAATGCTTAATATAAAGTACTGTAATATGTTACACTGTGACTGAAAACTTGCAAATTTGCAACCTCCCTAGTAGGAATACAGAACCATTACAATTAGCGGTCTGAGAGTCACTGCAGGCACTGTTGATGAAGCGGGAGGCGGCCAAGTAGGACAGCAGCGAGCGGGGGCCACATAATTATGCGGCCACGCTGTGCGTGGGAGGTGGAGCATGGGAGCCTATGTAGGCTCCACACACTTCTGCCCTGGCTGCCTTCCTCGCTAGCAGCCCGAACAGCTTCCCTCCCACCCGGTTGTCTGTTTCAGTTGTTCTGGCTGTTTGTATTGGTTCTTCATGACAGTTGCTATGTAAGCATGGTTGGAGCCTGTTGGCAGGGATTCCAGTTTGCGCACTGGGATCCCTGGATATGGGAGTCTCCTTAATGAGACCGGCGGTGACATGAGTGTGGCTGGGAGTCCAAGGGCCAGTAGCCAAGCAACCTAGGGGCACCAAAGTGAGGTGGATGCCTGGTGGGCCCCGATAGGGTCACTTCCCTGTGAGGGAATCTGGATCCATAGGGGCCTGCGGATGGAGCGGGCCTTAGGGCATCCATGGACCCTCCGGTTAAGCAGCCTGATGGCTGAGGCGTTCAGGCTCCTTCCCATGCTGGGCCAACCCTCCTTGGGGGGGTATTTAATAAACAGCTGTGGCTGTGTTTACGCCAAATACAAGTCACGTCTTCATTGGCAGACTGCCCCCCTGCTAATCAATGGCAAGGCACAGCATCGACATTTTAATGGTAGAGATAGTTGAAAATATAGCTGTTGTGAGTGTATGTTATTTTAGAAAGTACCTCATTCTTAAAGTAAAAAAGATTTTTCTAGCTTCCACTAGCACTATTTATAGCATGTTCCATAAATAGAATTTTCTGTGAATATCACTGGACTCCAGAATAGCAGATATAGACAAGGATATCCATATTTGAGACAAAGAGCATTATGCCCAAGTTTTTCATAAAATTCTTAACTGGAAAAAGAGAACACTTTTTAACCTGCCAAGTATTTTGGTTAAACAATTGAACTGTAATTAACCCATAGCTGCAAAAGTTTACTGGCCGTTCATATGCTTTATAGGCCTGTAACCAACATTTTGGAACTCTCTCTGCAGAGATTCCTCTTTTCCCTTCTGTTACAATCATTCACCAGGGAATGAATACTTTTTTTTTGTTTCAGCTGCTGTCCATTCACTAATAGCCTCCTTTCTGACCCATGCTGTTTCTATATTTTTGTATAAAGTTTGAGTCTTGTGGCACCTTTAAGGCGAATCTACAGATTGATGTAAGACATCCTAATTATTAAAAGACTTTATAAAATTCTTCATTCTTTCTGGTTGCTTCTTTTTGATGACCTGATATGCTTCCAAGCATACAGGACCTTTTTATTCAGTTTTCTTCACTCCATAAGGAAAGGGAGAGAATCATCTTAATTTTTAGTATAGTTAATTAAAAACAGATAAGCATAACAGAGATTAAAATCCCCATATTTTTCTACTTCCCAATGAAACCTTTTGACTATATTTAGAGATTAAAAAACATTTTTAAAAACAATATTTGGGGAGTTAAAAGTTTCATTATTATCTTGCTGGATTGTGCCATTTAAGTTGCAAGTCTGCTGGCAATCTCATGACACTGAAAATGCATGGAGTATATGATGGAAATCACAGGTAAAGCATTCTGTGGCCTTAAGAATGTCAGTGATTCAAAATTTCCATAGGCATTGTCTTTGCCATGGTTCAATCACCTTTCCAAGTAGATATACTCCATGTGATTTTGAACTTTTTCTGACCTTGTTAAGTAAAAAAGGTTACAATTGAAAATAAATGTTTGGTATGAAAAATAGTTATGACTCTGGATTTGCAGAGAATGTTTAAAATATACAAATTAATTTTAGTAGACATTTTGTATGCATCATCAAAGGTAGATATCAGGCCTAATTCTACTTGTGCATCTGCTATTTCAAAATTTACACCAGCATAACATTTTAGCAGTTTTAAAGGACTAAGCTGTAATTTAGAAAATGCAATTTTATGATTTAGCTTTAAGTCTGGGACACATCCACAATTTCAAAAGAGATAATGATTGCTGGACATTGCTTCGCAGTCCACACCCTGATTGGCCCTATTCCAACTTGGACACCCTGGACATGCTCCACCATTCCCCCCCCCCCCCCCGGGCAGTTTTGTAAATATTAAGAGGAACAATGGATGGATAACAATGGTAGACCAGTCAGGGTTTGTGCAATAAGCTGTAATTAACATCTCCTCAAACAGATTATGATTCTGAATATAGCTCTATTGCGGGTAGCAAAAGTCTGAGTATACTAATGAATGGGAGGAAGCTCTGTATGCACCTGACCATGAAGAACTGAAATTATTAAAAAGGAAAGCAGTTCTTACTATCTTGGAAGTAACTTCCATGTATGTCAGTCAATCCTATTTAAAAAACATAAGTGATTGAGATGTTTTCCCCACCTAAATGTAGTGGGTTGGATTCAAAGACTTTGTCTGCTAAGAGCCTATTTCCAATAAATGCCGTTTCCATTCACTTTCCATCTCACTTGGCAGAAGGAAACAACTGGACTCAACCCATGCAACTGAAAATTACATCTCAATCATATGAATGTAATCATATGAATTTAGTATATATGCTTAGTATTGCAACAAAGTGAGTAATTATAGGGAGATAAATATGAATCTTCTACAAAAATGTAACTTGGGTCTCTCAGATCCTAATCCAGGATTTTATTATACCATGCAGCCATGCAGGCTCACTGGATCTTGGTGCAACCCTTAGGGTAAATTGTAATCCTCATGATGTTCATGAGGATTTGGACTATACTGGCTGGCCCCATTACACTTGCAGTGGCATAAATCCTCATATTTGCTTAGAAGTTGCATTAGGGAAATTGCAGGGCTGAATTATACTTCTGTACCACTGCTGCCAGGAACAATATATGGTTTCCAAAGGTCAAAATGAAAAGTAGCCTGCAGGGTTATGAATAGAATACAGTTTCCTTTGCTGTAGTAATTCTTTCTCATAATCCAGGAACCAGTTTAGAATCCTGTATTCTCATCCCATGTTTCTCTCCAACAAATTTAGAGAGCTACCTTTGAATATTTCTTGCCACATTTAAAGTTATATAGAATGGAGTTTTCAAGACTGTATTATATACTAGGGGCAAAGCCCGTTGTCTCCAAGAATACAACGGGTGCTAGAGCTTGGCAGTGGGAAGAGGAAGGGGAGGAGTTGTCCAGTCTGTAAGGGCATGGGGTTGTCATGTGTGTTGTGTGGGAGGTTGTGGTGGCATGGTGGCAAATGAGGCCATGGGTGTGGAGATATGGGTGTCAAGAACCTGTGGTGTGGAATGTTCGTTGATTGTAGGAGAGGACTGACCTTTGGGAATTGTGGCATAGTGGTTACAGATGAGCTTTCCAGAGCCATGTCCTCAGATACGTGAAGGGAAAATCAGACTGGAGACTCTTCTTAGGGGAAGATTACATGGCAACCAATTCCCCCCAGTTCTGTGTCATTTCCCTTCTTGTGTGAATTAGGCCACATTCACCGAAATGCCCCTCTGCCCTAATACACATGGGGTAGTCATAGTACACAGGTGTCCACCCAGTTCCTTCTGTCTCCCATGTTTTCACTGTTGGTAAAATGTTATGTGCCCACATGCTTCTTTCATGGTTGCTCCTTAGAAGAATGGATTTTTGTACCCTATTGCTTACTACCCAAAGGAGTCTCAAAGCGGTTTACAAACACCTTTTCCATTCGTCTCCTCACAATAGTCAACCTGTGAGGTATGTGGGGCTGTGAGAGATCTGAGAGAACTGGGAATGGGCCGCAGTGACCCAGCAGGCCTCAGGTATCTCAAAACATTTTCCAATCATCTTCCCCTTCTCTCCCCATAGCAAACTCCCCATGAGGGAGGTGGGCTAGCGAGCCTCACAGGGAAGCTGGCAACCCTAAGAGCAAGACTGTCTGTGCACAGCAGTCTTGACCTTAGTAAGGTTTTTAATACTGTTTTTTTATTTGCCAGGCCAAGGTTATTTGCCAGTTACTATTTCAGTGACGATGTGTCTCCAGACATTTACTTGTCCTCTATTTAGTTTCAGGCTGTAAATATTTATTTAGATCTTCCTGCACTTTCCAGACTCACAGGACTGATGCTGGTCTGCCTGTCTGCGCCCCAGAATACAAACAGTTGCTGATAAGGGCTGGCCATAACCCATAGGCCAGGAGGGACACTCCTGCACCATTCCCTACCAACTGCAGGCAAAAATGGCTCATTTGAAGGCTGGACTCTGAGGCATTGTACGATTTTGAAGTCCCACCTCCAAACCTCCAGGAATATTTCCAACCTAGGGGTAGCCAATCTACAGGTGTGGCCTGGAGAGCTCCTGGAATTACAGCTCACCTGCAGAGTATAAAGATCAGGTCCCCAGGCAGAAAGGGCTACTTTAGATAGGGTTGTGGTAGAGAAGAAACATTTAAGGCTTCCCACACAGGTTGTTGTTGAATTGAAAGACTTGAGGCCTACTGCGCAGGGTTGTTGTGCAAATGAAACAGGAGACAAAAGAGCCAGCTTCCTCTGCAGAATAACGCTGTGCAGTGGCCTCAAATCTGCAGAGAGTTGCAAAGAAGAAAGACACATGGCTTGGCTGTGTCTAACCCCCGGCCAGAGCAGTATTTTAAGTGAGAAGGGACTTTTCTGTGGCCTCCCTGTCAGGCAACTGTTTGGCAGAAGGGGAAAGTCCCCCCCCCCTCAAAAGGAAGGCCCTCAGGCTCCCCTGCGTTGCTCTTGGAACGGCCTCCTTCCCTCAGTCGGGGCCTGTCAGAGGCTCCTTGGCAGCAGGCCTGAAGGGGGGAGGGGGAGCACTCTGCAGCCTCCTGCCAGCTCTGTCAGGGTTCTGAGGCAATTTGCAGTTGGACATGGCAGTTAGGACAGCCTTGGGGCGAAAAGGGCTGGCGCAGCCTCTGTTCTCATCCCCCTTGGCAGCCCTGCTGACCTCCTCTCCCTGCGGTGGTCAGGAGCAGACTGGCAGCCAGACTGGGCTGGGTGAATGGAATTTTGGTCTGTCCTGGTGAGGGGCCAATAGGAAGGCACTTTGCGCGCCTCCCCATTGGCTGCTTGGCCCTGGATGGACACTCGGAGGGCCCAATCAGGAGCCGCTTTGCGGCTCCTGATTGGGCCCTCTGAGTTTTTATCCTGGCCAGGGCCCGCCTTAACTCCTCCCCAGGTGGCCTTACTCTTTTATTTAATAGGACCCTGTCCTATTTAAAGATGTGTGTGTGTGTCCAAAACTCTATGAAGTTCATATATGTCCAAACGGTTCAAATTAGGGGAGCTAGCTAGGGGCTGGCAACTAGCAGGGATAAGGATATGGGAGGAGGCATCAACAGCTTGACAGAATTACGTCACTTCCAGGGAAAGTCCAGAAGTTCTGGGATTCCTAGAGCAGACTGACATCTCTGATGGCTCTTTCTCAGTCAATGGTGATTTGTTGAACCTATTCCTGCTGGCCACTGGAGCAATGGTGGGAAATGGGAGCTGGGGGCAGGTTATCTCCACCTCTAGCAAGAACCTGGCAACCTTTTGTTTTTTACTCACCTGTTTTTTACTCACCTGTTTTTACCACACAATCTTCTGCAGAATTGTTGTTCTAAGGTGAGCATTATAATGTTGAGCTGTTATAGACCGTTTATGCACTGGAGGTTTCATGCTGGGCTTCAGGCTGGAGGCAGGTTGCCCCACCTCTTCCTGCACCCACACGGGGGAGCATTTGGCCTAGTGCGCCTCATCTGCCCCCCATTTGTGCTCTTGCATGGGAGCTGGGGCAGTGAAGTTTCCAGTGCATAAACAGTCATAATGACACCATTGTATAGCAGTGCTACAATAGCCCTGAAGTGCTTATCTTGGTTTAGTACCCCAGTTTTTAACTCCGAGGAAGATTATGCAATGAAAAAGGGTGAGGAAGAAACCCACTCTGTTTGAAATAACCATAGTGTTTCAGAGATGGCTCATTAGCAGAAGGACATTCACTTCCTTAGCAGAAGGAAATCTTTAGTTATTCTTGTAATCGCATCCTTTGGCCTCCAAAGTTACCTGAGAACTCATGTTGTCCCTGTATATACTAAACACATAGAAAGTAAATATGTTCAATGCTTAATTCCTATGTTTAAAGGGCTTTGGGGAATATTTGGGCAAGATAGGCAATATAATCAGCTGTCATCAGCTAGTTGTTAGAAGCCCTTCCAAGTGGCAAAAAAACTACCTAAAATCCTAAGTGTCCCATTTGCCCCCCCAAAGTTCTGTATGCACCCAAAGAATTATAGATCACTCAGTTGGTGAGTGCCCCCATCAAGACTCACTGGCACACAAAGATTGAGATTTCCCATTTCACTTACTTTTTAAAGAATGTCTTCTAAAATCCTAGAACTGTTAAGTTCCATTCAATCTGCTAGCCACGCCAAAGAATACACTTTATTTATCACTAGTAATCAAGCCCACTGCACTTCAAAGGCCACGGGCGCTAGCAGCCATGCAACTGTCCGTGGGGCGCCGGCGACCGTCCGCAGCCTTCCTCCCCGCCGCAGCCACGGGCGGCCATGTAAGAGGCTGGGAGGCTTGTCCGCCGCAGCCGCGGTGTCCTGTGGCAGGGGCGCGCAGTTGGGTACCCGTATGACTTGAGAGCGCAGCTCGCAGTGGGTCCAAAGGGTGTGTGGCGGCGTGCCCCAGCAGCGGAGCCAAGCTTGGGATGAGGAGAGAGGTTGGGGGCTGGTGGTTTTTGTTTGCGGCAGCAGGCGCTGCGTCTTGCTACTGCCGCTGCTGGGGCATATTGCAGCCGCAGGGTTTTGGCGCGGGCTCTTGGATCTGGTGGTTGCCGTGGGTGGCTCTCACCGCGGCAGGGCGGGGCGCGTCGCGTCTTGCCGGCAAGGGAGCAAATGGCGGCGGGCGGCTTGCGGTAGGGGCGAAGTGTGTGTTGCTGTGTGGCCCAGCGGCGGAGGCAGCCTGGGTGGAGAGTGGGGGCCAGCATCTCACTGGCAGTGATAGTGTTGGGCGGCGGCAGCCGCCTGTCCCCGCCGCCTGTTGGCGGCATGCCTTCGGGGGACCGCGGCCTGCCGGCTCCGCAGGCCGCCGGTCATCTTCACTGTGAGCTAGCAAATGGTGGCGTCCGGGCGAATGTGGCGGACGTTGGAGGGGGCGGATCGGGAGGCGTTTTGCGCCTCTCGATTCGTCAGTCTGGCGACAAGGGCCCAATTGGGAGCCGCGCGCTTGCCGCTGGACTGACAATCGGAGGGGTCAATTGGCAGGCACTTCGCACATGCCGATTGGCCCCTCCGATTGTCAGTCCAGGGGAAGAGGCCAATTAGCACCCTTCCTCATCACAGACATGGCCCTCCTTAGGGGCCCTTACCCGATTATTTAATCCACTCCGCAGGAGCAGTTAAAGATTATTTATAACCAAACCACAATACAAAGTCCAAGAAACCATCTAAGACAGAAATTCTGGGAAGTAAAAGACTGAAAATTGATCTGTAGTATTATGTTTGGTTTATTGATATTGTAACAAAATTGTATTTTTGAATAGATATTTCCCTCCCCATGTATTTCACTCTTACATTCTGCTTTGAATGTTCAGTTTCAAGAAGATTCACAGCACTTAGTACAAGCTTCAATATGATTTACAGTATTTGCTGGCGTATAAGACTACTCCCCCCCCCCCCCGAAAAACATGCCTCCAAGTGGTGGGATCGTCCTATACGCTGGGTGCACTTCAGTTGGGATAGACATAGCTGCCCATAGTGACCCATAGTACTGTAATGTAATCTAACAAACTCTATATTTTGAGTGGAAATGTTGGGGGGTCATGTGATACGCCCAGTCGTCTTATACACCGGCAAATACGGTAAATATGAGAAAACACTGACCTACAACATAGAGCTTTATCTTTTTTTCAAGATCCACACTGCTGGTCCAAAATGAACTTCTCTCTTTTGCTTCTTATCATTATTCCTACTCCAGATAAACTGGTTCACTTTTGCACCAAATTTATATTTCTCAAAATCTTATGTAATGGCAATTCTCCCATCTACCCTAGCTTATACCATTGTTTTATGGCAGTTAAATTTAATATAAATCAAATTGGTGGTTTCTTTCTTCACTATAAAAATGGACACAAATACATATTATATTTCCTGTAGAAAATCAGCAACATGATACTGTTCTTTCTATAGTATGAGTACTTGGGTCTTGCAGACTTTCATATGTAAAGAAACCGTTAGACTATATGATATTAAAATATGTAGCCCAGTGTCTTCAGTTATATTTTAATTGCATTACATGTATGCATGATACCCACATAAGTAAGTATGATATGACTGTAATGGATTAAATCACTTGGGATTTAGACTATGCTACAAAACAGCAACCTTAACCATTATATAGCTATTTAAGGTCAGCTGATAAAGGGGAGGTATGCAAGTGTCAAGACAGAACAGAAAGTTCTTTGTGATACCACCCAAGTAGTTAAATCAATTCCCTTCTGTTTAATTTTGCTGTTTACTTTCTCTATCTAAACTGCCAATTGTCAAACATATAATAGGAGTCTTTTGAGTGATAACAATTAGGAGGTATTTTTTGGTGTCAACTACACAGAGGTGTTTTTTTCTTCCTATGTCAGAATGCAGTGGCTTGCTATTCAATTGTTTTCTTAGCAATTCTTCTCTTCTAAAATTATTTCAATATTCTTTTTGAAAAAGCAGCCTTGACAAGTACATCATAACAATTCACCTCACCCTTGACCTGCTGTCTGTACATTATCTTGTCAACATATAAACAAACACATGATGGGTCATATTTTAATAGATTTTGTAAATATCAGGATCCAATTTATCAAGTAGTTCACTGAAGTGACAGCTGTGGCAGCTGCTGAATAATAGCTCCAAAGTTCATTCATTTCAACAGGATTCTACCAATGAAAAGAATACTGCAATTTTTCTTTTATCCATCATAGTTTTGATTCTAATTCAGGGGCAAAAGGTCAAAAATTGCAGTAAAACGAGTATATAATCTCAACATAAATGAGTGTTTCTGAATTATAGAAGGAAAGTTTTGGATCCAAATTGATAGTTTATCTCTTTGTCATCATCTTATCCAAACATGATGTTAACTTGAAAGAATTTTGCAAATACATTGACAACTATAGAAGTTGTTATTTTCATTTTCATTTTCATGAGATACTGTATTAACTGTACTAAACATCAGTTCTGCTACTTGAAATTTACAGATCCCAGGATTCTTGTTCGTAATTTTTCTAAATATGTAATTATCAATTAATCAAATATATAACAGGTTTATTAAAGTATTGCATCTTACACAGGCTCTGAAAGGTGCATTTTTATCTAATAAACTCCACATATTGCCTAATGAAAGTGATTGTGAAATGATGGTCCCCTCTCATTTAACCTAAAGTGTAATCCTTTTAATTTACAGTAGCTGATAATAGTTTATCTTTCCTATAGACGATTTAAGGGGTAACACACTTAGTAAGAGTTACATTTACAGTTCAATCAGTCATCTGCACAAGATTGCCTTTTTAAAGCATTCTGTGGGAGACTGAAAAATATGATAGGAATTAGAGATTGGTGCATTATTTTTATAGAATAAGAAATATGCATAAAGTGGAACAATACATGGTATTTCAACAGTTAGTTTTTAAACAACTGTGAGAAACCCTTCAAACTACATTCTTTACCATGCTTATTCAGAACAACTAAACAATACATCCTAAATTCCTAAGTTGTCAAAACCATTTTGATTTGGGGACACAAATGTTGGTATTTTAAATTCTTCTCTGTTTTCCCCCTCTGAGACAAGAACAGGAATTTCACTGCAAGAAACAGCTGAGGAAAAAAATGGCTCAGTTACTTAGTTCATGATGGAACAAAATTGGAGTCCAATGGCACCTTTAAGACCAATAAAGTTTTATTCAAGGTGGGAGCTTCTGTGTGTATGCACATTTCCTCAGATAGACCATTTCCACACTGGGAACTTGGCTGCCCAGGCTCCCATGCAGAAGCAAAAATCCAGGGCGGATGAGGTGAACCAGGCCAAATACTCCCCCATGTGGGAGCAGGAAGAGGTGGGGCAACCTGCCCCAGCTCACACTCCAGCCTGCAGCCCAGTGTGGAGCCTCAAGTGCAGAAATGGTCATAATGAAATAGGAAACAAAGTACAGATATTTGGAGAAAGAAAATAAGTGGTAAATTAGTAAATAGTCTCATGAAGGTATCCAACAAATATGTAGCAAATATGGCTATCAAGTCCCTATAAAACAGAGATAGGTGTTTTGAGATGTGAAGTAAGGTTCATATTATACAGATTCTATTACATTTTTATTGATTCTATTTCATATGCACTTCCACTGTTACTTTAAATATGATCACAATTCTGTTTTCAAATACAGAAGTGCCTACAGTTACAACCGTTCATTGACTATTAATGACTAATCAAGGGAAATCTAATGAAATGGATACAAAGTACTTTGATCAAAAATTTCCCGTATGTCCTTTATAAAGACAGACGTTTTTCTTTAAAATATGCAATTGGGAAACTGACACAATAAGCAAAACAAAAGTAAATACAGAAAAGAATTCCAAACCTCATCTTCTCCTGTAAGTGCATTGCCAAGTGAATTACAGATGAGACATTATTCAGACTTGAAGTTATAACAAAGCTGTTATTGTCTTCTAACTGAATTCATAACTTACAACAAATTTGCTATTAATATTACCAGATTTGATCCTAAGTGACTTCTTTGCCTGGTTTGCATTCCAGGTGAGCCTCCAGTTGTGATTATTTAATGACTACTCTGTTTTTTTCTGATTTGGTTTGTACTGAAAAGGGTTTGTATCTATTACATCTTAATGGTCCTAGAGATAAGAATTGCTTACAAGCAAAATATTTTATAGTTTTCTGCACTTGTTCATGACTTTGTTTTAGGATGTTGTCTCCAAACTCCTCTCAAGTATAGTATTTAGCTTATGGTACATGCAATTCCACTGAAATACAATGATATATTTAGTCAATTAAAATTGCTATACTATCTTTGACCTACAATAGGGTGTCAAAGTGACTTATGAAATCACACTGCCATTTTAATGCACTTAGCCTTCTATGATTCTCTTGTAGCTTCAAATACCCTGCTGCTGTTCTTCTGAACAGATTCAAGTCTGTATTTGCTCAAATACATGTCGACGTTTTTCTTGGCTATGCCATGAAAAAAGAGGGGGATGTCTTAAATGCATATAAATGTGATAACTAGCTACTAATCTTTTTAAAACTGTGTATATAATATCATTATTATTATACATTTAGGGTTCTTTCTTTTGGGTAGATAAGTAGGTTACAGCTTTAGCCTGTAGCACATGGTTTTGAATCTTTTTTAATGTGTCCCCACTTTAAAACATTTTAGATTATTCCTATTAAGTGGTCCTCCTCCAACTAAACTAAAACTATTATCAATATCAAGTGCTTGGTCAAAGATTCCTTCATGTAGTTGTAATCATTTCACTACTGCAGATCAAAGGAAGGAGATATTAAAATTAATTAACAGGAGCTATATTTTCCTTGCATTGCTCATATTTTCTTTCACTTTCTTATTAAAATGGAAGAATGAATTTGTATTCTGGGCTCATACTCCCCTCTATATTCTGGGTCTTTGGTCATTCTGAGAGCTTAGAGAAACAGATGATACCTGTAAAATATCCAAAGGAAAATATGTGCATATATGTGCATGCACATGGATATTTTACCAATTGGATAATTTATAAATATAGAAAAATATTACCATTTAAGATGCTTCTTACAGTGCAATTGTAATAAAACTGTTAGCAATAAGACCCATTAACTTGAGTAGGATTCTGACTGGATCTGGTTTTCAAATATATATCCTATTTAATACAATACATTTTTGTTTTCCAAAGGTATTTTGAAGCATTGTATGAACCTGATTTTTCAAGTTGCTGTGTGATTTACATTAATGCTCAGAATATAGCACAAGTCAATGGAAATAGCTAAGGGCTCCACAAAATGACAAGGGCACTAGTTCGGTGTAGGATAAGGCCACATCTCTGTAGTATTTATATCTTTCATGTGCAGTGGAGAAAGGGGATCTTATTGATCATAAGTTGGTACTGCCATTGATTGTTTTAAAATAGTGAAGGTACTAGGGCTTTTGAAATCAATTACTTGAGATGGTATTCAATTTTCAGCATTCATTAATCATATTGATTTATCAAATTCAAAAGGCAACTGGACCACATGTGCATACATTTTGGGGCATGTGTGTATCTACACACATGGATTGCTGCTATTAGAGAGAATACAAAACTTTTCCATTAATACATCTTTTTAAGATGTGCTCTCACCACCTACGGAAGCAAACACTGAAACTTCCCTTGCCTTTGATAGGCCTCCCATTTTAACTGGCATTGCATAATAGTCTTCTAGCAATACCTCCTTGCCCAAAGAGTATTTTTATGTTTGTATATGCTAATAATATTGCTGTGACCTAGATAGCCCATGCTGGCCTGATTTAATCAGATCTCAGAAGCTAAACCCTGGTTAGCACTGGGAAGGAAATCACCCAGGGAAGTCCAGGTTTGCTACACAGAAATAGGCAAAGGCAAATGACCTGTGAACATATCCTGCCTTGGAAACCTAATGGGGTCATTATAGGTCATCTGCTACTTGACAGCACTTTCCACCACCAATACATGCTAATGTTATGAGAAGACTTCATCTATTGCTGGCAAAAACTATAATATACTAAGTTACGTCTTTTGTGATGAAATTGTCAAAATAATTTCTAGCAGATCTGGGTGTTCCTTCCTCTTGAAATGTTCTTGATACACTTCTAATTTTGATTTTGTATTTATTACTCCGGTATTTTCATATTATTACATTTAAAGCAAGGAATTATATTGATTCTAATCTCACTGGTTCCCAAGAAGTATTCCTAGTCTTATGAATAAATTGAATCAGGAAGAACCATTGAAGCAGCACTGCTTGGCCCCCGGGGAGAGCTACCCAAAGAGAAAACTGCGACCTCTAGCCTTTTGTATTGGGAGGAAAGACTATTAAGGCATGCCACTTTCTGTGTCATTTTTTAACCAGATGAGAGCTGGGTTTTCCATGAGTGTTACTCAGATCCAGGTGAAAGGTGGGTCTGTATATTAAGTGTGGGAATGCCTGCTGGTAAGAGAGATGTGCTTGCAGGAACCGAATGGGGTGAAAGATGGTGCCAGGATTCATAATGTGTGTGGTAGGGGGAAGATATGGTGGTGGGAACAGGATTGGTGCGAGAAGGGACAGCAAACAACTGCATGCTGTTGCCCTTTCTGGCTCTTCTTCTTGCTGAGGAGATGTTGATAACCATATGAATAACATGCCTGGCAATAAAATCCTGCTGCTAAATGCCAGGTCAGTCACAGGAAAAACAGCATTTAACCAAGGACGAGAGGACTGACCTGACATGTATTACTGGGACTTGGCTAGGAGAAGGGTTAACCTTTCTTAATTGTGACCTCTAGGATATTCAGTGATATATCAGGATAGGTCTAGCCAGTGAGGACGTAGTTTTTTGTAGTATAGAAGGTTCTCTCCCCTAGCAAAGTGTCCCATCCAGGATACGATCTGTATTGAGGTTATGTATCTAACGGTGGAACTGAGAGACAAGATTGATATTTTGTTAATGTACAGTAATGACTGGGGAAGGGAATGGCAAACCACCTTATATTGAGTCTGCCAAGAAAACGCTGGAGGGCGTCACCCCAAGGGTCAGACATGACCTGGTGCTTGCACAGGGGATAGCTTTACCTTTACCACCCACCTCACTGCCTATCCATGTGCCTACCTGAGTTGATATAACTGACCTTGGAAGTGGTGTTGAGGACCCATTGACTTGTCCCAGGTTGTTAGGAATGGCTCAGATTTCATGACCTACATAACAGCCACAGGCCTTAGATAATAATGGATCCTAAATATTGTACAGGTCATACTTCTGATCTGATATTTTGTTTTGAGGGTGGAAGAATTGACTGTGATTCCTTTTTCATGGACAGATCACTACCTGCTTGGGTTTAGGTACCAAGACACTGTAGGATGGAAGATCTATTAAGATGATCTGTCCCTGGAACCAGATGGATCTGAATGACTTTCAGATGTCGCTAGGGAATCTTACTGTTGATATTGTTGGTGCTCCTGTCAAAGTCCTGGTTAACCTCTGGAATGAGGAAATGACCCAGGCAGTTGACAGGATTTGTAGCCCACCACTCCTACAAAGGCTTGTGGCAGATAACAATGACCATAAAAACCCCAATAAAATTCCTGTAAAACAGGTTAAAAACCGAAGCACTTAAATTCAACAAACTATACATAGCCACCAAGATGCTCTGTGGCAAAAAGGCAACCAAATCCTAAGCAATAATAGACCCAGGGTGGACAGAGGGGTTGATCTTTACTCTTTAATCCACTGAAAATAGCCCAATGGAGTGGGGTCTAGATCTTCCTCAACGCACCAGCCTCAACCATAAGACTGGTGGAAGAGCCTTTTGGAATGCCTTGCAGAATGTGGGAAGCTCCCTCAGGGCCCATAGCTCTTCCAGAAGCTCATTCCACCAGGTAGGGGCCAGGACCGAGAAGGCCAGGCGCGCTTCCCGTAAAGTAAGAGTAAGAGTAAGAATAAGAGTAAGAGTAAATCATACTCTGTAGTAGCAATGGCAACAAAGAATTTTTCCCACCACCATTGTGTCTGTAGAGGCTACTATGCACTTGCCAATCTTCACCGGTCAGCTTGTTAACCCTGTTAAATTGTCCCCCTTTTAAACCCTCCTGTTTATGCATATATGCTGATACTACAGGGTTTTGTTGCATACCATTATAGAATATAGTAAATGTTTATGCATTTGACACATTTTGGCTGACGAAGCTTCAAGTGGGAGGGGCAAATCTTCCATTGTACTAGGAGCTCATTGGTCAGCAGCAATATCACCTGACTACCACTTTGCCACATGCTGCTGGCAGAGCCTCATGAGGACTGTAGTTCATAGGCTTTCTGATCAGCTATTGGTGCACAATAGCACAGGGGAGAAGATTAAAAAACACGGTAAATTTAATGCATGCTAAAAAAGTCATCCTTGGCACTATCTTAAAGGAAAAATCGTTGCAAAGTAAATTTACAATACTGTGCAGAATCTCCTTGGTAAAGGTATGTTTGCTGCTATTAGGAGTTAATAACATGCAGAATCAAAAATACAACAGTGGGGCTTGGGTGACTAAAATGATGTCACATGGAGAAACCAGAAAAAACAACATTTTTTGCAGAGTATTAGCAAAGTTTTCCCCAGTGCATAATATCCCCAGTAGAACTGGTCCAGGTGGACTGCTGGTAGTCCACTGTGACTGTTTGCTCAGCAATTTGAAGATAAAATCTCTCACATCTGTTCTGACTTGGACTATATATTAGCAATCTCAAAGAACACCTAACCCACAATAATACAACAATTTGAGACACTGGGATCAGAACTTGTAATAAACCCAGATACCAATTTTGCTACCACATACACCAAGACAATGCAATCACTGGACCCAACCATATCAACTACACAATCTCAGGCTTTTTCACATGCTCATCTTCTAACATTGTTTATGCCAATAAATGCCAACAATGTAAAGACTGTATAGCAAAACAGATAGAGGCTTGTATTGCGACTCAACAAAATGGATACTATTAGAGAGTAGGCATTTGGACATTAGACATTGGAAAGCACATCCTTGGTAACTAAGAATGCCCCAAAGAAGACAGAGGAAGCATTTGGTACCCAAAACAGACAGACTGATTGGCCAGATTTGGTACTGGAATCCCAGTAACATGCATGGAAGCAGTAATCATAACAAGTAGATGTGACAGTAGGCTGTCCTGAAAGGGTCTGTGGTTCAATGCATGCAAAAGAATCATAGAATCATAGAATCATAGAATCATAGAGTTGGAAGGGGCCATACAGGCCATCTAGTCCAACCCCCTGCTCAACGCAGGATTAGCCCTAAGATCCCAGGTACAATCCCTGGCATCACCATCTAAAAGGATCAGGTAGGAGGTTATGTGAAAGATCCCTGACTGAGACTTTGGAGAGCAACTGGCAGTTGAATATGCTGTAATGCCATATGGTGTAGTGAATGCCGTGCTGAGGGGGAGAAGGCACAGGCACAAATGTGCAGGCGTGGCAGCTCCGCGCCTGCATGTTTATGGCCCACCGGCAAGCGCTGCTCACCTCGCAGCACGGCACTTGCTGGTGGGTGCAAACGCACAGGCACGGAGCTGCTGCGCCTGTGCATTTGTGCCCGCACCTCCCTCTCCCCCCGGTCCCTGGGCTTCCATCCCCCCCCAGTCCCCGGCCTGAAAAAGGCTGGGGACCACTGAAGTAATGACAGTTGGGAACTAACAGCTGAAGAAGAGAAAGTTAAGCACTGACTGTGGCCTGGGGAGGAGACAAAAAGAGTGAGAGGATAAGAGAGGATCCCCAGTCAAGCCAAAAAGGGAAAATGCTTCTAATTAAGAGAATTAATCCTGTCCAGTAAAAAGGGATATATATATTTTTAAGAAGAATAAGCCATGGTCTTTGTATATAGAAGGATTTTTTGAATTTGGTTTTATGTTCCTGCTTTTTAGACTTTTTAGAGTTAGTGGAAGTAAGAATTCTATGTTTGAGTGTTTAAGCAGAAACTGAAAAGAAAGCCTCTATCCTCAAACCTTTAAAAGACCTTTTAAATAACAGAAACTCTTACTTGTTAACAACAATTTATCTGGATTTAGTGTAATTGCA
This sequence comes from Paroedura picta, assembly GCF_049243985.1. NCBI lineage: Eukaryota > Metazoa > Chordata > Lepidosauria > Squamata > Gekkonidae > Paroedura > Paroedura picta. The sequence continues at coordinate 55,513,600 of NC_135375.1, read as the reverse complement.
AAGTTACCACAGTTTTATTTTCAGTTCACCTCATACATCCTACCCTCATTCCACATGACCACAAGTTAAAGTTTTATTGAATTTTCAAAAGCCTCTTGCATGCCATTTCAGGTAGACTATAAGAGGATGAAGTCTCTTCCTCAGTTTCCTGCACTGGGTGGGACAGCCAAAGACAAACAAATAAGAAAATAGATATAGGAGCTATTCAGCAAGAAAGAAGAAGAAAAGGAAAAAATCCTAAGTGTGGAGGGAAGAAGTTAGAAGTTAACTCTAGAAGTTAGAGCCTCCGGGGAGGGCGGTATAGAAGTATGATAAATAAATAATAAAATAAATAAATAGATTATCATACATGCTCAAGTCTTTGCACACAGAAACTATTGTCCCTGCCTATGAATGTGGGGAGAATAGATGTCCATGCAACTTTGCACATATTTTAAAACATGCTCCCTTGAGCCTTCTTTGGGTAGAGGAAAGCGGCATATAAGAACCAACTCTTCTTCTTCTTCTTAAATGTATGAAGATGTGTTAGGGTGGAAGGTAGGGATAGAAAACTGAAGCCCCAACAACACTAAGAGTCTCATGGTCCAGCTAAACTGAAACATGGATTGTAACTTTTGCTTTAGAGTTATAGGTATAGGTATAGGTATCCCCTGTGCAAGCACCGAGTCATGTCTGCCCCTTGGGGTGACGCCCTCTAGCGTTTTCATGGCAGACTCAATACGGGGTGGTTTGCCAGTGCCTTCCCCAGTCATTACCGTTTACCCCCCAGCAAGCTGGGTACTCATTTTACCGACCTCGGAAGGATGGAAGGCTGAGTCAACCTTGAGCCGGCTGCTGGGATTGAACTCCCAGCCTCATGGGCAGAGCTTTCAGACAACATTTCTGCTGCCTTACCACTCTGCGCCACAAGAGTTGTAACTTATTCATGGAAATGAGGTTCATTAATGGCTATAGCCATAATGACTGGGGCAATAGACCTTTGCATACCAGCATTAGAAAGGAAGCAACATAAGAAGAAGGCCTTGCCCTTTACTTGTATTTTGCTCGCCCTTCAGCGCAACTATGACGGCCCCACCCATTTCCCTCTCCCAGAGGCAAGACTTTTTCTCCATTTTTCTTTCCCTTCTGTGACTGAGCTCAGGAAAATCAGGGGTAATTTTATGATGTATTTCAGAGGTAAAATCAGTACATGCACAGACTTTAGTTCTTATACCTCAAGCTAATGAGAGTTTCTTATGCTATTCAGTTACTTAAAATCTTTATGTTGAAAGACTTTTGTTCCAGTGCTTTTCCAAACTCCAGTATACTTTTTTGATTATTTTCTGACTTGTTTGATGCAGTCCATCACAACAAGATTCTGGACTACATAGACCACTGGGATGTTCTATACCAAAATACTTCTGTTGAGCCAGACCTAGTCATTCTAGACCAGAAATGCCACATAATTGTACTGGGCTCCTCCAAAATTGTGCCCAAGTAATAGCTTTAGAATATAACTACTGTGCATTACACATAGCCTCATTCATATCTCTTTCTTACCAGCTTAATTTTTCTGAAAATGACCACTTTGTAAGCAAATCCTGTAATTATATCTGATAAAATTTTCACTTCTTATAACACTTCTTATTTTTCATATATAAAGTAATATACATGGTTTTATAGTTAATTGATTAGTTTTATAGTTAAATGATTTATTTCATTTTCTCTACAAGAGAGGACTTAATTCAAATTTATTCACTTTGTGACATAACATCTTTATTGTGTCTTGCCAGAAAAAATTGACTGAAATCAAGTGACTGTACAGTATATCTATTGGTTAATTAGAACTTTAAAAAAGCAACAAATAAAACACATTATTGACTTTTATATCTTCAATCAAATAAATATTTACTACCACAATTTACAAAAATTATTTACCTCTCAATAACAGATCACAGAGAGAATATGCACTACAGATGCTAATGAATGTCTAAGGCTATCTGCAAACAAATTAAGAGTGAAGGGGAAAAGAAAAGCTTTCTAGTTATCATTACTGCCTATAAATAGCATGTGAGCCTTCTTTAAAGATATGTGATCTCTTACATTAGGAGACTTATTTCAGTGCATGATTGACCTTGAGAGGAAGAGAAGCTTCATAGTACACAGACATCCTTTTTTAGTGAACAATGAATATAGATGGCTGAGTACATGGCTCTTGTCAATGATTGTTGGAATCTGCCTATGCCACACTGGGACAATCAATTGTGTAAATGGTTGCAATAATCAAGGAAATTGCCTAATTTATAAATCCTTGCATACAGGATTTTAATGGATTCTTACATTTTAATGCTGATGTCTTCAAAGCTAAATGAATTGTTGTCCAAGCTGTCATTGCACAAAATGATAAAAACATTCAGTCTTGTAAGTAACTACATCTCATGGATATTCAAACCCCCAGAACATAATCACTCATTAGTGACTTCTACAATATACTCAGCTTTTATTTTTAAGAAGATTAACACGTTAAGGTACAAATTGTTTTCTTATTAATCTAACAAGTTTTCTTGGAAGTATCATTAAACACACACGGTTGAACCTACTGAGGGCTTATCAAAGTTGCTTGTTGAAATGTTGTTCTAGCTGATATGTTATTGTTATTTGTCATACTGATATCTGTTATATTGCTATTGTTATATTGATATTGTTCTCTATAAATGTTCTATACGTTTTATGTAAACCGCCCAGAGCCGTAGGGAAGGGTGGTATAAAAATCTAAATAAATAAATAAAATAAAAATATAAGTATAGAGTTAAAAAATCTCTCCTATATGTAAGGCTTTCATAAGAGAGACTATGGATGCATGCTATACTTTTGGTTTTTTAGAGTTCAGGCATTCTGAAATCAAGACAGTGAACCACATTTTTTCAGAATTGTTATTTTTTCTTGAATTAAGTGGCAGTAGGCATCTCTTGATATTAATGTTATTATGTAAATCTGCACATTCCCTCTTGCAACTTGTTCTGCATATTTTAGATATAGCTATATATAGATTGCAATTCTCAATTAAATGCTAAGCAATTGATTTCAGCCAATGGTTGGCTGTCAGTACTTTACTTACTGCTCAATCTCACTAACCTGACATTTATGGTGTACTGATTGGCCTCTGTCAGTGGTGGTGGTTGTAAATTCACTTTGAAAAGCTTTGTGTTAACAGCCTTCAACCAGGCTCTGAGAAGGGTACGAGCAGGCAGGCTGACAATTGCTCGACCTTCTGCCCTTATTACAGTGAGTAAATCAGGCTTTGAGCTATTAAGCTGGAGCCTGAGGCCTACACAAAAAGGATTGACATGACTAAAGGTCAACCTCTGTCACACATGTGTAACAATTTGGATAATGGAATTCTGTAACTTATCTGGAGGGGGGAGGTAGCAATGGCTTATAAGGAAAGTAAGTGCTGGATGGTATTTCCTTGTAGTGGGAGGAGTGGTTAACAAAATGTCTGTATATCAAATAGCATTATACCAGAGATAGTTTCAGTCTATGAAATATCCTTGTGTAAAATGGTAGATGAACACTGTTCAGCAAGGCAGATTTTATAAACAATTTCTATATAATAATGGGGTTTTAACAGCACTATTCAGGTATCAGAAATTTTCAATCCTAATAGATAGCATTCATATTATTTTCACCCCTTCTTGAAGTAAAATAACTATTGACATAAATCAGTGCCATTGTGTGAGAGAAAAGAATAGCCAACTTTTGAAGCTAGATTCTCTCTAGTAGCAAAATTCCGGTTTACTAAAAAAAAAACCTAGGTAAAATAGTAAAATGTTTAAAGAATTATTGATATTTTGTTTTATGTGTCTGTTCAATTCAGAATCAGAAATAAGGTTCATGAATAAATGAAAAATTCTTGACATTTTAATTTTTTATCATTAGAGAATGTTAGGTCAACTAAAATTCAGAATAACACTTTAAAAATCATTTGTAGTATCTATAAAGAGAAACTTTAACAAAATGAGATTTAATAAGTGTATTTTGGATTATTTAACCTTTATGGGTCCAATCCTGGTCCAATTTACATGTATGATGCAATTGAATTAACCTGCTTATTCAAAGAAAACTGAAAAGGGCCACACTAATAATGTACACTATAATAATTGTTAAAATGCGCTTCCATTTTTTTGGCAGATGAAATGTATGTATATGCATAAAGGAAACAGATACAATTTATACCTGTAATTTATAACAAGTATGCTAATACTGAGACATGTCTGTCTGTCTGTCTGTCTGTCTGTCTACAAACAAAAAAATGATGTTTTAAACTAGAATTACATCCGGTACTTATTTTTGTTTTACTTATCCAGTCAATGAAACTCTAATTATTTATGTATCAATCCCATCCCACAGTTGAACAAAAGCAAGCTGGAATGAACCTGCAAGTGTAGGACCAAGCAAATGGCTGGTACCATCAGCTTTAACAAGACTGATCACCTGTTAGGGGAGCCTATGACTCAAGCCTCACACCCCTTGCAAATTTCTGTAGGACTTACTTCTATATAAAAGTATGCTTAAAATCATGCTGTTAAACACAATCCATAATTCTTTAATAAACTATAAGGATTGTATGTTATGAAAATGCCCTAAAAATATTTGGGGACTAACCATGTTTTATAGGAGTTTACTTCAATATTTATTTCCGAGAGGTATAGAAGTGGTTCTTTGAGTATATTGTAGAATAAACCAATTGTATCTGACTACTTTTCCACTATTAATTGTAGGATGGAAATGTCTCTCACAGAAATCAGTTTTACTGTCTGCATTAAACTTACAAAATGGTCATAAAAGTGTGTTTTCTCATATTAGCCATACAGGCCAACTGGTTCTTACACTCTACATTAAAAGTCATAATAAAACTACTACTAAGTTTATTTTCAAGGCAAAATTATTTGAATTTTATGAACATGACATATTTGAAGCAGAGCTGACAGGCAGTCTAGAATTCTTGATGATGGATTGCTGAGAAACACAATTCTCACCTTAACATAGCTATGAGTTACACATAATTTTATCCTCTTGTGCTTTCTTGCAACAAAAAGCTAGGCTAAAATGCAGTTTAGGAAAGTGTTAAGCATATTACTACATCTGAAATGTATTCCTTACATAAAAACAAAGGTAGGATTCTAGTTCTTCTCTGTCCAGGATTCTGGACAGATGTGTATATTGTTCCTGAAATACAAACCCTAAGGAAATTTGCCCTTGAAATTTCCATGAGCAGTTCCAAAACAGATTGTGTAAATGGACCCTTACAATAGCTGGGATCCAAACGATGAATAAAAGTCTTCCCATGAACGAAAGGGAACTTTCAGTCACAGGAACTAAGAAATTGGGTTGGATCTAAAATGATAAAGGTATTTTAGATCCAACCCAATTTCTTAGTTCCTGCTTATGCTAATAGCATCAATTGTGAGGACATCTTATGCTATTGTAATCAACAGTAATGCTGTCACTCCTACAACCTGAACAAAGCAAAATATTACATAAATGGAGCATCTTCCTATGAGACAAACAAGCTGTAACAAGCTGTAATCCTAAAGAGAAAGTTAGGGTGAATTCAAATGCAACTTTGAAGGCAAACTACTTCACTAGAGTGAAGACAGAGCAACAAGCATGGGTTCAAATATTTCCAACACTGTTCCACCAGTACAGATACAAGAATATATCTAGCGGCTTTCCGCACAAGGACCAATTTTGCTGAATGTTTTCAGTATGCAGAAACGCTATATTAAATAGTGGAATTTCGTCATTCCACATACCTTTAATTTTAATGGAATATTGAAGTCCCAGTAGCGTTGTATTCATTTCCCACAGGTTTCCGGTCTTGCTGGAATTGCAACAAAGGAAGCAATATTTTTCCATGCTTCTTCCCGCCCCTGGCCATCAATCCAAAGAACAGCCAATGAACTGTTGTGCTCGTGCTCCCGAAAAGCCCCTTTCCCTTTAAAAACTGTTTTTTAAAAACCCAAACACACCAGTCGCAATGAATATTTGTTCATTCATTGTCTCAGAAAGACCTTTTTTTGCTGGTGTAGGAGCTGGAGCTTAATCGTTTACATGCTCTTCGAGTAAACCCCGCCCATGGGCACGATTTGTGGCCGAAATTGTGGCCAGTGTCGAATGGGGGGCTGTATTGTGCTTGGAAACTTTAAAGACACTTGCAGTAGGGAGCTTTGTTTTACTGTTAATCACTTCTGTGGAGGGACTTTAGCCTGTGAAGCCTCACTCGTTCGTTGCTTTCGCCAGTCTAAGGGGGAAAAAACGGCGATCGCGTCTCCAGAAGCTCGGAGGCGAGAGCGAGGGAGGGACATTCTTTCTACCGCTACATTGAGAATGCACATGTCTTTTTTGGATGTATTGCACGTTGTTCTCAAGAGTCTAGCGGGTTTTTTTTAGGGGGAATCCACTTTTCTGGATTTCCCGAAAAGTGCTACAACAAAGCGATTTTTGTGGGAGTGTTGCAGATTGTGTGCAACGTCATGTGGAATGTTGAATTAATAGCGTTTACCAAAGGTAAGACTTCTGCTACATTTAAGTCGTGTGGAATGGCCCCTAAAATTTGTTTAAATGCTTCCTCTATTGTCATTCATAGTTGTATTTTAGTGTTGGTGAAGTAAAAAAAATGTAAGATTCTTAAAAAAAATTGTGTATTCAATTTATCCAACATGGGGAAAAAACTCAAAAATACCTCGCCAGTATTTTCCAGGTATATTTTTAGCTGAATATACATAGCTAAATAAATACTGGACATCAAACTGACCAGCCCCCCCCCCAAATATTTTTGCATTTGTTTGTTTATCTTTATCTTTATATCCCACCACTCCCACTAACATGGCTCATGGTGGGTAACAGAAGTCGACCCACATTAAAATCCCTCTAAAAAAATTAACTTACTCCCTAGGCAGCAAAAAATCCCCCCCCCCCATAGAACACACCCTATGACAACAGTGTCTCAGGGGGCAACTCCAAGGGTGCCCAATGACCTGGCTAGCCAGTAAGAGGCCCAGATCTAACCCACATGGTCTCAACCAAAGACCTGGTGGAAGAGCTCCGTCTTGCAGACCCTGTGGAACTGAGAAAAAAAATATTCCAGTTGTTGTTTTTTTGGGGTGGAGGACCACTGGCAGGCTGCAGTTAAAGTGCATTTTAAAGGCTCAGTACCTTTAAATGCACTTGGAATGAACTCCCTACTTGAAGAAGGCATTTAAATAGACATCATCATCATCATCATTATTATTAATTATTTTGATTTCTTAACCGCCACTCCCAATAAGGCTCATGGCAAGTTACAAAAGTGCATAAAAAACCCAATAAAATTACTCAATAAAATTACCCCTAAAAATAATGATACCATGCACAAACAGTCCAATACATAAGTATACAAGATGTGGCAGAAATATAATACCACTAAATATAATACCACTAAACCCCAGCCCTAATATCAGCCCTGGAGTAGACAAAAAAGGGATGCTGACATTTCACCCACCATCAGAGTAACTCAGGGGTAACTCACCATCAGAGTAACTCAGAGTAACTCAGAGCTCTTCCTTAGCACGCTGGCCTCAACCATAGACCTGGTGGAAGAGCTCTGTCTTGTAGGTCCTGTGGAACATCGAAAGCTCCTGCAGGGCCCGCAGCTCTTTCAGGAACTCATTCCACCAGGTAGGGGCCAGGACTGAAAAGGCCCTGCCCTAGTTGAGGCCAGATGTGCTTCTCGGGGTCTGGGTATGACTACAAGCACTTTAAATCCCTTTGGTGTTCACTTACAGATTCACATCTTGGGACTATGATCTCTTGAAACACATTATTTATCCTCTATTGCAACCAATAGAGGATGGGGGCAGGAGAAACAAACAACATCAGGACTACTGGAGAAATAAGTCCAGCCAGTATCTTCTGCATGGAGCAATGTACTCTGTGGTACAGCAGTTTCAGCTGCTCACTTCTCCTGCAGCCTGGTTTAAACTAGACTGAAAGAGAAGCAAGCCCAGCCAGAATTGGCTGTAGGAGAAGGGAGAGACCACCCCACTGCACTCAGATTCTGGGGCCAATTTCTCCTGCAGCATGGTTTAAACTGTGCTGCTGGAGAAGCCATCTCAGCCAGTATCTGTGTGTGGTGGGGAGAGACTTCTCTGCCACATTCAGATCCTGTGGCCAGCTTTTCTTGTGGCATAGCTTAAACCAGTGGTCCCCAACCTTTTTATCACCAGGGACCGGTCAATGCTTGACAATTTTACTGAGGCACGGGGGGCGGGGTGGTAGTCTTTTGCAAGAGGGCTGCCGCTGCCTCACCCCCTGCTCTGCTTGCTTTCCCGCTGGCGCCCCTGACTTCCTGCCACCCACTGGGGGGCGCTGCCAGCAGTAGCTGCACAATGCCACGCCGAGGGGGAGCCCCAGCCATGGCAGCCATGGCCTAAGAGTACCAAAGTTGAGCCAGCAGCAGAGTGGCAGGGCAGCCCCCGGGAAGAAGGACAAGAAGGAGCCGTGGCCCGGTACTGACTGATCCATGGACCGGTCCCAGTCCCCAGACCAGGGGTTGAGGAAAACTGGCTTAAACCATGTATCAGGAGAAGCCAAGCAAGCCCCATGATCAGGCTAGCTTTTTTAATCTAGTATTTCTCTTCCTGTGTCTATTGGACCTGAAAAAAATCATGATTTCTAAAATATCCCAGATACAAATACCACACCAATATTGGGATGTGGGATTTTTCAGAAATATTCTCAATATAGCAGGAGCAAACAAAACAATATGAGATTTAAAAAATGCACACCCCTCCCTTGACTTGTCCCTGTGAGCTAGGGTAGTGTTCCCCAACCTCCAGGCTGCAGCCCGGTATCGGGTTGTGGAGCCCTCAGTATCAGGCTGCGGCAGGGGGGAGGGAAGCGTGGGTGCAGCGCTCCACTGGGCATGCCTCCCCCACCCTGCGGTGCAGCACTCGCTGCGCTGGGAGCAATCGGCTGCTTTGGCGGCCGAATTGCTCAAGCCTAGGGGAGAGGGAAGCCCAGGGACCAGGGGGGAGAAGAGGGAGAACGGCACTCACCGCACGGCGGTCACCAGCAGGCGCAAACATACAGGTGTGGCAGCTCTGCGCTTGCGCGTTTGCGCCCGCTGGCTAGCACTGCATGGCGAGCGCCGCTCTCCCTCTCCTGGTCCCCGGGCCTCCCTCTCTCCCCCCTGGTCCCCAGCCTGAAAAAGGTTGGGGACCACTGAGCTAGGGGACAGGCAGCCATCAGGGAGTGACCCATACCAATGCCTGCGGCAGAGGCAATTTTGCAGGGTTTACATCAGGCAGCTATTGGATGTCATAGAATCATAGAGTTGGAAAGGGCGATACAGGCCATCTAGTCCAGCCTCCTGCTCAATGCAGGATCAGCCCAAAGCATCCTAAAGCATCCACGAAAAGTGTGTATCCAACCTTTGCTTGAAGACTGCTAGTGAGGGGGAGCTCACCATCTCCTTAGGCAGCCTATTCCACTGCTGAACTACTCTGACTGTGAAAATTGTTTTCCTGATATCTAGCCTATATCGTTGTACTTGAAGTTTAAACCCATTACTGTGTGTCCTTTCCTCTACAGCCAATGGGAACAGCATCCTGCCCTCCTCCAAATGACAACCTTTCAAATACTTAAAGAGGGCTATCATGTCCCCTCTCAACCTCCTTTTCTCCAGGCTGAACATTCCCAAGTCCCTCAACCTATCTTCATAGGGCTTGGTCCCTTGGCCCCAGATCATCCTCATCACTCTCCTCTGTACCCTTTCAATTTTATCTACGTTCTTCTTGAAGTGAAGCCTCCAGAACTGCACACAGTACTCCAGGTGTGGTCTGACCAGTGCCGTATACTATGGGACTATGACATCTTGTGATTTTGATGTGATCCCCCTGTTGATACAGCCCAAAATGGCATTCGCCTTTTTTACCGCTGCATCACACTGCCTGCTCATGTTTAGTTTACAATCCACAAGTATCCCAAGGTGTCGTTCACACACAGTGTTACCTAGAAGCGTATCCCCCATCCAGTAGGTATGCTTTTCATTTTTCTGGCCCAGATGCAGAACTTTACACTTATCTTTATTAAATTGCATCTTGTTCTTATTTGCCCATTTAGCCATTGTGTTCAGATCTTGTTGAACTCTGTCTCTATCTTCTGAAGTATTTGCCACTCCTCCCAATTTGGTGTCATCTGGAAACTTGATGAGTAATCCCTCCACCCCCTCATTTAGATCATTAATAAATATGTTAAAAAGTACCGGGCCGAGCACTGAGACATGAGGTACCCCACTACCCACCTCCCTCCAGTCTGATGAAACACCATTGACAACAACTCTTTGGGGCTTTTCGCACGCCTTCAAAATCGCACAATGGTTGCCAATTGAAAACGCTACTGATTTGCCGTTATGCACAACGTCGTTGACAATCTGCCACACACCTGAAAACGATCTGCAAAAAGCGCTTCCTTGTAGCGCTTTCAGGGAAATCCCCAAAAGTGGATTCACCCTCCGGAAAGCGATACACTCCTGCAACCAATCTGCAACACTAGCGAAAAAGACCTGTGCGTTAACATTGTTGCGGTTTCTACAAAGTCCCTCCCCCTGGTTCTCTCCTCTGATCTTCCGGCGAAGCGATCGCCATTTTTTTTTCTCCGAGCGAGCGGGGATAAACGCACCAGCGAGCCTCTGTTTAGAGGCTTCCCCGGCTTCAGTCCCTCCCTTTCAGTCACTAAGCACAAACAAGAGAAGCCCGTTTGCTGATGTATTTTCCCTTTATTTGTTACACATACATTCAGCCGAAAATCGGGCCCGTGAGGGGGGGGTTTCACTCGGAGGGAGCGTGGCAACGAATAGATGACAGCTCAAACACACCAGGCAGCTGGATGGGTCTCTCCGTTGCAACGAATCAACACAGATTCGTTGCAATGGGTCTGTTTTTTTTTTTTAACTTTCTTAAAGGTAAAGGGGCTGTTTGGAAGCATGCTAACGGCTGCCCATTGGATTTTCAGCCGAAAATCGGGCCCGTGAGAGGGGGGGGGATTCTTTTTTTCACTCGTAGGGTGCGTGGCAACGAACAAATGACAGCTCAAACACACCAGGCAGCTGGATGGGTCTCTCCGTTGCAACGAATCAACACAGATTCGTTGCAATGGGTCTGGTTTTTTTTAAAAAAAAACTTTCTAAAAGGGAAAGGGGCTGTTTGGGAGCATGCTAACGGCTGCCCATTGGCTGCTTGACGGCCAGGGGCGGGACGAGCTTGGCAAGAGCGCTTCCTTTCTAGCGATTTTTGCCGAGACCGGAAGCCTGTGGGAAACGCTACAAAACGCAACTGGATTCCACTACAAAGGCAGGTATGCATAACGATGAATTCCACTATTTTAAATGGCGATTTTTCATTCAGCAACCAATTTGCTACAAAGATCCCGGTGCGAAAAGCCCCTTTGAGTGCGGTTCTCTAACCAATTCCCTATCCACCTATCTGAAAATCCAGATTGCAGTCCTTCGATTTATCCATCAAAACATCATGGGGAACCTTATCAAAAGCTTTACTAAAATCCAAGTAAATGACATCAACCAAATTTCCACGATCCAGCAAATCTGTTACTTGGTCAAAAAAGGAAACCAGGTTGGTCTGACAGGACCTGTTGGAGACAAATCCATGCTGACTTCCTTGGATCACCAAATTGTCCTCCAGATGCTTGCAGATTGCTCCCTTTAATATCTGCTCCATTATCTTCCCCACAACACAGGTCAGACTCACTGGTCTGTAGTTTCCCGGGTCATCCTTCCTCCCTTTTTTGAAGATCGGAATAACGTTTGCTCTCTTCCAGTCCTCCGGGACATCTCCAGTCCTTAAAGAGGTCCCGAAGATGATGGACAAGGGTTCTACAAGTTCTCTGGAAAGTTCTTTCAGCACTCTTGGGTGCATTTCATCCGGCCCAGGGGATTTGAACTCATCCAATGCAGCTAAATGCCTCTCGACAACCTCTCTGTCCATGTCAACCTGCCACCCAGACACTATCTCTTGGCTACTGCCATCTCTAGATGTGCCTAAACCCTTTGACCTGTGGGAAAAAACAGATGCAAAATAGGCGCTGAGCCTTTCTGCTTTCTCTGCATCCTCCCTTAGAGTTTGTCCATCTGCACCCAATAGTGGGCCTATTGCCTCCTTTACTTTACCTTTGTTCCTCACATAACTGAAAAATATTTTCTTGTTACAGTGGGCTTCCCTAGCCAATCTTAGCTCACTCTCAGCTTTGGCCTTTCTGATGATTGATCTACAGTACCTAGTAACCTGTAGGTACTCTTCTTTAGAGCTCTGTCCTTCCCTCCATTTCCTTTTCTTTCTTAGTTCCTCTTGAAATTCTCTGTTCATCTAAATAGGCTTCTTAAAGCTCCTGCAGTGTTTTCGTCTTTCTGGGATAGTCATTGATTGAGCATGCAATAGCTCTTGTTTGAGTAGCGCCCACCCTTCACATGCTCCCTTCCATTACAGCATTCTCGCCCATGGTATGACACTAATCATGTCTCTGAGTTTATTAAAGTTTGCCCTATGAAAATCCAACATCCGCGTCTGGCTACAAGCTTCCTTGGCTCCCCATCTCAAAAGGAATTCTATGAGGACATGGTCACTTCCCCCTAGGGTCCCCACCTCCTTCACCTCATCCACCAACTCTTGCCTGTTGGTCAGTATGTCATGCCATTCAATGTGAGTGTCTACCATGCCCAGCCTCAGGTCCACAGCACTGGGATATGGGCTACCCATAGCTGTTATGTGTACTGCGAAGCTGGGAAGTTTGGTTGGGGCGCACAGCTCCCAGTGCCTGCAGGGGTTTAACAGTGCCCAGAGGCCCCCATCAGATATGGTGTGAGCCCTAGTTGCCATACCCTAATTCCACTATTGGATAGAACAGCCACCCAGGGCATGCTAGAGACACCAACCTTGGAGGGGATAACTGGCTGACTCTCGTCTGCCTATTATCCATGTTTGGTGAAGATTCAACAAATGGAGTCTGAGTTCTGGCCCCCCAATAAGGTACCCCCAGGAAAGTGCTTTCTGGGAAAATGACAGGTGCAGATTAAAGATATTTAGGAGCATATATAATGGATCCTGTTAATTCTAGAGACATCAAAATTGCAGGGGTATTTCCCCTGAATTCTCTTGTACATGTCCATCAATTTCTGTCCCCCCATTATTTTGAAGTTTGATAAAATTTTAGATTGAACAGAGAGAATTTGTCTGGAAATGTATTCATTCATGAATCGCCATAGCTTGAAAGTTCATGGAAAGTTCATGCAGGTTAATCTGCCATAAACTTCACTTCATGAACCACAAACCAGCCAAAATTCATCATGAGCTTTAGTTTGGAAGCTGGTTCATTCCCATCCATACTTACCATCAAACTTTAAAGTACACTTGAAAATTTATAACAGAATGAGAACACTCTTCCAACAAAGTTGGTTTAGGCTCAGAGTGCCAGATTGCAATCATTAACACATTTATTTGAATTTAATTTTTATTAAACCCACAGACATCTATATAAATGTATTCAAGATTTGAATAAGAGTACATTCATTTATCCCACTAATAATGCATCATTCCAGGTTTCAATAAATTTTAAGACTGTATCTGTAACTTGTTTATTTAAATAAAAAGTAATTTTTAAATCTTTAAAAAGAAATTCCAGCGAAAGTGAGAGTATATCATTAAAGAGATTATGTAGGCAAGCATTAATTAATTTTCAGCACCTAAAACTAGTTTTCTGACCATAAAAATTAAGATGCTTCACTTGCACTTAACCAGTCAGTGTAACTTTAACAACTATGTAACTTCAGTGTAACTTTAGCAACTCTACACCCAAAACAGTTACTGTACAGGTTTTCTACTGTTGAGGGGGAGGAATAAAAAGGGTACATAATTTGCCATTGATAGCCAGAAAATCTGAAAAAAGTACAACAAAAACTTTAAAACCTTTTAAATGTCTGCATAGTCCAGTGGAATTTAAAGTGTATCCTCTATGCATTCTTTTAGTCTAGTCTTGCTATAATTTGACATTAAACAGAAAGGAGAAAACTTGTGCAGCTAGATTAATTTATCTCTTGGGAATAAAGACACATTAATAACTGAGATAATGTTTCAATACATGCTGGAAGCAAGTACACTTTCGCTTCTTTCTTAGAATGCACATTAAGGAAAAATCATCTCATTTTCTTCAAGAAATCCTGATTTCTGATAAAAGTTTCTCTGTTTTTGCAAAAAAATACTAAGGGGGGAATTATTTTTATTAATTCAGGATGAACAAACTAGAAATATTATTGAAGCATATGTGATAAAGAACACTATTTGCTTATTCAACTCAGCAATATTTTTGCATTAAACAAATTGAGTTTATTGTGTTTTGATGAAACACAAGCAAATTATGTGTTGACTAAAAATGGTCAAAAATAAATAAAAGGATTACTAAAGTGACTCATGTTTTGGCTTACTGCAAAGATTATTCTTTTTCTCTGAAAGCTGTAAAAAAACTGACTTGGATGATTGATAAAGCACCATATAATTTACCAATGAACACCCATAGGTGTCAGGCCATGTCATGAGGTAATGGAATGGTGTTTAATTTACTTTACGTTGCTGTACATTGAACTATATGGATTACATACAAAGCAAACATTGAATGTGTGGCAGGAATTCTTGCATAGACATGCCAAAAAATATGTCCATGGTATCCAGCTCTACATCAAATGCAATAACCCTGATGTCTGCCAAAGTAAAGCAAATAAAAGAGTACTACATCTGGATTGGTGTTTAATTGTCAAATTTATTTTATTCATATGGGGAACCACTATAAGATTGCTAAGAATCAGTATTTCAGAATACAAGATTACTATATTAGCGAACAGGAAGCTGGATAATCATTAATGTACATTTTGCTAAATATAAGAATACTACACTCACATAGTTGGACTATGATTGTCCCTCTTCTTCCCCAGACAATCACCCTATCCTGATTCTCTGGTTTCTTCCTTCTGCATGCTAACACATCATATCCCCTTTTCAAAATTTACTCATCATGTTCCTGTAATTCATGTCCAGATTTTACTATATCCTTCACATTTGAATTTTTCAGCTCTTAGTCCCATTGATTCAGTGCTGTGTCTTCTAGCTAGTCTCTTGGCTTTCTGCGAGTTGGCTTCTATCTTATTCATTCTACTGAAACAGCCCACACCAAATTCATTCATGAGCTCCAAATGTTAAGTCTAAACATTTCTCATTTGGCTTTATTCTCCTTGACTCCTTTGCTGTCTTTGATACACTGCAACATCACCTTTCATGACTCCATCCTCAATGAGTTCTCTTCCAGCCTTTCTAATTTATAACCCAGTGTTTTCACAAGTATATGATCTTATTTCAGGTTCTTGGTCTTTTGTTATTCTCTCTCAACACATGGTATTCCTATTATCTTTATAATAGTTCCTCTAAATATTTGGGAAACTGCACTATGGGTGGTCCACTGTCCGGGACAGTATCCCGATTCCGTTTCCGGCACAGCAGCCCAATCCAGGTGCAGCCATCACAGCTGCACCCGGACTGGGCTGGCCCCCACAGCACCCATCCTAAAACCCAGCCACGAAGCATGCGCTACCTCGTGCCCACACACTCCCCACCAGCCACCGAGCCCAGCATATATTGCTTCTTCACCTGGCTGGGGATGCTGGCAGGGGCTGCAGCCACCAGCCCAGAGGAGGAGGCAGTGGTGCCCCTAAGGGGCGGCCAGCAGACCCCAGGTGGCAGCCACTTCAAGGAAGCGATGATGCCTGACAGGAGGCGGCAGTGACCAGAAGGAGGCACCAACCATGGCCACGACAAGCCAGCAGGCACTGCCGCCAGGTTAACACACCACTGTGGCTGCATGTTAGAAGCCATCGCCCCCTCCTAGTAGAGACACCCCACAGCCGCTGGGTCAGAAACCTGGCTGCAACTGGGGGTGGATGCAGGAGAACCCTGCAGCCCCTATGGTGCACCACTGACCCAAAGGCCCAGCCACCTCCTGCACCTCCAGCGCTCAGGCAGCCCCAAGCCACCAGCCATCACCATATGGGTTCTTATTTTAAACTTTTGTAAATGATCATGAAATATCAGCTGCTTGGTGCACCCTTTAAATGTCTCCCTCTGCTTTCTCTGGCAGTGCCTGAAAAGGAAGGTGAGAGACAGCCTGCCAACCACCTGATGTGTCATCATCAACTGCTCGGCATGCCCTTTAAACACCTCCTGCACACTTTCTTTCCTGGCTGAGAAGGAGGGAGGAGAGGCAGGTGTAGAAGAAATAATTTGGACTGCTTTGGATTCTACCAAATCTGAACCAATGAATGGTGGTTCAAGTGATTCAGATTCATACCAAGACATCACCTTTTCAATTACTTCATTGATTCTCTGACATTATTATTTGCTGCCTAAACCAAATAGGAAGCTATGATTCCTCCCTCTATATGCACTTTATATTAAGGGCATTGCCTTAACATGCAATTTCTCCCTGACAAACACTGTTACTATATGGGCCTTTATTTCTGAACCATCAGCAAAAATTCTGCTTAAATCTCTGACATCTTTGATTATGGCAACCTTTTGCTCCCTTGACTTCCATTGTCATTCCTTGTTCCTCTGCAAATGACCTATCTCATTGTATTGACCATATGATATTCCCCTTTAAATGCCTACTCTGGTTTCAAGTTATCTTCCATTTCCTGCTCCTGATCTCTACATTTACTCTATGAGCTTGTTCTTCCATTTGCCTTCATATCTTGACATACTCCTGCCCTATCTTTGTTCTTCCATCTCCTCCAGCACCAGCCATCTGAAGCAGCCCTGTCAGTGAGAAGGAAGCAGGCTAAGAAATGCAAAGGCAACACTGACAGCATCTTGCTCAAGTGCTCCCCCAAAATAGAGGCCAACAGAGGGGGGGGGGAGAGAGAGAGAGAGAGAGAGAGAGAGAACAACAATATACAATCCCAGAATAAGCAGCAGCTACTTTTTATTTCCTGTATATTTTGTACCATGTTATGATCCTGTTTCTGTTACATGTTAGGTTCCAAAGCAAAATATCATCATTCACATAGGCAAGCATGCGTAATTCTTCCCATGCATACATCTTTCAGTGTCTTTTTCATATTTATTTATACACAGTCTTCAGAAAGGCTGAGGGACTCGAGAATGTTCAGTTTGGAGAAGAGGGGGTTCACAGAGGACATGAGTGCTCTCTTTATGTATCTGAATGGAGGGCAGGGAGCAGTTCCTGCTGGCAGTGGAGGATAGGACCCTCAGGAATGGTTTTAAACTACATGTAGAATGGTAGTAGCTAGATATGACGGGGGGGGATCAGTCAGAGTAGTTCAGCAGTGGAATAGTCCACCAAAGGAGGTAATCAGTTCCCCCTCACTGGCAATCTTCAGGCAGCAGCTGGACAGGTACTTATCATGGATGCTTTAGGCTGATCCTGCACTGAGCAGACGGTTGGACTAGATGGCTTTATTGCCCCTTCCAACTCTATGATTCTAAATTTGGCCAGGTGACATTATAAAAACAACTTCATTTGGTTATTGAAATTTTGCATGTTTTATTTTTTTAACTTTTAACTTTTAAGGAGTTTATTAATATAGAAGGGGTTTATGAAGAAATCCTATGTAGAATTAATCTAATTGAAATAAATGGGTTTAGATTCAGATAGTTCTGCATATGTTTGCATTATTAAAAGTTCAGTTCCTGTTCCATTGTTTTCAGTGGGCTATAACTGGAATAAATTGGATTCTGCTGAGGTAAACATATAGACACATTTGTAAATTTATGACAAAGTATGCTAAAACGTATGGCTAGCAACACAAAATCTGTCTTTATGTTGTAAAATAACAATTGTGCATGCTTTCATAGAATTATTTGCATTCATATTTTATTCATTTTGATAATCATTATTTATTATAGTTGTGTTCTTTTAGTTTTTTCTTGTTTTTTATCCATTTCTGTTTTTTTTTAATGGGAAACAAATTTCCGGCTGTACTTTTCTGGTTTTGTATTCAATCGCATAGATTCTCAAAGATTACTTCCCAAGCAGATGGAGAATAGGTGCCCATTTAAAATTTCTAACCTACTGAGCAAGAAAAACAGACATCTGAAACCACAAATAAGTGAGATAGTCTTGTATAATAGTAATGGAGGCTTGTATCTGAGACCTTAAGAAGCCAGACACCTAGTCACGTACTTAGTTACACACTTATTAACCATTGCAAAGCAATAACATTTATTGCATGTAACTGTGAATCTGTCATTGCACATTCCTGGACAAGTGGTAAATGGATAAAGGAAGGGAAATGCCAGTTTTCTGTGTTTATGTGGCATTTTGAAAGCACTGACTGCTAGAAATACTGTACAAAGAAAGGAAATATATCAGTGCAATCCTCTTTGCTGGTAAACTGGTTGGTCATTATTCCTGTCAGTATCTTCCATTTTGTGATGGCTCTCAACCCTATTATTCCTTCATGTTCTTCCCCCCTTTCGCTTCTGTACCTTATGTCTTGTGAAAATGAAGCACTCTCAGATTAGTGCCCAAATTCAAAGGATTAACTTCCTTCTCTATTAGATCATAATAAACGTTTTTTTTTTGTTCAGATTAACTATAACTGTATTTGTTTGTTTGTTTATTATATTTGTATACTGCTCTCCCTGAAGGCTCAGGGCAGTTCACATAGAACAGAAACAATACAGATAACTTAGATCAACAATTATGAATGAAGTGAAACAACAAGCAACATGGAACCGTAGAAAAATTAAACATTAAAGTAACATACTGATAGCCCAGTGGGTTGGGCAGAACTGCAGTGGGTGCCATAGGAGGGGGCTCAGGAGGAGGGCCCTTGGGAAGTGATGGTACAGGTCAACCTCAACCAAATGCCTGGTGGAGGAGCTCTCTTTTGCAGGCCCTGCAGAACTGCTCAAGTTACTAACAGGATGTATCTAATTCAGATTATGGTTAACTTCTGTTGTTGTTGTCATCCGTTAACTTCTATCTAAACCCAATCCTTAGCTTATGAGTTAAAATAACATTAAGACACGAATTTTAAATAAAAAAAATAAATGTTACTGTCTTCTATCATCTACCGCAGTGGTCCCCAACCTTTTTATCACCGGAGACAAGTCAATGCTTGACAATTTTACTGAGGTTTGGGGGGGGTAGTCTTTTGGCGAGGGATGTCGCTGCCGACACCTGAGCCCCTGCTCCACTTGCTTTCCCACTGGTGCCACTGACGTCCCACCACCCGCTGGGGGGTGCTGTCAGCAGCAACTGCGCAGTGCCATGCCAAGGGGGAGCCCCAGTCATAGCGGCCACTGCAGAGCACCCCAACTTTGGACCGGGAGTTGGGGACCACTGACCTACCATAGTATTAGTACTATCAGCTAATACAGAAATTCCTAAAAAATAATCTTAGTCTTTTGTGTACAAACCCATAATCCTCCATATTATGTGAAGCGATGGCCAGAGTTCTGTAGTACTGTAAACTAACAATTTCCAGTGTTATATGGAAGAGACACCGTCATCCCAGTTGTATATACTTATTTTAGGAGTTCATGGATTTCAAAAGAACTTGCTTAGCTTTCAAAAGTTCTGTAACAGTACAGCCTGCAGTTACATTACATATATGGCTAGTGTTTATCACTAAATTATAAGTAGAGAGCCAGACCTTGGTCTCATCACAGCACTGATAAAGCTGTTCTGACCGAGCGGTAATACCAGGGCTCTCTCTGCCCCACCTACCTCATAGGATGTCCATTGTGAGGAGAAGAAAAGGGAGGCGATTGTAAGCCATTTTGAGACTCCTTCTGGTAGACAAAAATGGCATATAATAACCAACTCTTATTATTATTCATAAAAATGCACTTCAACAATAGTCTTCTGATAATGACAGCCAGAAAATGTGAGCAGAGCAGAGTTTGTATGCCCCCCTTAAGTACACATTTAAATTAATTATAGGTTAGTTTTGAAAATATAGAAGTAGTATCAAAACATATTTCTTCATTATTGAATCAGATTTTTAAGAGCCAAAATGCTTGAAACAAAACTTACTTCCCAGAGATGCTGAGTATTCCTGGTTCCTCCAGTCTGCACCTTTTCTGGAAGAAGAAGAACTCCCTGGAAAGGCCCAATCCAGGTGCCCTGCTGAATTCTCTGGGCAGCACAAATGCCATAAGCCAAGCCAGGCACAGTGCTGGTGCACAAACATACTTCCCGTGGCAGATCCCGAAGCCATTCAGGAATCTCAGGTGGAGGTGCTGCTGCTGCAGCACTACTCGTGCCCACCAAGCGACGCAATGAATGCAGAGGACCATGCATGGGGCATTCTCCATTACGGTTATCAGCACACATGTCACATCCTGTGAAGCAAAGAGGGAAAACGATTAAAACTGGATAAGCAGAAATAGGCTATTGTCAGTACTGGCCTTGAATACATCCACCAATTCTTAAATACTGACAACAAAACATATATAAACCTGCTGGATGAACTCTTCTCACAGAGCAACTGAGAACATAAACCTAAGTACATTCCTTCAGAAGTTGCTGTTAAAACAGAGTAATCTTACCATCTGGGATTTAGAAGGAATACACTCAGTTCAAATGACACCCATTGGCATTATTCTGATTCTGACTGTACAATACGTTAGTGAGCTGAGGACAGAATCATAGAATCATACAGTTAGTCATCTAGTCTAACCCCCTGCACATTGCAGGAACTCACAATGCCCACCCATATGGTGATGTACTTCAGACAGTCATTTAAAACCATATGACTGTAGCAGAATCCTCCTTTAATATCTGAGCCATTTTGGTGTTAATGATTTCCCTGACATTGGTTCCACATCTAATACATCTCTCTTGTCTGGATTAACTGGGTTATGATTAAATATGAACACAAGAAGCTGCCCTTTATTGGATCAGACCATTGACCCGTGAAGGGTAGTACTGTCTACTGAGACTTGCCAGTGACTTTCCAGGGTCTCAGCCAGAGATTTTTCACATCACCTACTACCTTATTTGTTTAACTAAAGATGTCTGGGATTTAACCTGGTCAAATTTTTGGGATTTAATCTGTATGCCAAGTAGATGCTCTACCGTTTAGCCACAGCACCTTCCAATCCTGTTCTTTAGTACTCAGATTACTGTTGAAGTACATTTTAATTAATAAAACAGATTCTTGTAAGTTAGATAAAGACTAATAGCCAGGTTATCTTTCAAATGTATGTGAAGAATTGCCAGTTGCCAGTTGTGTCCTACACAAAACAAATGTGTGGTAAAAGTTACATAAACATAATGCTTCGGATAGCCATAACACAATTTCCTGGCTCTTATTGGAATGATTTTAACCAGTTATTATATTTCATCATGTAATGTTTATTTCAGCTTTAGAATCACAAGTATTATTCATAGTTATATTTTCCCTTTGAGATTTCAGTTAAGATAGAATGCCTCAAATTGGTATTTTTTTACTAGAACATTATTGTTGATGTACTTAATCTTTTATATTTTTTCCTATATGGATAAAAGATATTTAGAGATTTTATTTTCTCTATTTCCTTTTAACTATTTTCATGTTCTTGACGTGCAGTTAAGTTACAAAGTACATGTGTGTATACATAGCAAATTTTAAAAAATAAATGTATTTGAATCAATTACAGTTCCCGGCACATTTTACCTTATAATACACATTTCTAACAACTCTGTTCCGTGAATATATTCAAAAAACAAAGCTTGTTCATCATTTGTGCACTATTTCTTGCATGAAACAAATCCATATAGCTAAAAACAAAGCAAAATGTTGCCAATTTTGAAGGATTTGGTGGTCCAAAACCCAAATTGGAATAAGTAAGCAGCTTGAACGACAGGCTGAACTCAAGCTTTCTTACCTTCCATGTAAGATATACTTCAATATTGTTTCACTGCAAGAATATTGCAGACTTAAAAAACTTCTACCTAGTCAACACTAATATGAGCCATATTACTAAAGTGTAGCCTTTATTTGAGTTGTTGATAAATTCTACATATATTTTGTGAGTCTGTCATATATTTATTTTAGGATTATTTTCACTCTGAATATATTACATATAGTTTGACAATATCAGGATGTACAGTAAATTAGACATGAAATTATATCTATTATATCCTTAAATTATATCATTTATTTGAAGAATCCATTTGCTTCATAATTTTTAGTGGAGATGTAATTATATCATCCATCTCTTGAACATGGGTTCTCACAAAAATGCAGATGAACCCAAGACATGGTCATTATTGATTTTGTTGTTGTTATTGTTGTTATTTCAGTGGCAGGCATTACAATACGTATCATGAAATACTACTGAAAATTCCTTAAATTTCAAAGCTGTTTTCTGTGAAACATGGGAGACTGCCATTTGTGGAACATGACTCCAAAACACTATTGGGTGTGCAGAACAAGTTGCATCGTTCTTTGGATCACAGTCATGCATTTGATAGTCAATCCACTTGAAGAGGTGAATACTTGCAAGGAAATGTGTTTAGGATGGCAGTTACACCTTCAGAAGTGAAAAGAATCTGCTTGTAGTCAGAACTTTCATCCCATTCCACAACTCAGTTAAACTGAAATACCGGAAGTAAATTTAATTCTGTAGCTTCAAAGGAATTTCAACTGACTCAGATCCAAGTTTTTGTACTTAACTAGTGTGGCAATTTTAACAGGTGAACAGTGAACCCAAAATTTCTCTAAGTATCAGTTCATCATCTACATTGCTTGAATTTTTGGAATCATTTCATGTAAAGCGTGGTTTAAAAATGTAACAGTTCAGAAAAACAGTACATGGTTGTTGTTGTTGTTGTTGTTGTAGAAGTAGCTTTTAAAAACTGGAATCACAGGAATGTTTTTTGAAAACATGAAGAAGTAAGTTCCAGTGTGATTTTATTCTAACAAATGTTCTTAAAACTGAAGTGCCATGCTACCATAGTGGAATTATTAAACCAGCCACCTTAAACGCAGTTTTGCTTAGAATCATTATTTAGGATGGTAGACCATGAGGCTCTAGGAATGAACATGTAACCCTATGAACACATACTCTGGAATGAACCCTTCTGTACTAATCAGGACTGAATTTTACTTTTGAGTACACATGCATAGGATCCAGTTGCACGGTCATGAATTGCACTGAGTGAAATTACAAGAAGATATGTGAAAAATGAAGCCTAGACAGGAAGACATAGATTAAAATTATTTCAGAAGTGTGTTCACTACTGCTTTCCCTCCAAGACTGCTAAAAGCTTTCATTACTTATTATCATCAGTTACTTATTAAATACAAGAAAAAATAATGAAGCAAGGCTATCTCTAAAATTCATGGACTTTAAAAAAATACTTTATTGCAATAAATATAATCACATATTCTATAATGACGAACTTTTAGTGCAAAATATTATCATCATCTTCTTTTCTCTGTTATAAACCATACATTTATGTTTACCTGCTAATCCCACGCGCTAAAATGGTATTCTCCAGATATAAAATAACATCAATTACAGAAAAATGTCTATAAATCCATCTAAATCTGATATTTGTATTCTACTATACAAAAGCAATACCCTTCAAAACCCAGGTTTAGGAAATGACTGGCCAAGATTTTAGCTATTTCTCCTTGATTCAGGAATAATTTGTTCCCCTCTGACATTCTTTTAGAAGTGTAACCTCCTCCCAGCTTCCTGGTTATTAATGGCTCTCTTGGAGACACCATGTCTACTGAACAGTTTCAATTAAATGAAGCCAAAGCATCATTTTGGTTCTGTCCAGGAAGCTTCAGGATCAAACTTCTGCACTCCACTGCTAGAAATGTAACATCATATGTTTTTGCTTATGTAAAGACTTTTGTAATCCCCAATCAACATAAAACCTAGGATGGCTATGGATGCTAGGACTAGATTGCAGGAAATCTCCACAGGCTCTCATGTTCTGTAAACTACTATAAATATATCAGCAATTTATTTTGAATAATAACTATGAGCATTATTCATCAACAAATATAAACTCAACATTAGATTTGTTTGAATCCTATTAGATCACTGAATTATTTGGCAGTGCAATCCTAAATTGAGTTATACTATTTAAAACCCATGTGTGTTACTATGCTTAATCTTTCCTTGGATAACCTTCAATTGGGAATCCTAAATACATGACCTAGAAGACTGTTCGCCCAAAATCAATGTGGTTACTTGCTATATAAAGTGAGTTCACATATTCACAGGAAAAAGCCAGGGCAAACCAACTCTGCTTCCCACTTGCCTTGAAAGTCCCATGCTGGGATGGCCATAAATTGTCTACACCTTGTCAGCACTTTATACACATACAGGAATGGAAAGGTGTTGTTATTGTTGTTCCTTATTATGCATACGGTATCATTACTGAGATTTTGCTGCAAGTCAGATTATGGGAAACAAAATAGCCAGTGACACAGCTTTTCCCCTACATCTTAGCTCTAGTACTCACGGAATAAACCCTGAAACTAAAAGGAGTTTGTTCACTTCTATGTTTTGTTTTGTTTTTTAATCAGGCCTATTATCAAAAATATCTAACTAATGAAACTACTTTAAAGAATATAAGAGATTTTGAAAACAACAATAAAGTAAGAAGTTAGTAAAAGCCTTTGAACAGAGCCACGTGGGTAATAATCTCTAGCAGTAAATCAGAAAACTTCACAGTTAAGTTACAACATATTTAATCCAGCAATAAAAATAATTCACAAATATTTAAAAGGGATTCACAATATTCTTCTTTAGTTTCCGCATATTGTGTCAATCAAAGCCCAAGGGGGAAAGGATTTATCATGTCCTGAGAGAATTGTTAACAAGGTTTCATACATGGCCTATTTAAGAGGAATAATTTGTGAACACCTGTCCCCCAGTTATAAGAGTTGTCATTGAATTAGAGGGTTTTAGTCGATTAACTGTCTTGTTTTTTAACCAATTAATCAATTAATTAACTGGTCAAAGTAAACATTATAGTATTTCAGTGCTGCTAAGTACAGTAACAGCATTTTTCTTTCTCCTAGACAAAATAACACAGAAGCAACATTTATTGCTTTGGAAGTCAACCAAGTTACTTTTCCAGAGCTAAGAGTTGTAGCGGAAGTGCGTCTCTCATTTACAAAAGTTTAAAATAAGAACTTATAATGAGAAACCATTAACAATGAAGAAACCAGTGCTAGGATAACACCTTCTGCAAAAAACTGATGGGTCCATATATTACACTTACATTGATAAAAATATTGCTTCCTTACGTCTATTAATGGTTCCAGTCCTAAATTATGTAGTCTCATAAGAAAAGCCATGCTGGATCAGACCAATGACCCATCCAGTCCAATATTCCATGTCACACAATGGCCAGAACCCAGGTGTCATCAGGAGTGATACCAATGAAGCCAGAACTCCAGAAGTCTTCCCACTATGCCCTCTCCCCAACCACCAAGAATACAGAGCATCACTGTCCCAGACATGGACCCACTTATTTGTCTTTTTGTTAGCTTGCAGTATCAGTAAAACTCTCATTCTCTTATGCTTGTTCTCCATCACCCACAAAGTCCAAAAATGCCCTAAAGTATCTGTTTACAGTTCAGACACATACACAAGCACATAAACATAGTTAAGGATATAGGCAGGCAGAAAGCAATGGAATGGACACAATCTACTAGTAAATTTTTAACAGTAATCATTCCTCACAAAACACCTAACGGATATTATTATAAAGCTTCTATGCCACTGGAAGAGTTTGGCCTTTAAGCCTGTATCAATTATAAATAAGCAAAGTAATAGCAGTCTGTTTTCATGAGCTTCTGTCATGTTGTTTGCACCGTGTGTGAATATTGTTAATGCTAGCCAGTAGGGATGGGCACGGACCGGTTCACAAGCCAAAATTCAACACAAACATGGTTCGGTTTGTAGCCTACAAACTGATTTGGGGGAAGGCACTTTCCCTGAACTTTTATCAGACTTTTGTCAGCTGTTTGGACCATTTAAGCCTAACAACTAAACAGGGCTGATATACATAGGCTGAAATGGCTGCAAACTATTTTACTAGTCTGTTTCATTTTCTCCCACTTGGAAACAGTAAGTAGGGAGCAAATTGGAGAGGTTAAATGGCTCACAGTAATTTAAATCTAATAACTAAGAGGCATATTAGCCCTTTTCAGCTGTTAGGCTTAAATGGTCCAACAGCCTAGCAGCTGATGGGTGCACCTGCCCAGCTGTCAGGCTGAAATGACTGCCAGACATCTCACCAGTCAGTTTCACTTCCCCCAACTTTCAAGTAAGCAAAACCAACTGGTGAAATGTTTGCCAGCTATTTTAACTGTACAGCACAATGTGTTGGCCCATCAGTTGTCAAGTTTAAATGGCTGTCAGCCATCAAACATGCCTGTTTTTCTCCCTTCTGTTTTGAAGTGGGGGGAAGTAAAAAGGATGGATTAAATGGTTTCCAACAATGAATCCCTTCCTGGGTGACCCATCCCCTTTTCTCCCAGCCACAGCATGCTGGTTTGGTCCAGGGAAATTCTGGCTCAGTTCAGGGGCTGCCCCAAACCAAATCTGAATTTTTAGGTTTGAGGCAGGGAGCAACAAAGATATATTTGACATGAATTACATATTTTAGACAATGCATGTATGTGTTAAGTGCTGTCCAGTCACTTCTGACTTATGGTGATCCTATGAATTCATAACCTGCAAAAGTCCTACTATAGGCAGCCTTGCAACCTAAGGGCCATGGCTTTCAATAATCAATCCATCTCATGTAAGGTCTTCATCTTTTCCTGCTGAAGAAGAAACGTTGGGTTTTGTACCCCACTTTTCTCTGACTTTAGGTGTCTTAAAGCAGTGGTCCCCAACTTTTTTATCACCAGGGACCGGTCAACACTTGACAATTTTAGTGAGGCCCGGGGGGGTAGTCTTTTGCCAAGGGATGTCACCACCGCCTGAGCCCCTGCTTCGCTTGCTTTCCCGCTAGCACCCCTGGCTTCCCGCCGCCTGCTGGGGGGTGCTGCCAGCAGCAGCTGTGCACTGCCATGCCGAGGGAGAGCCCCAGCCATGGCGGCTGCCAGAGAGCTCCAAAGGTGAGCCAGCAGCAGAGTGGCAGGGCAGCCCCCGAGGCAGCAGCTGGGGAGGAGGAGTCATGGACCGGTACTGACTGATCCACAGACCAGTCCCGGTCTCCGGACCGGGGGTTGGGGACACTGTCTTAAAGCATCTTATAATCTTCTTCCCTTCCTTTTTCCACACAACACGCACTTTGTGAGGTAGGTGGGACTGAGAGAGTTCTGAATGAAGATGAGTGGAAATCGAACCCAGTTCTCCAGATTAGAATAGGCCACTCTCAACCATACACCACACTGACTCTCGTAGTGTTTTCTAGCCCTTTTCTTGGTATTATTGTCTTCTCCAGCAGTGACTTTGTCTTCTCATAATGAGACCAAATTATAGTAGCTTCAGTTTAGTCATTTTAGCTTCTAAATGGAGCTCAGGCTAGATTTGATTTGAAATCCACTTGTCTGTCTTTTCCTTTAGGCATCTATAAAACATCACATTTTAAGTGAATCAATTTTCTTTCTATCAGCTTTCTTCATTGCCCGACTTTCACATCCAGACATGTTAATGGGTAATACTACAGTACTAATTATCTTGATCCTGTCACCAGCAACATTTCCTTACACTTAACAATCTTTCTAGCCATGCCCTTGCCAGTCTCAATTGCATTCTGATTTCTAGACAATACATATTGAATATATGTATTGCAGAATGATTTGAACAAACAGAGGTGGGACATACTCTGTTACATATATGACATTTATAGTGTTATAAAATAGATATTTGGAGAAAGACCATTTATTTCCAGGGTATAGCTATAGACTAAAAATTACCCCAAACATATATTGTTTGCATTTTTTGAACTTGTAGGTAAAAACAGCAACAACTCTTACAGTTAAACACAAACATACAATATGATTTGCCCAAAAAGTATATTAAATACATATCACCTTAATACATAAAATGCAAACAAAATGATCACATTTGGAAATTTGCTGGGACTTTGGAAAGAAGTACACAGAACCAGTATAGGAACTTATCAAAGGGGACACAGTTGATTAAACATGACCCTTTTATATGGTGCATTATAAAGAAGTGGAAATAAAGAAATTACAGGAATTTGAAACTGAAATGAGAAAACAATACCCTAAATATTATTTAATGTTATTGTTAAATAATATATTATCAAATAATAACTGTTAATTAGTTAAAGCACTATTTTTACACAGTTCAGCACCTAATATGGTATGAAGGGCTGGGGGAAAATATGTTTCCAAGTTCTCTGTCCAATACGCACAAGACTATAGCCTAAATGCACTTTAATATTTTGCCCACTTCCACTCGTTAGTAAATCACTATTTCTTTAAAGGGTATTTTAGTAAAGAAGCACATATTCTCTTCAATGTGAGACCAGAAAGGTCAAGAAAAGGAAGGCTTATGTTATGTCAGTCCCATAAAATAGTAGTATTGGTGAGGATGGGAGGCATAGCACTTAGAGAGTTGTGCAAACTTTAGTCCAGTGCATCCATTTAGTGTCTGTGAGCTCAGTTTGCACTAATCTTTACTACTGTCAAAACATTTTTCTACAAGCTGTCCAATATGTCAACCAATATGTGAGATAAAACTACTTTTCCCAGACCTGGCTAGTGAAAGAGTTGAGCTCTGGGACTAATCAGCCTGTTTGCTTTATTAAAAATTGGTAAGATACTGATGACAGTATCTCTAAAACATCTCCAGAGACATCTCTACCAAAAAATGCCAAAACAATCCAAATTTACATTCATATATGATGATATTCATAATTTGGAGTGTGTTTAGCTTGCATGGTGAGGAAACAAAAGCCAGGTCTGATAAAACTACATAGCTAGCTCCAAGAAGACATTAGAGTTCGGGTCCCACTATAGAACTTATTCATGTCAAATTGAAACAGGAAATTTCAAAAGAAGCCTGGTAAAGCTTTTTTTCTACAAAATAGTTTTACAAAATAGTTTAAAATGTACATGCACCAGGCCTTTCTGCTTGACTAAAGTGGCTGGCTAATAATTATTATATAAATTCATCTTGTCCCCCCCTCCCATTTTGACATTTGCGGCTTTGGATGCTTTTGCCCGCTTTGAATAGCTTCCTTGGAACAAAGGAAGGGGATGGAAAAGACCAGCATTCATCTTTGTTGTTGTTTGAAAGGCAAAGCGTCCTACTTGGTGACATGGCGAAGAGGTCCTTCTGGAAAAAAGAAGACCCTGACTTCTAACGGCTGTTCCTAAAGGTGGACACCAAGCCCCTCCCTCCGTTCCTGGGTCTGACAACGGGGCTAGACTGAGCATTCCGTTCAAGTCGCAGGTGCGAAAAGTCAGAGGGACAACCGGTAAGAAGACGGCACCTCTCCTCTTTGGCCGAGGGAGGGCGGGGGTGTTATTATTTCCCCTCGTGACACGGGCTCAAATTAAAGTTTAGCTTAAAAGAAAATGGCGATCTCCTTCCTTCCCGCTTCACTTGGCGCGCTCTTGCTCCTTGCCGGTTCCCGCTCCCCCAGCGCCCATCACGCGGGGCTTTGGTTGGTCAGCAAAGCTTCCTTCCGAGCTGCCGCGCCGAGACCAGCAGCAGGTGAGTAGAAGGCAGCCCCCCGCTGCGGGGCGCCCGGCAGAAGCGCTGCTGCATTGTACGCTATTGACTATGGAAATGGCTCCTCACCTCCTGAGCCCAATCACCTCGCCGCTTGGCTGCCTGCTGCCGAAATCGGAAACCGGGTGCGTGCGTGGGGGGGGGGGGGGGGTGCGTGCGGGAGACAGATATAATCGTGGTTTAGCGACAGTTCCCATTCTTAATCGACGAGGTTAGGCGCAAAACTCAGCGCTTGGACAGGAGGACGCGTTTCTGGCCCCTTTCCTTCGGGCTGCTCCCGTTGGTCATCGAGGTGGGACTTCTGAATGCGTGCGAGCAGGCTGTGAAGGCCATAGGCGCCAAGTGAAGCTGCATTGTAATTTCTACTCCAACTCTTCTAACCCTAGCAGCGCAATCGGAAAAGAACTCTCTTTTGTGTAAGTCACGCGAAAGTCACTCCAACGACTGCGTTTTCCAGCCAACGAAAGCAGACATCCAGCCCGAACATTTGCAACGACAGGATCCACAATAAGGACACAATCCTAAAAACGTTTTCAGGGGGGGTAGTAAACCCCGATGAATTTTGTGACTTACTTCTAAGTAAGCATGTATAGGAGTTCTCCCTAGAGGATATAAACCAGTCTTTACTTAGTGACACATATATATTTATTATTATTATTATTATTATTATTATTATTATTATTATTATTATTATTATTATTATTATACATTTATCTCTTTCTGTGGCATGTATGAATAAATTAAATCAAATCTGGATGTCAGGTATAAGAAGGTTAGGAGAATATTGTGTGTAGATAAACCTTGCCACCCCCTGCCCCTGGGAGAGCCCCATATACAATGTGGAGATGATGAATGGGCTTTGGGAAAGGAGATCGAAGCGAGGGCTGCATTGCCTCCACTCTCTCCTACAAAACTATAGGGCAATTAATTGTGCCTTGTCCCCTCATCCTTCATCTCCTTGTGGCACATATCGATGGAGATTACTGCTGATGGACCATTTTATCACCTTAAATAAACAGTCACCACCTTTTCTAACCTCAATCTAATATATGAGCCACGGGCTGCTCTCTTTAAGGGCAATGCTGCTGGGGGAACTAATGATGGAAAATAGCTAAATCATAGGTGTTAGTAGCAATTTGGGAAAATACGAATTTCAAACTAAAAGGCAAGCCTTGGTCCCATGCATTAGCAGAACGTCACTGGCAAAACATCCTTGCCAAGTCACCTGCCATGCAACCTGCTCTCTTATATGCCGCTGCAGTTTTACACTGTTTTAGAGGAGTAATGATGCTTCAAGACAATGGCACAGAAACCTCCCGGGGAATGCAGGATTCTTTCACTTCCGCTTCAGAAGGCTGCCTGGATTTCAAGAATATGGGACTGTGTGAACTAAGAATTCCCAGTTCCATAAATCACTATCCGGCCCTTAAACATGAGTGGGGGGATACCCTCCTAGAATAATTAAGGGGTTTTAAGTATACATTTAATTGCCTTGAGGGCAAACAAATTACTGCATAGATCCAGCCTTCAGTAGTTAATATCAGACTAACACAGTGCCCTATAACCAGTAGGATCTTGCCCAAGCCTCTTTTGTACTGTGCCATCCTTGTAATTTTTATGTATTTACACCCAGGAAAGAAATTTAAATGAGAGCTTTTGAAATGGAATTTAGAGTCCAGCCAAGGCTCAGCTGTTTAAGCCTCACACCTGACAACAGTTTCCTTGTTCAGGGTGGTAGGTGTGCATCAGTGCAAAACTACCTGTTGTTCTTGCAGTCCTAACAAGTGTGATTGCAGTGATCTCCTAGTTCCAAACGCTCCTCTTGTGACAATAGCATAAATCACTTTGATAGTTTCAAGAACAACATGAGAAAAATTTCAATTTCCCTTGGAAAATCAACTCACTTCTTAGAAGTAACTATTGAGTATTAACCGCAAAGCAATCTTTATAAATGACTGCAAGTGTTAAATGAAGATGTGCAGATCAATCCTATGCATGCCTACTTGGAAGTAAGGCTCACTGTGCCGAATGGAATTCATTTCCAATCTAGTGTGCACATTATACCACATAGCATACAATGAAGTTGCATGACTGGTTTCCTCATTAAACGACATGCTGTACAATTATAAAAATGGTAATACATGTAGGATAGTTCACGGCTATTCTCAACTTAGAGATATCCTGCTCAATGACTTTCAGTAAAAAAAGATCAAGCAAAGACATGTTGTAAAGACTTTGCTTCATTTCTGCACAGCAATATGACATGTGGTCATTTCTAGCTATCAGGTGAAGGGATGTGAATGATGACTGGCCTTGCTATAAGCAACAAAGTTATGTAGAAATTAAAACCCGGACACATTCTGAGGACAGGAATAGGAACTATTTTCACCTTACAACTGTGCCAAAGTGTTTGGAATTGGTGGAGCTGAACCTGCAATCCTCATATGGAAAATGAAGTCCCTTGAAATCATTGTTGGAACTGATTTTCAACTACACCTACTTTGGGAGAGGATAGGAAGGGAGAGATCCCCATAAATATGCCTTTGCCCCATTGTAGGGTACAACTGAGTTTTCCCAGCAACTTTTAAAATCTGGCAGCCTGATTTCTGCCACCACCCCCAGTTGCGGAAGAGATCTTTGTTCTAGGAAGGAGAAAAATGGGGCTGAAACCATCAACCACACCCCCTCCTATTAGGAAAGGAGCATCCCCTCCCCCTCCCTCTCACCTCTGTATGTCACTATCTTTTGGGGGAGGAACTCCAGGGTGCTTGCTAGATTTTGTTAAAGTTGGGGGCGATTTTACAACTCCCTTCCGCCTGAAATAGAATGCATGGATGTGTTGGGGGGGGGAGTACGTTGTAGCCAATGGGTGCGGTGAAGTTGACCATCGGAAGGGGGTGATTTAGAAAAGGAATCTCAGATTCCCGTGGATTCTCTCTACCCTCTCCCTGAAACTGTCCTGTCCCCACTGACCGCCACTCCCCTGTCTTGGAGGGCAGCAGCGACCGTCCGTGCACTGCAAGGCAGCGCTAAGCACCACAGGTTGGGGTCACTTTTTGCGCCTCCGGCTAAGCACGGGCTGCTGCTTCCCCCGCCCGCCTGCCCCTGTGCCCAACACGGGATCTTGCTCAGCTTGCCAGCTTTCCAGAGCTCTCACTTCAGAGCGCCCAGAACCACCGTCGGCGCAGGGAAATCCAGGGCCAAGAGAGAATGTGCCTGCCAACGGGTTTCCGTGATTCGGAGCAGCTCCAGTGGTTGCCTTGGCTTGGGAACTTCAAAGGAATTCGGGCTCAAGGAAGCAGGATGCACGCGGAGCAAGGGGCTGGGTTTGAATCCGGGGACCCCCGACCTAACAGGGCTGCGGTCCCACACAGCTGCACCCGCGGCCGGCCTTCTGCTGGCCTGGCTGTGCCGGTCAGCGAACTCCAGCTCCTTGGCACAGATGATGCTCGTGTCACTTTGGCCCTGCCTAGACACGTGGCGACGCCTCACAGTGCCGGGCAGGAAGGGGCTCCGTGGGAATGAATCCGTTTTCACCCTCGGCCCTGCTCTTTCAGAAGTCGCTCCCTATTTCCTCCGTACTCCTTGTAGCCCCCTTTGCAGGAAAGTGGTTCGGCTACCAAGATCATTTCTGAGTCCGTTCTCAGGTTCCTTGCCCTCGGACCAAAAGACACTGCCTGGCCCCTAGACGGAGCGGACGGACGCAAATGGCAAGTTGCAAGGAAACGAAGCCTTTGCACCGAGGAAACGCTAGACAAATCACACACACACCACAATTCTTTCTGAAGGACCGTAAAAGTTAAGCCGACTGGTTCTAAATGCATTTGCTCTCCCAGAAAGT
Organism: Paroedura picta; assembly: GCF_049243985.1. Classification (NCBI taxonomy): domain Eukaryota; kingdom Metazoa; phylum Chordata; class Lepidosauria; order Squamata; family Gekkonidae; genus Paroedura; species Paroedura picta. The sequence continues at coordinate 55,479,982 of NC_135375.1, read as the reverse complement.
CAGGATCGCCGTTTTATTCCATCCCAGTGAAATTAAATGTAGGCACATTGTCACTGAAGCAAGGAAGAAGAGATTCCGTCACATTCTCCTCGGAACTAAATTAAACCGGATTTCAGCTTTCGATTGCTAGACCGCAGATATGTTGATTTAAGGCCATTTCGCCTTAATATACAAGTCCCTGTTCCACAGGTCTACGGGACAGTCATCCCTACCCAAATGTCTTTATCCCCGCTTTTTGACGGATCCGTCGGATCACGTAAAATGGGGAATACTTCAATATTCAGGCTGGATTCAGGAGCTGCAAGTCAAAGAAAGAGCTTTTGACTTGTTTAAGAACCAACATGACATGGAGAGTACAACGTATCCAGGGGCAGGAGGGAGGGGGGAAAGGAGACTTTAAAGGCTGTGCAGTTAACATTGTGTTCTTCATGCAATTATTACTAATGATGATACTTTCTAAGGCTCCCGTTAGATCCCCTCCCCCCGATATCTGAAAAAGCTCTTGTATCATTTAAAATGCCACGGATAGGACATGCAAACCAAGTGTACAAGAAGAGTCTGTCAAAATGTATACGGGGGGGGGGATATGCACACCTGCAGTGAAACGTGGTTTGCTTCCTAAGAAACTTTCTGAAACCTCCACAGCATATTGGTTTAGACACTCAGGCGTCTGGCATTTATACATTTGAAAACAAACTTCCTAGGGAATGGGCGTGCCCCCTCCCTTTGGACTCGTGAAAGGCAGGCAAGCCCAGGGGCGTGGGGCTATTGCTGTTAACATGGGCCGAGGGGTAAGCGGTATTTCCAGAGGGGCCTGAAAAGTTCACTTAGAAACTTTTCTTGTTCGCTCGGAGGTGCATCCTCAATGGAGGACAGTCACCCTTCAAGTTTTAGTTCGCCAAACAGGAGCTTCGGGGTGGGGTGAGGGGGACACTTTTGAAATTCTCTTTTCGGAAAAGTTCTTTTAAAAGAAACATTTGGTTAAGATTTCAGTCACATTACAGTGAGTTTGTTTTCAGAGTCTTTGTGGGCTTGGAGTCCTCCCCTTTATTTTCTCGGCATCAAGTCTCATTGAGGTCCGCGGAGCTTACGTCCAAGGAAGTGCTCTAAAGGCGGATCGGAAGTAAGTTCCGCAGTAATCAATGGAGCATACTTCAAAGAGAATGTGATCAAAGGCTGCCAGTTAAACCGGGTGAGTTACGTGCAGGGGCGCTCTACAAGTTTCGGGAGTCAAAGCGGGGTGAGAGGTCTTCCCGGGACTGAGCTCCGTGGGGCTTCAGAGCACCCGGGCAGACCCTTCCGGGAACTCTCGCGCCCCTTCTCCTTGCTCCGTCACGAAAGTTTTAACGCCCGCCGCGCGAATGGAAAGGCTGCATAAGCGGTACATACGATTATTGGGGTCCCCGGTATGTTGGTTGAGCGGGATGATTTCCATGCGCTGCTGCCCATACAGGTAATAGTCCAGCTCTTCGGCGGTGCAGCGGAACCTGGTCGCGACCCGGTCGGGGCACTTGGCCACCCCGCCGCCGCCTCCCGCCAGGTCCTTGGTCTGCAGCAAGGCAACCGGGCCTCCGGGAGGGGACTCGGAGGAGCTCTGGATCGGTCCAAAGACCGGGATCTGGGCCACCGGGAGCGAGGTCAGGCTGGCCAGAGAGGCGGCGGCGCAGGAAGACGGGGTGGAAGAAGAAGACGACGACGACGAGGAGGAGGTGGAGGAGGCGGCCGCCGCCGCCGCGGCGAGAGAGGTGGGCAGCTGGCGCAGCGGGTCAGGCGGAGGGTCGACGGGTCTGTCGGGCGCCTGGAGGTGGCCCAAGAGGCCGGCGCCGCCTTTGAGCGGACTGCTGTGCGGGAAGAGCTGCTGCCAGTGCTGGAGGTAGGCAGGGTCCACCTTGAGGAACGCCGATCCGCCGGCCTCGCCGGGCTTCAGCATCTCCCCGGCGCGCCTGGAGGAAAGACACGGAGGGGAGGCAAAGGGAAAGAAAGGGCAGAGAGACCAGTGAGGGTCCCCTCCCGGCGGCGGCAGCGGGGCGGGGGGAGAGCAGGAGGGCGCTAGCGCCGCCCCCCCCCCCCGAGCCAAAGTTTCTCGGCAGCGAGCGGGGAAGTCGAGCGGAGCCCGCCGGCGGGGCTGCTTCCCGGGCGCCCCGCCTTTCCCCACAGCGGCCGCCGAGGATCGCCGTCGCCCCCCTCCGAGTGGCTCCCGAGGCGAGCTCCCCCTCGACCCCGGGCGCCCCTCGCCCGCGCCCCCTCCCCCTCCCCCCGCAGGCCTTCCCGGAGGGGCTCCCCCAAGGCTCCCCTCCCTCCGCCCCTTCTCGCCTTTACCTGGAGCTCCGCTAATCCGGACGGGGGCCGAAGTCGCTCTCCGCCCGGCAGAGCCAGGGTCGTGGGGCAGGGGAGCGATCTGCTTGGGGGGACCTGAGCGAGTGCTGGGGGGGAGGGGGAGGCGGTGGCGGCGGCGGAGACGGAGACGGGACGTCGGCTGTCCTGCGTCGGGATCGCGCGCCCTCTCGCTCTTTCTCGCTGTGGCAGGAGCGGCAGCGCTCTGCTGGCGCTCGGCGCTGTGGCAGCCCCCGGCCCGGACACGTGGGTTTTACGACAGCACCAAACTCAGGAGTGCGCGTGGGGGAGAGCGAGAGCGAGAGCGAGAGTGAGGAGGGGGCTGAGGCGGAGCGCGGGGGGGGGGAGGGAACGCAACCTGCAGCTCTTCGCAACCCGCAGCCGCCCACCCCCCGCGCCCCGCATTCAAAGCACGGAGGAAAGCTCCGCGCAGAAGGGCATGGTGGCGTTGCTCCGCAGCAGCGCTCGCGGTTGACGGCCGCCTTCTGCTCCCGACGGCGGGTCGGGCGTGCTGGCCGGGCGCTCCAGTCCCCTGGAAGTCGGATGAATCCGGGGCTACTCAGGTGCTCGCCAGGTCTTCTCTGCCCTTGTTGCCGCTCCGAACTTTCCTTGGCCTGGGAATCAAATGTGGTCGCGGTCCTGTTCCCAAACTCACCCGCTCCTGCCTGCGAATCACGGGCCACTTATGTGGGTGCGAGACGACCTGCGAACTTGGCCCAGCCGCCCCGACGAGGCCAACACCACTGCTTCCTTCTCCTTGGGGGGGGGGGGCAGCTGCTTTCCTCCCCCGATCTAGTCATGCCCCGGTGCTCGACTGTCTCGGTGCTTCCAACCTGTCTCTACTTGGTTTCTACCAATAAAGTGACCGCGCAGGTGCTGCAGCGTTTCATCTCTAATCCACATGAAACAAACAAACCGATCGGCAGAATATGGCTCTGCGGGCTGCCACAGCCAAAGTCCACTCCCGCCCTCTTAAATCTCATCGGCTGAACTTGAGTGGGCTTTCTAGGGCATGAACTTTCAGCCTTACCCTTTCCCGATCCAACCGAGCGCATAATTTGGGTTTGACAAGGGATACGCGCCAAACTTCCACCAACCTGCGAAGAACCCCGAAGACACGTAGCGAGGTCTGCGGGGCCCCGAGTGCTTGACAGAGCCTCTCAGATCTACACTCCCTGCCTGCGCCGCCGCGCACCTCTGACGCCGCGCCTCTCCCGCGCTCGCCTCCAGTAATCCCTTAACCTTCAGCTGTCCGTTTCCGCAGAGTTTGTTTCTTTCCCAGCCTTTGCGTTTCACAAAGTCTGGGAACGCTGTTGTTGTTTAAGTTTAGTCTGCGTCCCAGGCAGGACGCGTTCACACAAATCTGAACTGAACTGCTTTGGCCAAAAGAAAGAATGACCGGGGGGGGGGGATGTTTTGACTGGCGTCCATGTGACAAGGTCATCCGTCATTTTTCGGAATAGATTGATAACACCTAAATTAAAGGCAACACATCCCCAACTTAAGGGGCGGGTGGGAGATGGGAGAAAGAACCGACTGCTAGGTTTTGTTTTTTTTAAATCCTGGGATAAAAAAAGAGAAAAGACCAGAAATCCGACAAACCCACTTCCCTGCTTTTGATCAATTCTATGTCTGACGTCAAATACTGAGGATTTTAATTCATTCCCTTCGTGTTATTGTACAAATTCTGTTCTGGCACTAACCCCCCTGAATATACCAAGGTAAGGTTATTTTTTAGGATTACTCTCTTAGGAGTGGGAAAAGAAGAAGGTAAAACCAGTCAAGACGAAAAAAGTAAAAAAAGTTTTATAGGATCACAGAGGTAAAGCAACAGAGCTACCAACAATCATAATTTACTATGCTATTCTATGCACTCTCGTCCCTTCATCTGTTTCATGGATTCTCCCCCCCCCCTTAAGATACCTTCATAAGTAAGCATAAATTAAGGCGCAAATAAAGCTGGCACTGTATGGTGATAATTGTTCTGATAGTCTCTCCCTCTCTTTTTTTTAAAAAAGAATTATTGTTGTTGCTGTTTAACTGTAATTGCTACCAATCTTTCACACAGGGTGGGGGGGGGGGGAGGTAGCTGTCAGGGCAATGCTTGCAGCCGGTTCGTTTAAATGTCTTGTCAGTAACTGCATTTGTCTTGTGGGCTGTCGCAGAAGTACAGACAGTTCGATGTGTACAGATCAACGAGAGGTGGTTTAAGAGAATAAATCAAATGGGATCGTTTGGGATACAATGAGCTTTCTTAATGGGGGACCAAGTCCCCTTCAAGATCCCTAAGAGATGCTGCTCCGATAGCATCTGAACGTGAAGCAAGGGCTTACAGAAGAATAGCCCAAGATTTTTGCACAAGCTCCATTCCCTTAAGACTCACAGGAGGTGTCCTATTTGCAGCCCTCTTGCTCTGTAATGCTCCGGGACATACCTCCTTCCCCATCTCCTCCTGTCATTCATTCACAGCCCCAGGGGAGTAAAGAGATCTACTGTAGGGTCGATATTTGTTGCGTGTGCCTGTGTGTGTGTTAAAAAAAAATCAGTGGAATACAATCCATTCTATGTAATTACATTAATTAATGTAATTAAAAGCAGGAGAGTCATGGCTATGAAGTATTCGACCAAGAAGATTCAAAGGGATGAGAATGATTTCCTTTTAAAAGTGTCCTCTTCCTAATTGGTCAAAGGATGCCCCACAACCATACACCAGGATGTTCTGTGCCAGTTTCTGGGACGGAGAAGCAGAGAGTGGCACAACATGGGTAGCAGAGGTGGGGTATTAATCCAGATTGCCTGGTGATCTTTCATAGCGGAAGAACTGAGAACCAGTGTGTGACCAAAGAGTGACCCTTTTGCTTTGTCTCTTCCTCAGCAGACAGTTCGGTCTGTGCCAGCCTGTGTTATGTCTTGCCTTTCTCTTCTCGTTTTGCCTTAATATGGCTCTGGAGATTTCAGGGTTATTTTTTCTTGGTAGTTTTCAGAATGTAACTTTTGCATTTAAACAGGGTGCAGATCTCCAAGACAAAAGTTTATCCTCTGTGCCCCCCCCCCTTTGCTTGTTCTCTTCCACCTCTCTCTGAAAAAAATATTTATAGGATAAGCATTGAAACAAATCTCATCAACCGTTTCGAAAGCGATCAAACTTTGATAAAAATCCATTGCCCACACCAGATCGATTGGCGAATATTTGTTAAGAATCCATTCCTAGAGAAATAAATAAGGAAGGGTAAAGTGTATTACATGCAAAAAGGTGAGTCACAGTGGTGTTTTTCTTCATTGATTAATGACCTCTAAAATAAAACAACTGGGAAGAAGAGCCAAGATCGATAAATTAACTACCCCCAATACATCATTTCCCCCTCCCTAGGAATATTATACATACATCCCTACCTTCTTGCCCCTTATACTTTCTTCTTGGGAAAACAGGAGACACAAGCAGGATGAGGCAGAAACCCTCAAGAATATATTGAATCAGGAAGCCCCTATCTGATTTCGTTTGACACACAATTAAAAAGTTTCCTTTCATATTAATTAATTCTCCTGATCTGTGGAGGAAGACAAATGGTGGAGTGCCTCTGACAGGAGACCGATAAAGGCTTGGGCAGTTTCCTTTCTTGCCCTGGGCGCCTCTTCATCCCACTTTTAAGGTCAGGGGATCTGAGTTAATAATTCATTAATGGAGACATTTATTCCGAAGCAATTCACACACCACATCCTACCCCCTTCCAGCATTGTTTGGATTTAGTGTTCTGAGTAGCATCGAAGACAGGGATGGGAAGAGTCTTAAAATATTGATGATTGTTCTCCTACACTATATTTGCTGAAAGATGAGAGACACTGAAACCAAAGCCAGCTGAGAACACTTCCTTCACAGTGTTTCTTCCTGGCCACATTAGTAAAAATTGGCATTTTTGCCTTATTGCTCCACAGCTGGGAGGACTGGCCACAGTAAAATGGCCATGTGGATTTCTAGTCCTTCCCTTGTGGGATCTCCCAAGGTGGGATCACCTTATTGTTTTGAGGGGATAAACTGCACGACAATTCACACATGCATCTTTATTGTTCTATATTTTTAATTGAAGTTGCCCACCATAGACCTGAAGACTGGCTATATGTGAAAGGATTGTTGAAAAGCATTACAGCTGACATAATATCAAGGTGATATGTTCTGGCTTGGGCAACATAAAAACAATGTTTTTGACTGTGCCAAAACTTGCTAGTCATCACTTAATCATGGCATAATCATATATGTGTGAGCGAGGATCAAAGTTATCTGTGACCCACTAGGAGAAAACATAAAAACACAAAATTATATTTATTGGCATGATTTATTCTAGATAGAATTGAAAATCTCCTCTAGGGAAAACAGGAATCACAAAGCCTAGCCAATCAAGTTTGCTTCTGCTTTTACTTGACTCCCAGGAATACGTACTGCTTGAAAAGAATTTGGGCAGAAAGCCATTGTGGCATGTAGTTAAGAGTGTGAACTTCAAGACCCAGGTTCAAATCCCTACTCTGCCATGGAAGCTTGTCAGGTGACCTTGGGCCAGGCACACATACTCTCAGCTGAACCCATGTCACAGGGTTGTACTTATGACGAATGGAGGATAAAAGAAAGATGGAAGCTGCTTGGGATCTCCATTTAGAAAAAGGCAGGGAGTTAATGAAGTAAAAATAAATTTTAGAGATAATTATAGCTGCCACACACTACAGCCATGTTATTCAGACCCATCATCCCTTTATGGACTACCTTTTCTGAAATTAAACTTTTAAATGCTAACAAAACCATGCTAAGCAGAATTACATACTTTAAAGACCATGGAAATCAAAAAGGTTTTTTAAGGTTGTGACTCTGCTTAGGATGGCATAGCCACCTTGTGGCACATACAATGGCTCCACTGAAGAAAACAACAATCAATCAATATTTATCAATCAAAGAAAGTAAACAGCAAAGGTGCAGAAATTACATTGCTTACTATTAAGTACAAACTATTACTATTAAGAACAAACAAAAATCAGTCATTCCTGGTTGTTCACATAGTTTCTCTGGAAATCCAGCACATAACTTGGACAGGATCTGAGAAATCAGATTATGTTGTACACATGGCTTGTTTTTTTTAAGTTAATTGTGATTCTACCATTAATTTACCATTGTTGTAAAAAGAAATATAAATTCTAGCATTACATTGCTACAAACAAAAGTCTAGAAAGAAGTTCCCACTCAGTGCCATGAGTGAGATCTTTAAGGCCATTCCTGCAGGCCTTATGGAAATTACTCCAAGCAACTATATTCTGGATCAGTATTAGTTTGAAACCATAAATATGCAGAAGATATTTGAAAGATTGCAGCACACCATCTCCTGGCTCTGTCCTTATAATCACTAACACAAACCAGAGTAATTACTCTCTGCATACACCGGCAGCAGATGGAAACACAACCCTTTTAAAGCACACTTTAATCACACTCTGCTAATGAAAGTCTGGTTACTGTTTGCTAGCTGAAAAGTGTGTTAAATGATCTGGAAAATGCATTCCCAGACATTATAGATCCAGTATTCTATCTCCAGGTCAGAAGCACCTGAATTGGGAGGGAGAAGAGTCAACTAGAGCAGAATTCCAGTTCACATTTTTGGATACAAGGAAGTTGAAGGGATTCCTGTTAATAAGGTCAGAAGCAAACATTACTCAATTGCTTGTTATCATGGGGGGAAAGCATATATTACACTTTTTGAAGTACATACATTTGGGATAGACAATAATTGGGTATGTGTCCTTCATTTTCAAACTTAGTTATCACAGAAAACACATGAAGGGTGCCTGGAGTGTACCAGTTCAGCATACAAATCATCCGTTAATATTTAAAGACCATACAAGATGGAAATTTAGACTACAATACTGGTTTATCTATGATAGCCTCCATGTTGTCTTTACACCATGGTATAACATTTCTATTTTTTATAAAAAGCCCACCAATGAATATTTATGGATATCTATGGCCTGGCATGATTGTTCAAATGTTTTTGTTTTTCCCTCCATGGGTTGCATTAATCTATTCATTTCTCATTACATGTCAATCATAACGTGTTCCAACTTCCTTTACAATATTTTTATTCTGCTTGAACCCTTTCCCCAATTTATATGATCTCCTTTCTCCTCAAGAAAGTCAATAATATCTTCAAGGCAGACAAGATGAGAATCCAACCACGCTTAAGAAGCAAACCATGGTCAGTAATACTATTTCTTAAACACACATACATCCAATCTGAACCACACATTTTGTCCAAGAGTGGGTACCTGAGGAAGCAGCAAAGATTTATAAATATTTCAACTCCAGTTTTTATCTGTGCTCAGGGACTTTTTGATTGTGTGTATAGAGTAACAACCTACTTGCCATCTGCATGGGTACACTTGAGTTGTATATAGAGTATTAATGAGAACAAGGTCTCAGTTGTTTAGCAAGAGAAACATTTGCATTGTTTTGTAAAAGAGAATAGCACGCTCCCTATGCCTATTTTTTTGTTAGGGGCATCCTAACAATAGTGTTGTGTATGTTCTCAGCTAAACTAGTATTCAGCCATTCATTTGTATAGAAACTGAAGGCTCTGAGACTTGCTAAAGGGGACAGAATGTCTTGAATAACCTCCATGTGGAGAGCACCTGTCCACTTGGTACTGGTCAGAATTTGTCAACTCATTCCACAAAGGCCACCAAACAGATGCTAGACAAGTAATGACTTTCTGCCACTATTGACCTCATACGGATGTGATCCAGTGACCTTAAAGGTGAAAGGTCATGTATCTTATTACTAATTCCCTTGGCTGTACCTTATCAAATTCAAATATTTGTGTCTATCATTAAATTTTCTATCATGGATCCAAAAAAGTAAAGCCATCAACTCTAGTATTAAGTGATGAAAGCAATGAATTAAATCCTCTCATATTTTGTGAGTGCTAGAATGCATTAAATAGTTGGTAATAAATGGGTCACTCTATGAAGAAGAAACACTTCCCAATGGTACAAAAGGCAGGTTCTGAAGTTTCATTCCAACTATCTCTAGCTATTCTCTCCCACCTCCTGAAAATTTAAGGAAAATTGATTGTTCTAATCAGGGCTTCAGTGTCTGTTACCCACACCATGCCTGATAGTGCAGTATATAATCTATTCTGAGTATCCCTGTGAAAGGGGTAATATAAATACAGCAAATAAATAAATACTGTGCAAATTAGATGCAATGATAATATGTGCATTTTGTAAGCTCTCACTATTCTATCCATTGTGACATAAATAACATGGTTGCACTGAGCAGTGCATGGCTTTGATGCTAAAATGGAGCTTGTACAGGTAGAAGGGTCATGTTTTCTCTGATGTTACAATGAAGACTTAACAATTGGACACTGATTCTGAATCCTGTGAGCTTTTATTTTTTTGGGGGGGGCAAGTTAAACCCCATCATTAGTGCTTGGATGACAAGGGTTTTCAAATGACACCTTGTTGATGCAAACTGGCCAAGCAGTTTCTTAGCCTTTCAACAGGAGCAGGCAGATAACACTGGCCACTTACAGCTTGTGATGCACAGGCGTAATGGATGTTTTTCAGTGCCACCCTAAGAAGAGATACACCCTTCTATGTTTATTGAAATTGGTGGGTTTAAGAGAGTCTAATTCTGCTTAGGATGATACTGTTGTCACTTATGTAGTTAGATAGCAAGAAACAATTTGGACAGCTTTTAAGGGGAAAAAAACAAGCAAATGTTTCCAGAGGGTTCCAGTGCCTAATCTTACATTTTCTAAGCACTGTAAGCATGCAATTGTTCCATAGCTTCTGCACTTCAAATTGCATCTGTGTGTGGAAGAGAAAGAGGCACCACATACGAGCACAATATTAATCAGGCCAACAGCTCAAATGGGAACTTGTGAGGACATTCAAGAATCTTTGCTACTCTGATTTAATAAGAAAGATAAAATAGCGAGATTATATCACTCCCATCTAGTTACATATTCAGTGGCTCCCAGTTTGCTTCCAGATCCAATTTATGGTGCTGATATTGACCTCTGTAACCACCTATCTGAACCATTATAGTAATTTTAGGGGTTTTCTAGGAGGGGCCTCAACCAATCACAAATCAGACTTGCTCAGTCGATGACGCAATGTGCTAAGACATCACAAATGGGCAAATAAAGCCATCAACCCCTTACTTCATGTCCACTTTGAAAGCCTGCTGGTTTTACTGTTATCACTCATGTTGTTAGGGCAGTACCATTTGCACTTACAGTTCCCTGCATTCTTGCAACCATGGGAATCATTTCGCCCCTTTGAGTCACTTCCTGAAAATCTGCTGACAGGACCTACCTTATGGTGATGCTGGAAGTGTTTGCAAAAGCCACAAAAAATGCTGGTGTGTGGAAGCACAGAGCTATTTAGGCATTCCTATTTAACACAGTTCATTTCCATGTTTAAACAATCTATTGATAGTTTAGGTGGATTTTGATAGTTCTGTAAAGTATTGAAATCTAAGCGCTTAATATATATATATATATTTAATTCCATCAATCTGAAATGGAGGCCTAGAGCAGTGGTCTGCAACCTTTGTTAGGCTGCGGACCGCTGCGCCGGGGTGCGGGGAGAGGGCGACCCGGGGCCCCGCGTGTGCGCAGCATCCCTGGCGCAAACGCGCATGCACGGACTTGCCGTGCGTGCGTGTTTGCGCCCCCGGATGCAAACGCGCATGCACGGCAAGTCTGCGCGTGTGCGTTTGCGCCGCCTCCCTCTTTGGGGAAAAAAGTTAGCAAATCCCCCAACCTACCTTTTGGGGAAAAGGAAAGAGAGCCACCCTTAGGACTGGACAGCAGAAGCTACTCTTCCTGCCCTCTGCCAGCCTCTTGGGAGTGTGCTTAACATTCCCTCTTCAAAGGTGGATATCATGCCACTCAAAGGCAACTCCCCCTTTTTGAATCCTGCAGGGAGTCAGCCCCTGGAAACTCTGTACTCTGTCCCCAGCAGCCAGTTGTGATGACTAGGCACACTGAATAGTACGATCAAACATACACAGAATATACTTTTTTGCTATGGAGAAGACAATCCCCCCCTCCGCCACCCGGGGTCTCTAAGCCAATCAGAATCAGAGGTGCAATTCTTTCCTGGAATTTGGTTCAGATAGTTCTGAATGCCAAGTTTGGCTCCATAATAGCTCTTGATTTGGTGACAGAACGTGGTCTTATTTTTGAAATGGCTAGTGGTACTTTCTATGGGATAAGTGCACGGCGGCATCCGAATTGGTCGCTCCAGGCCGCCGCAGCCAGCACCTCACTGCCGGTGGTGGGGGAAGGAGGGTGCACAGCCTGGAAAGGGCACGTGGGTTGAAAAGGCACCATTAGAAAACTAAGATGGCACAGAAAGTAAGAATTTGGTTTGAAGAATTTATAAGACTTTGTCTTCTAAATGCCTGTTTGTAGGGGGGTCGGATTTCGTCTCTGGATGTTTCCACCACTTTCTGAGTTTTTGTTGGGATCTTTGCTGTTTTAATCCCATTCCCTTGCCACCACCAGAGCATATACCATTGATCCTGCCAAACATTCAGCCAGAAAAAAATGCCTTGTTAATGGGTTAATGAAGTATATCTGCTCTCTCTCTCTCTCTCTCTTGTCATAACTGGGAACCACAGGAGAATTTCAGACTTGAAAAACACATATCAGGCAGTAAAGCTAAAGCACTGTGAAATCATTTTAACAGAGATCTAAGTCATGGCTAGGGACGACAGTAATTCCCTAAAATAGCAATTTAATAGGGGGAATGATTCTTCAGTTCAAACAAAATGGAGTAAAGAAATGACAAAACTATCATTACTTTATTCTACAGCTTTTCCCCATAGTCTAATTGCCCACAAAAGAGGAATAACAACTTCACTCTGATAAGTTTTGTTTTATTTTGGTTCAAATGATGGAAACAGTATTTTCCCATTCCCTAAGGTTTCTCATCTGATGAAAATGTGGAAAATCTGGTGATACTCACCAGTGTAGAAATTCTGAGACTGATTTCCCAAACAAGTTGTTCAGGTGAACACATGAAGCTGCCTTATACAGAATCAGACCCTTGGTCCATCAGAGTCTGTATGGTCTACTCTGACTGGCAGCATCTCTCCAGAGTCTTAGGCAGAAGTCTTTCATTTCGCTTACTGCCAGATCCTGGAGTTGCTGGGGATGGAACCTGAGCCACTGCCCCAATCAAGGCACTTCTGAGGGCAGGTTTACAAATGAAAAACTAATCGCTCCATATCTCATTATTTCAGCAGTCATGAATATTCAAAACTTTCCTTTAAACAACCCTGTGTGCAAAGCGGAACAGGCTGTGCCCACTGGCACTTCCCAGTAAACTACGCATACAATTTAATGTCTGTAGGAACTGAAGTTGAGAAGGCCCCTCTACTGATAGGAACCTTTGCTTTGAGGCTTGTTTCTGACTATGAGTAGGGATCTAAATGCATGTCCTTGTATTCAGGTAGGTGTTTGTGGCAAACATTTGGAGATGGAACTAGAAGGTAAGATCCCAATCACTTCAATACATGTATAGCACGAACAATGTTGAATGTTACTATTAGTGCCTTTTACTCTGCCTTTTCAGTCTCTCTAGCACTAATTTGATGTTCAAATACTATACTCCAAAATAAATAAGTACTGATAGCTATAACTAATAGATTACACTGGGCAAGCTAACTTCACAAACTGAAAACCATGTAGTGACACTGCATAATCAAAGTCACCTTTCAGTCCTGTCCACTTATTGGATGGTGTTGTGCTGCACGGTAACTCATAGGACACTATGGGACAGTTCATGATGGTACTCTGACTTTTCATAACATGTCCATATTTAAAGACAATAGTGCAATATCCAACCCAGTCCATGCACTACACACTGAAATAAATGACTACTAATATCAGGAGGTATTTTTTCCATAGAACGATCATGCTTGCCATGATGCTGTCCATCGTAGCAAGGTCCATGATTGTCTGGATCTCAAGTTGTCGGGGGCTGCCTGACATGGAGCTTGACAGGAGAAGTATCAGTGCAGCAAAGGCATTTGAGGATCATGTCATACTGAGCTAAAAATCTGGAGGGGCCCTTAAGTATCATGTCTAGGCTATCTGATCTGAGTGAATCCTGATTTAAGGCTTCTAGAAATCTAATCATCTTTATCATTTAACTTACCCATCAATTTTCTTAGTGTAAAAAAATATCCCATTAACACAACACTACTTTCAATGATTTTGCATTTATTCTACACACATATGTTTGCTAGATACTATCTATTACTAAAATGAAATGAATATTTAGAAAAACTGCTATGTTAAAATGTCAACTTGCAGCAGCTCTGTTTTCTTTCTCCATTGGACTGTATTTGCCTCTCCGATTTCTATCTTGTTTTACTGTATTTTTAAGGGACATTTTGGTGCTTGAAAGTAAAAGTACATCTTATAACCAATGTTTTACGTTAAAATTAATAATAGACATCTGGTTTTGCTTTTAAAAAATCAATTAGCTCAATAAAATTGTAACAGTTTCCCTCGAGCAATCCATTTGAATTCGAATGAGAAAACTGGTACCTACATTGAACCCATTGGCATTAATGTATTTGCCACCAATGGGAATGTCATGTTACATTTTGCAAAGATGTGTAAGTATACTTTCTAAGAATATATGAGTTGAACCACAAGCCATAGACTGGGCTTTTAGTGAAGTGATATTGCTTTATAATGAATGATTTAGGAATTGTAGCCCAAAAGGAGTACAAAGTAGAAGTCTTTAAGACTACGAACTCACAATCAGGCACAATCTTGAAGACCACTTGCATTATTAGGCATCTGAAGCTCTGCAGATTTCTTTGCTTATTTCCCATGAACTTGCTGGCAAACACCTGTTTCTGTGTGCACAACAGATTCTGGATTGTGGCCACTCTCCTTAAAACTAACAGCATTCCAAAGTGAAAAGAATATGGTACAAATTAAAGCAGATGTTCACAGTTAAACTAATGGAGTCATGCAAAACAGTCCATTCTTGCATTTATTTGGAAGCCAAACATATACATTTTCCAAATTTGATGAAAGTGGACCTTCATACATGAATGACGACAATTCTGGATATTGGTTGTGAGTTTTGAAAATTGTTATATTAATCACATCAAATCAAATTTATTTTAATACAGCACTGTGGCCAGATAAAACAGATAGCAAGAAAAAACATTTAACAGCAGAAAATCACATAATCAGGGAGCCAGTTCAAAATTTAAAATATATAAAATTGTATAATTGATAGGTACATTATAAAAAATGCATAGTAAAATTCCTCTAAAACATCTTTACTGTTATATTAATCTAGATCCTACATCAGCGAGTAGAGCTTTGCTTGCAGAATGGAACAATCTCTAATTTTTCAGGGACAGGTTGGATGCTTCAAACCCAAGCTGCATTGACAGGGTCTGAGTAACCATAAGTAGCAAAGTGAGCTGGAACGAAAGTTATGTATCACACATCCAGACATTAGAAATTATGTCCTGCACATGTTCTGGAATGAGAGATTATATCTGAGATGAGAGGATGAGAACTTCCTCAGCGGTCTGCTGTCAGGCTTACTAGTGGCTATGAAGGGCCAATGGGGGGCATGGGTATTAAGCAATGAACTACTCCTTTCCTTTGTTGGTATCGATGGAAGTAAAGTTTGCAATACAGTGTTGTGTTCAGTGAACACCCTTAGGCATCAGTTGAAGGGTGAAGAGATATCAGAAACTCAAAATTGATGCAGCTTTGATAACCTGAAGATGCTGTTATTCTTTACCCAAAGACTTCATTTCTAGAAGGAAGGGATATGGCATGCTCCCCTCAAACACCAGTGACTGTTTGATGTGGACAGCTCTAAAAAACAGACTAGACTGTTTATGGATCAAAGCCAAGGTAGACATGCCCAGATTATAGGTATGCAGGTAAGTAGTTTTTATTTAATGGTAGTTACTCTCGCTGGAGTTTAGTATCAATTGTTGATTAACTGTTTCGGCCTGTTGAAGATCCTTGTGGTAATAAACCAAGTCATGGCCCTTTGTTATTTTATTATAATAATAATATCTTATGATACATGTTGTTTCTGTATCTGGCTTCAAATCCATTCAAAAGTGTTATCAAGTTATATATTAGCAATATGTAATTAGAATTCTACTAATGACTATCTAAAGGACTGCTTGGTGCCACATGATTCTGATTCTCAATACCTGCTATTTGTCTTCAGCATCCAAAATGAGTCTTTGCCATGGTGTTGCCTTGGCTTTTAGATCTCTCTTTCCAGAACAGCTTTCCTAGTGGCAAGCAAGCTTTTCTAGCTGCTGGCATCTTTTCCTCTTTATCTGTTCCCAGATTATGTAATTTCTGCTGCACAGTGTCTCTTGCTATCTGTTTTATCTGGACACAGTGCTGTATTAAATAAATACGTTTTAATTAGCTGTTGGCATCTGCTAATGACTGTCCCTTTTATCCAAGCCTTTTTTGCCTTTGTTTTCTGCCTTTTGGTACAGGAATCAATTGCATTGATGGTAATCTGATGTTTTGTTAGTTTATTGGTTTTACTGCTTGGCTGGTTTTACTGGTTTAAGACTACATTTTTAGGCTGCTTTTTAGTATTATTATTTGTATGAATATTGGTTTCAATCCTACTAGTTTTTCCAATGGTGTAACATGAAGGATGGGTGTTTTTGCCAGACAGACTCATGGTGCATGTTTTTTTTTGTCTATGTAGATCCTCAAATCCTCAGCTTTTTGAGGTCAGGTTAGCACCTGGCAGGATGCAACTTACTGTTTTATTTTTAATCTTAAAGTAAACCATCTTGGGAGCAAGATACAGTGAAGCAGTTTTTATTTATTATTTATTTATAATTGGATTTATATACCGCCGTTCAGCAAAAGGTCTCACGACGGTTCACAATAAAATATAAAATCAACATAAAATCCCATAAAATCCCATAAATACTCCATTATTACAATAAAAATATGGCATTATATTCTATAACTTTCCCCACTTTCCCTACTTGTTCAGAGAGAGGTCAGACGTTAATTCTTTAAGAGAGAGAGGAGAGAAAGACTGGCCGATGGATTAGGGATCTTGGATGGAACCCGGGCTCTGCCCTGGCCTCACCCATATGCCTGGCAGAAGAGCTCTGTCTTACAGGCCCTGCGGAAGGATGGTAGCTCCGACAGGGCCCTTAGCTCCTCTGGGAGCTCATTCCACCAGGTTGGGGCCAGGACCAAAAAGGCCATGGCCCTGGTCAAGGCCAGGCAAACATCCCGGGGGCCCGGGACAGTCAGTAGATTCATACACGCAGAGCAGAGAGCCCTGCGGGGGGCATGAAATATATATTTCAAATATTTACAAAGAAACTCAAAATGTGGCCATCTATAAAAATGATCTAACAGAACTATTTCAGAAATTCAGGAGTACTTAGGAAAGTTCTGATCTGGTAGGCTTCTCATGCCTCCCTGCCTGCTTTCATTTTCTCAGGCAGTGAGAAGGGTCAGGAGGACAGTAAGGAGAGAAAGTGACTTGTAGACATGTGCCTTAACAGATGTTATCTTGTTAGAACAATTATTTGATGTTGGTGTCGGACAGGATTAGGAGTGATTGGTATTTCTGCTCTGGTTTTTAAAATGACTAAAGAACTGCATCTGAATTCATCTTTCCTCCTTCTCCTCTTTTTTTTCATAGTCTAGCTGCACTCCATTCCCTAGTTTGCAACACAGTGTTGTGCCAAATTTTTATATTTACATCTTTAGTTATTATTAGCTACCTTTTTCTCTAGCTGAACTCAAGGTGTCTATCAATATAAATAAAATTATTATTACAACACAATAAAAAAACAATAATTATAAAACATATAGAAGGTCACAATCAGTCAAATGCAGTCCTAAACTTAACTGTCTTTGGCTGCCTCCCAAAGATCAACCGTGAGGAGGCCCAGTGCACTTCCCTGGGGAGAATTTTCCAGGCCTGTGGGGCTGCCACCAAATGCCCACCAAGTGAGTGTCTTTGATTGTTGGGACCAAAAGGAAGGCCTCTCTCTGCACCCCTAATTCCCAGACAGGAACAGACTGTGGCAGATGGTCCTTCAGATTCCCTCGTCCCAAGTCATGTATGTTCAGGGTAGCTGGTCCTGACCAGCAGTTTGGCTGCAGTGTTCTGCCTTAGCTGCAGCTAATGAACATTCTTAAGAGTAGTCCCATTCTTAAGGGAAGTGCAAATTGTAGTAGCCTAGCCTAGGTGTATAAGGCATAAATCACTGGAACTCACTTAACTAGGAATAGCTGCAGCTGACACAAAAGCTGAGACTGGGCAAAAGTACTGGTAGTCTGGCCTGCCATAGCGATGACCATGGAATTGGGGTCATTGTGGGTGGATGGCTGGTTGTGCATTCCCTACATTCTGCAGGGGATTGGACTAGATGACCCTTCCAACTCTAGGATTCTAGGATTCAAGGTTCTCTAAAGAGAAGTACATAGCTGATGTGCAGAGACTCAAATTTGCTTATTCAGTACCCCATGAATTCTTTGCATGGAAACCCATCTACTTGGACCTTGACTAGAACCTAGAAAATGCAGAGCTAAACACTGAGAATGGCTGCAAGGAAAAAAGCTTGTGCAGTTTCAGATCTTACTGCTGTGGCCTGGATGCTAGGCTAATCAAAGAAACATGACATCACATGCTGCCATGTATCCAGAATAATTTAGAATCACATTTTCCCATTTAATTGCCAACTCTTGAAGTCTCTCCTGATGTCACAGCAATAGTACTTGATGTTAGTTACTACGTACAACATAAGCAGCTTTTCAAATGGCCACACTTGATTAACTTTGTGTATTCAGCCTAAATGCCTGGCATGCATGGGAAACAATGAAACAACCTGAGAGGAACTGTGATTTTGATTTAAGAGGAAGAAAAGGAAAAGCCTGAGAACATAGCAACATCTCTGTTTTAGTGACTTCACTTTCAGTTTGATGAAACTCAGATCCCTTATTGGAATGTCCCGGACAATTTCAAAATATTGTGGCAAATTGATGATGACATAAAGAGGGCTTGACTGTGTAAGACGTTTAATCTAATCTAATCTACAATGAATGAATCAGCATTTTGGCAGTCCTTTAGAAAAAAACATAAGCTGCACAAACTATAGTATAATAAAATGTCACAAAATTACACTTGTTTTACAGGGTGATGATACCTGGGTCAGCCTAAAATCATCTAGAAAGAATGCAAATAAGGAAATTAGCTATAATCTATCTCTGGAACCAATGACTGACTGTTTAACTTTCTAGGAGATAGAAAGGCTGCATAGAGATCCTAGTGAGACCATTGTTCCAATGGAAGCAATTTTATTCCTTAGCCAAGATAGGGTTGCCTTATGCAGCCAAAGCGAGGAAGCTGATTCGTGTACTCCTGCCTGTGAGAAGACTATAAAAAATATCCTTCTAGAGACATAGTAGCAGAAATAAAGTGGTGAACACACCATATTATAAGAAAGAATACTTTGGGCCATTCCGCACGACTTAAATGTAGCAGAAGTCTTACTTTTGGTAAACGCTACTAAATCAACGTTCTGCATGATGTCGCACACAATCTGCAACACTCCTGCAACACTCCCGCAAAAAGCGCTTCATTGTTGCACTTTTCAGGAAATCGGGAAAAGTGGATTCCCCCTGAGAAAACCACTACACTTCTGTGCACAAGCTGCAACACATCAGGGAAAGGCATGTGTGTTCTCAATGTAGCGGCAGAAAGAATGTTGCTCCCCCGCTCTTGCCGCCGAACTGCCGGCGAGGCGATCACCATTTTTTCCCCCTTAGATGGGGAAAGCAACAAACGAGAGGCTTCTCAGAGGCTTCTCCAGCTAAAGTCCCTCCACAGAAGAGATTAAAAGTTAAACAAAGTTCCCTACTGCAAGTGTCTTTAAAGTTCCCAAGCACAATACAGCCCATTGTTCGACACTGCCCATAATTTCAGCCACAAATCTCGCCCATGGGGGGGGGGGATTTTTTTTACTTGAGGAGCCTGTAAACGATAAAGTGCCAGCTCCTATGCCTGCGGAAAAGGTCTTTCTGATACATTGAAGGAATGAATATGGGTTGCTACAGGTGTTTTCGGTTTTTTAAAAAACAGTTCCTAAATGGAAACATGAACACAACAGTTAATTGGCTGTTAAGGGGCGGGAGGAAGCATGGAAAAATATTGCCTCCCCTATTGCGATTTTGGCGAGACCGGAAACTTGTGTGTTATGAGAACAGTGCTAGTGGGAGAGCCTTTTTTCGCTAGAAACGGCTGTGGGCATTACCGCGATCTGCCGCTTTTGCCTGCAGCGCTTTTCAATAGCGCACAGATTTAGCCATATAGCCCCTTGTGTGAAAATCCCTTTCATATCCAAACAAGGGCACAGGGGGCACAAAACTAAGCTAACAACAGTTTTTAAAGATTCAGTTTCAACTATCATCATTATAAATAAATGGGGCAAAGCCCATTGTATCCAGGAATACAATGAGCACTAGAGCTTGGCAGTGGGAAGAGGAAAAGGGTGGAGTTGTTCAGTCTGTAAGGGCATGGGGTTGAATGTGTGTGTTGTGTGGGAGGTTGTGGTGGCATGGTGAAAATGGTGGCAAAAATGGCTGCTTTGGAGGAGTGACTGTGTAGCATTGTATCCCACTGAGGTTTAGGGATGCCAGCCTCCAGATGGGGTGTGAGAATCCCCTGGAAGTACAGCTCATCTCCAGGAAATTAGGCTGAAGGGAAAGCTCTTTCCCCTCATATGCATCCCTTCAAAAGGAATGCATGTGACCCCAGAATCTCCTTGATACTTTGGCTGGTGATGTCTGCCCTTCTGAAGCCTGAGGACTACTGTTGGCAACTGCCGTGCCTGTTGTTGTCTGTAAGGCCAAGTCATTGCCTAATAAAAGTGGATCACCTAGTTTCTCCCAAAGTTTCACTGTCTACTTTCCTGTAAAGCTAATTCCACTTGAAATTCTGGGCCACTTATACCTTTGAGTTCATAGGAGTTATTTATTTACCAGGCCAAGCTTGAAAAAATTCACTTCAGTTCCCATGTCTCTCTAACCATTTACTTGTTCACTATTTACAGTTTCAGGCTGTAAATATTCTTTATTTAGATCAGCAGTTCTCAACTGCTGCAATGCCACGAACCCAACTGCGGCAGCGGTGGAGTTGGTGGCAGCAGCGTGCGCACACACGTTGGCAGCATGTGCGCATACACTCAACAGTTGGGCGGCATGGAGGCAGCCATTGCAATGGATCTGCTGTCACCAACTGCTTGCTACTGCCCACTGCTGCCCACCACCACTGCCCGGCCACTGCCGCTGGTCACTGCCGCCGGTCACTGCCACTTGCAACCACTACCGCTGCCCACTGCCACCCTTGGCCGCCAGCAGCCAACTTGGGGACCCCAAAGAAGGGGCCAGGCAACCCCAAATGGAGTCATGACCCCTATCTTGAGAACCACTGATTTAGATCTTCATGAACTTTCCAGACTTACAGGACTGATACTGGTTTTTCTTTCTATCTGTGTTCCAGAATACAAACAGTTACTGGTAAGGGCTGGCCAAAGCCCATAGCCCAGGAGGAGCACAACCACACCACTCCACCCCAACCGTCTGTGAGCTGCTCCATTGTCTCTGGATTGCTGCTCATCTCTTGATTATACTGATCAGCTCTGTAAAATGGCTACTTTGGAGGCCAGATTCTGAGGCATTGTACAATTTTGAAGCCCAATCTCCAAACCCTCAGGCGAAACACTTAATTTTATTGTTATTCAACTTATTCAATTTAAGAGGATATGTTGCCTTAGCTTAAGTAATGCGTGATTGTGATCTAGTTAAAGTCTGGACCAGAATATTCAGAAATGTCTCGGGGTAGATATATAAATTCCCAAATAAATTAAATAACTATTTCACTGGGGGAAATGTCTTCAATTGCATTGATTTCAACATCTACAACATGATGATACATTTCTTCTGAAGATGGAATCCTGTTTCACCTATATTTAATGGCTTCTATTACTGATTTCAGAAATAGTTCTGCAACTGTTTTTAGTGTATGTTTGTTGAGCTGGCTAACTCTCTAGCTCTCTTCTTCCTTTTCATGGTTCATGCCACACACTAGTTTCTGACAGCTCTTCATTCATCTCTCTTAGATAAGGAATTTCAGGTCAACATCAGTCTCTACCATTTTTGCTTGTGTTTATGGAGTAGTATCTGCACCTTGCTCCACTTCCTTCTAATTTCTCTTCAGTTATTTCCTGGACTAGGATTTTATTCCCTGATTGCATTTTCTGCATTGGTATTCTTTAGTATGATATTTCTTTATTCATTTTTTGTTCTATCCAAATCACTTCACCCATTTTTTCCAGTCTATATTTCAAGATTCAGGTTTCATTTCTTCTGTTTTAGCTGTCACCCATGCTTCACATCCATATATAACTGTACTCCATATGCATCTTTTATATATTTCTTTTTGAGCTTTAAACTAATTCCTCCAGTCAACAGGTGTTTCTTCTTATAAAATGTCTGTTTTTCCATAACTACTCTGCTTTTAATTTCTGTTCCTCAGGCTATAAAACTTCTTTAAAAGTCACCGGATGTCTGTAGATAAAAAATACTTTAAGTGGGAGATATTAATTATGGTTATAATTTTTTATTAGTAGAGTGGTAAATGAACCAACAGGGCTTGGAGAGTGAAGAAGGATTATTAATCTCCAAATATTTTGGTTCTAAAAGTAATCCTGTAGCATCTGATTTATTGTATCTTTACATTTTGTCCACTTCACTCTACAAATATTGCATATGTGCTTGGGTGTAAATGCAATATATCATACATCCTCCAAATATTAAAAAAAATCAATTTGTGGTTTAGGCAGCTTGATTCACAACCCAATTAAAGCAGAGTAGTTTGCTTTAAACTGATGTTGTTTTATTGAAGCAAACTGGAGCAAACTTTCTTAAATTCAAATTCTTCATCTTAACTGATTTGTGTTTCAACACTCAAGAAACCCAAGAGAAAACGATGTATCAGGGTACAAAGTATGTCAGTGGAAACAGAATGAAACAATATTTATTAGTTCCATTGGAGGAGGTCAATGCAAATTCTTTCAAGTATTGTTCCTTGTTCGATAGCACAATATTTCATACACAGACTTAATTTAAAGAAGCCAAAAGATTTTAATTAAAAGTATTATCATACTTGCCATGTGAATATATAAATGAGAGTCAAATATCTGAAGAAATATCCATATGTTTTCTGGTGACAGCAATACTGTATTAGTAACAATTAAAGTCCTTATTAATTAGGTTCCTTCCTATTCTCAACTGGAAATGATTGTAGGAGTCATATGAACCAACCTCCCTGCATTTTAAAGGAGGAAATAGCAGGTCTGTCGGTCTCAGTTTGAATTTAAGCCACTATGTGTATGGAGAAGGGATTTAACTATCCTATGTACAGTTTCATTAACCCAAACTGATCCCTTCTCCCATATTGTTACAAATCCAGGAAGGGGAAACAGCCAAATAAACAAAAGGTTGCCCTTCTTTTTATCCTCCCCAAAATAATAAGACCCAGCATATCACTGTGACTGGCATAAACTGGAGAAGGTCTAAAATACCCTAATCTACTGCACTGTAGCCCTTGCACAGCTGATATTCTTCTTCTTGTGGTGGTTTAAATGTGTTATTTTGGCTTTGATGTTGATCATGCATGATCACTGAGAAGTTCTAAGAGGCAAGCCTGTTGAAAGTTATTTATTTAGAATACTTATTTAGTATTTAATATTTATTTAGTATATAGATTTATATACTGCTTTCTACTGACACAGGAAAGGAACAAAAGTTACTTGACAGCAATAAAAACAATACTAAAATAATAAATCTCTTACAATAATTAGATAATTAAAAATAGGTAATTAAAACAGATCATAAAAACAGACAACACAGAGCCTATTAGAGCTCCTCCAGAAGTTATTTGAAACAGTTCTTACTGGAAGCCCCATAGCCTGCCTCACACCATAGAACAGAAAAGTCCCATGCTGAAACAAACAGAATTGAAGTGAGGCTTCCACATAACAATATAGAACTATATTCCCCTTTAAAAAATGGCACTGTTTTGCCACAAAGACAGGAACCTATTATATAACTACTAGGGGCCAAGCCCATTGCAATCAGGATGGACGTTGGCCAATCAGGAAAGATGCCTTTGCTACCAGGCATGGAGAAGGGTGTTAATTTGAAAAAAGCAAAAATCTGCACACTTACCGATGCTGGTTTTTCAAATAATGAAGGTTATATCCAGTTTTGGATATCACAGGGGAAAGGTAGGGTCACTCCAGATCAATGAGGCATGTTGCATAGGGAAAATTTAAAGAGCCCAAAATCAAAATGGAATTCCAATTCAGTGTAGATGGTAGGGATTCATTAGAACTGGGGGTGGGTAAAAAGCCCTGTATAGACTACATCTTGGTCTACTTGTTTCATACCAGCTGACTTTCAGCACTCTTAATTCCTCCTGCAAATGAGATAGAACCAGCTCACAAATATCTGTTGATAGGGAAAGAGCAATTTTGGCAATCACTTTTGGTGTCACATACCACCTGTAAAACATTTTATACCAATTTTCTTTAAGTATTTGACTATTAGTATACTATATTAGAATACTTAGGTATTCTAGACCAAAAGTGGGTTCTGAGTAGGGATTGGAACCAACCAGCTCACAAACAAAAGTTTACCATGAATTTTGGCTGGTTTGTGGTTTGCGAAGTGATGTTCATGAAAGAGTGCCTGGCATTTCCCAGACTTTGGTGCTGTTGGTGGCAGTTTGGGAATGTTGACATTTTCCAGACAGACCATCTCAGCTCAATTAAACTGTTTACAAAACTCCAAGGCAATTGCGGGATGGAATTCTCCAGCCCTGGAAACAACACTAGGAGCCCTCCAAGGCTTAAGAGGCACTTCAGGATGCCAATAAAAGAGTTCCCATTCTGCTGTATGGGATAGAATGCTATATATATGCTCATTCATTTTTGCAGCCTCTTTTCGCTCAGCTGTTCTCAGTTACAGAAAATGGTAGGGAACTTCTTTACAATGAACTAGCAAAGCACATTCCCTTGTGATTGGAACTCCATTCCCTTGCAGGGATTTGGTGTAATGTGAACTCAGGTCTTTGTGCCACCTGTCTCTGCTCATTCTAATCAGATGAGCTTAGCTAGTGGGTTCCTTGGTAGAGGACCCACATTTTGATTGTGATTCTTCTCCATTGCTGGGGTTTGGGGGTCTTAGATGATTCAGGGCACAGAGCCACCCACCTCTCTGCTTATACAAAGCAGAGGGGCTTAGATAGTAAGTCCCTCAGCTAAGAACCCTCCCATCCCTCCTGATTGTGAACCATATTAGTGAAGGCGGTGTACCTCAGGGGCATTGTCTGCCTGCTGTACATACTTCACATGGTGGCGAAGAATGTGCTGGGGCTGGGGAGCAATGTCAGAGCTACCTGGTATGCTGCAAACCTTGATATGTGGGTCTTGCTAATGATCTGCTGCCGCCTGGCCAGCTACTTCTTGTGTAGCATGAAGTCTGTCCTTCTGCTGCATAAGAGGCAGGGGGGGGGGTGTGCCTGAACAATGGTTCATCGTGGAACTTTGTATATACCAAGACTGCATGTTTGGCGTATGAGAAGAGTGTAGTGCAGAAGGTCATATCCTCCATGACCATCCTGCATGGGGAAGAGGAATTGAGCATCAGCTCCAATGACTGACTGACCGTCTCCCAAATGGTGCATGTCCTCAAGCCGTTTCAGGATACCACCAATATGCTCTGCCCCCATACTACAAGCCTGGGGAAATCCATCCCCCTGATTTGAGGGCTGGCCTAGCACTGGCCTCTGCACTAGAGCTGGGCCCTGAGGGGATGCCTATTCTCCTATGGATCAGAGTCTTGACAGAGAGGTTGTGGGTGGGTATCATCATCCCCAGGTTGCATCTTCTCTGCAAGGAATGGGAGTACAGGCTGGCCTGTGTCTATGAACCTTGGAGAAAAGGCAGAATTGCTCTCTGGAATGCAGAGCTCATGCACTGGAAGCTTGAACTCTGCAAAGAATGTGGAGGGCTACAGGTCATCAGACATGATCAGAAGCAACAGTAGGTGGAAGAGGCTAGGGTGAAGAGGGGGAGAGAAGGACTGCAACCCAACACATCTGCCTCAAAGAGCCCAACCTGGGAGAACCCTCACTGTCAATGGTGAACTGGGATGTCAGCAGTGCCAGAAATGCTAGGCATGCGATGGCAGAGGAGTTGACAAAAGTGATAGTGAGGGTGTACCTTGCTGACTCCCCTGAGCCTATCTCTGCTAATCCCCTGGAGTACTGGTCATACAAGGCTACCATCTGGCCTAACCTCTCTTGTAGCCATGAATCTCTGCTCTTGCCCTCCCATCAGTATACAGAGTGAGTGGGTATTCTCCCACTTGAGAGGCATTCTCTGTACCCTTCATTCCCACCTGGACTTGGTCAGGATGGACGTTGGCCTTTTTGAAGGTCAACTTCCCCCTGCTGAGCTACCCCTTAACTGGACCTCAAAGAGAAAGAGTCAGGCTACCTGTTGTTCTTCTGCATGTCTCCCCACATTCCTCCTCCTCTCTAGGTGGTCTGACATATGGCCTCAGGTTGCACTCTTGGTGCTTGGTTTGGAGGTTGGCTGCCTTATAACACAACACCTATCTCATTATCATTTTAAATTGAAAAAAATGATTTCCACTGGTCTGGTGGGGGTGGGGTGTCTGCCAAGCTGTTGTGGCATAACTTTGTGGAGCCCCTGTTGAAACCTTGAGAATGACTGCCTTTCTGTTCTTCAGAATCTGTCATTGAAGATGGAGGGGGGGTTGTGATGCAGCTTTCTTTTTCAGAGAAACCACTGGAAATACCTTTTTAGGATATCTGTAACTGGGACCCCAGAAATGTAATCCATCCCCAACTTGGATGTTTTGGAACATGCTAGATATGGGGCTGTTGTATGCAATGAAAATACAAACTCAGCAAGACAGAGGCACAATCCAGTGTAATGTGGTCAAAGTCCAGGTTCTGGATCAAGCACACAGTAATAGGCACAGGTTCGGTACAAAATCAGAAGTCGAAGTCCAGAAGTAGTCAAAGGAGTCAGTGAGAAAAGGTAGCCAGAATCATTGGCAGAAAGATCCCACAGCCTTCTCTCCAGTAGCTTATGATGCACCCTCTCCATCTCTATTCCAGTGGTTCAGTAGACATAGGAGACAAGAGGACTGGTGAGACACTATCTGGTTCTGAGTCCTGAACCTGAAAACTGGGCTGCAACTGTCGTGTGGTAAATCCTGCATCTGGTTTTCCACAGCTGACTGTAAGCTAAGTGTCTGTCTGCTCTTCTTCACCAGAGCCTTGTGCCTTTTCCAGGTCAGCTGTGTCTGGCTGCACCATGATATTTGAGAGATTGTGGAGGAGCGGGCAGCAGAGTGAGGTTTCCTGTGTATTTGGTGAGTGTATTTCAGAGGGTTCACTTATAGCTTGCACAATAATTGTTCTATATACCTCCGAACCTTCTGAACCCATGCCTGTCATTTCACCAGAAAGCACTTTCCTGGGGGCACCTTCTTTCAGGGTTGCAACTTGGACAATCCAATCCTCACCAAACTCGGAAGGCAGGTAGAGGAGTGTCATCTGATCACCGGTGAGCTTGGTGCCTCTAGTGTGCCTAGGGAGGGGTATTGTTCTACTGCATCACAAACCAAACCAATTCATCTATGCATAGTGAAGAATCTGCAAGGACTTGCAGGGTGCACCTTATTTCCACCTATATCTCCTTCCAATCACACTTTCTTTTTCTCTTTTCACAGTAGCCCCCATATCCTCACTTTTCCTTGTTTCCCTCTCTTCTTCTCAGTTACCCACCAACTTTTTCTGCCCTGTGTCTTCAGGGATATTTAGGTCCATTCTGCACAACTTCAATATAGCACTAGTCTTGCATTTTGTTTTCACCACTAAAACTACGTTCCGCATGACATCGTGAGCAATCTGCAACACTCCTGCATCACTAGTGCAAAAATCACTTCGTTGTAGCGATTTCCGGGGAATCCAGAAAAGTGGATTCACCCTCAGAAAATCGCTACACTCCTGCCAACAACCTGCAACACTTGCGAAAAAGACCTGTGCATTCTCAATGTAGTGGTTGCAACAAAGTCCCTCCCCCTGGCTCTTTCCTCTGAACTTCCGGCGAAGCGATCACCATTTTTTTTCCTCGGAGCGAGTGGGGAAAGCAACGAACCAGCGAGGCTTCATTCACCCAGCGAGGCTTCTCTGGCTACAGTCCCTCCACAGAAGTGCTTTAAAGCTCCCCTAAGTCCCCAAGCACAACACAGCCCCCTGTTTGCAAGTTCCCTTTAATTTCGCGGGGGGGGGGGATTTTTTCCCACTCGGGGGAGCGTGGTAACGATGACTCGCCAGCTCACACGGCAGCTAAATGGGTCTCTACGTTAGGAAGAATCAAGGCATATTCGTTGAAATGTGTGTGTGTTTTTAACTATGCTTAAAGGGAAAGGGGCTTTTCGGGAGCACGATAACAACTGCCCATTGGCTTTTCGTTTGATTGACGGCCAGGGGCGGGAACAAGCACAGAAAAAATAGCTTCCTTTCTAGCAATTCCTGCGAGACCGGAAACCTGTGGGGAATGATTGAAACGCTACTGGATTCCACTATAAATGAAGGTATGCGGAACGCCGAGACTCCACTATTTAAAATAGTGTTATTGCTTTGTGAAACCAATTGGCAACATTGGTCCTTGTGCGGAATGGGCCTTATTATTTACCTTCTTCATTATTTTTTCTTCTCAATAGGGGCCCAAAGCAACTTATTCTTTTCTCATATATTGTATCCTCCCAACAAATCTGTAAGTTAGTTTAAGTTTGCAGTATGTGACTAGCCAAGGTCACCAAGTGAGCTTTTATAGCAGTGGGCATTCACATATGGCTTTCCTACATCCTAGCCTGAAATTCTAAGTACTATATTATGTTGACTTTCATGAGATAGATGCAGTAGAACAGTAGCAAGCAGCTAGTCCTAGGTGAATCATACAAGTTACATGGAATAAAGTCACCTGGTGGTTGCTGGTGAGCCTGGCTCCAATGAGTTGTCCCTCAAAGGCCAAAATAGTCCTCTAAACCAGTGGTCCCCAACCTTTTTATCACCGTGGACCGGTCAACGCTTGGCAATTTTACTGAGGCCCGGGGGGGGGGGGGGAGTCTTTTGCCAAGGGACGTCGCTGCCGCAGCCTGAGCCCCTGCTCTGCTTACTTTCTCGCCGGCACCCCTGAATTCCCGATGCCCACTGGGGGGTGCTGCCAGCAGCAGCTGCACAGTATCACACCAATGGGGAGCCCCAGCCATGGTGGCTGCCAGAGAGCACTAAAGGTGAGCCGGCAGCAGAGTGACAGGGCAGCTCCTCAAGTAGTAGCTGGGGAGGAGGACGAAGAGGATCCGCGGCCTGGTACCGACTGATCCACGGACTGGTACCTGTCCCTGGACCGGGGGTTGGGGACAGCTGCTCTAAACTAAAGGACCTGACCTTCCTCTTATCTTTTACTAACAAAAGCCAAAGCCTGAAGGCTGGCAATACTGTTATGTTTGCCTAGCAACAGCAATTGAAGGTATTAATTTCTTAAAACCACATGCTCTGCTTCTATTATTCCACACAAATTTGCCCTCCATTTTCTTTTTTTAAAAGCTTTCATACTTTTCTGTAAACAAGGTTTTCCCCCCAGGTTTGTAGACAGATATTATTATTATTATTATTATTATTATTATTATTATTATTATTATTATTATTATTATTATTATTATTATTATTAGATTTATTTCCTGCCTCTCCCGATAGGCTCGAGGCGGGTCACAACAACTAATCCCATTAAAATTCCCATTAATACATCAATCTACTAACATGGCGGCTAAAAATCCCATCCCTCCCCCAATTATTAAGAGGTGAAGAGGAAAGGATAAGGGAGTAGCATACACTCCAACTCCTAGGGGGAGAGCGATGTCCCTGATTTGCCGACCCCAGCCTCAACCATAGACCTGGTGGAAGAGCTCCGTTTTACAGGCCCTGCGGAAAGCTGACAAATCCTGCAGGGCCCGCAGATCACCCGGGAGCTCATTCCACCAGGTAGGGGCCAGGACTAAAAAAGCCCTGGCCCTGGTCGAGGCTAGGCGCGCTTCCTTCGGGCCGGGGATGACCAACAGGTTCTCACCCACAGAGCGTAAGGCCCTGCGGGGGGCATAGAGCGGTAGGAGGTCCCTCAGGTATGTGGGTCCCAACCCGCGTATGGCCTTGAAGGTTAAAACCAAAACCTTGAACCGGATCCGGGCAGCAATTGGCAGCCAATGCAGCTGCCTCAGCACTGGCTGGATGTGGGCCCTCCAAGATGTTCCAGTGAGGACCCTGGCAGCTGCATTTTGTACCAGCTGTAGTTTCCGGATCAGGGACAAGGGTAGGCCTGCGTAGAGCGAGTTACAGAAATCTATT
Source organism: Paroedura picta (assembly GCF_049243985.1). Taxonomy (NCBI): domain Eukaryota; kingdom Metazoa; phylum Chordata; class Lepidosauria; order Squamata; family Gekkonidae; genus Paroedura; species Paroedura picta. The sequence goes on along the minus strand of NC_135375.1, from coordinate 55,450,039 downwards.
CTGGAGGTGACTGTCGCATGGATCACTGTGGCCAAGTGATCATGGGACAGGTAGGGCGCTAGTAGCCGGGCCTGGCGAAGGTAGAAAAATGCCTGGCCCGCTACTCTCTTGACCTGAGCCTCCATAGTCAGGGAGGTATCAATGGTCACCCCCAAATTCCTAGCTTGGGGCACGATGGTAAGTTGCACCCCTGCTAGGGTGGGTAAACGCGCTACCTGTTCCCGCCCCCTTCTCCCCAGCCACAGGACCTCCGTCTTGGAGGGGTTGAGTTTCAGGCGACTCTGCTTGAACCATTCTGTCACTGCTTCCAAACATCTGGCAAATAGTTCCGGGGGGGAGTTCGGGTGACTGTCCATTAGGAGATAGAGCTGGGTGTCATCAGCGTACTGATGGCAACCCAGCCCAAAGCTCCGTACCAGCTGGGCCAGAGGGTGCATAAAGATGTTAAACAATGTGGGGGAGAGGACCGCACCCTGAGGGACCCCGCAAGGGAGTCTATAGGGCCGCGAGAGCTCTTCCCCCACAGCAACCCTCTGGGACCGGTTCTGGAGGAAGGAGCGTATCCAGCACAAGGCTGTGCCCCGTATCCCCGTCCCGGCCAAGCGATGGACCAACAGTTCGTGGTCCACGATGTCAAAGGCCACCGATAGGTCTAAAAGGACCAACACGGCTGACCCGCCTCTATCCAGCTGGCGACGGAGGTCATCCAGCAGAGCGACCAAAACCGTCTCCACCCCGTGGCCAGGGCGGAAGCCAGACTGATATGGATCGAGTGCTGAAGTTTCCTCCAAGAAAGCCATAAGATATGTCTTATCTATACACGGCTGCAATTGCTGTATTTAAGTATCCCGAGATTCAGCCATGTTGAAAATCAGATGATGATAGATATCAATGATAGAGAAGATTTAATCCAGACACTTCTAGTTAATTTCTAATTGCATGTGCCCACACTTCAATTAGCAAGGCTTTAATGTGTTTCAACAAGTTGTGTACAAAGATCCACAGAAATTACCACATATATGTTAGTGATTTGTACAGACCATGTCTGGTACGCATGAACACTACATGCATCCTGTGCATATTCAGTCTGCACTGAACAGCTGAGTGTAATAAAATAAATCTAAATTATGATTATGTGACAGTTCCCTCATCATAGGGAAAAGCCATCAATGCAAATCCAAATGATATCCCTAGTGTGGAAACAGTCCAAGTCAGCTATCAAGATGTTAGCATACTGTGGGGCCATCTATCTGAATAAATAATTCCATTTATTTTTACAGATTCAAATGGGTAGCTATGTTGGTCTGAAGTAGCACAACAACAATAGAGTCCAATAGCACCTTTAAGACAAAGATATATTCAAGGTGTGAGCTTTCGAGAACATGCACTCTTCCTTTTATAATAATTACGTTTAGTATTACAAATATTCAGAAATAATAAATCAGTGCAATAGAATGAAAAATAAAGTATAACACCATTTTAATTTAATTTGAAATATATTTACTTAATCTGAGCATTTTCGCTGTCTCTAAAGAAGTTCTGCAGTTTGCACAGGACACACAAGAGATAGGTTCAGCCCATACTATTGGTAGACTGCTCTTACAGAATCCAAAATAGTAAACATCAGCGATATACATAGTTAAGAGATGAGAAACTGCAATGAAAACTTTCATTCTGTGTGAAGTTTTTGCAGTAGTTAGAGAACTGGAGCATTCAAACTTTTAAGTTTTATGAACTATCCTATAAAAAGTTAATCTGGTAAAGAAATGAATCAATTTCCCTTGACTGTGTCCTTAATTTAATGAATAGAGCCTTTGCTTATAGCCACTGAATGTCCTATTCATGACACCTAGATCTCCAAGCATCGTTGTTAATCTTGGAAGCAAAGTGGAAAGCATTACTTGTAAAGATTTGGGTGGTTTTATATTGGACATTTGTTCAAAATGGCATCCATGTCTGTGCTGATTTTGTCATATGTTTATCCTATTTTAACCAACAACACATTATAAATACTGCTAAAGAAGCTTTATGTAATTAACTAGGGAATATTGCATCGAATATTTTGACAGATCAAATTCTCCTTTTGTCATTTCCTGAAACACAGTTGGCTACATTAAAATTCTATTAATTATACTTCTAGACTGCGATCCAGAGAACTGTGCCACTGGTTTCTCATGGCCAAGAGGGCTTTGGACTTTTGCTTCTAAAGAAGCAGCCTTCATGCAACATGGCTAATGACTTTTAAAATAGATGGATCTTGCAAAAGCAGATTAATATATGTATGAGGGTCTAATGTATATTATTAGCCAGCCGTGGCCATGATATGTGGATATATAAATCTGTGGATCAGGGCCACATGGAGGCTAAACAGATCTTTCTGCACACTTGGGGGACTCCCCAGATGTGCAGGAAAATCTAAAATGTTTAAGAATACCGTATATACTCGCATACAAGCCGAGTTTTCCAGCACAGTTTTTAGCATAAGACCTCCTTGGCTTATACATGGGTAATTGATTAACAGCCTGCCCCCAGCCAGCCAATTGCAGTATTGTATTTGCAACCTACGCTCTTTGGAAGTGAGCTAGTGGCCTCCAGCCTTCTGCAAAGATCTTAAAAACTAAGCTCTTTGAAAGTGAGCTAAATGCTCCCAGCTAACCATTGCTTTCTGCAAGTATCTTGAAAGCTTACTCTGGCAGCTTGTAGGACATCAATGGTTTGACTGAGGGATTCTAATCACTTTTTCCAAACAATTCTTTTGGTTTCTGTGGGTGGGCTTTGGGATTTACTATTTTTTCAGCGTTTCTTCTTTTATCTGAGGGACAGCATTGTTTGCCTTTTCTTCTTGGGGTTGTGTTTCTTTTAAAAGTTGATTTTTATAGTTATTTCTTTCCGTTTTCAGTGTTACAGTTCTTTATTTCAGCGTTCTGGGGGGGCACTGTAGCCCCCAGTTTGGTAGCTGTTGTACTTGTAGTAGGTTGCCAACTTTGGATACTATTGTTCTGCTCTGGTTTGCTGGCCTGGGGGGCACTGTTTGGTTATCCTGCCAGAGCTGTTCTCAGAGAGCAGTTCTGTCAGTGCTCTCTCAGGGTGTCTGGCATCAAGAGAGGAAGGGAAGGCAATTGTAAGCCGCTTTGAGACTCCTTTGGTTAGTGAAAAGTGGGGTTCAAAAACCAGCAGCTATTCATCCTCTTGACTTTTCTGTATTTGTTGGGAGGGAGGCTGGAACGGAAAGCCTGTGATGATTGAGCATGGATTAAGCACTTAGGCCACCCTGTAAATTTACCAGTAGCCTGCTGCATTTCCCACCCTTGGCTTATATGTGAGTCGATAAGTTTGCCCAGATTTTTGGTAAAATTAAATGCCTCGGATTATATGTGAGTATATACGGTAAGCAGAAGAGTTGGTTCTTATATGTCGCTTTTCTCTACCCAAAGGAGTCTCAAAGCATCTTACATTTGCCTTCCCTTTCCTCTTCCCACAACAGACACCCTGTGAGGTATATGAGGCTGAGAGAGCCCTGATATTACTGCTCAGTCAAAACAGCTTTATCAGTGCTGTGGTGAGCTCAAGGACACCCAGCTGGCTGCATGTGGGGGAGTGGGGAATCAAACTGGCTCACCAGATTAGAAGTAGGTGCTCCTAACTACCACACCAAACTGGCTGTACTCTGGGGGCTAAATTCTCCCCCAAATCTTTTTTTAAAAAACATTCTCTGCACTTGTGCAAAAAATATTCTTACCTTTGGCAAAGATGGGGGGGGGGGGACTCTGCTAGTTTTTCCAGAGCTGCTGCAAGTTGACTGCGAAGAATAGTAAGGGGGTGGCAGTCTCTTCTGTCTTGCTTTGAGCTGTAGAAAAGCTACCAGCAGAAAGCTATCAGGAAGCTCATGGCTTTACACTGGGCTAGGAAGCGGGGCAGGGAAGAGATTAAATCCCCCAATGAGTCTCATGAGTCCCTACAAAACCAAAAAGTAACCTTGGTACCCAGACATAGTAAAAAAGGAATCATCTCAAATAAACTAGTCAGTTATGAACTCAGCAGGAGATGCAAGACAAGCAATACTTTCTCAGCTTCCTTCACCCAGCAATAAGGTGACAATTAGGGGATAAACTGCTTTACGGGCTTCGTGCAAAGCATACAAAATAATACATGTGAAATGCTTTGGTCTTTGGAGAGTTTTCGCATCAGTTCTGCATCCTGCATCCTGTATGATCCATCTATCTTCTACAGTTTTGCTGTTCAAATATTGTCAGAGCAGTGACTACACAACTCTAGCAATATATACATGGAAAAACAGGTATGAACAATAATTTGATCACCCTTACCTGTTGCTCCACATTATTGTCTAATGGAACTTTTGTGATTCCAGCTGCTGGTTAGAAAGCCCCAAAGTGGTTCAAATATGTAGATTTTTGATTACAGGTTTTTTAAAAGGAAAGGTTCATTCTACCCCATTAATGTTTTTTTTGTATTACCAAAATCACTTAGCTGAATACTAAGCCAAGAAGATTGTAATGAACTTGCTTCTTCCTTCTGTTGAATTAACACCATCAACCTGAAACTTGAGCAAGGGGGAAAAAATCACCCATTTCCCATTCTGCTTTCAAGCAGTACCAATGATAAGTATTTTCCTTAGCTCCAGCAGATATCAGCTGAGGAGCTCTATCCAGCAGCACATTATGCCATCCTTTTTGCTCCCCTTTTCTTTGTTTTAGCAGATGCATTTCCCATTATTCTAATCTCCTGAGTTTCTATTTCCTTTTAGAAGCCAAATTCTCAGTCTCCCTACACCCTTTGTTGTACTGCCAAGATTTTATATGAGAACTAGAGCAGCAACCACAGCTTCTGAGGTTTACTTCCTCAAAGGTTCCATGTCTGAGACAGCAAGAATTCTGACAGTCAGGAAGCCCAGCAGAATTGAGACCAGTTGTTTAAGAGGTATTCTTTCCCATGGACTCTAACTTATTGTAAGAGTCCTAACTTATTGTAAGAGGCCTAAAAGCAAAAACAGTCTAAGAGAGAAGAGACTCCAAGCTGCAGAGTTTGCTGAATTCATACTTCATAAAAGCAAGCAATGCAAGGCCAAGTGAAGGGGAAATGTCTATATAAATATCTCCCTCAGCAGACTCCCAGTATTTTGAGCAGACCAGCAAACAGCTAAATAACTTGTTCAAGGTTGTAATAAGCCACATTTATAGTAATGGACATTGGTACAAATTATTCTGAATGGTGATGAGGGAGAAAATGAGAAAATATATTAACAGCTTCTGAATGTCCGGTCCGTATTTCTTCAGCAGTAAACATTATATTCTTAGAGGATTTACCTCAGTGATTTAAGAAATTATGAGGGAACTATTATAGCATTCTTATCTTATAAATGCTTGGTTTCCCCAAACCCCAAAGAGCCTCTGGCACCTTCATCAGATGGGTTCTAGCCATAATAGCTAATGGTCACAGTAAATGTGTTAGTTTTTAAAGTCCTTTGTTGTTTTTGCTTGAACAGTTTAACATGGCTGCTCTTTTAGAACTGGAATTTCAAAGGAGTGCGATTGAAAACTACATCATAGTGTCACTCAAAGGTAAGCCACAATTCCCAAGTTATGATCTGGACTGGATAAAAACGAACAATAAAAGTAATCAGTTAAACATTCCTAGCATTAGCTATCAATATCACAAACCAGCAAGGGAGATTTACTGAGCTTGAGCTAATTTTATAGCCATTGCTCATGCAACCCCATTGGATTCAAGGAGGATTACTCATGAAAGGGACTGGGTCCTGTAATACTACTTTATTTTTCCATTCATTTGCTTTTCACTCAGCTTTTAGCTTGATGACACAAGCAGACAGTTTTAAATATTCTACTAAATTATTTCCAAGTGACATCATTAACCATATTGTGTCTGGTTATAATTTTCTACGCTATTGCTCATCCTAATACAAGGATATTATTTAATTTTTGACAGATTTCCAAGATTCTGTTTTTGAAAACAATTGAAGCTATAGAGGTATCCAGAGTCCCCCCCCCAAAAAAATCAGAATTAAACGAAGCTATTAAAAGACAGTAACACAACAAATATTTATTTTACTATGCAGAAGGTTGCAAACTCCTGGTTTGCTGGAGAGGCAGTATGTAAATTAATAAAGCTTATTCTAATCAAGTTCTAATTTCTTTAGAATACACAATCATTTATTTTAAGAAGGTTATTTTATTTATTCTATGAGCTGTCTAGACAATTAAAGGAAAAATCTAGGACAAATAAAATCCCAATAAATCAAAGAATATTTGGGGCCTCTTGCTGCAGTTCTGTTGTCACATCAGCAAACCTGTCCATATATATAGTTGAAATAGACCCAAGACTGAAAAATTGGATATTTGCATTTTCCCCTCTTCACCACTTGTATTCACAAATACACACTGTTTCTTGTTGTTCCAAATACAGTTTGGCAATGTTAACCTAGAAAAGGTACAAAATCTTATTTCACTTAATAATTTTTATGGGATAGAAAAAGTAAAGGTGCAAACTGAATTATTAAGACATAAAGATGATAGTTTGCAATATTTATTATTTATTTATTACATTTATAGACTTACCCCTCTCTCCAGACAGGTTTGGGCTGGTTTACCAGATTAAAATTCTATTTAAAATGCAATCAAATAGTAAAAACAATAAATAGCCCATAACACTCCGTTGTTCTGCTTTTCAGCCATATGTTCTGTGGTGGGATATCCTGGAGAGGGAAGGAGGGAGGCCATATGGTTTTATGTACTTGTTAGGGCCTCTACCATAAGCCTGGTGGAATAGTATCATTTTACAGGCACTGAAAAACTATAGTAGTTCCATCAGGGCCCAGATCTCCTTTGGCAACTGATTCTACCAAGTTGGAGTCAAGGCCGAAAAGGCCCTGGTTCTGGTTTACTACTTTCAAGCCAGGAACTACCAACATGTTGGTATTTGAAGACTGTAGTGTTCTTCTGGGGGCATACTCAGATACACAAGGCCCAAGCCAAGTAAAGCACTGAAGGCTAGAACTAAGACCTTAAACTTGATCTGGAATTCAACTGGCAACCAAGGCAGCTGCGGGAGGTCAGATATGGGCTCTCCAAAGGTGTCCTGGTAAGGATCTGTTCAGCTGCATTTTGTACACATCACAGTTTCCAGGTCAAGGTTAAGGGCAGACACATGTAGAGCTATTTACAGTAATCTAACTTGGAGGTGACAGTCACATGGATCACTGTGGCTAGGTTTTTCAGGAACAGACAGGGTGCTAGTAGCTTCCACTGCCAAAAGTGGGAAAATGCTTGATATGCTGCCTTTGTGATTTGTGCCTCCATTGATAGGGAGGCATTGAAGATCACCCCCAAGTTCCTGATGGAGCATGATGCTGTTAATTGTACTCTATCAAGGCACTTACATTTCCATACAGGATGAGCACAGTGAGTCACAGTAAGGTTAAATGCATCTACAGTGATGATAAGTGATCAGATCATATTTCTCTGTGTGAAAAAGGGCTGATTCCAGATCTGATATCTCTTGGATTTTAAAAAAGCACTGCAGTCATGAGGCTAATATGCCCAAACTTGTTTTAAACAATGGGTGTCTATTTTAAAATAAAATTGGGGTGCAGAGTTTAGGAGAGTTGCTTCACATTCAAAGTATGTTCCCTCATAGCCAAGTCAGCTGGGCGAGGAGAAAGGTGCTTGATGAAACAAAGTTTGATAAAGTAAGATACCATTTTTGTAAAACCATTCACCATTTTTGTAAAACAACAAGCTATTCCCTAAACCACTGCACGAGGATTAGGGGGAAAGAAGGGGAAAACTTACTAACTTATTCACAAACTTATTCACAACTGTGCTGGGCAAGAAAAAATCTGATTACTTATAGCTTGCAGACACTTTCTCCTTATCACCTGAATTTTGGAAGGGAGGATGAGGGGCAGCCTATGGTTCAGTTGAGTATCAGAGATGGGAAATGACCTTCATAAATATTTCCCACTGAAAACGGAGGGTGTATTGTTTTCCTAATAGGACTATTTTTAATTCTGATACAAAAAGATCTGACTAAAGTTTTTAATATTATGAATGACCTTCCTCTGACTTCTTTTTGGCATACTTCTGGTACCGATAGGGTGTTTGAGGCCCTTCCAGGCCTGAGCCACATGCAACAGTCACAGGCCTGCTTTGAAAACTCAACATGCCATATGATGTATACTCCTGAATGAACTGCATCCAACAGTGAGGACGCCATGGTTCTTTTTCAATTACTGCACTTAAAATGTTCTTATAAGGAGCTGGCAAAGTCAAAGCTGTTCTTTTCTATTTCCAATCTTTCCTTTTGTTTTCACCATGCTTCTAAGCCTCATTTCCTAATTAATGACAGTATAATTTATTTGCCATGTTATTAAAAGACAACACGTTTGAAGAGGATGACAATGTTTACCTTCCATGGGAACACTGGTTACTTAAAACATAAACACATCACCAGGATGTTTATGAAGAGACCGCCAATTAGATCTTTGAATCTGAAGAAATTTACTGGTTTGAATCTATAGATTCAGATTGGATAAAAAGTATGGAAAAAAGCAGTTTGCAGTTCATCTTTGGCCTCAAGTCTGATTTTATGGCTATCTGTTCTCACAGCAGTTGTGAATATAGACTGGATTTACAATAGTACTAAGCTCTCCTACCAAGAGACACATATAAAGCTGTCATTTGGCTGCTTATGCTGTCTGAGGTTAGTGGATGTTGACAAAGAACATTGCTAAGACTTAGAAGGCATTGAATTTTCTTCCAACTGCAAGTGAGACAAGGCTCGGGCCCAAGAAGGGGGGGGGGAATAACTATTGGCAAGTTTACTTAACCGTTCACCATAACCTCCCTGTCTTGAACAGTGTCCAGGACTGGCAATCTTAAGAATGACTTTTTTCTCACTTGTCAACTTGATGGAAGGAAAGACCTTAAAGGAAGAGCTTTGTAAAAAGCTAATTTGCTGGAAGACTGTGCATGTAATGGGTCCAATGCAATGATAAGAATGCTAATGTTTAAAAAAGCTTGAACATTTTGGAACACAGAGGAATATGGACTTTATCAAGCTGATGTTTTAATGAGGAGAAAAATGCCACCAGTTGTCTTGCCAAGCCAAAATCTTTCTGCTTCTAAGAATACCATTGACATGTCCCTAGATACAATCAAAGAAACATCTGCTCTGCTTCCAGGCTGCTATTGCTTCTGCTAGAAACCAGGGACATACCCAGACATATGCAAAAATGGACTTTGGTGTAAATCATCTGCAGGTAGACATTTAAAACCTGTGTTTGAATCCCCAAAGCTATATTTGGACTAGGAAAAACAGTCTAAGATACCAGAGAATGTTAGCATTAAATAAACCCATGTAAATTTAATAATACGGGAAGGATTCTTAACCTATTATAAAACATAAACAGTCTTCACTGTCAAACTTGAATAATAGTTTCAAAGGTATCTAGGAATAGAAGTTGGGACTCAAGTAGCTGCGCTCCTCAGACTCCTTTTCCTCTAACAATAAGAATGGTCAGCTTCAAAGACTTTCATTTCCAATAGCAGTGGCACCTCAAGTGATATCTTACACTGTTCTACGTCTACTGAAGCATGTAGTGAGAAGGGTGTAACTCTGTTTACGATTGCATTGTAAATGCAGTTTGAAATCTCTGTGTAAGATAACAAAAGCAAACTATAGCTATATTTCTTGAGGTCCTTCACTGTAGCTGCCTATGCTGAGAAGATTTAAACCAGTTGTTAAAAGCCTTTCTTACTTTGCTTTAGTGTTTTGTATCAGTGCAACAACTGGGAAAGAAACAGTAGCATCAAACTTGACTTGTACCTGTGTATAAGGAACAAATATCTACAATGAAGTAAATGCCTTAATGAATACTATACAATAAATAAAGAGATGGGTCTGGCTGGACACAGACAGTGCAATGCACAGCTCTTCTATACCCTTCTAAGTCCATTGGAGACAAATAGCTTCTGCTGTATCTTTGGTCTGGTGCTTTATTTCCCCTCCCCCTTGTTGATTTAAGCTTTACAATAATGTTTGATAGGCAGAAAGACACATAATCTCTGAAGGACCAACCAATCAGCACTGTCCACAGCCAGGTTTGAGAAGATAGTGGGGAATCACTTCATGATTGATTTGTGGGCCAGCTGGTCAGCACTGGGCAAATCTGGTTTGAGCTCCAAGCTAAAAGCTCAGGTTCACCAAAAACTGGCCCTTTGAAGAACATATGGCCATGTGTTAAATATGCAAGGATTGTGCTTTCACACAACAGAACTCAGGGCTGCCTTTTCCCAGGAATTTGTGAAGAACTTTGATCATGCAACCAGAGGTCCTTTTCATACTTGAAATTCTCCTGAAATGCACTGTTTACATCAAGTGAAGTAAATAGAATACCCAGTGCTGTGATGAAACCAAAAGAATGGTGCATGACTACATATGCTACATTGTAAGTATCAATCAAAAGGAAAGGATAGGTGTCTGTGAAGCATGACATTTTTTGTGGTTACTTTCATAACTGGAAAATTTTAAAATGTTGCTATAAAGAAAAGAAATCTATTATGTTTTGTAATTTTCTGAAGAAATGTAAAAGGTAAAATATCTGCACAACTTTCAAAATTCTTAATAAAATTTCTATTGTCTTTGGAAGGTGCTGCTTGTTCTTATTTCTTACAAATATAAAGCTGCACTCTGAATATCTTCAAGCACTATTTCAGCTGGATGAACAGAAGACCAAATTGTGGGCCTGCTCTGATTTTTTGTATTGTTACTTCAACATGTACATATATTATCTGTGTCTGAAAAGTTAACGGGCTTTTTGAAAAGTTACCCCCAAATGTGTTGTCTGAAACTCATGGCAAAAGCAGTTTATGGCTGCTTAAGCATTTGCTATCAACCATATGAATAGAATAAACAGGCTATGTAAATTAGAACAGCACAGCAGTGCTCCAGATGTGCACATGCATGAAATCTATGCAAATATCTGGATTTACTGGACCACTTCCAAGTACACTTTCAGACTGACAGTTTTCAAAATTTGCTATGGGCCTTTTCCATGGGCACAGCCTATAACAAGGAACATTGGAGCTCCCTCCTCTCCTACATAGGCATTTCATATGCATTCATTCTAGAGTCACTGTAGAATACTTCATTTGAGGGAGCAATAGAATGACAAAGATCATTATTAGTGGATATTATTTTTTTTACAGCTCATTGCCAGGCCATCTGTCTTGCTTCAGTAGCTCCTGTGTCCAGAGTTTAGAAGAATGGAAGAAATATTTATTAAACATTCATGGTTTAACCCCCCCTCCCCAAAAAACCCTTACATTTAATCTATTGTGATAAACTGACAATCAATTGCAGTGATTCATGAAGTTCTACTACTTTTCTGGTCAGCTTATATGAGGTAGGATAGCTGGGAACAGTGACTCCAATGCCATTAAGTTCAGCATTCAGGTCAATGGAAACTTATCCCTAAGTCCAAAACTGTAATATCTGATTTCAAAAGAGGCACCTTACAATAATTAGGGGGAAAGTAAAGGTAGAATCTTTTTGGAGGGGCACTAGATATGTTAACTCATGGAGTTGTCATCATCTCTGGTGCATACACAGTGATATGAGCAGAGTGATATGACCCAGCCCTGCTTATAACTAATCTGGAACAAATATTAAATTCTTTGCAAAAGTCTATTATAAAAGCTACGTTGGGTCCTCATTGGGGAGAAAGATAACTAGGAAGGACAATGGAAACAATGGAAAATCATGTGACTAGGAGCAAGCAGGAGAAGGGCTTTTCAGCCTGCCAAAGGTAAAGACTTTTGGGGAAGGGTTGCCAACCCTGGGTTAAGAAATGTCTGGAGATCTGTGGTGGAGCCTGGGAAGGATAGAGTCTGAGGAGGGGAATGAGCTCAGCAGGAATACGATCCACCCAGCCCACTTTCAGCTGTTATTTTCTTCAGTAAGCCAAGTATTGCTGGCCCTACTTAGCCCTGGGAGGGGAGCCCACCATGGAAGTCCAGGGTTGCAACTCCCCACAGGAAGGCTACGGCAAGCCAACTTGGAAAGTTTCTTCCCAGGAAAATACAGCCACATCAGGAAGAGGCAGACTGCTGTACCAAAATTCCTCACTGCCTCCCTGGATCCTTCCACAGCCCCCCCCCCCCCGGGGGTAGCATAACTTCCACCACTTTGGGAACTCCTACTTTCTAACAGCTAAGGCTTAAACTAACATCAAATGGGCCTTCCTTGGTGAAAAACCCCATGACAAAAGCTGCAACCAGGCTACACCTGGAGTCTCCGCTGGTGCACTGAGATGGATTAATGCTTTTAATGTTTTTATTGAGATGGTTAATTTGTATGGTTTTATTAATATTCATTTAAAACGAATGTACTTAATTTGTTCTTATTGCTCTTGTAAACTGCCCTGAGCCACTAGGGAGGGCATTATATAAATTAAATGATAATAACAGTCTTGTTTAAGATAATATGTACAGAAGAGGGGCTGGAGTAACTGGGAAACTCTGCCCTATGTACTTGGTTCAGAGGTAGCCTTTACAGTGTTCACCGACTGATGTTTTTAGATTAATTAATCCTCTTAACATGGATCTGAGAGAGGCCAGGTAGGTCCCCTATTTACAGTACATTTGTCTTTTCTTTATAGAAAGTCTTATTTGCACTGTATAATACAGTAATATAGAAATGACTCAGGTAAAACACAATGGAATGACTATAAAGTAAGCCAGCATCTTGTGATTGTCTAGCATTTCCCTTATTTGCAATATATTGCTGTTTCATACAACTGAGGGTAGAATAAAGTTACAGAAACATTCTTGCTACATTTACTTAAGACCAAACACTCTTCCCGGGAGCTTTTGACAAAACTGGTGGTGCAAAGTACCATCAATTTTCAGCTGACTTAAAGTAATCCCATAGAATTCCCAAGAGACATTCAGGGGTAGTTTGCAATTGCAGGCCTCTCCATGACACTTACTGGCCTCCCATCCAAATACTAACCAGGACTGTCCTTGCTTAGCTTCTGAAATATGATTAACTTTCATTGGCCTGGGCCATCCAGGTCAGGACTCTAGCTAATTAATTGTTAATAAAGAAAGCTATGGAAGTCCAGACTAGGGCTACTGTCACAAACTTTGAATACTTCTACCAGCACAGGCTCTATTACTACAGTGAGTGTGAAAATATAATTAGGGTTGGGCACAAACCATGAAATCCCAGTTTGGGTGCAGTGTATAACCCAAACCCAGTTTCTCTGCAATTTCTCTGCAAACCAAACTGGCTCAGGAAGTTTGGGGCACAGGGACCAGTCCCCCAGGGTCCTAGAGACTCCATAATTACATCTCCTCTACCTGCCCACAAAGTTTGATGAAGATTGGACTTGGAGCGATGTTCCATGGTTGCCCATGGTTGGAGCAAGCGGTTTCCTGGCACTGGGCTGGGGAGTGCTAGATGAGGGCTGTAGCTTAGATGGCAATGTGGACAACGCAAGTGGCAGTTGACAGATGCATGGACACAGCAGGTGAAGTGGGTGCTGAGACTCCCAATGATGTGCTGGGGTATCCTCTGGTAGTGGGAGATGGCATCCTCTCATGGCCATAAATATAACACTTTCCACCCCTTCTCATGGGGTCAAACATCCGACCAAATGAGCACCCAACCCTACTGGAGTCTGGGTGGGTCAGTTACCAGAGAAAGAAACATACTGTCAGGCAGGGCATCAGGCAGACAGGCACAGATTGATTGCCCCCCAAAAGAGAAGCGGGTCAGCTTTGGGGTGATTGAAAACTAGGCATGGAGAGCTGGGCAATACAATTATCCCAAGGCACTCCCAGAGGCAGGAACAAGTCCCCTAAGGCAGGTTGGGTGCAGGGAGACAGGCTAACAAACACAGATCACCCCCCCCCCAGGAGAAGTAGGTTGTTGGTGGTGAGATTCAAATGGAGTGAAAGTGCACAAACTGTGGCATTTTTGTGGAAAAATCTGGTTTGTGCCTCAGTTTATTCCTGTCTCTAATCCTGAAGTCCTGGGAGGGACAGCAATATAAAAATCCTTTAAGTAAGAAATAGTTTGTTACCTATATGATGAATCATAACATACAAACAAATCAAGAGCCTGAAATATTCTTTATTACATAGTTATGCAATATAATATTTCTTTTCAAGCCATTCCATAATACACCATTGAGCTAAATTCTGGAAAAGCTCACAACTCTACCGAAAAATGATGCCTATCAGCTATAAACAATTATTCCTTTTGCAAGTCAAAACTGACTGGACCTGTAGCCAAGAAAAAAGGCCACATTGTTTTCAAAATTCTAGTTGCTAAGCATAGAATCCAATGAAAAAGCTGGAAAACATGTACCTATGTGCTCCTGATCTTGATGCTTTTGCACATACTTGTGATTAGTGCAGGATTTGTCCTCACTGTGGTATGTTTGAAGTTTGATTATAATCCACTTTTACACCACTTCAGTATGATCTTATGCATGTCTTTTGAATTCAATGCTCAGATCCATTCTATACCAGTCTTCCTAGGAGTAATCTTTAGGATGCTTAGGGCTAATCCTGCGTTGAGCAGGGGGTTGGACTAGATGGCCTGTATGGCCCCTTCCAACTCTATGATTCTATAATCCAGAATGCTCCTGGCTGGGGCTGTTGGGGCTAGGCAGTAGTGGGGCTAGGCCTATCAGGACTGACCTGGAGTCCGGACATACGCTCCGCCCAGGAGGGCTCAGCGCTTTTATTCATGTAGCCAATGGTTACAGATTGTATCATGTATGTTTAAACTGTTAGCCATCTTTGTGGCTCTTGTACAAGCAGAAAGGTGAGGTACACATTTTGTGAATAAGTAATTACTGTTACTTATTGTAAGTAATGACTGTTACTTCGTAATGAGTTCTGTGATTGTGACACACAACTGAGACATAGGCTGAACTGGTAGTGTTCAAGAACATACTCATGCATGGATACTGAGAAGCAAATAGGCTTGATCTGGAAGAAACAAACAGGCATGGATTCATGTGAGTATGCTACATCTGCTTAAATATGGCCCCCCAATTTTTATTAAATATGTATAGAGCCATCTATTTCTCAAGAATCTGGAACTCAAGTTAGGTAACACCACAAATTAAAATAATAAAACACCATGACTAAAAAGGGAGGAAGTTGCAGACAGAAATGAATTTTCCATTGAAACCACTTAACTATTCTGAACACTTGCCATTTCAATATTAAAGGATCTGAACCGGTTGAAGCATTGTTTCATTTCAGTTGTAACAAAATTTTAACTTAATCACTTTTTTTATTTTCAAAGACAGAACTGACTATCCATAAACTTCTTTATCCTTGTATCTGCTGCCAATTTGATAGTGATGACTTAAAATTCCTGGCAACACATACACAGTTGCCTCTTTGTAACAAACATAAATTTTCAATAAAAAGTATTTTTCTCATTTTAAAATGAGTGTGAGGGGATGGTGAGGGGGGAGTTAGTAACATCATAGGGTTTGTAGTCTTTAACTACTCCCCTTTTAAAATGACATTTAAATTAATCTTCCAAATATCTTCCAAATATAATTTAACTATCAGTGCTTGCACACTTTCCAAGAAAATTCAAAACAGATTTCACAGTATTAAATTACTTTTTTCCAAGTTCAGCTTTCTCCCTGATGCTATCTGGAGTCCACGTAAATTTAATTCTCACATGTCTAAAATGAACTATATCTTGTAAGAGCATGAACCAAGAACTCAATTTTTTAATGATATTTTAAACTGGAAATTGAACTATTTATCCTGCCAGATTATTAATTTTCCTTACTTTCATTTCATTAAATTTTCAACAGTAATTATATGAAACATTATTTCCCCAAATATCTGGTCCTTTTTGCACAGGCTTTTAACCATTATTCCCTGTTCATCAGCACTGTCAGTGCAGTACAGGAATACAGGGAGCCAACTATGCCAGCATATTATGAGGATACTCAGGGGTAGAATCACATTGGTGTTGTGCAACCACTGGCCAATGCAAACCACTGCACTAGTGAGGGAAAGGGTGAACATAGGTGTGCGGCAGGAGTTATTTGGCTTCTGAAGCCTGTAGGCCTGCCATCTCTGGGTTGGGAAATACTTGGAGATTTTTGAGGCAGAGCTTGAAGAGGGCAGGGATTGGGGAGGGACTTAAATGGGCATAATGTCTTACAGTTCATCTTCCAAAGTGGCCATTTTCTCCAGGTGAATTGACCTCTTCTGCCTGGACAGCAACTACAGTCCCAGGAGATATTCAGTCACCACCTGGAGTTGACAACCTACTAGTTTGGAAATGCAAAATCCATGGTGACCGTAGGTGCCCGTATAACAACTAAAGCTGAGTGTCCCTTCACAGGTGCCGAGCCAGCTTGGTGTAGTGGTTAGGAGTGTGAACTTCTAATATGGCGATTCAGGTTTGTTTCCGCGTTTCCCCACATGTATCCAGCTGTGTGACCTTGGGTTTGCCACAGCACTGAGAAAGCTGTTCTGATGGAGCAGTATCAGGGCTTCCTCAACCTCACCTATCTCACAGGGTTTCTGTTGTGGGGAGAGGAAAGGAAAGGCGACTGTAAGCTGCTTCGAGACGCCTTCGGGTAGAGAAAAGCGGCATATAGGAACCAACTCTTCTTCTGCATACCTGCTCACAAGCCCCAGTGTAACACAAGGTGCCAATGGAAGTTACAGCAAGGGCTTCCTCAACCTCACCTATCTCACAGGGTTTCTGTTGTGGGGAGAGGAAAGGAAAGGCGACTGTAAGCTGCTTCGAGACGCCTTCGGGTAGAGAAAAGCGGCATATAGGAACCAACTCTTCTTCTGCATACCTGCTCACAAGCCCCAGTGTAACACAAGGTGCCAATGGAAGTTACAGCAAAAAAAGCTTTTCTGTTTATGTAATTGCACTGAAAAGGGCTAAGTCTAAAATCTTGGTAGCGCATAGAGTCACACAGACCATTCCTTTGCATGATTACTGGGGTTTCTCTCTACATAGTACTAGTTTTAGTAAAATCTCAGTGTGTGAAGAATGCAATGCAGTATTCACACACTCAGCAGCTGTGCTGATTACTACTCTTTTTAGTAGTAAAAGAAATAGATAGGTAGAACTAAAAGAAACGAGACACAGAAGCTATTCTGATTAGAAGAGGATAAGGCTACATCAGAACCCACCAATAGGCTGCAACTTTGGGGGACACAAAAGCACAGGTCTCTGGGCCCGGCGTGAAATTCTCCAGTTCTTGGTCACTCTTGTGTTGCTGGTCTGTAGCTCTACAATTCAAGAGCAACTTCACACCTTCCTCCCTTGTGTCCTTTTCTCACCCCATTGCTTGGGAGCGGGGTCCTCTTTGGTCGCTGCCTTCTTTAAATGCTGCCTAGCGGTGCCTTTGTCATCCCCGGCTAGCTCAGTGTAGTACTTCAGAGGGGTGGCCTCTAACCAAGAGAACTGAGTTTGATTCCCCACTCCTCCATAAGCAGTCAACTGGGTGTCCTTGGGCCAGTCACAGCTCTCTCAGAGCTCTGCCCCACCCGCCTCGCAGAGTGTCTATTTTGGGGAGAGAAAGGGAAGCCGCTGTGAGCCTCCTTCGGGCGTAAAAAACGGGGTACAAGAAGCCAGCCCTTCTTCGTCCAAAGTCCCTTCCGTCCCCAGGCTTCATTGCCGGATCGGCGCCCCTCCCAGCCTGGTCTCGGGCGACCTCCGTGCCGAAGCCTCGTCCGGGCCTTTCCGCGCTGCTCCGCCTCCCGCGCAGGCGCCTGGCGTGGCCGCTGCCTGTTTCCTCTCTGCTTCGCCGGGCTCAGCGTGGCCGCGAAGGGAAGGATGGGCGGTCGAGTTGGCCGCGCTCTGGGGCCGCTGGCGTTGCTGTGCGCCTTCTTGTGCCTCTTGGGGCGCCTGCCCGGGGCCGACGGCTTCCGGAGGAGAGGACCCACCGTGACGGCGAAGGTGACTATGAGCCTGCTCCGAACTCGGGACACGATCTTGTGCTTCTGTTGCGGGGGGTGGACGTTGTCTCAGGCAGCCGGGAGCATCGCCTCCGCCCAGTGGTCCCCTGCCTCGACCGTTTCTGCCCAGAAACCAGGCCCAGCGTGCAGTTGGTGGTAGAACGGGTTGCTGGGCTTGCCTGTGCCACCTCTCTCTCTCCAGGCAGGATCCCTGTGCTCTGAACAGCTGCGCCACTGGCAGAAATTCCCCCAGCAACGCTTGCCTGAAGCTCCGGCAAGCTAGGACTTGTTGGAATTCTGCTGCTCTTAAAGATGTGAGTGGCCAGGAAATGGCTGGCTGCTTGGTGAGGACGAACCTATAATAGATGCTTTGCTTGCTGAGCATCTCCCCCCCCCCCCACATACAACCTTTTGAGCATTGTGTTTCTTCGGGAAAGGGAGGCTATAGGCTGTCATCCACTGTGTATGGGGCGGCACATGTCCTATTAAAAACATCTGTGTATCTTATGAAACTTTGCTAATTCCAGAGGGAGAGCTGTGTTAGTTTGTTGTAGCAAAACCAAACGAATTCAGAAGAGTCTTAAAAATTCAGTCCAGCTTTTATGAGTCAAATCTCACTTCATGACATGTACTTTGTGTCTCCATCCCTTGTTCTGTTTTTGACCTTAGAACAATTATTTTAGCTGCTCGGGTGGATTCTTATGCGCTACTAATGAAGTGAGCTCTGTGACTCACAAAACCTTATGCTGGAATCAGTGTTTGCAGTCATTTCTGTGCTCCTCCCCACTCACTCTGCCCCTAATGCTCCTGAAAATACTAGTTACTGCGCTGGCCTGGCATCCCTACCTGTTGAACCTTTGCTGGACTGTGTTGGGATTGGCATTCAAGATCTGAAGAAGCAAAACCTCTTGATATTTAAACAAATAAAAAGTATTGAGCAAGGATGAATGTAAAGCTGATAATTATATTAACAAGCCTCTGGCTTCTTTGTATATGCTCACAATCCAAAACAGCATATTATCAGCATGAAGTAGTTGGTAGCAGATGAAGCAGATAAGAACTGCTTCAAACATTTCAGCAACAGAGGAAGCAAGAGTGGCTCAAACTTCCTGTCTGCATTCTTCCAGATCCTCTCTCAAGGGGAAAGATGTGCTGCATTCCTAGCAGCTGGGTAGTGATTTCCTTATAATAATGTTTTCATAGATAAGGTTTTTTTTGGGGGGGGGGGGTGGCAGAATTTTATGCAGGCGCAGCTGGTTTCAGATAGAAAAGTGTTCCCAATTTTTTTCAGCTGAACTGGGTGGAAGGTGGAGTGTTGGCCTTGGTTTACAACAATGCCCTGGGCAAACAGTTCTTTTGATTTGGGTTCCCTTGATGACACTGTTGAAACATCTAGCTTAAAAAGCTCATGAAAAGGTGCCCCTTGGATTGGACTGTTTGAATGTTAGTGCTCACATTGAGGAGATGCAGTATCATAGAGGCAAGAATACACATAGCACGAACAGAGTTCCATCTATATCATCAGTTCCAAACTTCAGTAGCCACTGCTGTTAAGGTCAATGCTGTTTCTGTTTCTACTGATGCAGTTTGAAATGGCTATAGCCTGTAATCAATGAAGAAAAACATACTGTACTAGAGACTTCCCCATTGTATGTATTACTTACATAGATTTTGTTCTCTGCATATTATGTTGAAGGCATCCAAACTGTCTTCTGAATTTACTTCTTCTCTCACCAGCCATGTTTGTTGTAACTGGGAGACTCCTAGCTGGGGCCACGTCATGTATCGCCCCCCCCTTCTTTTTCCTTTCAAAGCAATGAGTGCAATAGTATTTCAACAAATTTGTCCTCCACCACAACTGATAGCAAATTATATGAAGCAGGACTGATCAATACATAGTGCTATGGCATCATTGTGTATACTTGACATTATCAGAAAAAGAGAAGAGACATGGAGCAGGAACAAATCCTGTTCCCTTGGTAATGTCTAGTTCTGCCATTATTTAGTACCAGCACTCTACTTTATTTCTATAAAGACTGAATACTTATTAAATTGAAAGATGTTTTTGTACCACAACCTGGATCGTTTCATTGTTTTGCCATCTCTTCCTTGTATTAAGTTTTCCTTACATGTTCTGTTCTTGTCAGTGCTTTGGAGAGCAGATACTATGAGGCCAGTCTGTATACATCTTTCCTTTAATGCAGAACAAGATTGACATTCTATATCAGTTAACACAGATCAATTATCTCTATTTAATACTTCTCTGTGTTTTACTTTCAAGGCAATATGGAGAGGTAATGGCTCGGTGGAAGAACTTCTGCTTTGTAAGCAGAAGGTCCAAGGTTCAAGGTTTTAATGTTTTATTTTGGGATCTGTGTTGTAACCCACCTTGAGACGTGTTGTTTGATAGCAGCGAGAAATAAATAAATAGATAAATAAATAAATCCATCCTTAGCATCTCCAGTTATAGGTCCAGGCAAGATGTGATGTGACCTTACCCTAAGACCCTGGAGAGCCACTGCCAGTCTAAGTAGATTGATGTTGATGGCCTGATGGTCTGAGTATAAGGCAGATTTATGTGTGTCCATGCATAATAGGAAGAACCTCTTGTGGTGCAGGGTGGTAAGGCAGCAGAAATGCTGTCAGAAGCTGTCTGCCCATGAGGCTGGGAGTTCGATCCCAGCAGTCGGCTCAAGGTTGACTCAGCCTTCCATCCTTCCAAGGTCAGTGAAATGAGTACCCAGCTTGCTGGGGGGGGGGGTAAACGGTAATGACTGGGGAAGGCACTGGCAAACTACCCCGTATTGAGTCTGCCATGAAAACGCTGGAAGGCATCACCCCAAGGGTCCGACATGACTCAGTGCTTGCACAGGGAATACCTTTATCTTTACTATGCGTAATAGGACACCACTGAAGCTTGAATCCAGTCATGTACATCATTTTATAAATAAATAAAAACATTTTTGCAAAAGTTTATAAAATTTGGAGGGATTACTACTCCATAGACCTCACAGGACAAGTCTCGCTGAAACTTACTGCTTTCTTATATAAATAAATGCATCTAATGTTTCTTTAATGATGATGCAGGTAATTAGTGGGGTCAGATACACCAGGAAAACAATGAGAAGAGTGGCACCTGAACTTGTTGTAATAGACTCTTGTGGTAGAATTGTAGGTACTCTTTTAATGCCCCTTTTTCACAAAATAATTGGAGGGAGGGAGAGGGAAAAGATACTAGTATGTTGCTATATGTGTTAATACCATCGTCACTTCCAACTTATGGCAACCCTATGTATTCATGACTTGCAAAACATCCTATCCTTAACAGCCTTCTTCAGGTGTTTCAAACTAATCCATCTCATGTTCTACCTTACTGTTTTCCTTTTGCTGTCAATTTTCCTGCATTCTCATTTCCTCACTTGTGTTCCTGTTTCTTCATTTTTTTCTGTTCTGCTCCCATTTTGCTCCCTTTAGTGCTCAATTCAATATTACATCAGTTTATGCCTAGACGTAAACATAGGTAATGTTGAATAGACCAGTAGAGGGAGCAAATCACATGTGGAATAAGCCCCGGAAACAGGAACTCACAAGCAAGGAAAATGTGGAGGCGAAAAATACCATAATATGACTATGGGATAATATGATAGCCTCTCTTTGATTGTTTTAGCCTTTAGGAAGAGTTCAGGCTTGATTTGATGAACACATGGTTATTTGTCTTTTTGGTGATCTATAGTATCTGTAAAAATCTTCCAGTACAATATTTCAAAATTATCTTGGGTAGGAGGTGTGGAGAAAGTATCTTTTCTCACTGAAAATCTAATGAGCCACTGACTGTCAGACAAACTGAGCTAGATGGACCACTGTCCTGACTCCCAACGTCATGATGCTTTTGCTAGAGAGTGGGAAATTTAGGAAATGTTGAAGATACAGGAAAAGCTTGGCTCCCTTTCCAGAAAAAAATGATTAGGTGGGGGGGGAGGGTCATATAAATATATACTTATTTTTCTATCATACCTGAAGTTGTTTTATTGATGTAACTTAAAATATATCCTTTTAAACTTTGTTAGTGCATAAAATTGTACTATTTGACCTAATTATAGAATTTGAAAGTGTAAATGCCTTAATTTTCTACCAGCAGAACTGTGAATATACTGTGTTTGTGCCAGTGAGTGAGACACAAACTGACACATTTGCAACCTGTGCTGCTTTAATAGACAAATGTTAATTTGTGCCATCTGAAAGGTAGGAAAAATAATAGTTGAAATTGAGTAAACAAAAATGTTTTATTTGAACAGAAACATACAGTCACAATAAAACTACCAGCATATCTTAGTTAAACCCTATAACATTGAAAATACTAAACTTGTATTATATTCAAGCATATTATAGTACATTCATTATTACAAATTTATGTACATTTATAGAACAAACATATTTTAATGTATGTTGTACAAATCTGTAGGAATTATTATATAATGGTATGGATTATTACACATACTTAAGTACATATATATACACACAAGTACATATATATATATAGATTCATACTTCATTTTGAATAGAACTTTGCTTCAAAGTATTTAACTTACTATAAAAGAGAAAATATTTCACAGGAAGTTTTTTCATTGTTGCTCCATATTGCAAAAGAAAAATTTTGAAAAAAATGTCCTAGGAATAAATTTGTTCTTTTCTGTATGCATCCACTTCTATAATTCTGACAATATGATAGCATATGTTAATATGCTGCTGCTCAGTTCTACATTCTTCAAAATTGCTTTGAGATTTTAATTTCCCTCTAATTATTTGTATGGGAACTTCAGAATTTATCTAAAACATGACAACACTGCAATCCTAAGCGGAGCTAAATCCTTCCAAGCCAATAGAAGTTGATGAGCTTAGGGTCTAACTCTACTTAGAATGGCACTGTTAAATTTTTACAGTGTTTTTTTCAAGTGAAAGAAGCCATAGCTACCCAATTTCTAAAAATTATGAAGTATACCCTTGCAATCGGAGCTCCATTTGACACATCCACTCAGAAGGCAAAGGCCCTGAGGGAGCTGTGAGTGCCCCAGATATTACCTGTAGGTTTAAAGTGTAGTTTACTATGATCTTGAATTCACAAATGAGACTTTAAAAATAACATGAAGGATAGCTAGTGAACTGTTGTTTCATGAGCTGCTAATGCCTGGAGATTCATTAAAGAGTTGCCAACTACAGCTTGTGAAATTCCTGGGAATGGTGCTTTAGGAGGACACAATTTGGAAAACAAAGGGAGCTTAGTGATGCCGTTATGCCACAGATATAGATTCTACCCCTGAAGCTGTCATTTCCTCCAAAGGAATTTATTTCTGGAGTATGGCCATCACTTTAATTCTGGGATGCCTTCAGGCCCCACCTTGAGGTAGTAACTCAAATTCCTTGTATAGCACTGTCTTTAAAAGTGAGTTAATTTCTTGAAAAACTATGTGTATTGGTAAAGTTTTGATTTTAATAGTGTTCTATTATATTTGTAATGTTTTATTTTTATTTTTGAAAATTGCTAGGTATTCTTTGATATACAGATTGGTGGCAGAGATGTTGGAAGAATAGTAATTGGATTGTTTGGAAAAGTGGTACCAAAAACAGTAGAGAATTTTGTTAAACTTGCAACTGGAGAAGTAAGTTGTATTTTTATTTGTTTTGAAATTGAAAACTGCTCTGGTAATTTTTCCAGTCTGTTAGGCTTCTTCTGCTTCTTGAGAGATATCCCATTTCTTTTTCTCCCTACTTTGTTCCCTAGTATGCATGGTCAAAATTTGGGTCTTATACCGCTGTGCTGTTGTATGACAAATGTGTGAAATCTAATCTGTGTGGAGGTATTTTCTTCTTTGCAACATAAGATATTCCTCAAAATAATATCAGGGAGCAGTAAAAAAAAAACACACCTCATTTCTCCACTGTTCCATGCAGAATGCCATAGATGCTAGTTTAGTTAAGAATGAATTCAGAGTTCTTAATGCTGCCATATTTTGTTTTGGCAGACCTCTTTAAGGAAGGAGTTCATATAGCTGGACTAGAATCAACAAAAACCCTGCTCTGTACTTTTAATGACTTCATTTCTTTGAAATTCCCCTTGTACCTGGCACATTGACCTCCAGCTGCCATAGGCACAGTTAGATCAGGTACACAGCAGACAGCCAGTTCTAGCAGAGTCATGCCTGATGTATATGTCAGAGTAAAGGCAGTCAAACATGGCAGTGTTTCCATAGGTGTTTGCAATGCTGATACTTTGCTGCTCTTGCAAAAATGGTGGACATGCAGGGTGTTTAAATACATACACATGGAAGGGAGCTTGAAGTTTAGCTTAACTGGCTTTTAGGATCTCACTTAGAACTTCCATAGATGCAGAGGGGTGACTTTTGCTGATTCTTTCCTCTCACCTATTCATGAGGGTCCCTTGCCCTTATTGACCTAAAAGGAGCCTTGGACACAATCCGAAAAGAACCGTTATGGAACATGATTTAGCAGTTGCTCTAGATAAGATTGATGGACATCTGCTCAAGCTGAATAACCATTCAATTCCCCTGTTCATGTATGCTGATGATACTGTAATTCTGGCCAGAATACGAATTGGCCTCAAAAGATATCTCCAGCCTTTTACCAACTATTGCCAACAAAATAGTCTTATCATCAATGCAGATAAATCCAAAATTATGATTTTTGCTAAACCCTGGGAAAACTTTACCATAATTGAAAAATTGGTAGTATGAAATCTGAACATGTTAAATGATTTAAATATCTCAACTTGACTTTTGTTGCAAGTTTGTGTCTTGCCAAAAATACTGGAATATCTTTTATTTTAAATGTGGACTGCTTTCTTAGGCATGATTACCTTGGAGAAACTGGTTTTATGGAACATTAAATATTTTATTTAACTTTCTTTTTTTACTGTTTAATTTCTGGCAAAACTGCAACTGTGCATTCTTAACTTTGTATTTTAGAAAGGTTTTGGGTATAAAGGAAGCAAATTTCATCGTGTTATCAAAGATTTCATGATTCAAGGAGGTGACTTCACAGCTGGAGATGGCACTGGAGGTGATTATTGTAGTCTGTTATGAATGTTTAAACTATGAAGTCTTGGAGCTGATCTCAGCACTAAAGGACAAAAGGCTAACAGCACAGTGTCAGTGTCTGAAATACCCAGTCTTTAGGATGAAATCAGAAAAAAATCTTAACCGTTTTTTGTTATGGATGGCAATTGCTGTAACAAAATTTGATTGATTGGTTGATTGAAGTTTCAAAAAGGCTGGACCAGGAGGTTCAGTTCTATGAGCTCCCAAAGCAGGTGCTCCCATCTTCTTTTGCAGCCTTTCTCAACTTTTTAACCATTGAGAAACCCCTGAAACATTCTTCAGGCTTCGAAAACCTCAGAAGCAGCACGATCATGCAGGATAGCTATATATATGTCCACCTGAAGTTCCTCCCCTTCCCACCCCCTCCTGGCCCATCATTGGCTATTCTGGGAGGGATGGCCAAGTCAACATGACCATGTATGATCGTATTACCTAATAAATGTTTAATGATTTTAAAAATATATTAAAATTAACTCCTACCCATTCAAGAAACCCTTCCAGGGCCGTCAAGAATCCCCAGGGTTTCATGAGAACCCTGGTTGAGAAAGCCTGCTGTATTGTTTCCAGTGGTGGAGGGGGAGGAAAAGGGACTGATGTTAACCCAAAGGGTCCCTACAGGATTTTTTCAAGACCAGCAGAAGCACTGCATATACAGAGTGCCCAGAAGAACCAGTGCCACTGTAGCAATGTCAGCTCAACACAGTAGCACATTGTTTTCATTGGAGAAAAAAAAGAAAGCATTTAAGGGAAGGCACTAGGTTTTTTTGGGCAGTAGTTCATTGCACTGAATCTGCTGGGCACTTTCTATAAGCATTGGCTGTGTTAGACTTACAACCCCCCCCTCCCCAACTTGGATTTATTAAGCTGGCATTGCCACAGTGGCTTTGGTTCTGCAAAAGTTTTCTCCCATCTTCAGTTTTTACTGGAGAGACTCTCTGGTTTGACATCAGCTCCTGCTTTTTTTGCTGTTTCCCCTCATTAGAAATAATGGAGGACGGGGACATCTTTTTTGGGCGTCCATAGATTTGTATGCTCTGTTCCAAAATTGGGAGGTCTTTTTGAGAAGAAACACCAGAAGCTATGCTGAAATATTGGTAACTTTTCTTCAAAAAACAGACTCCAAATTACCTTCAGATATATTTCCCATTATACTTTATGGCACTGGGATGAACAGGGTACAAATTGACATAAAATAAAAATAAATAAATAACTATCATAGAATCATAGAGTTGGAAGGGGCCATACAGGCCATCTAGTCCAATCCTCTGCTGAACGCAGGACCAGCCCAAAGCATCCTAAAGCATCCTATAAACTATAATTTTCCCCATACGCTGTAATGGCACCAAAGGCAATTAAAAGTGTCACAGTCCATTTGAATACATTAATGAAGCTGCAGCTTTTCCCAAAACAGCATTTAAATGGAGTGCACTTGCTTTAACATTAACACCACCAACAACTAACAAACAATAACAGCAGCTTTATCTTTACAGCCCCCCCCCCCCTTTTCCTGGTTGTCTCTGGGCTTCAGCTGTCCTGTTTGCCTGGATAATCCTGCTTTTTTTTTTTTTTTTGTAGACTGGCTGTGCTAAATAGTCGAAAATACACCCTCTCCCCCACTATATAGAATCATGAAGTTGGAAGGGGCCACACACTCCATCTAGTCCAACCCCTTGCTCAGTGCAGGCTCAGCCTAAATTATCTGTGTTACCCAGATGCTCAGCCACTGCTTCAATACTGCCTATGACTGTTTATGCACTGGGAACTTCACTGCCCCAGCTCCTGTGCAGGAGCACAAATTGGGGGCAGATGAGGCACACCAGGCCAAATGCTCCCCAATGTAGGTGCAGGAAGAAGTGGGACAACCTGCCACGCCTAAAACTCCAGCCTGCAGCCCAGCATGAAACCTCTAATGTGTAAATGGTCTATGAGGAGGCATTTACCACCTCCTGAGGCAGCTTTTCCCACTGCTCAACTGACTGTGAATTTTCCCTCTTGATATCTAGCTGGTACCGTTCTACACATAGTTTAAAGCCATTACTGCAAGTCCTATCGTCTTGCAATAGGAACCTCTTCTTGCCCTCCTCCAAGTGACAACCTTTCAAATACTTAAAAGACAGCAATCATGTCCCCTCTCAATGTTCTTTTCTCCAAGCTGAACATTCTCAAATCCTTTAGCCTTTTCTTGGTTTTGTGGCCCCAGATTATCCTCATCATTCTCCTGTGCACCCTCTCAATTTTGTCCACACTCTTTTTGAAACTGCACACAGTACTCCAGGTACTGTCTGACCAGTGCTGCATACAGAAGGTCTATGATGTGATTTAGATGTAATGCCTCTGTTGATACAGCCCAAGACTGCATTTGCCATTTTTACCATCACATCACATTGTCTAATGTAAGAATATCCATCTGAAAGAATAGCTGATAAATACTGACATAGTTTTTTCATATTGGGTAGAGCCAAATGCATACACCTGTTCCGAACACAAGTCATAATCTTCCTGTCATCTAATATCAATAAACTATTGTTTGCACTTTTGAAAGCTTAGAACTGCTATGTAAACAGATAAAGGACTGTGAAAGGTTAATTCTTTACTGAGCTAGGGAGCCTTGAGTGATAGGCTGGTCCAAGCAATCCAGTTGGTTTGCATCAGCTGAACAGCAAATGACTCCTGAACTGGATGCTAAGGAGAATTAAGAATGAGTGGGTAGCTAGACAAGAGACCCCCATTTGCGCCAAAGAAAAGGGATAGATCTACTAGTGAGAGGAGAATTTCCCTATCCGGTCAAAGAGGGAGTTAGCTCTGAAGAATGCAGAGATCCCTAGATCTCTTCAGAGACCTTAAGAATAATTTAAAAAGTCAAGATGAGTACTGGTGTTTCAAGAGAAGGGGATTGGGTAATGGATACAGTGTACCAGTCTTCTGGAAACAAGAAGTCAGAGAATACTAAAAAAAAATGTACTAGAATGTTTGGGAAAACACTGGAACAAAAGCCTCTCAAAGATTTTAAGTGAAAATCTGTGAAAAACGTAAGAAATTCTCATTAGCCTGAAACATAAGAAGTCTGTACATGTACTGCAAACATTTCAACTCTTGATTTCACCTAACCTTTCCTATCTATGACAAATAAAATATGCTGCTATTCTTTAATTTCAAAACACCTTAGTGTTATTTAAATTGTTCAAGTTAAAGACGGCTCCTGATCCTTTTTTTCAGATTGCTGAGCTGAGCAAACAGCCAAAATATTATACTGTGACAGGGAGGGACAACGAGAGTTCTTTAACAAAGAAGAAACATGGAAAATCTTGTATTTAAGGGAGGGAAGTAGACAGGGTCGTCGTAGCTACATTTCCCTAACTAGTGTAAGTTAATAGATTATGGGAAAAAATCCAATGTACTTATTGTGCTTCAGAATGAAAGTTTTAATTTTTATAATCTTTTAAATTGCTAGTATAAAATTTTGGTTGTTCTGGGATTGCAGGGTAGAGCGATTTTTAGTTACAGGTGACTTAAAAGGAGCAAATCTCCCTTTTCCCCTTAAATCCTATTTTTGTATGGACCAACACAGCTCAATTTTTTGTATTTTTAAAACTTGGAAGTAAGTCTTTATTGTGTTATACCCCATCCATATGATTTTTGGGGAGGGTGGTATGACCATGGGCCCTCTCCCTATTATACTCAATGCTTTATGCCTTGCTACTTAGTGCAAATTTTTAAAGTTCTAGTATTGGTGTTAAATTTGATGTTAAAAATACTGAGAGGCAAAAGTACAGTCATAAAAGTACAAATGCAAGTAGAATTCTACATGCACAAATCCCATTATAGGATTGTTGAATCTGGCACTTAGAGAAGCTAGATGTATCACAGATCTAGTAGTGCACGCTATCTACTATTCTGTTGCAAGACATGTTTTGAAAGCATGGGAAAGACTGGATTTTTCTTCTTCCTTTTCCTTCCCATGTAATAGGAGGCTAGGCATGAGAAGGTGTGTATATATATACAGCAGTGTGTGGGATTCTTATTACAATGTATTTATATTTGGATTTATGTTAGGGTGGTAGTTTTGATTTATCATAGCCATTTTATCTTGCTTCTCAGGAGTAAGCATCTATGGTGATCGGTTTCCTGATGAGAACTTTAAACTCAAGCACTATGGTATTGGATGGGTTAGCATGGCTAACTCTGGCCCACATACTAATGGATCCCAGTTCTTCATTGCTGTGACAAGGCCTGGATGGTTAGATGGAAAACATGTAGTATTTGGAAAAGTCATTGATGGAATGGTAATCCTTCTCTATAATATTTTTTAAAAGAATATATGGGTAAAGAACTTTAGCTCTGCTATTGTTGGTGTTAAAAACATACCTTGTAGTCTAGTTTGCTGTACTGCTGTATGTTTATGTGAAGTGTAGCCCTTTAATGATGGTAGAAAGTTGTGTTCATTATCTAGCTCTTTCTTACAAAAGAATAACTAAAATATATTTCTGATCTGCCCGGTAGGCAAATCTCTATTACTTATCAATAGGAGTCTTTTTAAGGTCAACAATATATTGCCAAGTTCGGAGTATTAATAAATTAATAAATTAATAAATAATTTATACCCCACCACTCCCCAACCAGCTCATGGCAGCTAAAACCCCACAATAAAATCCCCTAAAATAGCGATCCCCAACCTGTGGGCTGCAGTCCACATGTGGTCCTTCGACTAATTGGAAGTGGGCCCCGGAGGATGCCTTCTTCCCCCCCCCCCTCGGCCCTTTACAACACACTTTGGGTGTCATTGTCTCCCATCACTCCCAGATGGGACTATCTCGTTGCAGAGAAACAAGCTCAGGGTTCCCATTGATTTGTCATTGTCATGAGTTAAAATTTCCATGAAAATAATATGTTCCTTATGTTCATTGTTGTGGTGTGTCTGTATCTTATTTTGAAGGAATGTTTAAACATTACCATAGCGATCAGAGAGCGTTAGGGCAGTAGTTGAGAGTAGAGGAGTAAACTACCCCCCCACGGGCCTCAGTAAAAGGCATTGAGTGGTCCCCGGTGATAAAAAGGTTGGGGACCGCTGCCCTAAAAGAACAAAAATCCAACAGTCAATAATCATAACCCCCCCCCAAAAAAACAGAAAAATTGGCAGCAGACTAAAAACCCAACCTCGCTCACAGAGAACGTAAAGAACGTAAAGACACCTCAGGGAGTTAATAGGGGGGTAGCTAGATCTTACTTAGTCAAGAGGGGGGAGCCCAGATCTTAACAGTCCTGGCCTCAAACATAGACCTGGTGGAAGAATTCTGACTTGCAGGCCCTGAGGAACTGTGAGTGCTCTTTATGTCCTCAGACTAACTGTGGAAATGAATGATGCTGTGGCCCAAAACAGACATGCCCCTGTACAGATTTTTTTTTTAAATTACCACTGAGGTTTGTTCTCTATGCAGTTAGTAGTGTCTTAGACTACTTCCAGATGAGTAATTCTATGGCATGTGCATTGCTTCAGTGCTTCAGTTCTCTATGTTACGTCAAGTGCTTCAGCACATATTTCAGCCTGTACCAGTATAACTAGATGATGGCATGGCTTATGATGGGCTTTCCGTCAGGCATTTTTTCTTTCTTTCAGTTCAAATTTGCTGTTAATGGTTCTGCCCTTTCCTCCACACCCTTTTGAGAAACCCTTCATAACTCAATGGGAAACAGTGCTGGGGGGAGGGCGAGAAGGGACAAATGCCACACACATATTATGGTGTGCACTCTTCCAACTCAAGCCACAGCCACTGCCCAGTGCTTCCACTCTGGCTTGAGCATCCTTGACCCTCTTTAGCACCTTTTGAGGAACTACATGCAGAAGATAGAATAATTTCATTCAGTTACTTGCTATTATTTTCAGTACATAGGATCTAACATTATGTGTTTTTTTTCCCTAGCCACTACCCACACCAAGGGTGTTTTAAAGTATGCACTCATGAATGCAGAAGCAGATTATTGTCTGTTAGTTTTGTTTTGTTGGGGGAAGGGGGATACAACTGAGAGAAGTGAACATGAGCTCCAAAAAAGTAGGCATCAATTAATGTCTTCTCTTTAAGATAAAATAAATTGTATTGTTTTTAAATTGTATATTATTTTTTGGATGTTACCCACCCTGAGCATCTAGAAGGGTGGACTGAAAATATTACTGTTATATAATCTTAGTGGATTAAAAATATTTTCCTGAATTTTCAGGCTGTGGTGCATGCCATAGAACTGCAGCAAACAGATGAACATGACCGCCCTCTCAAAGACTGTGTAATTGTTAACAGTGGAAAGATAGATGTGAAAGAACCATTTGTGGTTGAAGTAGATGACTGGACAAGTTGACAGTGTATGCAAGGAAACTAATCTTTGGTAAGCACAGTATAAGGGAAACCTTTTAAAGCAAAAAAATGTGGCCATCTCAAAAGTGGCATTGAAATATCTGGGTGATAAATCTTGGTACATTAAGGGTATGCTGTCATCGTCTTCCCAGGAGATGGTTTTATTAAAGATTCAAGAGAGGGAATATGAATTAAATTTTCTGACTTGTAATGATTATTTATATGCTTCATTCACCCAAAGCATTAAGAAGTCCCTTCTCCAACACTGTTGCATCCTTATTGATAACCTGGGTTTTGTTCACAGATCTAACAGGTAGGCAGTCTGACACTACACAGTACCACTCAGTAAAAATTGCATAAGCATGAAGCCTTTGAAAAAGTCTTCCATTGGGAATGTTGAGATGATTAATTGCAGTTAATTTGAATACAAAATCTATTTTCATGGAAAACGTCTACAGACACTTCTAAATGGATGTGGCTAAAGTTGTGATGACCTTCTTCTCCTGACCTCGCCCCCTCGCCCCCTACAGGAGAAGACAGGCGGAGACTGTCTTCTCCTGTAGCCTTCCTTGGATGGATGTGCAGCAGCAAATATAAAAACATATGAAGAGCACTGCAGGAACCAGTGGTCTATCTAGTATAGCATCCTTTTCACACAGAGACCTGTGGAGAGGTGGCTGTGGAGAGCCAGAATCAACAAATAGAAAAAGCCTTCCCTTGATTTTGTTTCTTAGCATTGGTGTTCAGAGGTTTATTGCTTCTGAAAGTTCTGTTCACTTGTTGCGGTACTAGTTGTTGATGAATCTTATCCCCTTAACTAATTTTTGCTAGCAGCCATCTAGCAAAATCTAGCATAACATCACAACATCCACTGCCAATTCCGTAATTTAATTATTCAATAAAGGAATACTTATTTTAGTTCATTTTGAAGCTATGACACTGGGTGTCATCACGTTTTGGGATTATGAGAAAGGGACAAAGTTTAGTTTTAAGCTGCTAAAGATGCAAGGAATTGTTACTTCTGTTGCAAAAGGGTTGTGCCTTTCCAGTGGTGCTGTGTGGATCTCTTGGAGTTCTGGTCCTCTGTGGTGTCTGCCTGCCTGCCTGCCCCCCCCTCCCTCTTTCTTCCTTCTTTATTTCTTTCCTTCTTCCAGCCGTTTTCTCCAGAGGAACTTTTGCATGGAGATCAGTTGTTATACCTGAAGTTCTGCAAGCCTGGAGGTTGGCAACCTAGCTGCCTGCACATGGAGGTAGATTGGGGGCTCAAGCGTGGCTTATTGTGTTCCTGCTTACAATGGGCTTTGCCTCTAGTTTTACTATAAACACAAAAATGTACAACCCCCAGGTTCTCCCATTTCCTACAAATATTTAATGAGCACCAGGAAAGTGGTGTGGGCACCAAGGCACACACAGTCACCACTTTGGCGTTTCTTTGGTACACGGTATGTCAAATGAAGCTGTACCATACATCTCTAAAGGGCCTTATAGTGCTGGCTATCACTTTCCTAACAAATTCCAGCACTGGATTTCATTTTTTCACTTCTGATGCATACTGTCTCTGCAATTTTAAGGTATCACTGTACTCCTAAGATCTCTTTTGCCACTTCAGATCCAAACACTCATATTTAATATTAGAATTCCTTCTTCCAATGTGTGTCCACTTGCACTTAGCCTGAATGGCCCCTTCCAACTCTATGATTCTATCTAGTCCACCACCACTCAATGCAAGATCAGCTTAAAGCATTCCTCACAGAAGTTCATCCTGATGCTCATCATGTCCCACTGGTCATCACGTTCCACTGCTAAAATCTAACATAACATCTGGCTACAAACTCCCCCGCCCCAGCAGAAAGAATCCTAGGATGACATGGTCACTTCCCTCAAGGTCCCCACCACCTTCAAACCATCAACCATCCTTGCACGTTGGTTAATATTAAGTTGATATGACTGAACGCCTCGTAGCTTCCATCACTATTTGAAAAAGGAAGTTGTTAGCCAGGTAGGTCAGGAAATTACATGCAGTTTTCTACATTAAGCTTCAGTTGCCATGATGTCACTGACTCACCTCCTAAATGCATGACCTCTTGTGTTTCTGCTGCTGTCACATAATTCTGGCAAAGGGCCCATGCAGACCACCTGGGACCCCCAAGAGGCAGCAATATAGGAAGTGACAATAGCAAGCTACACATGCTGCCTCCTCCCACATCATTGCCATCTTGACAGTCCACAGCAGTCCCTTGGGTGGTGAACTAGGCTTATCTTAAAAGGCAGCTTTTCTAATTCAAGTTTTTCTGCTTGTTGGTTGCCAAACAGCATTTGTTCCTCTCCCACAATAAAGAACATTTGGAATGTTATTTTTACTGAATTTTTATATGGATATTCTTCATGAACGTTCCCCCCTGAACGGACCATTCTGCATGAATGAAGAACACTTGCCTTTACTTTGCAACAGATGAGGACTTTGTTGAAATACAATTTATGCAAAAGGTGAATATGTTATTGCTATAGCTATATTATGTTAGCATTTTAAAAAACCCTGTTTGTTCACTATACTGACTAGTTTTTGTACACATTAAATATCTGTTATAGCAAACAATTATTTTAATCTCCTAAAAATGGCTTTATTTAACACAACCCAGAACTCACAAGACATACAACACAAAATAAGAAAATACTAGCTTATAACCTGATAACTACTCACTTTAAAATCAGGTAGCTGAGTTTCATGCAAAAGCACTCCCTCCTGTAATATGTACATCCGGCAATCAATAGGGGTGAGTAATATGGGAGAAGTTTGGATGCATGGGACGTTGATGTCATTTTTAGAGAGTTAATAGATCTTGTTTTAATTAATTACTTTGATTTTAAAATGATGTACACTGCCCCAAGATGGCTGTGTGTGTGTGTGCGTGTGCGTGCACGTGCATGTGTATATATGTATGTGTATATATGTATATATATACACACAGTATACAGATAAGACTACTTTTCCCCCCTGAAAAACATGCCTCCAAGTGGTGGGGTCGTCCTACCAGGGGTCGTCCTGTACGCCGGGTGCACTTCAGTTAGGATAGACATAGCTGCCCATAGTGGTCAACTAAGAGCAATGTAGATGGAATCTCCAAGATCATTACTTCATCTTTTGCCCCCCCCCCCTTCCCCAGGTTTTTTTCCATAAGCAGTTAGCTAGGACAGAAAGCTAACCTTGATATGATAATGGAACCAGCCATTACCAGCCTCTAATTATACTTGAAAATTGGAGGCTCTTCACATAGCTTAAATTAACTTTTGTAAAAGAGGGTGGAAGATACATGGCTTGACAGGCAATGTAATTCCAGGCATGATGATGATGATGTTATCCGTTCAGTCGTGTCCGACCCTCAGCTATTCTATAGGAAAGTCTTCACCACAAGTCTCTGTCAATGACCGCCTCTTTCAGTTGGTCCATGGTCATCCCTGTATCAGCTTTGAACGTGTCGAGCCAGCGGATCCTTTGGTGACAACGATTCCTTTTGCCGCATTAATGAGTTCTCCAACGAGTTTGATTTGAATTAAAAACAGCAGAATTTACAAGTGTAACACTATAAAAGTTTAGGCCTTTTTTCCTGGTAAGAAATAAGAGTTTCTGTTGGCAGTGTAGAATCAGCTGCTGGGCCTTTACATTTCATAGAACTATTTAAGTTTTTAAGTTCTACATCACAGCATGTGTAGAGCTCATATAGAGGTTGCGTGTTACCAGTTTTAGCATCCAGATACAGGTGTTGTTATTCTGAACCTGAACTTTGATACTGTGGCCAAATGGATAGGTGCAAACAATTGAAATCAGGTAAAATGGTGCAGTGAGCTTTTACAGGGCCTCATGTACTTCCTCACCCACACAGCAGCTTGAAATGCCCCACACCATTTTCTGTTCATGGTGGGAGGTCCTTTCCTCCCAATAACAGGATTTTGAGGGGCATTTTGGACTGTTGTGAATATTAGTGAAATCTGTAAACATCAGGGAGTAAAATTAGATGGAAGTCTGAAATGTCTTGTAATCGATCAACACGGACAAATTGTAAATAATGAGAAAGGGTAAAATATTATGAAGGAGGAGAATAGTTAATTTACTTACTCCATCACTTACTTACCCTAGGAAGGGACATAGAACATACAATCATTGTGTTCTGAGCTGGCAGCTTGCAAGACAATTTTATGAAGTTCAATCTTTACTTCAGTTGTTCACAGTGCCCGCCACTTTCTAGCCTGGATTTGGCTCACCTTTTAAAATGAAAAACAATTGCTAGGCACTAATCCATTGCTGTTTCAAGTAATGCAAGGAAATTCTTGTGAAAATGTAATATTAATGGCTGGACTCTGTGTTATAAAGAACAGCAGAGTGTTAGTATGAAAAGGAGTTCAGCTGAGGGGGGCTGGAATTTGAATAATCATTATTCAGGCTCAAAATCAATGCAAGTAAAACACTAACACGTCATTTTATTTTGCAGTGTTTATTCTGGAGTCCAACCTTTTGCAAAAATCACATGTATATATTCATTGTGGACAGATGAGTGAATATTAATTAATTGATTTTTTTTTTTGGTTACAGAATGGGGTTACAGAATATAATTAATACAAGAAGGTTATGCTAAACAAGTATAGTGTATTGTCTGGAAGCTCAAGGATTGTAGCCAAGCTTTCAGGCATACAAATGTTTCCCTACCTAGTAATAATAATACAGTCATAAAAGAATTATTTCATAAATACTGATACAATATTTCAAGTTTATATTGCATTTCTAGTTTTGGCAGTTATTTTCTTAATTCAACCTACAATGTATTAGAAGGTCCTTTGTATCTACTGCCTGCAGTGGATACCATATTGACAAACATTCTGAGACAAAAGACTTAGTGTGATCAGTAATTACAAGCAGTCAAACATATGATGCAAGTTCTATGCATGAACCTTTTTCAATGTTTAGGGTTAGGTAAAGAGACTGAATAAACTAGTGTTTTCTCAACTCATAATTTTTTTAACAGGAACAATATTAATAACAATTATTTTAATTTCTAAAAGGAAACAATATAATTGAGCTTTACATTATAGTAGTCATGTCCATGATTTGAAGATAACTGAAATACACTTTTCATCTTGCTGGAGCTAGGTTATTGTCCATACCCATTTTTCTACCTGGGCTGTAGGTGAGGATAAAATAATCCACGGAGTACACCTTCAATAACTACATTTGGAAACTCATCTGGAAAAAGAAGAGAAGAAAAACTGCTTTCTTTGGTTTGTCAATACAATATAAATGTTTTTGTAGAACTTAACAAGGCAAGGCTCAGTGTAATTTAGGATATTGCATCACTACCCTGTTTTATCTGTGCTCAGGACTGTGCTATTAGTAATGCTGTTTCAGCACTAAACTCACTTTAGTGTAGCACTGGGCATTGCTTGAATGCACTGCCAGATTTGTAGCTTATTGATTTAAAGGGATGTTCTAATACTTAATGCTGCTAGGCTCTAGCTCTTTATCTGAATCTTTTCTCACAAGGAAGATGGATTACACTGGCAATTCAATTTCTAACAAAATCTCAATATACTTGAAGGAATTCCAAGATTTCTACTGGGAATACTTCACAGCAGTTTTTCCATTGTAGTTTACAGCACTGTTTAGTCCAAGTTGACTGGTAGAAGCGTATACTATCACATATGTTTCCCTGGAACAGCAAGACTATAGCATGTCTAGTCTGTGTAAAAAAGGTCAAGTTCCTTACAGAAAGTTGGGAACAAGGGGCAATATTCCTTAAGACAGAGAAGTACTGCTATTAATCACATAATAAAATATAAAAGAAACTAATGAAAACTAAACCCATAGGAAAGACTACTATAAATTATTGTATTTTTTTCACGAGGCTAGAATTTTCAAGTCACTTTAACAAATACTGGATTGGGTACAGCTAGGTTTTTTTGTTGTTGTTTAAACTTGCCAATTTTTTTTCTTATTAGAACTACTGTTCCTCCAGTGTCATTCTGACTATTCAAAAGAAGTAATGTTTGAAAACTGTTAAAGCAAGCCATTAATTCCAACAAGGACCCCCCCTTCCCATCAGTCAGATATAGGAAGAAAATATATCACGAATCCAGTGAAAGCCAAATGCTTCACCTTGATGACAGAACATCCCTATTTTTGGATATCATTGCTAGCGCTGATGGGAAGAATATGTGTTTTATTTGTGTTGCTCTTCTGAAGAACTTCAGTAGAGGCAAAGTTCCACTGGAACCTTCCTTATATTCTTAGGCTGATAGAAGTGGCGAACAAAGCCCAGGTGGAAAGAAAGGTGAAGCATCTGTGTGTTATCACAGAAGTGGCTGTAAATAAAAGCCTTTGTTTCACCCTCATGTCACCTGCTGTTTTCAGAAGCTAGAAAAAATGCCATGGGCCTGATGCTGCTTGTGAGTGGTTAATTCAAAAGCTTTCTGAATGAATGAAGCCAAAATGAGCAGGCTAGGTTTTCAAAATATGCATTGAAACATCATGCAAAAAAAGAAAGAAAAAAAAAGAAGTTGAAAATACTGCCCCCTCCCCCAATCACATTCTCTTAGGAAATCAGAATGTATAACCTGGGAGGGAGTGGGAGGGAGAATCAGCTAAAATCACCTTCTCCCCACCAACAAAGGACCCTTTTGCTAGCGAAAAATAAGGTTTGTAAGCAGACCAAGATGCTAGCCCCCACCCCCTTTTTTGTACTGGATACTGAGGTTGTACAATAAATTCAGGGCAGCAAATGCATAATCTACAAATTTATTTTTCCTCTTGTTGTAACTAGTCCTATTAACAAGATAATCCCACAACCAATGGCAAACAGTCACAAATCAGCTTCTACATTACAGTGAAAACTCCATACAGCAAAAACTCCATACAGTTACTCTTATTATATATGATGTAGGATTCTTTCCCCATATTTCCTAGTTATGGTATTTAAACTCCTGACATGTAGGCAAATTATTAGAACTTGGGCTCAGCATGTATTAACAACGTGGTTTGTGTGGTGTAGGGTTAAATCAGTAAACAGCTGTTAACAGATGACAGGTTTGATTACCATTGGCTGTAGGCAAGACATATGGATCCCTTAGGAACAGCAGCACTGGCTGGTGGGACAGTTTGCTGGAAAGGTCAAGAACAGGAATATCAGCATCAAGGGACATTAAAATGAATATACTACAAACTAGCATCAATAAAGAAATATTGTTAGGTGGTATGTTTGTTTATAAAAGCTGACTCTATGGAAAAGAAAAATTCCACTTTCAAAATAACAAGAGATTTATTTTAAGGACTAGATTAGGTTAGATTTACTTAAAGGCAAGTAACAGTGAGTTCAGTGTTACAAGTGGTGTTCAGTGTTACAAGTTGCCATTCACGGACATCATTCTCAAATGAATGCTCTGGAATAATCCCATGGTAAAATGGGCTGTTAAGACTTGTCAGAAACCCTTAATGTCATTTTTGTTAAAACTTCATCATTAATTAGTTTTGGCTGTTTTGTTGCCTTTGAATACTTTGGCCAGTATTTATTCTTTTTGTTGTATTTTAATCTTAATTTTTTCAAATACTTTCTCCAGTTTACCTTAAGATAAATAAGCAGCAGTAAACCACTTGGCCATTTCTCTGTAGAGCAGAATACACTAAACTGGTTTAAACAGTTAACTCTAATTATAGTTGTGTTAGTTTCTAAGCATCTAGAGGTAGAAAAAATTAGTTCTGATACATGTGTAATGCAGACATAAGAGATTTTCATCAAGCAATTGCTACTGTGGACCTCCAGAGTAAACAACATAGTTAAGATGACAGCTCTCATTAGGCATTGTGGGATAGGTGGTGGTGGTGAGTCAGTACAAGTTTTCTGATTCAAAATCCCTCAGAAGCAAATATGGATTGTCTTATGAGCTATGTTCAGGAGGATCCCTCAACCTTCAACAGAGGTTTTTCAGGGCATTCATGGAACTGATGGGGGGTGGGGGAGGAAAAGGCAGGCAAGATCCATCTCTGTCAACTACCTCTACTTATAGCACTTTTACTTATAGAAACTGTACAATGTTTATAACCTTAACACACCTTAGGCACAATTCACCCAACAATAAAAACTTTTAAATAAAGACAAGCTCTGATTAAATAAAACATGACTTCTAAAATGTTTTCACTATTATTACAGTGATATCATATAACTCTGAATGTCTTACCTTGATTCTTCAGATTCTAACTCTTCAAATGAACTGAAATATAATAATACATACAAAATAGGTTGTATAAAGAATTATATTGTTTAGAAATATTTTCTATTGCAAGGCACAGATGCGGTGCCATCACATTGTCTTGACATTAATGTTTCAGTGTAGCCAGATGTCTTGACAGTTTTAGGAATTACTGTATCCTAATAGCTTTAACCAGATGAGTTTGATAGCTGAGAATCTTTCTAACAACTAGCCTGTTTCTGCAATCTATACAACGGATGATTCAGTCCCTTCACATTTTTATATACTTCCATTTGGTCCAGATATCTACACTCTGATGTGCATAAGGATTTCTGTGAACGGTACCTACTCAGATCAATACATAAAAAGATAGTGTCCATAAAAATAAATGGGAAAACCATCTGTCTTGAGTCCCAGTAAGAAAGAAACATTAATAATAAATAATAAATGTCTACATACTCCTTTATCATACCCTGGATAAAAAGCTAAATTAGGGCAATTTGGAAAAATACAGTATTACACATCTGGGATATCATTCTCTTATTTGAAGCCAAACACAAGGAATTTTTCAATATATCATGAATAAAATTGATAATTGGATTCTGTAAGAGTGTCTTTTTAATGACTTGTTCAATTGCAAGTGCAACTGTTATGGAAACAACCTAATTTCAGTGATGGTTATTTCAGATCTGCAAAGTCTTGCAGATTTCCCCCCTCAAGACAGGCAGCTTCCCCATCCTTGTGAGAGTGCTGCTACTAGGAGAATCACAGCAGCCACAGATTTACACCCAGTGAAGCCTACAAATGGAGATCTGCAAGGATTTCGAAGAAGGGGGAATCTCAAGCCTTTTTCTGCTAGTCCCTTATTCCAATCCTCTTTCTCTAACTCCATTTGACTATCCTCCCCGCATTGTACTTTCATCTTCCATACTGTTTCCCCATCATCCACTCTCTAGTGGTTGGGGTTTTTTTGCCCCTTAAAATTCTCTTGCTCAACTGCCTCCCCAGTTTTTCCTCCTTGGCTCCCTCTCAATTTTCTTTGCTCCAAATTTCACCCAGTCATCCACCCTCCTAAGCTTTTCCCTCACCCTAGCCCCCTTGCCTAGCTACCTGGCTAATTGCCTCACATGCCCTTCCCTAATTTCCCCACATGCCATTGGCAGACCTTCTCTCTCTCTTGTATTTCTCATGATTTCTATCTACAACCCCTCTTCTTTTCCCATGCCCCGCTCACCTCCTTTCTTTCTTGAATTCTATTTTGCATTGCTAAAGTCACCCAATATCCACACATCTACACATTTATAGACACTGCTGTTCCATTGGGGGCGGAGCGTTTAGCTTCTCATTAAAACCCTTTCCCCCCAGATTTTTCTGAAAACAGGACTTGGAACATCCCCCCCCCCCCGATTGTTCTGAAAACAGGACTTGGAAAATTTATGTCAATAAAGGTGGTGGTTGTTGTTGTTGACTTGGAAAAATATCTGCCATAACCCTGGGAATCCAGCCCCACTATGTGGATATTTTGATCAACTTGTTGAAACCATATTTAGGAATTAGATATATGCTTATGTGAATTTGTAATTACAAGTTCCAGATGATGGACTTGTTTTAAAGAGAGCTAGTGCTTCAACTGCTAAGAGCCTATCTGTAGCTTACTGCCATTTATTTATTTATTTATTTGAAACTGTTAGTTTGAAGTCTTACCCACAACTTTCTGCTTTTGGGAGAGAAGGAAAATGACGAATGTTGAGGAAGTCAAGAAAAATTTTAGGAAGTTCTTCATTTTCTAAAATAATACTCTACAACAAAGAAAAACTGGATCAATATAATGCATACATTAAAATGTATAATAATACATAGGGGGAAAGTCTTATGACGCTTTAAAGTTTATTGTGAAGAAAGCATTTTAAAGCCAGAGTCCACTTCATCAGATCTATTAGGTAAATTTCAAGAAATGAAGATTGCCTTATTTGTTTTCCAGCTGCATATATTTAATAATTATAGTAACTTCATTTCTAGGGTTTGAAAGACTCTCATCCATCACGGCAGCATGGAGAAAGAAGTCTCCTGAGTGTCTGGGGGCCCTTGCTGGTTTCATTAACGAAAGATTTAGAGCATGTTAACAAGGTGAGGAGAGCGTTTAGCTTGACAGATCAGTTTACAA
The DNA here is from genome assembly GCF_049243985.1 of Paroedura picta. Classification (NCBI taxonomy): domain Eukaryota; kingdom Metazoa; phylum Chordata; class Lepidosauria; order Squamata; family Gekkonidae; genus Paroedura; species Paroedura picta. The sequence continues at coordinate 55,408,182 of NC_135375.1, read as the reverse complement.
TGCACTGGTTCATCTATAAACAGATAGGGAGCTGTACATGAAACTGAAATGTAGAGAATTCCAAGCTATGTGTAAGAAATTACACATGTAGGAAGCTGAGTTTTCAATAATCATCACTTAAAGAATGACTTGTCAACATTTTATTAGAAAAACTCAATTATAAAATAGAACAATATAAAACAACATAAAGTATACAAAAACTCAGTGAGTTTCTTATATAAGGAATAGGAAGAAAATGATGATCAATCAAAATAATATAAAATGTTCATCAACTCTTCTAGACTATTACACCTGTTCTGAAATATGCAGTTCATATTATTATAGGCACAGTCATTGCAGACCGAACATTGCTGCCAACTCCAGTATACATATTTCTGAAGAAGCAATCTCATTAGTTGAAACTTGTGACCTGACTGTCCTTAGTATTGAAAACGGAAAATGATAATTTTAAAAGATGTCTACAGAGAAGAATGAATATCATCTAAAAATGGATGAAAAAATGGAAGTCTGAGGTAGTATTACATGGTATGGATAAGTGAGGCTGTTCCATAATAAGAGCAAAAAGACCACAGGGTCATTTATTCCAAATGGCCATTGTGATTTGTGGAAAAGGGGGCAATTGTCACAGGGTAGTGGAATCATGTGGAAGTGGAATTGATGTTAATCTGTATGTTTGTGACTGTTATTGTCTTACAGGTCTGCCTGGCTGTCTCTGGATTTACTGGATTTCTGTAGATTGCCATTGGTTCTCTTGGGCTTACTCTGCCATGCTGGCCCAGGGTTCTGATGGACATCTGTTGATGGCCTTGGTTCTGTTCAGCTTGCAAAAGTGCCATTCCTTGCTTAAGTTCATTTTGCTAGGCTTTTGTAGATTGTCATTGGTTTTAATGGATTTGTGTTAACTCACTGGCTCTGGTTCTGCTGAGTTTATGAAGATTGCTGTTGGCTCTGTTGTGCTTGCAAAAGGACCCAAATAAGTTATCCTAGGTTCTTCTGGATTGACATTGCTTCTGTTGGGGTGCCATGCTGGCTTGTGATTTTGCTAGGATAATGTATTTCAGTGGAATCCATGCAGGTCAATTGGCATTCCTGGCTCCAGTGGACATCCCAGCATCTTCCATTGTTCCTTATGGGCAATCCTGTTATTTGTTATACTACATCCCTCATTGTTAAACTGGTTTGGCTTGGATGCTCTACTTCAACATTGGTTGTTTTAGGCTTGCCAGATTGTCCCATAGTTTTCTGTGCTTGCTCTTGTGTCTTTGGCTTGGTTTTTTTGTCCTGGATAAAGCATGAAATTCTCTGCCCATAGCAAGCAGGGGGAGATAGCAAACAGTAGAACTGGACCTCTTTGGAGAGTATTTAAGGGACAGACACTAGCAGCTCTGTTGCAATTGGTACTGTTTGATAAGAAAACAGCTCCTCCAGTTATCTGAGAAGGTTCCCTATAGGGAATAATGAAGTCAAATAATTGCAGAATCTGGAATGGGGGGGGGGGGCAGATCCAAATGCCAAACCCCTATTTAGAACCTGCAATGCCAATTTTTTTTTTTACTCCCTGATAATTGGATCCACAAAATACAGATTTCTTTCAAGCTGTGCATCCCTAATTCATATTGCAGTGTGCCATCATAGGCCAAGAGTGGGTGATGAGACATACACATTGCAGAAATATGGCAAATTGTTTTGAAAAAAAAATGAACCAATATTTTATGGTCATTTTTATTTATTTGGTCTGAGTACAGGATATTTCTGCTGATATTTCTGCAGATAGCAATATGGGAAGTGCATGAATATACTTGATTCCTCAGATGATCTGAAAGAGTTCACCACCTGACTGCCAAGTAGCCAATGAATATACTTGTGAGTCAGCCCATTACAGCTATTTTAGCTATGTGAAAATATGGTTTTCAAAAACTAACGTATACAAAGAGGGAGTCAGGCGCAATCAAAGTAGGTCCCTATCTGTTCTTATAGACATAAAACCTTGACATTCTGATAGGTACAAAGCCTTTCAGTTCACCTTTAAGTGAGCATTCTGCATTTAATGTCTTTTCCATTTGCATTTTGTTAATTCAGCACTCTACTGCTATAAAATTCATCTTGCTCTGCATTCCAGTTATGCATGGCGGGAAGAACGGAGAGCAATGCAAGCCAAAGGATATGTGAACTGCATAACAATATATACTGTGAACCCAAATAAAACAAACCATTAATAGTTACTAATCTAGGCACTGGAAGAAAAACTTGAAAGCTCTGCAAGCAATTAAATGTACTTTTTAACACAAGCAGAGATAGTTTGAATATATGGGCCCATTGGAGGTCTATTGGAATAATTCAGCATTTTGTGACCAAAATCAGAGAGGTTGTTGAGCATGCTAGTTGTTGTTATACATACATACATAACCTTGAGCAGAATCAAAGCCTTACTTAATCACTTATTACTAGTTTTGGCTGATAAATGGTGACTGTAACAGTCCTAGACATCTTGTTTTGCAAGAACAAGAGGAATAAGTTAATTTTAACTTTTTATGGGCATTAAATGTTTGCAAACTACGCATTACATGGTAGTTCCTGTTGCCAAACTTTTGATATTTTTGATAAATAGTTTCCTCTGGATCAAAATTAGGAAATTGTTAAATTTTCCAGCATTCCTTCCGGCAAGGATCTCAGAGAAGTGTGCATGAATTAGAAAGATATTTCATAGAATCATAGAATCATAGAGTTGGAAGGGGCCATACAGGCCATCTAGTCCAACCCCCTGCTCAACGCAGGATTAGCCCTAAGCATCCTAAAGCATCCAAGAAAAGTGTGTATCCAACCTTTGCTTGAAGACTTCCAGTGAGGGGGCACTCACCACCTCCTTAGGCAGCCTATTCCACTGCTGAACGACTCTGACTGAGAAAAACTTTTTCCTGATATCTAGCCTATATCGTTGTACTTGAAGTTTAAACCCATTACTGCGTGTCCTTTCCTCTGCAGCCAGCAGAAACAGCATCCTGCCCTCCTCCAAGTGACAACCTTTCAAATACTTAAAGAGGGCTATCATGTCCCCTCTCAACCTCCTTTTCTCCAGGCTGAACATTCCCAAGTCCCTCAACCTATCTTCATAGGGCTTGGTCCCTTGGCCCCAGATCATCTTCGTCGCTCTCCTCTGTACCCTTTCAATTTTATCGATGTCCTTCTTGAAGTGAGGCCTCCAGAACTGCACACAGTACTCCAGGTGTGGTCTGACCAGTGCCGTATACAATGGGACTATGACATCTTGTGATTTTGATGTGATGCCTCTGTTGATACAGCCCAAAATGGCATTTGCCTTTTTTACCGCTGCATCACACTGCCTGCTCATGTTTAGTTTACAATCCACAAGTACCCCAAGGTCTCGTTCACACACAGTGCTACCTAGAAGCGTATCCCCCATCCAGTAGGCATGCTTTTCATTTTTCTGACCCAGATGCAGAACTTTACACTTATCTTTATTAAATTGCATCTTGTTCTCATTTGCCCATTTTTCCATTGTGTTCAGATCTCGTTGAACTCTGTCTCTATCTTCCGGAGTATTTGCCAGTCCTCCCAATTTGGTGTCATCTGCAAACTTGATGAGTAGTCCCTCCACCCCCTCATCTAGATCATTAATAAATATGTTAAAAAGTACCGGGCCGAGCAATGTCCAGTGATTAGAAAGACATTTCCAGTTATATATGTGGGTAGAATTTCTGCTGATTCCACTGTCCCACTGCAGTTGCCATGCCACTTTCTCAATGCTGAGGAATTGCTCTTTGGGAAAGGAGGTCAGGCAAATAATGCTGCACCAAGATGGAGCATTTGATTATCAATTTTCAAGCCACTGTTCTTACTCTCAACACAAAGAATTATATCCCTATGCGGAAACTTTAGCTGAAAGAGAGCCACTGATCTGATTTCATGCTGTATTCTTTAGCTCTGAGACAGATTTGACTCTGGACCTCCAGTTTTAATCTAACTAATATTTCATGTTAGATGTATTAAAATATGTCTTATTCTAAAACTAAAAACAAAACACAAACATGTTTTTGCAATTTGGAAAAGAATTTTCCTTACAGCTGTGAGACACTCACCACAGGTTCCTAACACTCCATCTCTGCCTACTAAGGGGTCAGAAACAATGTGGGTTTTCTGACCCCAGTGAGGCTTCTGAGATTTACTTACAATGGTCTGCTATAGCCAGAACTTGTATTTATACACAAATTAAATAAACTATAGTTTACGGTAGTGGAAAGTGCCTTCAAGTCACAGCTGACTTAATCACAACCTTGTAGGGTTTTCAATGCATGAGCTGGCTTGCTTGTACCATTCCCTCACTCATAAATTACTGAAATAACTTTTGGTAATGTTAAGGAGTGTCTTAAATTTGATGGATGTCTTAAGCTGGCCCAATATGGTGGCTTAATTCCTCAAGAAACATTTCAGCTTCTCTTGTGGTTCAAATCAGTGCTCAACACTGCCATTATCAGCTTCTTTTCTTTACTGCCTGTCTTTGTTTTGCTTTTGTTAGACAGGTGTTGTACTTTCCCAGGACAACTTGTGTGGTCTCTTCCTGAGTTGTTTGTGCCAGTGCATGGTAAAGTCGCATACTGTTTCCACAGCCACGAAAAATGCTGAAATGGCCTCTTTAGTGTTCTGTGGAATAACCACCTTTCACACAAAAATCACTCATAAGGGACAGATTGAAATGTTTTCCTTGTTTGCCACGTAGCTTGAGAATCCTTGGAAAATGTGATTTCTCTCCTCCCCTGGGAGGGAATTTGTGGTTTTCCAATGAGGATGCTTGGGATTAGAGTCTCCTTCCTCCTCCACTTCCACCTCAAGTGATGACATATCAAGTCTGACCAACAATCTAACTCTCCTCCTGCCTCCCCCTCCATATTTTTGAAGTTTTTTGAACATGATCACGTTACAATGCAAATTTGCAATAACAATAGCACCTGCTTTCTGGGACACTCCAGAAAGATAAAGTAAAAACAAACAAACCGAAAAGGACTACACATCCCCTCACTCCGTTGTCTTCCCAAATGCATTTCATGATTTAAGGTGTAATGGGCCACTTTGTAACTTTCATGCAGAAAACTAGATGTGTAATGGCAGTCACTGTACTTTGCTTTCATGCAAGCATAGTGATTGAGTGCACATCAACAGAAGATCCCCCCCCCCACTTGTTTGGGTTATTTGAGTGCCATGGGAATTGAAGGATGCCTGTGTGTGAATTATTATTTTTTTATACTTTTGATTGCATTATGACATGAGTGCATTATTGCATATGCTCAGATAAAGGAAAAGCGGGAGGCATGATGGGAGATGGGACTACCCACTCTCCTGAGGAAATGCAAAACTAATGCCACTATTGGTCCTGACCAGTGACGAGAGAAAATCACAGATGCAGAATCCAATGCAGCAACTCATAACTTTGGAGTCAGTCCCCGTGTTCCAAACAATCACCCCATAAAATTACCTTAGACCTACAAATTTACAAGGAGGTGTCACTTTATATCCCTCTGTATCCACAATATTTCCTTTCTATTCTCCTGACAGTCTTAGAACTGTGGTTATCAACTTTTCTAGTGCCACGACCCTTTAATACAGTTCCTCATGTTATGGTGACCCCCAACCATACAATTATTTTCATTGCTACTTCATAACTGTAATTTTGCTACTCTTATGAATCATAATGTACATATCTGATATGCAGAACATTGTTACAAATTGAACATAATTAAAGCATAGTGATTAATCACAAAAACAATATGTAATTATATATAGTGAAATACTTATTTCTAATTACAAATAAATTAATTTTTGTCTTGAAGCATGATGTAGCATGGGTAACACTCTTAAGGTACCTGGACTTTTGTGGCAACACAGTAACCTGGATACTACTCTGGAATTATTAAAATAGAGCAGGCTGTTGCAAGGAGGGTTGGTGTATCATATTTATTTCAACCTCTCTACAACTGGCCACCCATCAGGAACTAAAAAAGGACAGGCATAAATGCATGGAAGGTGTTATGTCTTGTTGGTGGTGTATGGCCTGGCTTATGTTTTCTAATGGTCTGGCAACTCCTGTGAAAGGGTCGCCACACCCAGATTGAGAATCGCTGGCTTAGAAGCAGGCTGGGAATTTTTACTGTTTGCCTTTAGACCAGTATTTTGCATCCAATCTGGTGCTTCTAGTATCAAGGGAGAAGTGACTGTGATTGCCATCCTCCTTTCATACTTGAAACTAAGAGGTATACATCTACCCAACATGGGTATTTTATTTAAGATTCTGGTTTTGGTAACAGTGATTACTTGACAAACTTGTCTAATAATTCATTTAACTATGAATTATTGTTTTCATGAAGATATGTATATCTTTTTAGCAAATGTGATACAACAAACATGAGATTATGGAATGTGTATCCAGATTGTTCTTGAGGTGATCTGAATATGCTCAAAGCTTGCAACATTCCAGAAGATAATACTTGTGCTATAAGGTGTTTAAAAACAGAAACTGTAATGGCTGTTTCCTGCCTCCAGATTAATAAACTGGATTTAGAGATCAATGCTCATTGAACTAAAAAATTGTGACATGGTTACATCAAGTGTTTTAGAGATATTCAATATATCTTGTCATATTTTATTAAATCTGTTCAGGGATATATTAAATAAAATAAAAAAACATTTCTGAAATGTTTACCAGAAATGTTTTAAATGCATACAAGATTATTATGTAATAAAATCCCTTAACTCCCAATTTTTCTACCTTCTCAGCTTCATAAAAAAACATATTCCCAGAGGATGCCATTGATTAGTCGCACATGTTCTTTCGGTGACATCCCAAATTCTTAATTGTCAGTTATCTTTTCTCCTTCAGTAAGTAAAATATAGTCACAAAATTGCAGAGGGACTTGTTCTGCCGTAACCTTAGCTAGATGCCATCATGCAGTGGAAAACAGTGCTAAAATATCACAGGATAATGCTCTCCAGAATGGGAGACATATAAACAGCATAATGATTTCCCATGAGTTTCCTTTAAAAAAAAATGTCACTGAAGCCAGCACAAATGGTGACACATCTTCACAGAGGACACCATGAAATCGAACCTTGGCATTCTAGTTAGGTACAAACCTACTCATCAGCCAATTATAACAGTAACAGAACAGCTTGCTGAAAACTTAGACAAGACCATTTTGCTAACCTTCTGAGAGCACACCAGAGGACTGCATTGTTTTTGCTGATTGATTTTCTTTTTAAACACACAAAACGGCTATAAAAATTCATTTTTCCCACCAGTCATGTAACCTAGTTGTTCAAGATCCACAAGCATCTTATGCCTTGAAGATTCAGATTATGCGCTAAGATGCTGTGGTTTTGGAGGTTTAAATTCTTTTTGCAATCTTTTAGTATGAGATGCCCTATTGTTAGGGTGAAAAAGTTCATGACAGTTTTTCCTCTCTTCACAAGGAAGGATGTTTCACAATATCTAATTCGGTGGTGCAGCTAAAAATGGTGGAGAAAAAAATCAATACCTTCTGGCTACAGTAAGTAGGCTTGAGCGTCGACCTCCATTGGGATTAAAACCCAGAATCTTTACAGAACATTTTGTAGTATATTTTCATCTGCTTGTATAAGCTACAACAGTAGCTTAAAGAGCTCTCCCAGTGCTATTAGCAATGAGCTATCCATTGTTTTTAAAGGGGAAAACACAACAGATGTATATCATACTTTTCTCCCTTTCAAGATGGCATTAAGATGTCCAAGGGGAAACAGAAGCCATCACGGCTTGTTTGTAAACTTCACAATAGGGGTATGCACTTCAAAAATTAATATTTTAATTCCATATTTGAAAGTTTGGAAGGGTAAGATTATCATTTCCCTTAAATATCAGTACTGTTATTCTGGAAAGCTGTGTTGGGGAAAATGTCAATTTTAGTAAATATTTGAACAGAACTCCCAATATAGTGAAACTTATAATCAGGCCATTTATGAACTTACAAAAGGAAATTCAGTATTAATTTTTAAGTGCATCCCTACACTTAGAAGCAGGAGCAAGGGGGGGGGGGAGAAAGGAGAGAACTTGAAAAAGGGAGTGCCCTCACCTCCCAGTTCGTCCACAGTACATTAGCTCTTTAGACTTGTAAGGACGTCTGTGACAATGGGTGGTTCACCTGATATTTGGACTCCATAGGTCATGTTTGCCACTCATAATTTCCATAGCTGAGCTGTGGTATATCAACCCTTTAAAGCGGTGGTCCCCAACCCCTGGTCTGGAAACTGGTACCGGTCCGTAGATCAGTAAGTACCGGGCCGCGGCTCCTCCTCGTCCTCCTCCCCAGGGGCTGCCCTGCCACTCTGTCGCCGGTTCACCTTTGATGTTCACCGGCGGTCAGGGGAGCCGCCGGGAAAGCAAGTGGAGCAGGGGCTCAGGCAGAAGTGGCGACGTCCCTTGGGAAAAGACTACCCCCCCTCAGTATAATTCTTAAGCGTTGACCGGTCCCCGGTGATAAAAAGGTTGGAAACCACTGCTTTAAAGGACCTTGGGCACTTTTAGTCCTCTTGCAGACTCCTCAGCACATATTTTGATTCTAATATTATCAGGAGTGAAAACACCAGAAATGTTGGGGGATTTTGCTGGTAGTGTTGGACTATCTAATAGCAAACCACTAGTCTGCAAAGGCAACTAGTTGGTCACTATCATCTCAGCAGAATTTGAGATTATGATTTTCCCAAATTGTTTGGACCACATAATGTGATGGTAATTTTTAAATAAAATAAGGTATATCAGAAAATAACAAATATTGACTACAAAACATGGAGTTACTAAGAAAAGAGAAAAATGCACTTGCTACACACCCCAGTTCTTAAAAAAAAAACGAAACAGTCTAGTAAACAGCAGCAGCCTAGCAAGAATGCCAAAATATTAAATGGAAACATACACAGAATTTTCTTCAAAATACTGGACAGCAGTAATTTTAAGGAAAACATGTAAGAAAGAACAAAAGAGACACTTCCAACTCAGATTCCCAAAAAGGCTGACTTGTAAATGTTCAACTTTAGCCAAGATGAGGGATTATTAAAGAAGTAGCAAAGCCTTCCCAAAACAGGCAACTTTGCTGGCCGCACCCTGATTGAGCCAGATTTGAGCTCAGACAGCTTGCGTAGGGCCAGAAATGCTCCACCCACAGGCCCATTTCAGAAATATATAAGGGAACCATGGATAAGGATAAGCTTTTCTCCATTAGTATTTAGGTGATGTGCTGATTTCCAAAAGCAGCTTCAAATAGCCTAAGTTATCTTGTAGAAATTGCAGTGATGAACCTGTGAATCATGTATGAATTGTCGAGAGACTGTTTCAATAAACTGTATTAAAATGGTGTTAGTAGATGCCACACATTCATCAGCAGTTTCTAAATCAGCAGTAGCAAAATAGTGCATTTACCATTTGTCAGTGCTGATTAAACTTTTCCAGTGCATTGCCGAGACTCAGTTATCTGAACCCACACTACTAAAATAGGAACATTTCCACCACAACCACACCTTTTGTGGTCCCACATCTGACTTCCACAAGTATTACTATGTTCTGCAATCTTTGCTCCAATGGAAAGATTTTAAATCTGATCCATTTAAAAGAATTTTAATTTAATTTAATCTGAATTTAATGCTACATTTGAGTACGATCAAAGAATGTATATGCGTAACTTCCTCATAGCTCAGAGTAGTTGTAGAAAGCCAGACTTATCTCAACTGCTTTTTGAAACAAACTATGCTGACAGCTGCCTCAGAGAACTGATAAGAAAATGCAGATGGCTCTGAATTAAGTGCATTAACCACTGTGTGCCCACTTCTAACCATACTTTTGCTTATATAATATATATTTTTTCTCAAAAATGTCACTAATCTCAAATTTTTTCTTCTTGGGGGAAAAGTTTGATTTTTCCCCCTCTAAAAGAAGCTTTAGGAGGCTGTAGATTTGTCAGGCTGGTGTTTGAAGCTAGTGATTGTAAACTGGTTGAGGATTGTCAAGCAAAGGATTAATCCAGACAAGGTTCTATTGGTTAGGATTACACAAAAACCTGAAAGTTTCACCACCAGTATGATTGATCTCCCCCACTCTAGTGTGTGTGCATGTAAAGTATTGTCATGTTGCAGTTTACTTATGATGACCGTTTGCCACCTGGGGCATGCCAGCCCAGCCAGAGAACCACCGTCTGGATAAGAGCCACTCAAAGCTGTTCAGTTTGTTACTAGCTGAACTTGGACTTTATCTACCATTGTCCCCACCTTTCCAAAGAGGGGAGGAAGGATCTTTGGCATTTTTCTTAACCAACCTCCCCGTCATTTGAAGTCTTTTTGTGGATCTAATGAGGGGTTATGATGGTATTTGTATAATTTGAATTGTATAGTTATGGATGAGTTAATTGCCTTCGAGCAGATTGTTAACTGAACGCAAAAGAAAAATGGCAGGATAAAATTATCCAAATTAGGCTCTGAACAAGTTAAATATAAAGGAGGAAACATTTCAGGCTGAAAACCTGTGGCTCAGTGACAAGCACATTTTGGGTGCAATAGGCAATCCCTGGCATATCTGGTTGAAAAGCACACCAGGTGGCTGGTAGTAGAACAGATCTGTCTTTGCTCAGAACATGGAGGCAAACTGCCAGTTATTGTTTACTGACTGAGATCAGACCCAACTAAACAAATGAAGTACAATAGTGTAATAAAACTAGTCTTCCGTGCTTTAAGGCTAGTAGGATAAGTTGTAATAGCCAGAGCATATTTAAAAAAATCATAGCAGCAAAATTCCCCCATCACTATTTGCTATTCACTACACTGCACTCTAAATAAAACAGTGGAACACTTAAAGTGCCCTGCAGCATAGACTGAAAAACAGCAACCACCAACACCAATGAGATATTCATCAAATTCCCTCTGGGGGAGATGGGGGGAGGGTTGCAATACCTGACTAGATGAATGCAAGACTGCAGTACCCTTTACCAGACCTCTCTTCAAAGAACAGTTCAAGTTCAAAACACTATCCATACCATATGAGTAAAACTATGAATATCAGCAAGTTCCTTAAAATTAATGTGGTTCTCCCAGGCTGAGAGAGAGGTATTCTGTTTTGCTTGTTTGTTCAGCCTATTTTGCTTCGTTCATCTCAGTGTATTGGTTTACAAAGTATTTTCTTTAGTAGAATGAGGGCACTATCATCGTCTCCTTAGAAAGAGCACACACACGCACAACTGAAATGAGCATGCCTGGTTCCATGCTGCTCTGTAACTATGGGAGCAAATCAATAGCAGCTGAATGCCATCTGCTTCGGGCAGCAGAACAGCACCAAAAGTGTGAGCAATGCATCTTCCCTTATTGAAAGGTTATTTTATGCAAGTAAACAATTCATCGTCTTCTTGCACGCTTGATGCTCATTTACCACTTTTGATCAATAAAATATGCAAAACAACAAAAAAATTGAATCCTAAGAGTAGTTCTGATGCCAGCATGATAGTTAATCGATATTCAGGTCTCCACTCTCAACAAGGCAAGTGGTGGGAGTACTTTCTTCACATGAACCCCTGAATTTAAAGAAATGCATTTGCTGTTTCTAAAACAAGAGCTTTGAAAATTATTGTTTGTATGACTGTTAAAAGAAGAATAAATCTAGTCCAGCTGCCTATTGCTCCAATGCTATGTGCCAACACTGGGCTTGAGTTCAGCTCTCCTGTTTCAGGTGAATTGAGTTTTTCTGCTAAAACCAAACATTAACAGGTGGGTTTTTTCGCAATGTGTTCTTTGAGTTAGACCACAAGTTGCCTTATTGTATTAGGCCTTCTGACAATTCATTTGAGTACAATAATTCTTGGACAACATTCTAAGGTACATCACTTTACAGACATTTCAAAAGCAAACTTTGACTGCCTCAAGAACCACCACTCAGACTCTTAAGTGCCAGAACTTCTGTTATCAAAACCAGTTCTTTGCAGCATACCTTGGCCAGTAAGTCTAGATGAAGGCTGAACTAACTTTAAACACACCAAACCTAAATATATTTGTTAGGAAAGTGGAAACCATTGATTTCAAAATAGTAAAGTGAATTTAAGATTAGCCATAAAAGAAATGTCACTTCGAAAAGAAAAGTACCCAATGAAATATTAGAAGACAAATAGTGTGTTTGCCATATAACAATATTTGGACTTGAAACAACTATTTAAATGTTTACAAATGCAATAAAAGCATTGTCAGCGTGCTTTACAATAAGCAAATATCTGTTACCCCTGTGTTTAAATTTAGTTAAAGAAGAAAAATTTTGTCTCAGATCTTTTCTGTGTTGGAGGCTCTGTGCTGGGCTGCAGGCTGGAGTTTGAGCCAGGGCAGGTTGCCTCACATCTTCCTGCTTCTGCACAGGAGAGCATTTGGCCAGGTGCCCCTCATCCACCCCATATTTGTGCTCCCACATGAGAGCCAGGGCAACAAAGTTTCCAGTGCAGAAACAGTCCCAGTGTTACTTTTACAACAAAAGCATTATCTACATTCACTTTTAACTCATAATTAGTATTTTCCCCAAGCCTTGGGTATTTAACTTGATTAATAAATATATTTTAAAATTGTGTTTCAGCCTGTATAAGCTTACGTTCATTTCCCTTGTGTTGACCTTTTTAGGTTCTTGGCTCCTGGAAAATGACATTCTAAGGTTCATAAGATTTATTTGTAAAACAGCTCCAGGCCAGCTATAAAACCTGCATAGCTTTTGGTTATCTGTTTGGAAGCCTCTGGAAAGAAGACTCTTATTTTTTCCTTCCTCAAAGTCAAAGGGAATCTGGAGCAAGAGAGGGACAATGATCTTATTGTTGAACTCCTGCCTAAAGTTAACATCTAAAAAGGACATGTCCAATGGACTTCAATTCCCCTCCTCTACATATACAGGTTCCCTCTGCTTTTGGAATCTTTTTATAGTGCCCTCCAAACAATGTAAATCATAAAGCAAAGCACCTTGCAAGAGTAAATGTCCTTCTGTAGTTCTTAATCTCCAGAAAGGACAGATAAGCTACAGGTGTCTGGATATATCTGTTTATGGGGACCAGGGATCGGGTTGGGGGAGGAGAATGAACTCAGTTTGATCTAGGTTTAGTTGGCACTCCTTGTCATTAATCCTTTCTTTAATGATTTCTCTTGCTTGATCATTGTCCAGCTCCAATATAACTTGAATGGCGAATCTGAGATTTAGGATTCTACTTTATGAATGTTTCTGCAATTTAGATTTGAAGTTTTCTAATAATTAAAGGTAGGAAACCATTTGAGGCATTTCTAAGGTTCCTAAACAGAATATCTTGAGATGTGCATCCAGAAATGTGCTTATTACCCATTATTAAATAAAAAACAGACTTCTTGAAATCTATACTATATTCATGGAGCAAGTGTGTATTAATCATTGATGATACCTCTGCTATAAATGTTCTGTATAACAATTTGGAAAAGGTTCAAGCTTTTAAAAAATCACAGCAGACAGGTCTCATTCAAGTGCATAAGACAAGAATTTGTCTAATTTTTTTCAACTGCAGTCCATATCTTTTAAATAGGCTCCAGGAGAAGGTTCCAAGTAACCAGAGCTATATAAAACCCACATGATTCTGACCAAATGAATAATATAGAACATGGTCATGGGAAGTGCAGTAGCTTTGAGTCAATGACCCAGCTAGCAGCTAGAGTATAATTTAAAGGCAGAAATTTCCAGTGCATGCACCGTTAGCCACAGTGAACCTGTTACTGCTCTAAAGGGAATTGTTTGCCTCTTATTAGATTTTCTACAGCACAGCCATAAGTGATAAATGTACTGCTGTACTCACTGTCAAGTTAATCAATGCTGCCAAAGTTTTGTTGACCTAACAGTAATCCATAAAGTGAGCGGCATTTTCTCTACCCATATGACATCTCAGTCCACAGTGGGATAGGAATCCTACAGTAGCTTTGTAAAAAGACAATCAGACAGAAATAAAGAGGGGAGTGGAATGAAGTGGGCACTTTCAGCAAACTAGAGGAATCTTTGCCCGCTTGAGGAACAGAAATACAAAATAAGACTTGCTCTGAAGGATAAAACACTAGCAAATTGATACCTTCACAGATGATAGAACCTCTTGTTTGTTTGTAAAAGCTCTGAGAATATCTGGAGATAAAAGTATTTTTGTCTCTAGTTCAGTGCACCAGTTCAAAGTCAGTGCCATGAGCAGTAACTTGACTTCTGTTGTTACAGATAGGAGTAATTCAATCCATGTGATAGGAATGACTGCCAAAAATGCTAAAAGACAACAACTACAACAAATCCCTAAAACATTAAACATCTTCCAGTTCAGAGACATTCCCCGAGAAACCTGCTCAGCTTTCACCAGCAATTATAGGCATATGAAATATGAATTCTAATTGATTTTTCTTTTAGGGGTCACTTGGCTCTGTGTTTTATGTACTCTAGACATTTATTTGGATGGCAAACAGTCACTTTCTATAGAATGATCTAAACAATGTAATACTTGCTCAATCAGAGCAAGTACTTCATTGTAGCTTGTGTCCTTTGACACTTTTTTCCCTCCCCAAACTTGAATGCAAAATATTTCTTAATAAAATCAGGGAAAATAAAATGGCCAATTTAGAAAACTAACATGAGGTGGCCATTTAAAAGTTGCTAACCTTTTGACTGTAGACCATCTTTACACTTAATAAGCATAACTGGCCTGAGAACTATGCATTGCAGAGTTGAGTAACAGATTTTTTTGTGACATACTTCCATCATTTAACACAGGAATGGGTGACTTCATTCCCTCTCAACAAGAAAACTGTGGCTTCACCTGTTCTATAAACCCAATAAAAAGGCTAGTTTTAATTGAAGTACTTCAAATTAAATTCTGCTCCTTTACCTCTGTTTTCTACAAAGACACATTAAATGTTGAACACTAGAGAATTATAAGCACTTTTAATCCAAATATTATCACAAGAGCCTTGAAGAGACATGGGCTATGACCTCACCACTTCATTCTTCTAGCACTGCAGGTACACCACAGAAATGATAATATTGTTCAGTTTCTGCTATTTTATCCTTATCTTTAGTGCTCGTTTCCATTACACTGTTTCAAATCGGATTACAATTTGTGCCTACCGGTTTGTTTTGAGCTTCTAAATGTACAGAAGGTAAGCTGTCATTTAGAACTGTTTCCATTTTCTGTGCACATATCTTAATTAAAGAAGTGAATGCCTAAGAAAACCTGGAAATATTCGTCTTAAAAACTTTTTTTTTCCCTGAAGGGAAAAATGACAAAAATGACAAAAATTAGGAAATTTTGGACAGCACTGAAAAATCCCTATGAAATATTTTCTCTTTGAGTGAGAAAAATCTTTTCTTGTCTTACAGATAATTTCACTCTCCCCAACTACATCATGGAAAATATCTGTGGATTTTCTCAGTTTTCCCAATGAAAACACTGAGGTTTTTTATATCAAAATAATTTTACAATAATTAATGTGCTACAATATGTTTAATGGAATTTAGTGTTTTAAATTATATAAGTTTTCATATAATACCCAAGCATGTTGGCTGTCCTACCTGTTGTGATCTATGACAGTTTCCGTTATGATAATACACGTCATTTTGTTGACTACAGCAGTGGTCCCCAACATTTTTATCACTGGGGACCGGTCAATGCTTGACAATTTTACTGACGCCTGGGGGGGTAGTCTTTTGCTGAGGGACGTTGCCCCGCTGCCGCCTGAGCACCTGCTCTGCTTGCTTTCCCGCTGGCACCCCTGACTTCCTGCTGCCCACTGGGGGGCGCTACCAGCAGCAGCTGTGCTGTGCCACACCGAGGGGGAGCCCCAGCCATGGTGACCACTGGAGAGCACCAAAGGTGAGCCGGCGGCAGAGTGGCAGGGCAGCCCCTGAGGCAGCAGCTGGGGAGGAGGACAAGGAGGAGCCGCAGCCCAGTACCGACTGATCCACGAACCGGTACCGGTCTCTGGACTGGGGGTTGGGGACAGCTGGACTACAGAACTTGTTTTCTACCATCAACATTTATATTTCCTACATCTCAGTAAAATTTAAATATAAGGGTGCTATAGTTGTATAGGATGTAGTAGTTTGTATCTCCTAAGTATTACTTGCAATTTTTCTTACATAAAATGAAAATATAATTTCAGATTACATAAATATGCCAAATAATGCAATCTATATGTTTAACTGATAAAATTATTTAATAAAACCCCTCCAAGATGGAGGTCCTGTGGTTGGGCCATAGGGGGGCAGATCAGGAAGCGTGCTTACCCTTTCTGGCCGGGACGTAACTTAATATCGTGTCTCAGGCCAGGAATTTAGGGGTGACCATTGATGCCTCACTAACACTCAAGGCACAGGTTAAACAGGTAGCTAGCCGGGCATTTTTCTATCTTCGCCAGGCTCAGCTACTAGCGCCCTATCTGTCCTCCGAACACCTGGCCACAGGGATCCATGCGATGGTCACCTCCAGACTAGATTTCTGTAACTCGCTCTACACTGGCCTGCCTCTGGGCTTGATCCGGAAACTGCAACTCGTCCAAAATGCGGCTGCTAGAGTCCTCACAGCTACACCGTGGAGGGCTCACATCCAGCCAGTTCTGAGGCAGGTGCACTGGTTACCGGTCGCCTTCCGGATCAGGTTCAAGGTTTTGGTTTTGACCTTCAAGGCCATCCGCGGTTTAGGCCCAGCATATATGAGGGACCGCCTTTCGCCCTATATCCCCCGCAGGGCTTTACGCTCTGTGGGGGCTAACCTATTGGTCATTCCCAGCCCCAAGGAAGCCCGCCTGGCCTCGACCAGGCCCAGGGCCTTCTCGGTCCTGGCCCCAACCTGGTGGAATGAGCTCCCAGAAGAGCTGAGGGCCCTGTGGGAATTACCAGCATTCCGCAGGGCCTGTAAGACGGAGCTCTTCCACCAGGCTTATAGCTGAGTCCGGGCGGTAAGAAGATCAGCCCCCCCCCTCACAAACTGGCGGTAGAGAGCGTCACCCCCCCTCCTGCAGGGGAGGATGCGGAGACTAAATGAGTAAGATTAAGCCATCGTTGTTGCCACTATTGTAAATTATTGGATCTTATTGTTATTTTATGGTTTTTAGGGGACGGGGTTATGTAAGCCGCCTCGAGCGTTCGGGAGGAGGCGGGGTATAAATACAATAATAATAATAATAATAATAATAATAATAATAATAATAATAATAATAATAATAATAATAATAATAATAATAATTTTATATTATTAAATAAATAAAAGAAGTTAGGTAAATAGGTAAATATTGCATATATTGCAGTTTCTCCCAAACTTTATGTTCTCCCCGCCTAAGAAAACAAACAGTTCATTTCCTGTGACTTCGAATTTCCAGAAATTTTACATCTTTATAAATTCATTCTTGTTTTTATGGCTATAACAGCCTCTACAGGTCATAACTGTGGTCTGTCAACTCAGAGGTTATTCTAAGCCATGTTTAGTAAACCATGATTTCTGATTCTGATTTGACAGCTAATCACAAACCAAGGTTATAAGGCCAGTATATAATTAAGTTTCTGCCACCATTGTTTGATGTGACTGAACTACACTGCTGTCTGACAGAATGTCTTGAGAATACCAGAGTAAAAAAAATGGGTAGAACTCAACAATTTAGGAAATAGCAAACTACTATTGATCTCTATGAATTATTGTTGCTGCTCTGGCATAGGTATGATTATAATGATGTTTCATAATAACCTTTAATTATGTCAGGTCATTAACAATGAACTGAGTAGCAAGTCAGGGCACTTAAAATACAAAACTGATATGCATCCAAGGTATGAATAAATATCTAGTTAAGCCTAACCATGTCACAGGGATGGCAGAAGTGAAATAACTAAGCTGTTGTTTCAGTCCAGCTCATGAATTTGGATGATGTTCTAAGCGTGAAGTAAAGAATACTTATGCTAAATTTCTACTTAAAATGGTTTTTCAACAGATTTTTCCAATGCAATCCTTAACCAAATTACAATCTTTCATACCCAATAGACTTAGAAGGGTATAACTCTGATTAGGAATATACGGATCATTAGTTAAGTAGAGCAACATATCTAAAGCAAGGCAAAGGGAAAAAAATAATAAGAATATCCTTGCACTTCCTTTCTTAACTTCTACACTGTAATTTGCTAGAAGCAACCCTGGGGGAATGTCATGTTGACCCCCTCCCCCCTCCCAAAATGGTCAGTGGTGGGCCTGGAGAAGGTGAGAAGGGGAGGGCATATACACAGCTAGGTGGGCATATACACAGGTGGGCATATACACAGCTATGCTTCCCAACCATATTCTGCACAATCATATCACTTCTGGGTTTTTTGAAGCCTGAAGAATGTTTCAGGGGTTTCCACGATTTACAGATTATTGTGACATTCCAGATGTACACTTCAGATACAACTGTGTGATTTTCCACCCATGCACAGGTTGAGGCCAAACTGGCTGCTTCAGAAGTGCTGTTGGATTCATGTTCCACATAATGGATGGCATGCAAAGTTGTCTTCCACTACAGAAAGAAGGATAATTTTTTATGATTCCCCTTCCTACCAGAAACTTCCCAATTCAATCCCAGTGCTTTTTTTGAGGCCCTGATCCCCAGAAAGAGCATTTGGGGAGCACGACAAGAGAGAGAAGAAAGATCTATTATCTACCTGGACCCTTATGGAACTTCCAAAATTCTAAAGCACCTGCAAAATGACATTCTTCTGCCAGTCATCTGGTTGAGGCCAAGGGCTGCACTTCTACCACTGAATCCCCCCCCCACTGCCTAAACCCCTGCTTAGGCTTTCCCCAGACTCTATCCCCCCCATCCAAGCTTGGTTGAAATTAGGAACTCCATCTCTCATAATCCCAGACTCTTGTGGATAAATTTGACAGAGCAAGTGATTGAGTGATTATTGTTGAAATTTTAATAATTTAATATATTGGGGTTTTATCTATGCTTGTTGTAAGCTGCCCCAAGACCATTTTGGAGAGCAGTAGCCTAGAAACTAAAAAAATAAATAAAATAAATTATTCAAGTGAAGCTCTGCTCATGGTTATTTGAATCTATGCTTATCACCCTGAGGTACAGCAAGGTATGTACCACCTACTGGTCAGATTGAAAAAAACAGTCTGCGGAACCATTATACTGAGATTTGCTTGAAGTTAGAATCATAGAATCATAGAGTTGGAAGGGGCCATACAGGCCATCTAGTCCAACCCCCTGCTCAACGCAGGACTAGCCCTAAGCATCCTAAAGCATCCAAGAAAAGTGTGTATCCAACCTTTGCTTGAAGACTTCCAGTGAGGGGGAGCTCACCACCTCCTTAGGCAGCCTATTCCACTGCTGAACTACTCTGACTGTGAAAAACTTTTTCCTGATATCTAGCCTATATCGTTGTACTTGAAGTTTAAACCCATTACTGCGTGTCCTCTCCTCTGCAGCCAACAGAAACAGCATCCTGCCCTCCTCCAAGTGACAACCTTTCAAATACTTAAAGAGGGCTATCATGTCCCCTCTCAACCTCCTTTTCTCCAGGCTGAACATTCCCAAGTCCCTCAACCTATCTTCATAGGGCTTGGTCCCTTGGCCCCAGATCATCTTAGTCGCTCTCCTCTGTACCCTTTCAATTTTATCGACGTCCTTCTTGAAGTGAGGCCTCCAGAACTGCACACAGTACTCCAGGTGTGGTCTGACCAGTGCCGTATACAATGGGACTATGACATCTTGTGATTTTGATGTGATGCCCCTGTTGATACAGCCCAAAATGGCATTTGCCTTTTTTACCGCTGCATCACACTGCCTGCTCATGTTTAGTTTACAGTCCACAAGTACCCCAAGGTCTCGTTCACACACAGTGCTGCCTAGAAGCGTATCCCCCATCCAGTAGGCATGCTTTTCATTTTTCTGACCCAGATGCAGAACTTTACACTTATCTTTATTAAACTGCATCTTGTTCTCATTTGCCCATTTTTCCATTGTGTTCAGATCTCGTTGAACTCTGTCTCTATCTTCCGGAGTATTTGCCAGTCCTCCCAATTTGGTGTCATCTGCAAACTTGATGAGTAGTCCCTCCACCCCCTCATCTAGATCATTAATAAATATGTTAAAAAGTACCGGGCCGAGCACCGAGCCCTGAGGTACCCCGCTACTCACCTCTCTCCAGTCTGATGAAACACCATTGACAACAACTCTTTGAGTGCGGTTCTCTAACCAATTCCCTATCCACCTAACTATCTGAAAATCCAGATTGCAGTCCTTCAACTTATCCATCAGAACATCATGGGGAACCTTATCAAAAGCTTTACTAAAATCCAAGTAAATGACATCAACCGAATTTCCCCGATCCAGCAAACCTGTTACTTGGTCAAAAAAGGAAACCAGGTTGGTCTGACAGGACCTGTTGGAGACAAATCCATACTGACTTCCTTGGATCACCAAATTGTCCTCCAGATGTTTGCAGATCGCTCCCTTTAATATCTGCTCCATTATCTTCCCCACAACAGAGGTCAGACTCACTGGTCTGTAGTTGTGCAGCCCCTGTTAATATACCCTACAAGAGAAATTCTATACCATTCTTGGAAGAAATATGTCAGTTGTCTTGATTGACAAATTCATCAAAAACACTCACTCATAATTGCTTTTATAGATGGGAGGGAGATGTTAAATTTTTTTTGTCCTATCATAGCCTATCATTTTAAGATCTGTCCTGATGATCAGATCATAGACCAGTGATCTGTTTTCCACAGTGGACAGTCAACTTCCTCTAGAAAATGTCAAGCTGATGATGGCCTTCTACTCTTTCTTGTTCCAGCATACTGCTCAGTATCTTGAGCATTATTGAACATGCCTAATAGCCACTGGTAGAAAATGTTGTGGGTAATGAATCCAATAGTTTTAAAAAAGTAATATGCTGTGTAATATTTTTAAAGTAATATTGTTCAGAAATCTGTATGCCTCCCAACATAGTGTACATGTCTTTTGACACATAAGGACTTCTGACTATGGAGCCCTTTCCAGTTGTCCATCTTTATTTAACTCTCATCATCTTGGTGTCATGAGGTAAAGTTGACTGACTCCATGTTATTGTAGGAAATTTCCAGCAGAACAGATAAAAGCTGTATATCTCTGCTGGAGTAGGGAAGATTATTATTAACTGGGCTGAGGATAGCTGACAAAGAGATTTGCCCAAGCCTGTGCACACTGTACATGGCAGAGCAGAAAATTGAACCCAGGTCTCCTGAGGGTTTTGCTGACTAGGGTAATGAGATGGCAAGGGCTAAAATGTTTCTAATCCAAGAAATAATTTATTTTATGTCAAATCTGTAGTCATTGACAGCATCGGCTTTGTCTGACTTTTATACTAAGCCTTGAATTAATTGCTCTCAATTAATCTGTTCCAGTCTTTGATAGCTTATTTATCAGACAGGGAAAGATAGATTTAATGGTGCCTGCTTGAAACAGGTTCTTTAATTGGAAACACCAGAGTGTTTAGCTCACTCTGTGTTCTAGCAATTAAGGACAATTTGGAGAAGTGTTTTTCCCCCCTACTATTGTCTCCTTGATTAGATTTCCAAAGAGGCAGACAAAACAAATGACAATACTACCTAGCAATATTGGTTCAAATAAAAGACCAACAGCCAAATTACTTACTATGAGAAATGTGAGCCATCCCCATCAATTCCAGCATTGTCTTACCTTTATTTCATTTTATCTTTGCCTCCTCTGCAAAGCAAGTGGCTATGTTTCTTACAAAATGCATAGCCTCCACATGCTTCTCTACAATTATGCGTCTCTCCAAATAAGCCAAATCAACAGAAGAAATTATTTTTCTTGATTAAAGGCCCACATTTCTCTTGGGATGAAACAAAACGAACAATTAATCTTTCCTTATTTGTTCTCGGAAGGACCTGAATTCTTTACGTGTACAAGACCAGGTACCTGTGGCAGCCAGTCGGCAGCAATTAGGCTTGAGCTGAAAATGAATGGACTACAGTCAGAGAGCCTAATCTGCTGAGAGTTTCTACTAGAGGGCAAGGTTACACTGAGAAAATTCCCCTGCTGTGGAAATACTGTTAAAAATTACCTCTTGACTTCAGCATAATTAACCAGGCTTGGGAATTTATATGGACTAAGTAATTGGAAGAATTAACAAGAGATATATACATTAATCTTCACCAGTTACTTTGTGTTTAATGAAATTAAAAGCACCAGGCCTACTTTGTGCTTGCTTATGCAAACTTTAAACATTTCACCTGTAGATCAGAAAAAAAGAGCAAAAGTGATGATATGATAAAAAGACAGAGACTTGCAGCTTTCCTGCTGCGGGCCACACTCACTTTTCTGGGTTCCCTGTGTCAATAACAGGACCTGCTTGTATACATTGCTTCTAGGTTGCAGGTAATTTGGCTAAAGTATTCTTTCCACAGGTCTTATTGAATCAAAAATCAGTACGCTGAATTTCAGTACTGAATTGCTAACCTTTTACCCATGCATGCACTAAATATAAACATTTGAATTAGTCAGACTGGTGTACAATACTGAATAGATATTTTAAAATGCATTAATTGGATTTCTAGGGATATTATGCCTATTATGTGTACTAGATGCTTCAAAAACTAAAGACCCGTGAAAACTTTATTGCTGTATTCTATACCAAATAGCAAAGAAATGTGTACACTCTGAAGAATCTGAAAACAGCTGGTAGCAACAATGATGGATTTAAGTTATTACCAGATCAAAAAAAGATGGATGGTGTTCTGCTTTTCTTAATCTACATCATCATCTAGATCTATTTAAAGATATGTGCTGCACTAACAAACTTAGTTAAGGTTTCGATAAAATCAGTAGAATAATCTGCCCCGTTACATTGAGTCTACATTGATCAATAAAATCACTTGTACTAGGAAAGTACTGTTAAACACTGACAATCCTGGCCATTAATATTATTTAACACACTGTTCACAATCTTTAATGAGGATAAAGAACATTTTGTCTCTTTACACTTATCATACTGCCTCTTCTAGAGATCCTTATAAGCCACAGTACAACAGTGATTACTCAAAACTAATCAGGGTTTTAGGGTGGAAAGGATACTGAATATTTTCAAGTAGGTTTTCTGTGTGATTAATTGACATTATCAGTGGCATCCTTTTAAAAAAAGATAAAATACAAGTTAAATATATTTGCATTTCTTCCTCCCAAGATAAGGATAAGTGCAGAGTTCAGCATCTGGGTCACAAAAATGAGAAGCATGCATACTGGATGGGAGATACACTTCTGGGTAGCATTGTGTATGAACATGATCTTGGGGTACTTCTGAACTGTAAGCTTAATATGAGCTGACAGGGGGATGTGGAGGTAAGGAAGGCAAATGCACTCTTGGGCTGTATCAATAGAGGCATAAGATGTCATAGTCCCACTGTATACCGCATTGGTCAGCCCCCTCCTGGAGTAATGTGTACAGTTATGGAGGCCTCACCTCAAAAAGGACAACATTGAGAGGGTTCAGAGGAAAGCAGTGAAAATGATCCGGGGTGTGGGGACCAAGCCCTATGACGAAACTAGATCAGTGGTCCGCAACCTTTTTAAGGCTGTGGACCGCCTGCGGTGGGGAGGGCAATCGCCCGGCCGTGCATGCGCGTTTGTGGCCGCGTTTAAAATTTAATTTAATTTTTATATTTCCGTACTGCTGTCCCTTGAGGCTTAGGGAGGTTTACATAAAACATAGGGATAATACAACTCAATTCATAACAACAGGAACCATAACAGTAGGATTCATAACTGAGGACAACAAATATAACATTTCACATGACAACAATAAGTTAATAACCATGATCCACTCCAAGGTCAGAATGAAAATGGCTGCTGTGGTGGACTGGAGATACAGGGAAAACCCACTTCCTAATAGCACCCAAACCAGAGCAAACAAACCCTATTGCCTCTTTGCTTCTTCCATGTTGCAGTCATTGATGTATTTGAAATGACCTTTTACATTCCCTCTTTTCTATGCTAAATACTAAAACAGAGACATAGTACTTTAGTCCAAACGCCATAGCTCGTGAGCTCAAGGACACATTATGCCATCTACAGCTTTCTCCCGAACAAGTCAAGAAAAAGACAAGGATTCTTTAATCCCAGCCTCCATTCCATATGGTCATTATGGAAAAATTTAAAACTTTTTCTTATATCTTAATTTGCTTTTTTCCCTTTCTTCTTCCCCTTCATTTTTTCTACTGTGTTCACTGTGCCATCATAAGCAGAGCTACAATCTTTAAAGTCCATTACATTCAATGGGATTACAAAAGTGCAAATATATTTTGGGTGCTACGGTTAGTCAGATGTAAGACCTTGGCATACCAATTCTACACCTAAGAATACCATGAACTACAGTATGGTGCATTACTGTAGGGTCATCTAAAGCAGCGGTCCGCAACCCTTTTTTGGGTTGCAGACTGGGGGGGGGGGTTGAGCCCGCTTCCCTCTCCCCCCCCTCCTGCAGAAAGAATCTTGCCGGGGCACAAGGTAATTGGCCGCTTTGGCGGCCGATTTGCTCGCGGCCCAGTGAGTTTCTCGCTGCGGGGAGGGGCAGGGAGAGGGAGCCGCGGCCCGGTAGTTGGGGACCACTGATCTAAAGATCCAATGGAAAATGGCAAAAATTCTTGCTAGAATTACTTCCAAGTTTGAAGAAATAAAACAGATTGGATAATTATCTTTAAGTATAAGCACACGTTAGTATATGTTCATTTTAACATAATCCTTGGAAACAAAATCTTCTACAGGCAGTACCTCACCTGTAAATAAGCTTCCAGGCCTTGACGACGCTGTTCCAATACTTTGGGCACCCAGTTCCTTACATGCTTAGAAGGGATTTCTGGAGTTCTTATGAATTTCTTAAGCTAGAAATATAAACAACAGGCAAATATAACTAACTTTTCCCTATAAAGTTTGGAAATAAAAGCAGAAAAAAAGAAAAACTGAAAATGACAGTGACATTTTATATTTAGAAAAGGAAAGGCATAATGAGAAAAATACAGTTACCGACTTTGGTAATCAAAAAGTGCTCAGCCTACAGATAAACTAATTTATTCAATTAGAGAAGTTAGTGTTTATAAAAAGGTGATGTGAATTTGATATAACTAGTCATTTATAGGCTACATCCTAGGCTATTTCTGAAGTCAGAAATGAAACATTCCATTATATTAGCTAAATATTGCTGTGTACACAGGTCAATCCTCTGGCCTAATAAAATCCCCAAAATTTAGTTTGGCTCAGATTTCAGTTGTACTCTTGTGCATTATGTTTAGAACGAAACCTCAGAAACTGCATCACATGTGCAAAATCTTTGCAGGATTCAGCATTTTTAAAACAATGAGAAATGTGCTAGTATATATATTATATATATAAAATTGCAGTAGTTTATTTCTGAACCCTGGCTGTATAGAAAAACAGTAATCTGTGGATTTCAGGAACTGAAAAGAATTTTCATAGTTTTTAGATAAGGTACTCTGTTTTACACAATGGCCAACCAGTTGCCCTGGAGTCCCAATGAACAGGAAACAGAAAAATCAAGCTCAGCATTTGTATAAACTAAATGGAGAGTATGATTTTATGGAAGATCTCTGGTTGGGCCACTCAGATTCTCTCGGCCAAACTCAGTCTAAGGTTGTTATAAGGAAAAATGGATGAGGGAAGAATGATGTAAACTGCTTTGGATCCCATTGAGGAGAAAGGCAGGGCATAAATGAATTAAAGAAATAAAAACATTACCATCCTGATTCTAAACTCTTGAAAGGTCTCCCAATGAAATCTGCCTAGCTTTAATTGCCTTGTGATCTTGAATGCATGAAGATTCTCCTTACGCTTCCACATCATCTTTTAAAATTGAGGAATTTTAAAAAGATGGGTAGAAGGTAAGACATTTTGACATACCCATTAACAACCCTTCATCAGAATGCAGGTAGCATCTTAGGAAAGAGGTGCAAACTATATACAGAAATAGCCAAAATATTCTAGAGCAACTTCTCTAATGGAAACTGAGGGCCATTCCACACCCAATTAAAATAGTGAGATTAGCCATATTTTGGTGTTTTGCACGACGTCATAAATATCCAGTGTTACATCTGCAAACTGGCAGCTACACCCTCCATTTTAAAGTATTTTCAGGGAAATCCACAGAAAATGGATTCCCCCTGCCATGTAGCACTCACAAGATGAGAGCAGCCAGCAAGACACTTGCACAAGACATGCGCATTACCAAAGTGTAACGAAGTAGTGAGATCTCCAGCGTTACCAAAGTGTAATGTAGTAGTGTGATCTCCAGCTCCATGGCCCACTCTCGAGCCCACCTCCATCTCTCTAAACCCGGAACGGGGCTTTCTTTTTTAAAAAAAACTGTCTGGAGCAATGAATAGACACAATCACCCAGGCAGACTACAAAATAAACTTTTCTCCACCATTGCCCATAACATGCCTCTTCCCCATCATAAAACCCCAAGAAACAAATTGCCCAAAATATTATATATATATTTAAAGCTTCAAGGCTCTGGATTACAACAGATTTATTTTATTTATTTATATTTATTATATTTATATACCGCCCTCCCCGAGGGCTCTGGGCGGTTTACAGAAAACAGGAAAAGATACAATTTGTTGTTAGGTGCGAAGTCGTGTCCGACCCATCGCGACCCCATGGACAATGATCCTCCAGGCCTTCCTGTCCTCTACCATTCCCCGGAGTCCATTTAAGTTTGCACCTAATGCTTCAGTGACTCCATCCAGCCACCTCATTCTCTGTCGTCCCCTTCTTCTTTTGCCCTCGATTGCTCCCAGCATTAGGCTCTTCTTCAGGGAGTCCTTCCTTCTCATGAGGTGGCCAAAGTATTTGAGTTTCATCTTCAGGATCTGGCCTTCTAAGGAGCAGTCAGGGCTGATCTCATCTAGGACTGACCGGTTTGTTTGCCTTGCAGTCCAAGGGACTCCCAAGAGTCTTCTCCAGCACCAGAGTTCAAAAGCCTCAATTCTTTGACGCTAGGCCTTCCTTATGGTCCAACTTTTGCAGCCATACATTGCAACTGGGAATACCATAGCCTTGACTAAACACACTTTTGTTGGCAGGGTGATGTCTCTGCTTTTTAGGATGCTGTCTAGATTTGCCATAGCTTTCCTCCCCAGGAGAAAGCATCTTTTAATTTCTTTGCTGCAGTCCCCATCTGCAGTGATCTTTGAGCCCAGGAAAATAAAATCTGTTACTATCTCCATTTCTTCCCCATCTATTTGCCAGGAATTGAGAGGGCCGGATGCCATGATCTTTGTTTTCTTGATGTTGAGTTTCAAGCCAACTTTTGTACTCTCCTCCTTCACCCGCATCAACAGGTTCTTTAGTTCCTCTTCACTTTCTGCCATTAGAATGGTATCATCTGCATATCTGAGGTTGTTGATATTTCTCCCTGCAATCTTGATCCCAATTTGTGACTACTCTAATCCCGCCTTTCTCAAATATATATATATATATATATATATATATATAAACACACACACACACACATACATACACCTTTATTGGCATAACAATAAGAGGTAAGTACAGCCAAGCAGGGTAAAATTATAATAGAGTAAAATAAACTAATATTATAGACTAAAACACAGTAAAATCAACTGATTAAAACATCTTAATTCTAGCTCGATAAACAGCCATTAAAAATTCAGCTACACACAATGTGGTCTCTGCAGAAAGATCATTAAGCAGAAACTGGAGTGAAGCTTCATCATTTACTAGACCTCTGGGACAAAGTAGAGGATCCAAAAGTTTTCTGCGAAGACTCACGTGAAGTTCACAATTTAAAATAATATGTGAGGTTGAA
This sequence comes from Paroedura picta, assembly GCF_049243985.1. Lineage (NCBI taxonomy): Eukaryota > Metazoa > Chordata > Lepidosauria > Squamata > Gekkonidae > Paroedura > Paroedura picta. The sequence goes on along the minus strand of NC_135375.1, from coordinate 55,380,277 downwards.
TCGGGACAGTTCGCAGAACACGGACACAATCTTTCCCTCCTTGGGACATGCTGGTATCTTCCTGCAAGGACGCTTGAGGGAAGACAACTCATTCTTGCCAGCATGAAAACTCTACGAAAGGCTGGACTAGTGAGATTATAAAAATAATTAACAATTTCCCCTCGATTTCATCGAATCCCCTGAGCAGCAGGAGAACATACACAGGGTTGTGCTGGAAACATTTTGGATTGTTCGGCCGCCACTAATCTTTGTTTCAAAAATTTTAAAATTTCAGACTCATTAAACATAAGGAAAAAGTCTGTTGAAAATCCTAGTTCTACAATTTTAGCTTCAATACTGAGAAACCATGAGCTGCATTGTGGGTCCATCTTTAAATAAAAGAGTAAGCTATGCGACTCCACTCTGTTGTCCCGCCTTTCTCATCATGTGCTCCACATACCAGTTAAATAGGCAAGGCGACAATATACAGCCTTGCCAAACTCCTTTCTCAATTTTGAACCAATCAGTGATTCCATGTTCAGTTCTCACTGTTGCTTCTTGACCTGCATATAAATTTCTCAAGAGACAAATAAGATGCTCTGGTATTCCCATCTCTTTAAGAACTTGCCACAATTTGTTGTGCTCCACACAATCAAAGGCTTTAGCATAGTCTATCAAGCAGAAGTAGATGTTCTTCTGGAACTCCCTAGCTTTCTCCATGATCCAGCGTATGTTGGCAATTTGAGCTCTAGTTCCTCTGCCTCTTCAAAATCCTGCCTGTACTTCTGGAAGTTCTCGGTCCACATATAGCTGGATCCTAGCTTGTAGGATTTTGAGCATAACTTTGCTAGCATGAGAAATGAGTACAATGGTGCGGTAGTTTGAACATTCTTTGGCATTGCCCTTCTTTGGGATTGGAATGTAAACTGACCTTTTCCAATCCTGTGGCCATTGTTGAGTTAAGATACAATTAACATATGGTAATTACCTAGACAGCTGACATCACTTCTTGGTACTTCAAAACCTGAAAACTATTTCAGCAGTACCTCCATAGTCAAAAGGTTGAAAAAGGCTGACCTAGATTGTGGAATTCTGGCTTGCATGAAGGAGAGCAAACCATAATTTAAAGCTCAGCTCTAATGCAAAATATTGGTTGCATGCAAAGGGGAGAATGTGTGTGAACCCAAGGATCCATCAGGCTTAATCATATAACAACAAACCATGGTTAGAATTACATCTGAAGCATGTTTCTGTGTGACTTTCAGTACGTCACTCTCTTTCATTCTTGCACTTTTCAAAAGAAAAGACAGCATCTAGCATGAATTTCCAAGCATTTTCTAAGAGCTGTATCACCATTAAACAAAGGTGAAGTGGCGAAAATCACAAGGACACTAGGCTGATTTTGACATGCAGGCTCACAGGGATTTGAAAAATTTACATTTTATCTTTGAGGAACTTGAGGAGATGTCACCCTAGCAAAAGCTTTGTCAACAAAAGTTTTACTTCATGGACAAAAGCAACTCCACTGCTAGGAAGCATTCTACAGTTTTCTCATTCTCAGTTAAGATACGCTAACATAATTGTTCTGACAAAAACGTCTATAGAAAGAAGACATTCAGATGTCCTGAAATTTCAAATATGGATTTCACTGTTTTTGAGGTTTCAAAATATTTGTCTCAGATTTCCAAGCACTGCCCTTCTCCTACCACAAAGTCTGATCAAAATCCATATGAGCAGATAAAAGGGTGAGGAGTTGAAACGCTTGGATACAAACCAAACCATTCTCCCTTGCCATAACCTGTAGTAGCTCTGACTCTGAGTAGTGCCTTTTTAGAGATACACTGAGCTGTAGGAAGAAGGACAAACTGTGAGGGTAACATTTCATGAGCAGAGCTTTACCCAAGGTTCACTGAATCCAAACCAGAAGCACTATTGTAATATAATGTATATATATCATAATCTGGCAAACATTTTTCTCTTAGAAAAGGCACCAGTTTATTTGCCCAAAATCTGGTCAGACTTGTCTTTGGGAAACTGATTTTTTCATGTTCTGAAAAACTTTCTTTTTACCTCATTTACCTTTTTACCTTCCTCACATAAAGAAAGAAATACAGCAGTAGCTGAAATAAATGTATTGTGTTCTTTAGTCATATAACAAGGCACAAACAATTCTGAATGAAAGACTATTGAGACTTCTGAAAATAAGGAATATATAGCATCAGTTTTATAACAATATACTATTTACCATAGTAAATATACAGTGAAATATGAATGTATTTACCTTTTTATGGAGAGCGTGAAATTCACTATATCTTTTTTCAACAAAGTGTTTTCTTCCATTCATTAGTACCTCTATCTTAAAGACCTAGGAAAAATGATTTTAAAATGGATTATTTTCATCTGCCTGATATTTTCCCAGCATATGTAATAGGTGATTTAAAAAAACTTTCCTTTAACAATTGTAGCTGACCCCCACTAACTCCCCCTCCAAAGTCTCGGGAAATACTTCGGCACAGCAAGGATTAATGAGCAATCTGATGACATGCTCCACCCATCCAGTTATATCACATCTAAGGAAAATTAAGATTTCTGATATTTTTGAAAATAATAATTTATTTGATTTATTTGTTTTCTATACCGCCCTTCCATATGGCTCACATGAAATTATATCATACCTTAATAATTTTCATAAATTACAAAACTGCAAAATTAACATAACTTATGCCCAGTTTGGAGAATATTCTGTCTCTTACTCTTTTAATCTAACATACACTATGTTAACAACTTCACTAATGTAAGTAGCCTATCTTGTGGAGACCAAGGAATATAAATACAACGACTACATTGCAGGTTAATTTTCACCTCACCTACATATTCATCCTAGCCTCAGCTGGGTCTGCTCTAGTGTTTACACCATTAGGGGGGGAAATGTGGTGCTAGCTCATTTTCTTTGCATGATATATATGACAGCTTTTACTGCCTCTTGTAGAAGGTTGAAAGGCCAGATAAAGAAGTTCTCTAGATCCACTAATTAGTAACCACTAACATGACATTTTCTTGACTTTCAGGTCCCTGGGTCAGATCCTAGGGCAGATGACAAGATACCTCACAATCCTCAGAATCTAGTGAACCAAGATCAGTAGAAAAGCATGGTAATTAGAGGCCACCTACTATATCCAAAGGTTCCTACTTTCAGATTTCTTGTATTAGGACATAAACTAGCCAATATTGGGAGGAAATGCAGTGGTATAAGACCCTCTTCTCAGAGAGCTTCCCCTTGGAATATGACCCTGCAAGTGGATTTTTGATGAGAAAAACTTGAAATAATTTCATTAGTGGTAAAATATTCAAATGTTTTAACAGTCAGGGAAATGATACAAGGCTCTAGAAATTCTTTGACTTATGGTCCTTAGCAATTGAAATACTGATATCCAAGTTTAAAGCCAAGACAGATTTTATTTAAATAATTTTAATTTTGATTTATTTAAGACATGGATTGGTGGCTTTTCTATGTTGCAGCACTTAAGATGCCTTACAATAAATAAAAGTTATAAAACACATGAAAGGTAACAGTTTTAAATCACCATTAGGAATACCAATAAATAAAAACTAAATTGGTCAAATGAAGTCTTGAATAAGAACAGCTCGGACTCACCCGGGTGGCTTTTACTATTGGACTCTGGCGCAAGGCTGGGAGAGCAGCATTCCCTTTGAAGTGGTCAGTCAGTGGCGGCAGGCACTTCCCTTTATAAGGGAGTGCCTGGTACAATATGCCTCTTCCCGCTCTCAGCTTGGCTATTGAGGCAACCCACCCTCCCATCCCTTTTGTTGGGTTACGTGTTTTGTTTATTATTATAATGGAAGGTTGGATGAATGTTGCATTTCATTGTCAAAGCTTGCAGGATTAAGCATGGGGAGGATTGTTTGTGGAACATGCTGGCCTCCCCAAGGCATAGGGGCTCCTGTAAGGGGCTGTGTAGATATGGAATCAGGAGGCACTCTTGCAAAGGGTGAAACAGTCATTATGTGGCTCTCATTTCTAGGTGGCTAAGGGATCCGACAGAAAGTGACACCCAGCAGGCTCCACCAGTAGTCAATCTCCTGTGGAATAGTAGGCCTATGTTGGGTGAGTGCCTGGCGGGTTTGCCAGGAGAACTGGGGCAGTGCCTTTGTGGTCAGCTGGCTGCAAGATGGCAGATGTACTCCCCATGCAACGCCATGCTCAGTTATAAATAAAAGCTGTGGCCAAGTTTTGCCAAATATAAGGTGTCCGAGTCCTTATTACAATGTGAACAATATTCCCCTGCACAATAAAATCAGGGTCCAGTAGCACCTTTAAGACCAACAAAGATTTATTCAGGGCGTGAGCTTTCGAGTGCAAGTACTCTTTGTCAGACCCAAAATCTGAAGAAGAGTGCTTGCACTCAAAAGCTCATGCCCTGAATAAATCTTTGTTGGTCTTAAAGTTGCTACTGGACTATGATTTTATTGTGCTACTTCAGACGAACACGGCTACCCATTTGAAAGTATATTGCTAACACACAATAAAAGCATAAAATATAAATATATAAATATAGCAAGATATTGGGGTGAAGATATATGCGGGGGAAGAATTTACTTATTCTACAATCAGTGAGCATTAAAACTGGCAAACTATATGCAACACAGAGAACAATGAAATATAGATAATGGCTTGGGCAAATAAATGTCTTAAAGTAGCATCTACAGTTCAACATATAGTTATCCACACAACTCTGTGGTATAGGTTAGGTAGACAGAGTGTGACTGACTCAAGATTGCCCAGTGAGCTTTCATGCCACCCATGGAGCTTTCAAAATGGATCTCCTATATACTAATCTCTTAACCACTACACCACATTGGCTGCCATATAGATAGAAGGGAAATATTTATCCATATTCATGTATGATGATGTTCTGTCTCTCCCTAACAGCAACCAATGAGAGCTGACAGCATGTTAGGGAGAGACAGTTTGAAAACAGCTGAAAGTTGGCAGCTAGGAAGTTGCAACGGAAAAGAGTTTGGCTGGCTGAGTGAAATTTAAGAAAATCTGTTGAGAGGTAAATAAAATCAAGGTAACCCTACAAAGCAAATTGTTTATGGTTGTTAAAAATTCAAGGGATAATATGGTTAATAAACTAAAGAATATTTTGGATTCCTTTCTGGAGTTTTATAATAATCTTTATAGAGGAAATCAGGCTCAATCTTCATCAATGAATTAATATTTTCTTTCATTGAGTATTCCTTGTGTGGACCCTAGGTAAGGATTTGCCAAACAGGAATATTACTTTAGAAGAGATTAATACATAAATCAATTAATTAAAAACAGGCTCTGTACCAAGATTAGATGGGTTTACATCAGAATTCTATATGGAGTATAAAGATATTTTGGTTCTCCATCTTCTTCCATTTAATGACATAGAGAATTCTCCATTGCCTTCCTCCTGGTTGGAAGTTAAATTAGTTTAAATACCAAAAGTAAATGTAGATACAACATCCAGGAAACCTTATCACCAAATTATGAAATAATAACTGTATTTCTGGCTTAATAAATATTAATTGGGGTACCAAACAAGGATGCCCACTTTCCTCATTACTTTTTGTATTAACTTTGGAGCCGTTATCTAATGAATTAAGATGTAATAAAGATATCAGAGTTAACTGTAGAAAAAAGACCATCTGTTAACAATGTATATGGATGATACGTTATTCCTCACAAATTTGACAGAAGCTATAGAACCTTTAAAGGAAGAACGATTAAAATTTAATCAAATTTCTGGCCTAAGGATAACTTTAAAAAATCGGATGTTATGCTGTAATATTCCACCTATAATTCAACTGAACCCTCTTATACCTTTAACATACTAATAATGCATAAAAGTTTTAGATATCTTGGAGGCATATAAAATAGATTTGATTAGATGGGCAAAGCAGGAAACAACTCTGACTACTCAAATTACAATGATTTAAATGTTTATTCTTCCAAAATTATATTTTCTATTCTATGTGATACCACATCATATTTTGAATTTTTAAGGACTGGCTATTAAAATTGGATCAATTTCTTTTCAGTGAGGAAACAAATTGGGGCTCAATTAGGGGGGGAGAGGGGAAAGGAGAGCAATGCAGAACTCAGAAATGGTTCAGGGAGGGATCCTGAATTTTTAAAACAGGAATAATCATAAAATGATGGCTGGATGAGTCCTCAGTGCAGAAATGTTCTGTAAGTGAGACACAGGATCTGATTTGTGAAATGGTCATGGCTCTGTAGATATTTTGAAATATATGTGAAGAGTGGGAAATGAGAAATCTTTCCCTACTTGTAAGCTTCAACCTAAGAGAGAAACAGGGGTTGTAGAGAGTGGTAGGTGCTCTGTGTGAATGGAGAAGGGACTTCACAATAAGAATATATAAAGGTAAAGGTATCCCCTATGCAAGTACTGAGTCATTTCTGACCCTTTGGGTGATGCCCTCTAGTGTTTTCTTGGCAGACTCAGTACGGGGTGGTTTGTCATTCCCTTCCCCAGTCATTACCGTTTTACTGCCCAGCAAGCTGGGTACTCATTTTATTGACCTCGGAAAGATGGAAGGCTGAGTCAACCTTGAGCTGGCTGCTGGGATCGAACTCTCAGCCTCATGGTCAGAGCTTCAGACAGCATGTTGGCTGCCTTGCCACCCTGCGCCACAAGAGGCTCATCAAGAGCCAAATACATGTAGATTGTTCTGTAACATTAATCATTGCAAATCCAGCCATGGCTCCATTTTCCTGGGCAGATGGTGGCCACTTTTGGAGGTGAGGAGGATGCCGGCAGGACAAAGGAGGGAATCCACCTCTCTTTCTGCATGGCTGGGTTGGGCAGGAAGCTAATCAGCTGGCCAATTTAATTGTGGTAAAGTGTGGATGTGGCTTAGCAGCTCATTGGGGTTAAAAGGACAGCTGGAGTGATTGTCTAGCCTCGTTTTCTGCTCACACCACCAAGGATCACTCCTCTCGCTCTTCCTGTGTTCACTGTTCTGACCTTTTGCTTTCTTTGTCAGCTGCATTTTCTGGAGGGGGACAGATCCTTTGGGGCTGAGCCCATGTCTTTGGCAAGAGTTTGCGTAGTTTGGGAGCCTAGTTATGAGGTTGTGCATGTGCATATGCAGCAGTATCTTCCTGAACGGGGAGACAGCTGCTGCACATGGTAAGGTGACCAAGGAAGACCCTAATAGAGACTGATGCCCGTGGACTTCTCCTTAGCTTCAGCAGACTGGCAGGCCTGATGGGTAGGGGGAGCTTAACAGGCGTGTTACTTTGACTGTGCAGGCGGGCCAGCCAGTGGGTTCTCCTCCCCAAGGGACTGTGGTCTGCTAGTTACAGGATGGGGAGGAGTGGCTTTGTGGATTTGCCCTGTCACATTTAGTTTGCCCATACTCCTTTGCATAACAATAAAAGCTGTGGCCTCAATCATGCCAATTTAAATTCAATATATGTGTATCTTTTGTGGTCTGGCACTGTCCTGCTCTTACCTAGCAATTATTTCCAACAATTCAAGATAGTTCATTATACATCTAACACTGTAGACACACTGGATTTGATCTTAACTGTGTTCACAGAACAGTATTTCCTATCTTTTTACCACTGCATGCTATGTTCTCTGAAATTCTGTTCATACAAGGCTGTGGAATCTTTGAGGGGGGGCAGTACTGGAGTTCAGACAGCAATTGACAGAAATTTTCACGAACAGAAGTAACATGTGCAAGTAACACAGTTTTCAATCAATAGGCTTGAATCTATGGATTGTGCAAGCAACATAGCTTTCAATCCATAGGCTTGAATCTATGGATTTCACTCACTTGTTTGAGTGAAAAGAAGTATCTGACCTATACATTTTGTTATGCATTCTTAAGAGTGTATTACATGGGGGGAAGCATTTTTACACAGTGAGACAGAAGTATATTCTGGAGACATACAGATTTCTGTAGTAAAGAGGCAGTCGCAAAATACTTAGGGAATGGACATGTCTGACACTAATTTAACTGAAGAATTGCAGGCATGCTGACAGAATAATAATGTAAGGAAGTCAAAACACCAAGCAAAGGTAAAAAGAGCCAAAATAAAGAAGATGGAGCTATATAAGGAAATAATTTTTATTTAAGCATCTGCTGTATGGCTAAAACTAAGTTTGCATAACTTTTTATAAGTAACAAGCAGTGAATATCTCCTAGAAAAAGTCTATTATCGAATAATGAGTCATTTGTCATATAACTGCCTTTTAATTATATAATTGATAAATGCACTAGACAAAACAATCTGAAATACAAATATTTGCTAAATAATCTTAATCTGTCTCAATTACCACAATATTCCCTCTCCCCCTGTACAGGGCTAATACGTAATAAGAATACTCAGCCATTGCAAAGGTCCTCCAGAATTTGACTGAAGTAAACAAAGAATAAGATTAATAGTGTCCATTTGAACTGAATGCAGAAACTCATATCTTTCTCTGAATATCATGCCAAAAAAGACAACATTTTAGCTCATAACTATCATGCTGGAGAGGAAGAACTGGGCCTGTTAAATCAAATATCTGACTTAAGAACTCTTTCTGTGAAGCCATAACAAAGTGTTTAATGGTTTTTGGAGCAATCTGTATAGCAGCTGTCTTCATTTAAAGTGAATTTTTAATGCAGAATAGTACATCATAAACTGATTTTTGTATATTTTATCATAATTAATAATGATGAAATAGGCACATCATCCCCCAATTATCAAAGTACAAAAGTGCCTCCCCAACCCTAGGGACATAGTCATATTTTTCCTTTGCTTGTTATTTCATAGGGGTTTTTTGTACATCTTGACTAAGGAATTCAGTGATTTGGCCAAAACCAAGTACTAACTTGACTAGAGGTCTCGCTGTTTCAAATCCACTATTCCAGTAAGTTATCAGCAACTACATTTCCTTGAAAGACCACTTTTCAATGCAATGCACTGATGCAAAGGAACATTAGATGCTATCTGTTCATATAAGTGCTGTCTATTGACAATAACAGTTCAAGAGGCCTGGCTTATGCCTGCATGAACTGTGCATTTGACTGGGAACTTGCAGTGAGATCCTTTTGCATCTATGTGCATTCATGCACAGTGCTCCACAGTACTGCCAAGACAAGACCAGGAGTTCTGAAGCAGACAAGTTGGGAGTGTGCTCTAAAGAGTAAGTTCGAAAATCATTGCATGCTGAGCATTGATGCTATCAGGATTAGAAAAAAATGTGGCAATGGCCAAATATTTGGGAAAATTTGGGAAAATTTCTTTTAAATAATGTCTGATTTTTCAATTCACTTTGTCTTGTTGTTGTTGTTAGGTGCGAAGTCGTGTCCGACCCATCGCAACCCTATGGACAATGATCCTCTAGGCCTTCCTATCCTCTACCATTCCCCAGAGTCCATTTAAGTTTGCACCGACTGCTTCAGTGACTCCATCCAGCCACCTCATTCTTTGTCGTCCCCTTCTTCTTTTGCCCTCAATCGCTCCCAGCATTAGGCTCTTCTCCAGGGAGTCCTTCCTTCTCATGAGGTGGCCAAAGTATTTGGGTTTCACCTTCAGGATATGGCCTTCTAAAGAGCAGGTAGATTTTTGTCTAGCTATGACCTTTTGTTCAGGCATTTAGGAAACTCACAACTATCTGCCCACCCACAGTGACTCCAATTCCATGCTCAGATGATATCCCCCCCCTCCCGGCCAGTCTAGCCTCGAAGAAATTCACCTCCCAACCCCAAAGTGGCCATTGGCATTTCCATGGCCATGCAAGGAAAGGTCACAAAAGCCAAGCCCCAACAAAATCCCTTCTGCCCACCTACTCACAATCTGGCTAATTCACAGAACCATCATTTTTGTTAGATGATTATCTAGCCTCTGCTTAAAAACTTCCAAAGAAGGAGAATCCACTACCTCTTGAGGAAGCCTATTCCACTGAGGAACCATTCTGACTATCAGGAACTACTTCCGGATGTTTAGCCAAAACTTCTTTTGAATAAATTTCAACCCACTGGTTCTGGTCTGACCCACTGGGGCAACAGAAAACAACTCTGCATCATTCTCTATACGACATTCTTTCAAGTACTTAGTCATCTTCTCTCCAGCTAAACAGACAAAGCTCTCTCAACCTTTCCTCATACAACTTGGTCTCCAAACCCCTCACCATCTTCGTTGCCCTACTTTGGACACACTCCAGTTTGTCTACATCTTTCTTCGATTGTGGTGCCCAAAACTGAACACAATAACCAGAGCAGAGTAAAGCTCTCACACAATCTGAACACTGTATTTCTTTTGATACAGCCCAAAATCTCATGTGCCTTTTTAACCACTGAGAAACACTGCTGACTCATGTTCAGTATATGGTCTACTAAGACTCCTAGATCCTTTTTGCACATATTACTGCCAAGACAAGTCTCCCCCATTCTATAATGATGCATTTGATTTTTCCTACCTAAATACAGAATTTGACATTTATAGATAATGAAATTCATTTTCCAGCTGCAGATCCGAATTTCTTGCTAACTTGCCCTGATGTTTCTGACTCCTCAGTTACTGTGATTTCATTTCTAATTCAGGTCTCAGTAGTGGAGAATTCACTGGAATCAATGTGTTTTTTCCACCATTTTGAATGCTTGTCCACATCACCCATCTGACTTGATTGTCTCATCCCTCCTTTCTTCCTGTTTTCATATGCCACTCAATTTTATTTAAAAATGAAACATTTGATTATCATGATTGTGATCAGCCTAAATTCTTTCTTTAGGTGAGTTGTATTTACTTCTTTCCTTGCTCACCACTATAGCACCTCCCTAAGGTAGCATTTGCCCAAAAGCAATCTCCTTCATGGCTTTTCAGTTCAAACACATTTAATTGTGAATGGGAAGGCCTGTAGCATGATTTGCAAGGAAAGAACAGAAACAGTCACCATCATAAGTCTGAAAGTTTGCTTGTCGATGAGAGCTATATGCTATGTTTAAAAATGATCTTTCCTTCCCTCAAAAGGAACTTTTGGCTTAAAAAGACAAACTTGATGATGTCTCCAAGGTTGCTTTTCTAAAAAAAAACCTATAACTGCATAATAACACAATAACATAATTGCAAGCACTTTGTCTCCCTTCTTTCCAAGTATTCTGTCTGCGTTTCATTTGCAGATTTTTGTTTTTGTTTTTAAAAAGGATGAGTACATATACAGGAAACTCATTCTGAAAGAAGTTGGACATAAAGGCAATAATTTATTTAGAAGTTCACTCCAACATTTATGTCCACTCCAGAACCAAACTGCCATTTTCCCAAAAACTATACTTTGAGCTTTTTTTGGTACATTTCAGAATGTGGAACAGTGGCTAGCTGATTAAAGAATTCAATAAATAACAGCATCAGACCAGTATTATTTTTTTACTAAAACTTACTTTATAAAATTCCAGAGACCACAGAGATTCTTTAGGCTGGAGGAGAACGGAATGGTAATTTTTTAATGGTCAGTTTGTGATTGTGTTATAACACAGTCATTAAAGTCAAAAATTAAAAAGGGGAAGCGGTAACAGAAGCTTATTAGGAGGCGAGTGATTCACAAAGTACTTCAGACAAGTGTAAGGGAATGCATAAAATGGCAGATGAAAGCAAGATGCTGTGATTTTATAATGGCAAAGTCTTAGTAACGAAATAACACCATATGCATGCTGAAAATTACAGCTGGTCCAGAATGCAGCTGCCCGGGTTCTCACATGAACACCATGGGGGCCCCATATAAGACCTGTATTGTGGCAACTGCACTGGATTCCAGTCGAGTTCTGGATCTGGTTTGAGGTTTTGGTTTTATCCTTCACGGCCTTAATACGGTCTGGGCCCTGCATATCTTTGGAACCACCTTTCTGAATACATGCCCCAGAGAGCATTACAATCAAGTAACACCAATCAGTTAAGGATCCATGGCCCTAAAGAAATACATATGGCCTCAAGTCATGGCTCCTGCTTGGTGGAATGAGTTCCCCAGAGAGATTAGAGCCCTGATGGAACTTGCCAGGTTCTGCAGGGTCTGCAAGACGGAGCTGTTCCACCAGGCCTGTGGCTGAGGACAGTTAGGAAGCTATATTCCAGGCCTCCCTTCCATCCCTGCTCCCCTTCTCTTCCCCTCCACCTCCTCAGCCAACACCATAGCTAGCTAATTAAATTCAGTAACTACTATTGTGCTGATTGGGGTCTTATTGTTTCTTGCTGTTTTAAAGGGCATTGGTCTGTTTTTACTGTTAATCAAATTTATTGTTTTTATTACTTTGTTATTTAATATTTATTTATTTATGGTTACATTTTATTCCAAGATAACTATAAAAATCAACACTCATCCCCAATGACTCAATGATGTAACCAAGGGGAGTAGATTACCCAATAGACCCAGACTTCGTCTAATACCCAGTCCAGGAAAACCTAAAAGAGGGGGGGTGACCTGATGTTATGACTGTGGGCACTCAACCAAATGCCTGGTGGAAGAGCTCCGTCTTGCAGGCTCTGTGGAACCCAGAGAACTCTGTCAGGGCCCACAGCTCTACTGGTAGCTAATTCCACCAGGTAGGGGCCGGGATAAATCCCTGGCCGAGGCCGAGTGTAACTCCCGGGATCCTGAAACAACCAGCAGATTCATACACACAGAGCAAAGTGCCCTGCAGGTGGCATAAACAGGTAAAATAGGATTCTGCACTGCTAACAGATCCTACAAACATTAATTTTGTTTTTCCACACTTGTACACTGTGTGTGATTTTAAAAAAAAATCATGGTGTCAGAATATACTTTCAAATTCTTTTTAAGTGAATACAATTATATTCCTGTGATTATATGCCTTTGGAGGAGCTGGGAGAACAGAACATTATCTCAGGAGCTGACTGCTAGCTCCGCCCTCTGCTGAGAAGGCCTTTGTGCTATAAAAGGCTTTTGCTTGCCAGAGGAAGCAGTCTTTGGAGGAGCTGGGAGAACAGAACATTATCTCAGGAGCTGACTGCTAGCTCCACCCTCTGCTGAGAAGGCCTTTGTGCTATAAAAGGCTTTTGCTTGCCAGAGGAAGCAGTTTTTGGAGGAGCTGGGAGAACACAGGGGCTTTTCGCACCGGGATCTTTGTTGCAAATTGGTCACTGAACGAAAAATCGCCATTTAAAATAGTGGAATTCGTCGTTATGCATACCTGCCTTTGTAGTGGAATCCAGTTGCGTTTTGTAGCGTTTCCCGCAGCTTCCGGTCTCGGCAGAAAAGGAAGCGCTATTTCCAAGCTCGTCCCGCCCCTGGCCGTCAAGCAGCCAATGGGCAGCCGTTAGCATGCTCCCAAACAGCCCCTTTCCCTTTAAGAAAGGTTTTTTTTAAAAAAAAACAGACCCATTGTAACGAATCTGTGTAGATTCGTTGCAACGGAGAGACCCATCCAGCTGCCTAATGTGAGCTGTCGTTTGATCGTATGATCGTTGCCACGCTGCCTCGAGTGATAAAAAAAAAATCCCCCCCCCCCTCACGGGCCCGATTTTCGGCTGAATTAATGTGTAAAAAATAAAGGGACTTTATTTCAGCAAATGGGCTTTTATGTGGTTTGTGCTTAGTGACTAAAGGTGAAGGACTGAAGCCAGGGAAGCCTCTAAACAGAAAGAGGCTCGCTGGTGCGTTTATCCCCGCTCGCTCGGAGAAAAAAAAATGGCGATCGCTTCGCCAGAAGTTTGGAGGACAGGCTCAGGAGGAGGGACTTTGAAGAAACCGCAACAATGTTAACGCACAGGTCTTTATCGCTAGTGTTGCAGATTGTTTGCAAGAGTGTAGCGCTTTCCGGAGGGTGAATCCACTTTTTGGGATTCCCCTGAAAGCGCTACAACGAAGCGCTTTTTGCTGATCGGTTTCAGGAGTGTTGCAGATTGTCTACGACGTCGTGCGTTATGGCAAATCAATAGCGTTTCCAATTGGCAACCATTGTGCGATTTTGAAGCCGTGCAAAAAGCCCCACAGTATTATCTCAGGAGCTGACTCAGGAGCTGACTGTTAGCTCCGTCCTCTGCTGAGAAGACCTTTGTGTTATAAAAGGCTCTTGCTTGCCAGAGGCACGCACCTTTGGCACGCGCAATACTAATAAAACCCAAAGGACTCTTGGGGTCTGCATTAAACCAGAATACTGTGTAAGTTGCCAAGAGCTAAAGGACTGTTGGCTGTTGGCCTTTCGCCTGAGGATCAAGCTGAAGGTTTCAGTGAAGTGTTGGACTGTTTGTGGACTGGTTCAGATAAATCAAAGTGGCATGAAGACTGAAGAAGGTTGCGTAGTGACATGTACCATCTGCAGAATGTTTGCCTTTTTACCTCAGGGGGACAATTTTTACAAATGCAGCAAGTGCAAATTAGTGGCTCTGCTGGAGGAGAAGGACTAGGGATTAGACAAACGATTGGTTACACTGCAGGAGGAGGGGAATCTATCAAAACAAAATCAGGAGCACCTAATACACAAGGGTAATAATTGGAAGAATGTTACACATAGGAGTAGAAGAATAAGGAGAAGTTTTGACCCACTGATGCTCAGCAATCAGTTCCAAGTTCTGCCTGAAGAGGTTGATTCAGGAACACAGGAGCATGTGAAATCCCCCATGAAGAACAAGCCCCAATGTAGACCAGGAAAAAAGTCACAGTCTCCCAAAGGTGAGAGTTTTAGGTCTTTCCCCCCGCCGATCACACAAAGGTCAGGAAACATGTCACAGTCCCCCACAAGAAAGAGTTTTAGTTCTGCTCCCAAGGGTACGAAGAAACAAGTACTGGTAATTGGGGATTCCTTGCTAAGAGGTATAGAGGCCGAAGTGTGTAGACCTGACTTGTTGTTTCGAGAGGTCTGCTGCCTACGGCTGGAACGGCTGGACAGGCTCATCAAGCCTACAGATCATTACCCTTTCCTTCTCATCCATGTAGGAACAAATAATACTGCCCAGCAGAACATGGAACATATTTAAAAAGAATATGTGGATCTGAGGGAAAAGGTAAAGGACCAGGGAGCACAGCTTGTATTTTCATCAAGGTGTTCCAGACGCCAAGCTAGGAGTAGCTGCTATAACAACTTTATACTCTGTCTAAGAGACATATATTTACTTATATGAAGTTTGTCTGAAACACTAATAATTTAATGTTCCTTGACAAAGCCAGTGGGAAAAATGCATTGGGACTGCTTTGTACAATTAAGAATAAAGAAATGATAGAAGATTCAAGACTCTACAGAACTTTGGATATTGTGCTTGCCACCTTGGTATCCCAGTGCCTCTATACTTGATTTGTACTTGATCCTTCACTGGGTCCTATCCCTCTTAATTTATCATTTTTGCTCTCCAAATTGAGGGCATGTCCCCCAGTGAGGACCAATCAGAGACATGGAACATCGTTGGATAGTATGTACATTCAATTATATATAGAGATGACTTTCCATGGTCTAGGACTCGCTTAGAAACATCTAAGTTTATTCTAGAATAAAATTTTGCTAGGGTTCTGGTTTTTGTTGCAAACAGACTTAACATCACTCTGAAAGGAATTTAAGACTGCATCTTTTAAATGTCATATTTTGAAATTATGGAATGCAAGAGTAATTGGTATTTATTTATTCATTCATTCACTCATTCATTTAACTTTTAGGCTATCCCTTTCCAGACAGTCTTAGGGCAACTTGCAATATTTTAAAACCCCATACAAAAATATATAATTAATTATTAGGAATTTTTTGGCTAATATCTTTGACCAATCAGAACTATACCATGATTAATGACTCTCTTTACTCTTTCCTTTCCTTTGTTTTTAATTTGTAAGCCTACAGCCAGGGCTTGTTTTATTTTAATGCTGGTACATTATCTAGTAATTGCTGAAGCAAAGAATAAGGGCTTTTTTGCTGTTGGTTTGCCCTCCAAGCCACATTCCATTACATTCCTGTAAAACCCCTATGTTACCATAGATGGTAGCCCCATAATGGAAGGGTGCCTCATGGAGAGACACTTTCAAGCACAGAAGCCCATTAATAGACTTTGAGCAGGCTGGTGCACACAGACTTGGTGCACACAGAAACCAGTCTGGAAGAGACTGACTATGGAGTCAGTAGAGCCTACTAACTTTTTTTCTGTCTCTTGCCTTAAAAAGCCAAGCCATATCTCTATCTTGTTTGCACTTGAACATTTCTTATTTTTCTGTCTCTTACTTCCTGAAATTTTCCCAACTGATTTAGCTAAATGTTCACCTTATGGGAAAATACTCCTCCCAGCCAAAACTATCAGATTGTCGAAAGGAACATCCCCTCAGGAACTAACTAGAACTTCTTTTGTTTGTACCCAGTCCCGTGTCCTTACCCCCAAACTGTCTATTTGTTCAGTGTAACTGCTGGCTAGCAGCATGTCTTGTGCTCCAAATGATTCCTGTTGTGTTACCCATAACCCTTCCTAATTATACAACTAGAGTCATTGATAAGATTTTAGTAACCACATTCTCCAGATTCCAAGCTATAGATAAATTTAATCTCTTCAAGTTATACCTAAGCAAGGTATCATTCAACTTAATAGATCTATTTTAGTTACATCACATGGCAGCGTACCTATCAGATTTGTCTATAACTCATTACCAACCACCAGTAACTTATATCATACTGTACCTCCCCATGGCAATCCAAGGCCTCACTCAGGAATTTCTAAGATTAGGTCAACCCTTGCACAATCCCAAATGTGTGCATCTCAGTGTGCTTGCTGTCTGAGTACGCTGACCGTGCGGTGTCGTCTCTTGGAGTAAGTGCTGGTCTCTCTCTGGATTCTCGTATCTACAGGACAAATGTAGTATAAATGTAGTATAAATTTCATTCCCCCCCTTTCTTCCTTAAAACTCCCATGGTAAAGATTTGTGTTTGTGTACTTGTAATAAATATACTGCTTTCTTTTTATTTCATTATTTTTCATTTTTCAATAAAGTCATTTTATTTTTAAATCTGGACTGGTTCTTTGTAAGGGTTTCTCCTAGGGAATTAGATTTCTGTATACACACAGGAAAAGATCTTAGTAACCCCCCTCTCATTCCACTAATTCCCCCCAAATTAAGAGCAATTTGGGTAACACCTTGACTGGAGGATGGAAGCAGCAAGAAGGGGAAGTTAGGAAACTTATGTTATAAGTATTGCCATCTTGATGTAAAATTAGCCTTTATGCACATAGCCCCCTTTTTAGTATGTTCTAGCTAGAGAAAATGAGCTGAAACAAGGTATTTTGTATTGATTTTATCCTGTTAAATAGTCCACAAGTTATAGTGTGGCATAGCCAGGTGATTTGTCCTCAGCTTTAAAAGGACAACACCAATGCTGAGATGCAAAAGTATGAAGTACTTAGATTTCTCCTTTAGCTGCCAGTTGATGTAAATTGACAAATTCATACATTTCTGAAGGTATTCTAGATTTTGTATGAAATGAATTTCATCACTTTCCCTTGCTTTAGGAGTGCCATTTATATCAAGCCAACTCTAACACATAGCTAGTCTGAAGCACATGAGCATAGCTTGTTAAATTTCAAATACTATGTCCCCATAAGTCAATTATTTAAATAACTTGTTCATAGTAGCAATATTTTCTATTTTTAAAAGTGAAATATTCTTTTTGCATTCTAATTTAGTTTCTATGTTAACACAATACCTTAGTTTCTGGCTTTGCTAACATTAAAAAGGGAAAACTCAGACCTCAAAATTTCAAATGCATTCAAATTGGAATTGTATTATCCCTCTCAAGACAGCTATTTACATGAAATCTCTTACAGTTTCTCTGTCGGTATAAAATGCAGATGCCACTGCACATCAGCCCTGTGTATGCCTCTTTGCGCAGAAAGTCCAAAACAGTTTTCCTGATCTGTTTCAACTTGAAATGTTGTCAATATATAGATTGTCTTGCTTTCTAATTCAGTGAAAAATCTAGTTTTCCATTAGTCTCTGCCTTTCTAATTTTCAATACAGCTTTACTAAATGTAATTATTAAAGGCAGATTCAAGAAAGCAATTACTGAACTACTGGTTTGTATCTCTGAAGTCTTAATAAGTGTTACAAAGTAAAAGCAGAAGGAATGGTTAATTTTTTTAAAAAATAAAATAAAATAGGTAATAATACAGAAGATATGACATGTCAAAGTACAAGGCTGAGTAAGGGCTTAAATTGATCTGGAGGATCCCACATACGACTTGCTTATGTGTCAGTGGAATCTCATAATGTATTTCCAGCAGCAACTTAGATTCAGCAGGGGATGAGTTGGGCAGCTGCTTGTGGGGAATGGGAAACATACATGGAACTTTTAACTGCATGTTTGGAAAGAAATAAGAGTAACCTGGGCAATAGGCTATATTTACATTACTGCACAACTAATTTTAGGCTTCTGAGAAAGCTAGGGCCAGTCATTTATGTAGCATGTTTTCATACAAAAGTTGGCTGAATATGGGGAGGGGATCAACTCAAAGACTGAGACATAAATGGATTTGGAATAAGGTGTCATCAATAAACAAATGATACCTAGTTCTATTTAAAAGCTGAGTCAGGTGGGTTTGTGGAAGAACTAAAAAGGTGGCTAGAGATGGCAACGTGTTGGATAAAGGCTAATAAAATGAAGTTAAGTCAAAAGAAGACTTGAGGTGCTACTAGTCAATGATAGCTGCTTAAGGACTGAGGAGTCAGCCTGTTCTGGAGAGGGTTGTACTCCCCCTGAAAGAATAGGTTCAGGGTCGTGCTGGTTCCTAGCATACATATCTTGAGGATCCTGCTGGATCCTGCCTACAGTTGGAGACTTAGATCTGTGGCACACAATGCTTTGGTTGATAAGTTAGCTACAGCCAGTTCTCAAAAAGTATATGTGGCTATGCTGATCCAAGGCGTGATTACAGCCAAGTTAGATTGCCTAACAGGAGGGAAGTTATGGGCTGGCAAGGAGGATGCGCACACAAACTTTCATTTGGCATGGAATTGGCCACAGCTTTATTAACACGCTGGAGCATTGGTGCAGTCTGGGGAGTAACCACTGCTGCGTCCCAATCAGTAGACCATGAGGCAGACCAGATCCCAGAGGCATAACCGGGGATGCTGAACCCTTGGCTGGGACCAGAATAGGAGAAGGCAACCTTGTATTGTGAGTCCCAATGGGTGTGAGCCTCTGTTTGGTTCCCACAGTTGCCCAGTGATGTGAGCTGGGGAGGCACCGCAGCTCAGCATCAACGCATTCTCTTACAGAGGCTTCGCCCACCACCACTTGCTGAAGAGTCTGGAATCTCCCTGGGCTCAAATCGCCAGTTGCGATAAAATTACAGCAACAAAAGAACAAAATATGGTTAAAACTTTGAAAATCCAATAACTTGTTACAGAGACATTAAATCTTCATGACATATAAGGGAAGTGTTTAGAACATATCCATCTCTCCTAACATAGACCACTAAAATTTGCATTACACCTATGGTGACAATTCAGTAACTACAGGGTGGGTAGATGTTTTTTTCCAACCTCCCACTCGCCAGATGAGAGGCAAGAGGCCCATTAATGGGCAGGCCATGCTTTTAAAAGGGCAGCCCCACAGCACACACAGGAGCAAGCTGTGTGAGCTACGCATGAGTCACCTGTCCCCCCCCCCCATTCTTTGACAGCCCCATCCTCCGCTTCAGCAACCTGCTGTCCAGCGGTAAGGGCGCAGCCAAAATTATTGTAAATTACAATTTGTAATGCACTTTATATATGCACTTTCTATATGAAAATGGTCCAGAAATGTCAGCTTGTTCAAAATGCAACAGGGTGGGAGAAAGGTATCATAACACCCCAGTGCTGAAAGTTCTGCATTAGCTGTCCTTTTGTTTCCAGGAAAACTCAGAGTTACAGTTTTTACCTTTAAAAAGCTTGGAACCAGTGAAACTTGAAGGATTGTCTCCTCCCTTTTTTTCCAGCCCACCAGTTAAGATTTGAACCTACTGTCTGTGCTCCTGCCTTCAGATGCGAAGCAGGTGGCAACCACAGAGTTTTTTCAGTAGTGGCACCTTGCTATGGAATGCCCCGTCAGCTGAGGTTAATCTGAAGAAGAGTTGGTTTTTTATACCCAAAGGAATCCCAAAGCAGGTAACAAAGACCTTTCCCTTCCTCTCCCTACAACAGACACCCTGTGATGTAGGTGGGGCTGAAAAAAGCTCTAAAAATTGCTCTGTGAGATCACTTCTAAGAGAACTGTGACTGGCCCAAGGTAAAGCTGCGAATATTTCATTGCAGTAACGTTACAGTCACACCCCCATAAATCGAGTAAATCTGGATTAGTGGGGGTTCGGGGAGCCCAATAGGTGTTGTTACTGACTACAACCAAAGGCCTGGTAGAACAGCTCCTTTCTGCAGGCCCTGCGGAACTGTGGTAGTTCCAACAGGGCCCAGGCCTCTTCTGGGAGCTCATTCTACCAGGTAAGAGTCAGAACAGAGAACACTCTGACCCTGGTTGAGGATAAGTGTGCTTCTTTAAGGTGCCAAGCCAAACTATTTCTGTTCACCGATGCTTTTAATTAAGGGGTTGGTCTTTTAACATTATTTTAGTCTGGAACTTATCTTAAGATCTTAGTGGTCTGTGGGTATGGTCTGTGTTTTTATGCTGGGCTGATTTTTTATTGCTGGTTTTTAATCTTCATCTTTTAATATTTGGTTTCTGGAGAGGCAGCATGTTTTTTTTTAACAAAATAAATCTGAATGATCTATTCCACAATGGAATAGCTGTAAATGAGTATAACGGAATCCTTGCAACAGGAGTGGTGCTCGCTTGTGAGTATTCTGAAAGGTCAAGAGTCTCACACAATATTCATTTTAGCCAATTATAAAGTCCTCCTTCAGTTCAGAGGTTCAGGAAAAAACTAGCACAGATTTTTGCCAACTCTACCATATTTTTACCACATGGGAGATTCATGACATAAACTGGATATAAAAGATTATTTTAAAATGTTTAAAAACTCCACTCATTCATTTTATAACAAGGTTAATTATTTAATATAAGAATTCTGCAGAGCTTTGTAAAAGAATGACAGAATAGCCTGCAGGCACAGTGTATTGATCCATATGGTTAACTGTGCAGAAAATGGTTTAAGTATTCATCTTACTTTCTAAATATCAGTACACAAACAACATTACAATCATGTAGTTTACACTTAAAAAGAAAAAAGGGTATCAAAGTATTAGTTACACGAACCATGAAAGCTTATTAAATTAAATGGATAATAAATATTACAGTTATATATGGGTATAATGTTCCATTAGATGCCCCACCTCAAAAAATACTTCATCCAAGAAAATTTAGTTTATAATTAAAGTTTATTAAAGTTTAATTTATTAAATTTCTATATTGCCTATCCTAGAGACTGGCTCTGGGCAATGTACAACATATTGCAAATACAAGAAATTTTTTTAATAAATTAAAATAGAATTAAAACAATTTAAAATAACAGTAAAATGACTTTGAATAAGCTGTCAGTGGTAAGAATGTCCGGCATCAGCACACCGATGTTCACAGCTGCTGCCATCTAGGTCAAGCCAGGCAGTGGTCCAGATCTCCCATGATCGATGATCAGTAATAGTATATGGGAAAGGTGGGGCCCATTTAGAGCTAAATGTTTCATATTTCAGCAGCCCCAAACAGAAGCCTGGTGGAAGAGCTCCATCTTGTTGGCCTTCAGAACTGTGCCAGCTCGAACAGGGCCCAGATGTGTTCTGAGAGCTCATTCCACCAGGTAGGGACCGGACACAAAATGTGTTGGCCCTAGTTGAGGCCAGGCATACCTCCTTGGGGCCAGGGACCACCAACTGAACATAATGCTCTTTGCAGAGTGTAACGCTCTTTGGGGTGGGGGGACAGATAGAAAGGCGGTCTCTCAGATACTTAAGACCCAGATTGCGAATGACCTCATGGGTAAGAACCAATACCTTAAATTTGATCCAGAATCCAACTGGGAGTCAGTACAGCTGTTGGAGCACAGGTCAAATATGTGCCCTCCAGCGAGCTCTTGAGAGAACCCTGGCAGCCACTTTCCGGACCACTTGCAATTTCCAGAGCAAGGATAAGGGTAGGTCCATATAGTGTGAGTTACAGAAGTCCAGGCTAGAGGCGACTGTCACATAGATGACCGTGCCTAGGTGTTCCAGGATCAGATTGGGCACTAGTAGGGCACATGTTAGAATGCCAGCCAGGCTATTCTTGAGACTTATGTCTCCATAGATAAGGACAAAAAAGTAAAAGAGGTCCAAAAGTATGGCAACAATTAATAAAGCTATTAAAGTTCAAGCATCAAGTCTGTTTTTTTTTTTTTTTTTTTTTTAGAAATTAAAGGTAAAGGTATCCCCTGTGCAAGCACTGGGTCATGTCTGACCCTTCGGGTGATGCCCTCTACCATTTTCATTCAGACTCAATATGGGGTGGTTTGCCAGTGCCTTCCCCAAAGTGCCTTTTAGAAATTAAGTCAAGCCAAAATAAGATTCCGGATTACACACTCTTCAATGTTCATAACACCTTCACCAGTGGTAAACCTCATAGAACATGAAGAAATAGTAATAGCTTCTGATAGTTATTTCCTAATCAATTAACACTTCTAGTATGAAAGTGGCTACCAGCTCTCAAATCTTTCTGGAGACCCTTCTGTCCATTAACAAACTGGAGACCCTATTTGCTAATGGACAAAAGGGTCTCCAGAAAATTTTGACAGCAAGGGTTAAATGGATCAAAGGATGTCCATTGTGGGGAGAGGAAAAAGAAGGTGAATGCAAGCTGCTTTGAGACTCCTTCGGGTAGAGAAATGGCCTGCAAGCCATTTAACCTTTCAGGTTCCCCTACCTCTTCAGAGGAAAGCAAAACAAAAAGGTTAAATGGTTTGTATAGATTTAAACCTAGTAGATGAGCAAAGGGGGTGGTATCCACTGAATGCTGAACCCCACACTGCTCCGTTGTTAGGTTTAAATAGCAAAATCTGAAACTATATTAGTAAGAATACAGTGGTCTTGATGCTGATGTAAGATTTCCCTATTTCTTAACTAGGACATGGCTATCAGATGGATCCCTTCAGACTCATGTACTCAGCTGTATCCTGAATTCCCCATCCCACCACTTTTCATTATTAAGTATAGTGTAGGTTCAAAACATAGTTTAAAGCTAACCAGCGTTAGCATGTGTACAGATATAATATACCATGGTAAGTGGTGAAAAAAGACATGGAATTTTCAGGGGAAGCTGGAAGAGGAAAAGAGGTATAAAATTAAAAGATAAGGAAATAAGTCACCCAACCCTGACTGCTACAGAAGAATAAACTCTATGGTTTCAAGACATATGTAGAGCCATGCACCTGTTTTTCATATTAATCCACCAGCATTATTGCACTGGCTTCAAACATGAATTTCACAATGCAAGACAAAGTAAATGAGGAATGGGAAGGTGACTGTAAGCCGCTTTGAGCCTCCTTCGGGTAGGGAAAAGCAGCATATAAGAACCAACTCTTCTTCTTTCTTCTTTCTTCTTTCTTCTTTCTTCTTTCTTCTTTCTTCTTTCTTCTTTCTTCTTTCTTCTTTCTTCTTTCTTCTTCTTCTTCTTCTTCTTCTAAATAATACAACAAGGTTGTACCATAGAACTTCATGGATTTCCCAAGATTTTAAAGAGTATATATGAACGCAATAGCATTTCCCCATATCCTGAACTATAATTCATGAATTAGATCAGATAATCAGTGGAGGAAATTTAAAACCTTATTCTAAATAATTACCAAGATGATTTTCACATGCTTCCTGAGTAATTTAAAAACATCTATTGCAAATTTAAATTGTTAAAAAATGGTTGTGTGTTCCAGTTGTAACAGAACTTAATGTTTGAGTTTCATTTAGGCAACAGCCATTTAGTGGAAAGCTCACCTACAGGAGAAACGAAGTTTTGTATGTAGCAATACCAAATTATTTATACACAGCAGATGTCAGCTGTCATCTCTGTCAGTTGCATCAGTCTTTCCCCTCCCCCCCCCCCCAGTTCGGGTAAGCTGTCAAGTTTCTAGTTTCTGATGTGTATTTACATCACTCAATGATACTTGACAGTAGTGAAAGGCCACAGAAAACTGCTTATTGATCAGAGCAAAACTAGTTGATGGAACAGATGAGGTTGTATTACTGAATTGTAGCTACACTCAGGTGATGACATTTTGTTCCCCTGTATACAAGCACTTAATGGAATACAACTTCATTATATCATGCCACTAGTGCTTAAAGCACTACACACATCTCATGACTGTTTTGTCTACATAGTGATGAGGACAATCTATTTGTACTGGTATCAAAGTGCTGCTCACCATATTTGCTCATGAATGCTTGCAACCCACCAGTCAACTTGCCAGGATGAATACAGCCAACAGACACTGAAGTCTCAATCTTGTCAAAATCTAATTGAGCTGACCTTTGTTTCATTTTTGTTTTTTAAAGTTGAGTTACAATTTACTAGGCACTCAGCTGAAACTCTTTTACAATGTATTGCCAACTAAGCACATTCACATGGTTGTTTTAATGCCTGGAACTTGTGGATTTGCTGGTAACAATTTTCATACATTCCAGAGCAGAAACTCATGAGGGGAGGTAGTGGCAAAAACAAGTATCTGAAGGAAAGAAAAGGGGAGAAGATTAAGATTATAGAGTGGAGGAAAGTTTTTGCTTATAAGATCTGAGAAGTTATTTTATCTATCCATTTATTTATTTATTTAATTTATCTGCCACTGCTCCTAGCCATCTAGCCTGCAGTAGCTCACAACATTCAATAAAATATAATTCAGTAGTCATAAAATAACAGGAAAAAAACCCACCCCTCTCGAGCCTGCCATCAACTGCCATACAACTAGGGAATGCTGTAGATTGGAATAACGGATGAGGAGGAGCAGATCTTCCCCTACCTGGCCTCAGCCAAAAGCCTGGTGAAAGAGTTCTGTCTTGCCGGCGCTGCAGAAATGAATCAGCTGCCCTTAGCTCTCCCTGGAGTTCATTCTACCAGGCAGAGGCCAAGGCTGAAAAGGCCCTGGCCCTAGTAAAGGCCAGGCATACTTCCTGTGGGCCCGCGGTTTCCAACCTATTCATATCCACAGAGTGTAATGCCCTCTGGGGGACATAGGGAATAAGATGGTCCTTCAAATACATTGGGCCCAAACTGTGAATAACTTGATCCAATATTTAACTAGTTACCAAGGCAGCTGCTTCAGCACTGGCTGTACGTGGACTCTCCATGCTGTTCCAATGAGAACCCTAGCAGCTGCATTTTTCACCTAGCAGCTGTAGTTTCTGGATCAAGGAAGGCCACTTGAAGGGAAGTATAAGTGAGTTATACAAATCTAGTCTGGGGATGACCGATGGTTGGATCACTGTGGCCAGGTGTTCTTGGGGCTGATAGGGCACTAGTAGTAATCTATGTATTAATGACATGTTTTATACTGTCTTTCTGCCAATGCACTCAAGGCAGTTTACAATTCAAAACACTGTGATTAAAAATACAATACAAAAAGAAAAAGGGATGGGGAATAAGAAAGTCAGGTACTGCCTCTTTCATAAAATTACACAGTGAAATTACATTAGGACCATATGGAATGGCTGCATCTGGAGACAATTGTGGGCAGGGAGGAGTGAAGTGATAGCTGATCTCAATTTGCATGTTTTCTCTCTGTGTGTCTCTCTCTCATGAAGCCAACCAGTTCTTAACGGAGATCATTTTGATAGCAGGCATGGGTGCGGGTCAAATGGTCACTATACTCAGCAAGGCCAGTTAAGAAGGTCACTCCACAGAACTTAAAACCATTTCTGTAAATCTTAGAATGCGTTCAATAGCCTCTCCATAATTAACTTTCAAATATAAGCATTTCCCTCTTATTCGCAAAAACAGATAAACCCCTTTTTAAAAGCTGAAACCTTAAAGAGGGGAAAAAATCAGCCTGAGGCAAAGACCTGGTATGGAAATTCTCAATGAATGAAATCTGGCAGAGCTATAAGCTAGTCCAAATAACAGGAAATAAAAGCTCTTAATAATAGCTGTTGTATCTTGAGATATAATGGAGAGATAAGTATTCGCCAGTGTCAACATTTTAATGGCAGCCGTTATAAGGAGCTTCAAGTATGTGTTTATACAGACTTATTTAACAATACACAGGCCTGGAAGGAATTGCAGAGAAATATGCAAAATGTGTTTTTAGCTCTTGTTACTACCCAGAAAAAGGTAAAACTAATTTAAATGTAACAAAAGGTATTGACTTTTATAAACTGGCAAACATAACTACAAACCAATATTTATATCCTGTAGAGATAATAAATTATGCAGATTTTAAAATTAAGTTTACTTATCAGTAAAAACATAAGCTTTCAGTTCCACTCTCTGATGTGGCAATAGCATTTTACCACTCTATACAAATTCCTCTGTCAAAAAAATAATACTGGGAGTATTCACTGTGGGCAAACATCTATTCTCTCAATTATTAATGAATAAAATAATGTTATATTATCAGGAGATGACAAATTCATCAGTGCCACAATTATGAAGTGGCCAGAGCAAGTTGGAGACACCTGCTCTTGCCCCAGCAATTCCAGGAACAAAACTAGGCTGGATCTAAATTATTAATTTCCACTGATGTGTGTGTGTGTGTGTGTGTGTGTGGGGGGGGGTGTTTCCTGGGACTAGCATTTCATGGGGATCAGTGGGCTGCAGTGGGTGTGGGGGAGAGGCAGGACAGTTCCATTGGACTACTGAGGTTTGAATCCCCACCATTAAAGTGTGATGGGTGACCTTTGACTAGTCACACTTTCAGTTTAACCTACTTCACAGGGTTGTTGTGTGAATAAAATAGAAGAGAGCAATGTAATCTCCTTTGGGTCCCCCTCAGGGAGAAAGGCTGATAATGGCAGCAAGATGGTGACTGGGATGGATGCAGGGTGTTAGCTCCGCTGTCTCTGAGCATTTATAGGGTTTCTAGACTCGTTCAATCCCCCGAATATTCTACTAGGAGTAGAGCAGAGACCACGCCCAAGTGACTGGTCTTGACAGGACTCAGAAGAAAAAAGGAAATCACAAGGCACAATGATATAGTAGTCTTCTCTATGTTTATAGGTGCAAAGGTTATAGCATCAAGTCTAAATGGTCAAACATATGATCAAACATAAAGAGTCAACCAAAATGGGATTCTAGGTTAAGTGACCCGCTTTCTGTTTTATCTTCGTCAGTGGTTGCTCTTCCAATATACTGTCACAGTAGTAGTCGTAGTATCACATTGGCAAAATGCTCATAATCGTCTGGGGATTTCATAAAGTGGGACACATTTTCTCTCCTGGCCCTGGCCTGGTGGAAGGAACAGCTGAGAGCCCTGACAGTGTTCTGCAGGGCCTTTGTTTGAGGCCAGGTTGGGGGAAGAAAAGGAGGATTTAGCCCTTCCTCTGGAAAGCCGTATTTCACCCTTTCCAGGCATATAGTTGGTGGGGGAGGCATGTTAGGGCCAGTGTCGGAGGTGGTAGGGGAAGTGTTTGTTTCACTGGTTTTATGTATAGGTTGTGATCTGCAATGAGCCAGCTATGTTGAGAATGATGGGATATAACTGTAAAAAATAAATAAAATAAGTGGCAGCACTTTTGCTGCTTGTCAGGCATCACTGTCTGATTGGTGGATGTTGCAGGACTTGCTATGGGCACTGGCAGAGGGTCATTTGTTGTTATCTCCCCTTGAGGAAAGCTCACAGGGAATGAACTAGTGATGCCATTTTTGGCCACTGCCGCCGCATGACCGCGCTGCCCAACAATTAATCAATTAACAAACAACAACAAATGATTTAACTCCTGACACAGTTCATTCAGGGACACAGGCTGCAAGACATGGGCTAAGAGCTTTTGCTGTTTCCCTGTGGTTTGTATCTCTAACCACACTCAAATACTTGCAACAGGAAGGGAAAGAGAAGTTCAGCTGACAGAAATGCTCCCTAGGTTCACTTCTCTGGTAGAAAAAAGTTGCTACTATGTGTTAAATGCGAACGCTGGCAGGGGCTCATGGGAATTGTAGTCCATGGACATCTGAAGGGCCGCAGTTTGACTACCCATGTAAATGAATACTATTTACTCTGTGTTTATTTCATCTATGTGTGTGCACATTTTTCCAAATATGCCTTAGAAAAGGGTGGTTGACATGGGATCAATTTCAAGCCCTTCTCGGAGACTATTATAGCAGAGGCAAACAACACAGGCATGTATTTGGGTGGTGGTGGTCAGGAAATAATTCTGTAGTGGATGATTTAAAAGATGACCACATCACTACCTAAGCCTTCAAAGGACAGAAACTGACTCTTTGTGACAGGAATATGCGAACTGGGTTAATACCTGAGCTACTGCTCTAAGCATGCCTGTAGCACTATCATTACTTGTTTTCAAAAAGACATTCTAGCTGGAACAATGACTTTACTGTTTTCTTAAGTTAAACTCAGAAGAGCAGGAGTCAAAAGACTTCTAAAGTAAGCAACACCTTGTTGTGATCTCTGTCACCTTGTGGCCAGACTAGCCCCTGTCTTGTCCTCCCTTTTACTGTCATAGCCACCATCTTGGCTAGAATACAGCCCCCTTTTCTCTGCCCCCAAGGCCACCTCCACTGTAGCTTGCTCAATAGCCATGGCAAGTCAGTAAGGACTCATACAGACTTCCTAATATTTAAACAACTTTATTTCTATAAGGCACAAGGCAAAATAAACAACATGGAAGTTACTAATTAGAGACCTATAATTCATGGAAAATATGGTATCCGTTATTTCCGCCTCTTTAGTGAATCTGCAACCATCTTTAGCATCATTCCTCTCTGTCATGCTTCATTACAAAATATACAGGAGACATCATGCCCCTACCAAATTCCAAAACACAATTCCCAAACTCATTCTAAAATGAACTCCAGTTAAAGGAACAGCTCCCTTTTCCAGACCCCAATCCACATATGCTCTGCCCTGTAACCAAAGATATAACAAGAGCAAAACAGGATGGTTTCAAAGTGAATACAGAACAGAACAATAAACCTATACTAAGGCAAACAATAAACCTTATGAAATAAAAATGAGAGCAGTCTCTTCTTGTGTATTCTTTCTTTGCTTTCTTTGCTTGTTCTTTATTTGTCAGGACTTCTACCAGAATGGCATCCTGGTAATGTCCATTTTCAATGGAAAACTACTTTGCTCAGTGAAAAGTCCTAGACATGAATACAAAATAAACCTTACAATATGGTATTGAATATATACCATATATGGTATACCAAAGAGATGGCAACAGTTCAAAACCCAAGGAGCGCCATTCCAGTGTGGTCCCTGGCTCTCAAATGGTGGCATTTTAGGAATGAAATGAGCATGTATTCATTGGTGGTTTCTTGGTATAACACTCCCATGCTTTTTGCATCTTTGCAGGCTGGTATCAGGAGGTCCCCCCTTCAAGGATCGCTGCCTTGTTGTGGCAAGGGGGCTTGCGTAGTTCAGTGAAGCTATGAGCTATACCGTGCAGGGCCACCCAAGACGGACAGGTCATAGCTGAGAGCTCTGACAAAAGGTGATCCACTGGAGAAGGAAATGGCAAACCACTCCAGTATCTTTGCCATGAAAACTCTATGGACAGTTCCAATAGGCATAACGATATGACGCTGGAAGATGAGCCCCTCAGGTCGGAAGGTGTCCAATATGCTACTGGGGATGAGCAGACGGCTAGTACGAGTAGCGCCAGAATGAATGAAGCGGCTGGGCCAAAGCCGAAAGGACGCTCAGTTGTGGAAGTAACTGGTGGCGAAAAGACAGTCCGATGCTGTAAAGATTTTTATTCCATAGGAACCTGGAACGTCAGATCCATGAATCAAGGCAAGCTGGACGTGGTTAAACAAGAAATGAGAAGACTGAACATCGACATTTTAGGAATCAGTGAACTAAAATGGACAGGAATGGGTGAATTTAATTCAGATGACCATCAGGTATACTACTGTGGACAAGAATCTTGCAGAAGAAATGGAGTAGCCTTCATAATCAATAAGAGAGTAGGAAAAGCAGTCTTGGGATACAATCCCCAAAATGACAGAATGATCTCAGTTCAAATCCAAGGCAAACCATTCAACATCACAGTGATCCAGGTCTACGCCCCAACCACTGCTGCTGAAGAGGATGAAGTTGATCAGTTCTATGAAGCCCTACAACACCTTCTAGAAGCAACGCCCCAAAATGATGTGCTTATCATCATGGGGGATTGGAATGCTAAAGTAGGAAGCCAAAAGATAACCGGGATAACAGGCAAGTTTGGCCTTGGAGTACAAAATGAAGCAGGGCACAGGCTGGTAGAATTTTGTCAAGAGAATACAATGGTCATAGCAAACACTCTTTTCCAGCAACCCAAGAGACAACTCTACACATGGACATCACCAGACGGTCAACACAGAAATCAGATTGACTATGTGCTCTGCAGCCAAAGATGGAAAAGTTCTATCAAGTCAACAAAAACAAGACCAGGAGCTGATTGTGGTTCAGATCATGAGCTTCTTGTTGCAAAATTTAGGCTTAAATTGAAGAAAGTAGGGAAAAGCACTAGGCCACTCAGGTATGAACTAAATCATATCCCCGACGAATACACAGTGGAGGTGACAAATAGATTTAAGGAATTAGATCTGATAGACAGAGTGCCTGAAGAACTATGGACGGAGGTTCGCAACATTGTACAAGAGGTAGCAACTAAAACCATCCCAAAGAAAAAGAAATGCAAGAAATCAAAATGGCTGTCTGAGGAAGCTTTACAAATAGCTAAGGAGAGAAGGGAAGTGAAAGGCAAGGGAGAAAGAGAAAGATACACCCAATTGAATGCAGAATTCCAGAGAAAAGCTAGAAGAGATAAGAATGCCTTCTTAAATGAACAGTGCAAACAAATAGAAGAAAACAATAGAATCGGGAGGACCAGAGATCTTTTCAAGAAAATTGGAGATATGAAGAGAACGTTTCATGCAAAGGTGGGTATGATAAGGGACCAAAATGGTAGGGACCTCACAGAAGCAGAAGAGATTAAACAAAGGTGGCAAAATTATACAGAAGAACTATACAAGAGCGAGCTTAACATCCCTGATGACCACAATGGGGTAGTTACTGACCTGGAGCCAGACATCCTGGAATGTGAAGTCAAATGGGCCTTAGGAAGTCTGAGCAACAATAAAGCTAGTGGTAGTGACAGCATTCCAGTTGAACTATTCAAAATCTTAAAGGACGATGCAGTAAAAGTGCTACACTCAATATGCCAGCAAATTTGGAAAACTCAACAATGGCCACAGGATTGGAAAAGGTCAGTTTACATTCCAATCCCAAAGAAGGGCAATGCCAAAGAATGTTCAAACTACCGCACCATTGCACTCATTTCTCATGCTAGCAAAGTTATGCTCAAAATCCTACAAGCTAGGCTCCAGCAATATGTGGACCGAGAACTTCCAGAAGTACAGGCAGGATTTCGAAGAGGCAGAGGAACTAGAGATCAAATTGCTAACATACGCTGGATCATGGAGAAAGCTAGGGAGTACCAGAAGAACGTCTACTTCTGCTTCATTGACTATGCTAAAGCCTTTGATTGTGTGGAGCACAACAAATTGTGGCAAGTTCTTAAAGAGATGGGAATACCAGAGCATCTTATTTGTCTCTTGAGAAATTTATATGCAGGTCAAGAAGCAACAGTGAGAACTGAACATGGAATCACTGACTGGTTCAAAATTGAGAAAGGAGTTCGGCAAGGCTGTATACTGTCGCCTTGCCTATTTAACTTGTATGCAGAGCACATCATGAGAAATACGGGATTAGAGGAGTCACAAATTGGGATCAAGATTGCAGGGAGAAATATCAACAACCTCAGATATGCAGATGATACCACTCTAATGGCAGAAAGTGAAGAGGAACTAAAGAGCCTGTTGATGCGGGTGAAGGAGGAGAGTGCAAAAGTTGGCTTGAAACTCAACATCAAGAAAACAAAGATCATGGCATCCGGCCCTCTCAATTCCTGGCAAATAGAAGGGGAAGAAATGGAGATAGTGACAGATTTTATTTTCCTGGGCTCCAAGATCACTGCAGATGGGGACTGCAGCAAAGAAATTAAAAGACGCTTGCTCCTGGGGAGGAAAGCTATGGCAAATCTAGAGAGCATCCTAAAAAGCAGAGACATCACCCTGCCAACAAAAGTGCGTTTAGTCAAGGCTATGGTCTTCCCAGTTGCAATGTATGGCTGCGAAAGTTGGACCATAAGGAAGGCCGAGCGTCAAAGAATTGAGGCTTTTGAACTCTGGTGCTGGAGAAGACTCTTGCGAGTCCCTTGGACTGCAAGGCGAACAAACCGGTCAGTCCTAGAGGAGATCAGCCCTGACTGCTCTTTAGAAGGCCAGATCCTGAAGATGAAACTCAAATACTTTGGCCACCTCATGAGAAGGAAGGACTCCCTGGAGAAGAGCCTAATGCTGGGAGCGATCGAGGGCAAAAGAAGAAGGGGACGACAGAGAATGAGGTGGCTGGATGGAGTCACTGAAGCAGTAGGTGCAAACTTAAATGGACTCCGGGGAATGGTAGAGGACAGGAAGGCCTGGAGGATCATTGTCCATGGGGTCGCGATGGGTCGGACACGACTTCGCACATAACAACAACAACAACAACAATCAGGAGGTTGGCAACCTTAGGTCTAGCAGCAACCTATGGATGACTTGCTACCACCTGACTTGCAAGACTGAACTAGGCCTGGCTGCTTGCTACCGTTCAACAGTAATTATCCTCAGAAAACTAGTGCTATGTAATGGGTTGAGCTTCAGAGTATATTAGTTGTACTCAGAACAACTAATCAGTATGGACAAAACCCTGAAACTGGAATACACCTCTTTAGACCCAAGTTCTCTAGACTTGATTAGGAATATGCTGTACTCGGTTGGTGCTGGCCCAGTGGCCCTCTCAACAGTTAAAGGCATTCTGGATATATCCCAAAAATATATGGGCTGAGCCAGCCTCTGGTCTGGCCACCACTGAAAAAGTGGAGAATTTTTACAGATTTGTATGAGTTTGGAGGAACAATACAATCACCTCCATTTGCCAGACATTCGCTGCAAGGAAAGGCATCATCTCAAAGCTGCTTTATGGGAGAAGTCACTGGGAGTCTCCCAGTGCATGTTTCCCTCAAAAAAGGAGCAGGCCTCTTTGGGGAAAGAGGAATTTAATTCCTGTTTCTGAAATGCCCAAATTTCATACAGCTAATACCCTAGTTTGGACTTTATTCCTAAATTTGTGTCAGAGTTCCACATGTCACAACATATTGTTACCAGTGTAATTCCCTGATCCACAATCCTCAGCAGAACAGGCATTGCATGTATCTTTACATGTGTATGCCACATCTTAGTGAATGCCATTCTGATTGTGGTTGTCACGCAAGGCAGGTATTGATTACCCATTTCCCCTGAAAGCACACTCAATGAGAACCCAGGCATTTGTAGAGGCCTTCCAATGTAACCCCAACATCAGAGATCAGCAGAGCATCAGTTACAGGTAAGTGCAAACTCATTTTCTTCTTCTTACCTGGCATATTCTTTACTCATATGCTATCAGTTGTAGTCCCTCTCACTGTTTTCTAAAAAATTAATGACTGGGCTTGGATCATCTCATATTTCTGACCAAAAGATTGTGACTTTGCAGTCATCCGCCTCAGTCTTTCTGTTTGGTGTAGTGGTTAGGAGTGCTGACTTCTAATCTGGCATGCTGGGTTCGATTCTGCGCTCCCCCACATGCAACCAGCTGGGTGACCTTGGGCTCGCCACGGCACTGATAAAACTGTTCTGACTGGGCAGTGATATCAGCGCTCTCTTAGCCTCACCCACCCCACAGGGTATCTGTTGTGGAGAGAGGAATGGGAAGGCGACTGTAAACCGCTTTGAGCCTCCTTCGGGTAGGGAAAAGCGGCATATAAGAACCAAATCTTCTTCTTCTTCTTCTTCTTCTACCTCTAGAACTTAGAGGTAAACTAGAACCTGAGAAATTATTGAGTTCTAGAAATATGGTTTCTGCATGAGACATTTCTAGTACATCACATATACAGAAATTCACAAGGACTTTATAAGGTGCATTGAATTAACAAGCTCCATAATGGAGATGAACATATGAACCTGCCTTACATTGAGTCATGCCACAGGTTCATCTAGCTCAGGTCTGTCTAATTTAACTAGGAGCCACTTTCTAATGTTTTAGGCAGAGAAAGATCTTCAGCACCTGCTAGCAGAGATCCTTTAATTAGGGACTGAATAAGGAGCATGCTGGATAAAAAAATAAATATATGGTTTACGACAGAATTACTATCCTTCCCCTAATGTTATTAACTAGATGTATAAATATTCTCTTGATATTTCATAACAATATCATATAACTACTCTGAGCCTATCCAATAAAGGAAGAAGAAAATAAACGCAATGGGTTATATTGGAGAGAGGTACTGGTTAACCAATACACAGAAATTATATTCACAGCCAGCATGTGCCTTGGCATACGCAGAAGCTATGGATTTGAGCTCCCCCCCCCCACTCCAGTCTGAACCACTGTGTCAAGGAGATTAATGCAACTGTGTCAAGAAAGAGGAAGATTTGAATTTTTCAACAGACAATAACAAAAGAAGCTGGAGAAGCCTCAGGAGAAAGGGAGGGGGGGGAACTATGATTCAGCTAAACCACTGAAAATACACAAAAGATGCACACACCAAGCAGAAACAGAAAAGAAGCCAGTATGATATGGTAATAAAATTAACGTCAAAATGATTTGTAAAACTAGACCAATTGGTCAGAAAAGACAAAGTTATAGTTATGTTACTGTCAAAATGTTACCCACTTGCTGTTTGAAGGGAAGCAAAATTAGGAAGCAAAACAAGATGAAAATGATTATCATCACATTGACAGTTTAGTTTACCAACAAGAACCAAAACATTGTCTGCAGTAAAAATCGACCATTGATCTACAGTATCTTCCTGTTTTTTGAAACTAAAAATAATTTCTAGCTTTCCCAAAGCTTTGTGTAAAGAAGTAATTCATTTAAAAATACTGTGAACACATCTACTTTTTTGCTTTTCTAAGCACAATTTTGTTCTCTCCTTCAACTTTCCTTTAATATGCAACTTTCTAAATTTAATTTTAAAATGTCATGCCAGACTTAAAGTACACAGTGACCCCTACTGTTACATATGATGGGTATCCAAATAAATGCAATTACAAGTTGCCTAATCTAGTGGTTTTGTTCATTGTAATTGCAAACAAGTTTCATTTGGAGATGAATTTATGGTACCTTATAGTTCCAGTCTATAGCATAATAATAATGTAACATTTCCCACTCAAAAAATATTCTTCTCTGTATTTCCAATTATTGTCACCTTTGCCCCCTCATATACCTACAGTTTGAACTACAACAAATGCCTCATAGGGCCGACAATAGGGATGAATTAAATTAACATGCAAGGTGGAAGAGTCAATGGATCATATTTCTACAAAATCACCAGTGACATATTTCAGCAAGGCTAATGTCTGTCCTATTCCTAATCTACAAATCCTATTCTCACACCATTGTTTGCTCCATACTCCTCTCTTACTTACTTGCCTTGATTAGCAAGATG
The DNA here is from genome assembly GCF_049243985.1 of Paroedura picta. Taxonomy (NCBI): domain Eukaryota; kingdom Metazoa; phylum Chordata; class Lepidosauria; order Squamata; family Gekkonidae; genus Paroedura; species Paroedura picta. The sequence goes on along the minus strand of NC_135375.1, from coordinate 55,344,626 downwards.
TGAAATTCGGTGATGGGAGAACTTTTGCCATATCTGACAAATGTTTATTGCAAAAAAAAAGGATGTTGCCATTAACTGGAAATGGACAAACAGAATGATTTACATTTGCACCAGTGTTTAAGTACAATACCAGCTGTTTCTTCACATTTACAGGCTCATGTCTAATATTTTGAAAATAACAATTAAGAAGTAAACAACAACAACAACAACAATTACACTATAAGATACCAAAAATATCCATAACTTTTTCAAGAATTGAGGGTCTGTCCTATAGCCTAAACCCATTTTTATTTTATTCATAATTTATTTGTATACGCTACTCCCAGCCATGTAGATCAGATCACAAACAATGCAATTACTGAATGTACATAATGTCAATGCATATGTATGAAATATATAAGAGAAAAACAGTGCATGAAAATTAAGTTAAATTAATAGTCATCATTTCATTTCTATACATGAATGTTCTTATCACAGTAATACTGATACAGGTCATTTACATGAGAACATTGTTGCCTTGTTGCTCTGCTCTCCATGCTGGTGGGCAGGAGGTGAGCAGCAACAGAACACAATCTACTGCCTAATTTTCTTCCCATTCCTGTTTGAAAGAGGCAACAGCAACATGCAAATTTTAGGAAGCATGGACATGGTATAGCGGCTCATAATGTGGGGCACTCTTTTGTCTACATTAAACTACATCTAAGTCTCCTTTAGCGTATACTCATAGAAGCAGAGAGTTGGAAGGGGCCATACAGGCCATCTAGTCCAACTCCCTACTCAATGCAGGTTCAGCCTAATCAACCTAATAAAATACTGAATTACGCTAATGACAAATTTCTGAAGCCCATATTAACAGGATGGAGAGCTGCTTTTAGGCAGATGTAAATGGAAAGGAAAATCCATTGTTGAATGTGAATCCCTCCCTGGGACTGGTTAGAGGTATGTGATAAAGATGAGTATCATCCACATAGACAACCCAACCCATGTCTCAGACAACCTCATCATGTAGAATTGATAAGCATCAGAAATGAGATGGAACCTTGTGGAACCCCGCAGGACAAATACCTTATGAAACCTACCCTCTAGGTAGGACCAGAATCATTGCAAAACAACACCTCTCAATCTCAACCTAGAAAGGTAGTCCAGAAAGATACCATAATTGATGGGACTGAAAACCACTGAAACATCCAGGAAAATCAATAGAATTACACTCCATCTGTCCATCTCCTGGCACAAGAACATAAAAGACACCATGTCAGATTGGGCCAGTTGCCCAACCAATCCAACATTCTTTATCACACACTGGCCAGAACCCTGGTTCCAATCAGGAGGTCCACCAGCAGGGCCAAACTTCTAAAAGTCCTCTCAAGTACCAAGAATACAGAGCATCACTGCCCCAGACAAAATGTTCCATCTATATGTTGTGGCTAATAGCCACTGATGGATCTCTGCTCCATATGTATATCCAGTCTCCTCTTGAAGCTGTCTATGCATGGCCACCACAATTTTCTGCGACAATGAATTCATCACTCTTTGGGTGAAGAAATACTTCCTTTTATCTGTTCATTAATTTTATGGAGTACACACAAGCTCTTCTATTGTGAGAAAGGGAGAAAGATACTTCTATTTCTACCTTCTGTATCCTATCCATAATTTTGTAAACCACTATCATGTCACCCCTCAGTTTTTGTTTCTCCAAGCTAAACAGGCCTAACCTTTCTTCATAGGAAAGGTGTTCCATCCCATTAATTATTTTAGTTGCCAATTTCTGCACCTTTTTCAATGCTATATTATCTTTTTTGAAGTGCAGTGACCAGAACTGTACACAGTATTCCAAATGAGGCGACACTATAGAATTATTCAAAGTATTATGATACTGGCTGATTTGTTTTCAAGCCCCTTCCTAATAATCCCCACCATAGCATTTGCCTTTTTTAATGCAGTTGCACACTGAGTTAACATTTTCAGTGAGTTATCTACTGTAACTCCAAGAGTGAGGGGTGGTATATAAATTAAATGCATAAATTATTAAAATAAAATTTCTCTCACTGCATTTGCCCACACTGAACCTCATTAGCCACACTAATGTACACTCGATCATCTTTGACAAATCTCCTTAGGCATCTACCAGAGCAACCACAGCCAAAACCAAACTGGAAAGGACTGAACAATGGTTCATCCAGGAATTCTTGAACTGGTCTAGCTCCCACCCATTCGATCATCTTGTCCAAGAACAGAACATTTGAGGATGGTCAATAATTACTGAAATCACTTTAGGTAGGCTTTTGTTCTCTAAATTTTGGATCAATGGATTAAGACTGTTGTCAACATTTTGTCCACTCTGAAAATTTAACTAGTCACTGACATTCTGAATTAATAACTGAAAAACATGATCCTACGTCATTGACACAACTATTTTATAGCAGCATTCATTCAAGTGCATTTTGACTGAGCTACTATTCAAAGTGTAAGGACTACCTATAGTGTAGGACTGTATACTACATAAACTTTCAAACTACTATCAACATGGAAAATATGTACACACATCTGCATTTATGAAATGGGAGCTGATAGGAGGAGATCCTGTATGAGAAGCAGTATGCATGGCAGGAAGAGACAAAGATGTGGCCGTGGTACTGAAACTTTAGCTCTGGTTTCATCTGCACTGCAAAAAATTTTTTCCACATAATATATAAAACTTTGGTTAATCACCAAACAGTTGCTAGGCATACATGCACATGTGTTCATTATGTAGGGGATAAAACCAACAAAGAGTCATATTTGCTGCAGGGGTGCTCCAAGTTACTCCGCTGTCAGAGATGCCCTAAGGAAAAGTCAAAAGACACGGTCTCTGTTTGAACCTTCCCTGCATGTATTCCATTGGGGGGGGGGGGTTACAGTGATGAATATTAATATGGACTCTTTTTATTTTAAAAAAATCCTCTGCAGTTTAAATATTAATATATCTATTTCCCCCTTAATGTTCAACAACAACTAGAAGTCTAGTATTTTTCAAGAACTCACTCATATGTCTCTAGAGAAATCCTTGTTAATCAACAGTAGCTCAAAAACAAGAGTATATGCTCCGGCAGCTTTTAGCTACAGACTTCTGAATGTTTCTTGTATAAAATCACTAACATTAACACCTTTAGGGTAATCGATTGGTGTCAACAGGACTTCTAAAGAGCTATGCTGCAGGCTCCAACATCAAAGAAGTAATCAATTAAGGGAGTCAGTTAAAAAAATGATGTAAAGATCAGAGTTGTCAGTGGCAAAATAATCTTATCTAGTGGTGTCAAAAGTATAGCAAAATATGCCATTTATTTCATCATGCTGCTGAATTAATTTTCTAAGGCAACTACATATCCAGTATCAAAAAATTTTAATGTTCTTGATTTTCTGAATATTAAAATATTGACTTTATGTTCTGTTAGTGCTCCAGCGTGTGAGAAAGACCTTTGTTTTACTCAGTGCAGATGAGAAGATGAATAAAATCACAATGACACACTAATATGGGGAGTTTACCTAGTAAGGTATATACAATTTAATCCAAGACAAGTAGATATTTTTATTCAGCCAATTATAAGGGGTTGTTTTAATTTTTAAAAAGTATCAGCTTATGCAGCTTCACCTATTATCACTTAATTTAACTGTCCAGTACTTTTACTACTTGGGAAACATAAAATAACAAGTAGAAGCTTATCTGCATTGTAACAGAAGATAACAAAATATTCACAAGAAGGGAAGGTCTGTATTTCAAAAATGCGATTAATGATTAAGCAAGTCTTGAAATTGCCTTAGAAGATTTGTCATTGCTGCCAATATCAGATTTTGCAAAACAACACAAGACCCCCTGCTTATTTCTTCTAAAATATTTTTTGTCTAGGTATCACCAGACTAGGTAACTACTACCATATTACATGCAACAGAGAGAGGCAACAAGCAGTACAGACTCTAGTGCATTCTTTACTCTCAAAAGCAGACCATCAGAATCTATTAAAATTACCTTAAACTGATAGCACCAGAGACATGACAAATCACAGGCCAAGAGTCAGATACCAAGGAATGTGTATCAGGGCCTTGAGGCCAGGCCCATTTGCAAGCAAATGATATTGTGTAGACCTGGCATGCTCAGTGCATGACAAACTGATGCAATTTCAGTACTGTCGGAGAAACTGGGTGAGATTTCTCTGATGCCGGCTAGGGTTAGCTTAGAGAATTGTGCAGAGTTCCCAGATTTGAATCATTTGGGGCCTGCAAGGGCGTCACTTGACAAGTCACAAATAATTACACTACATTCTTTCTATTGTACTCTATTATTTTGCCCTTCTTATCTCTAGGCTTTGAACACTTGTGAACAAGCAAGGTCGCCTCTATTTTGACCACAACACAACAAAACATTGTTCTTTGCTGATATGATAAATAAAACAAAGGCCAGGGGGACCAACCATTTTTATCAAATCTATTTTCCACTTTTATAAGCAAAAGCAACTTTGCTTGTTGAACTTGTTAGAAGAGTTGAGGCTAGAAATCTGTGCAAGTTCATGAGCTCTTCACTTAAGGTTATGTAGTTATCTGGTCACTGTAAAAAGAGGTTTTAGAAACAGGGCATTAAGTTCATAGCCTTTAGCAGGAAAAGTTATTTACAGATTATTTTAGCTCTCCCCCCCTTTCAAATGAGGGAGTTTTGACAATGTAGTCTACAAATAGCAGAAAATAGATTGAGTCTGCTTATTCCTGGAAATATACTGGCAACATAAAAGCAATCTGTTCAGTGGGCATCATGAAACTTATATTTTCTATAAACAACAGAAAAAAGTATTATGTATTATATGAGCCTCTTGTGCCACAGGGTGGTAAGGCAGCTGACATGCTGTCTGAAGCTCTGACCAGGAGGCTGGGAATTTGATCCCAGCAGCCAGCTCAAGGTTGACTCAGCCTTCCATCCTTTCGAGATTAGTAAAATAAGTACCCAGCTTTCTGGGGGATAAAATGGTAATGACTGAGGAAGGGAATGGCAAACCACCCTGTATTGAGTCTGCCAAGAAAGCGCTAGAGGGCATCACCCCAAGGGTCAGATATGACTCGGTGCTTGAACAGGGGATACCTTTATTATGTATTATATATATGAATAAAAAGGGGAGGAGAAAGAAAGTGGCATCTCTAAGTTTTAGCCCACAATAATTGAACAGTTTAATAATTAAACTCAATACGTCTATCTTTAAACTGCCTGTGGCGCCGCGGACTAAATAAAAGAGTAAGGGCTGTGTGGGAGGAGTTAGGGCGGGCTCTGTCCGGGATAAAAACTCAGAGGAGCGAATCAGGAGCCGCAAAGCGGCTCCTGATTCACTCCTCCGAGTGGCACTCCAGGGCCAAATGTCCAATTGGGAGGCGCGCGAAGCCCGTCTCCCGGACGCCGCGCCTCCAACTCGCCAGTCCTCCCGAACAGCCATCCTTGCCGGATGTCTGCCAGGGAGGACGCTTGCCACACGCCGCTCCGGTCTGGGGAACCTGCTTCCCCGCCGAGCGACTGCCCTTCGCCTATGACCTACCTGCGAATGCCTCCGATGCCGACTACCGCGGTCATCCGCCCTTCCCACCCCCACCCCGGACGTCCGTTGCCCGCCAGCGCCACCGGTCGCGACCTCCCCCCCATTCCCACTCCCCACTTCGCCGCGCACCCCGGATGCCCCTCCCTGCCCTCCACCCCCCATCCACAGACACTTCCACAGACCCCTGCCAGCACCCCATGGGAAGCCATGCCACCTGCTAGCGCCCATTGTATTCACACTACAATGGGCCTTATTCCTAGTTTTTGAATAAACAACTTTACTATTTTTCTACATCTATTGAATTCTCTAACATGGTTAATAGAGGGAAAATGTAACTTGCAAGCTCAGTGGCAAAGCTTCTGATTTGCATGCAAAAGGTGTAAGGTTGCCAGACCCCTTCTGGTGGAGATGGGGTGCTCTGCCTCCAGGCCCCACAGTACTTTTGAAATAGTCAGTAGTACAGAGCTCCCATTATGGGCATAAGAACAAAGAGAAAATGGTGCTTCCACACAGCACTGTCTTGTGATCTCAGCAACTTCTTTATTTATAACCTATTTTTCTTTGAACTATGTGTGCTTCACCTTTTTACAAACCTATAATTTTCATTTCTTTGTTCTCCTTATCAGTGGAATAGACTTAGAAGCTGTTTCTGATACTAGTCAATTACAGTACTACATTTACTGCATGAGACTAGTAGGGAAAGCAGCTACAGTTAAGAATAGGGATGTGCACATAAAACTTGGGTTTTTAAAATTTGGGTTGATTTGACCTGAATCAATTTGGTATATCTCAAATCACTCCAATCCTAATATCAAAATAGGGATTCAGTTTACGAAATTGATTTGGCTTCATTATAACCTACGGGGACGTTAAAGTCTATGGGAAATCTAGCTTGTTTCTCACTTCTATTCATGGGCTGATGGGGCAGGGGTTCAGTAGAGGCACCAAATTTGTAATGCGGCTGCTGAAGCCTCTCCTTAAAAAAACCCCCTAATATTTCAAAACGATTGCGTGGGCACCCAACAAGGGTAGATCCTCTTTTCTTTTCTTTTTTCATTTGTAAAGTATTTATTTGTATGAATTGTGAAAACGAGTCCAAACCAATATTCATAACGGTCCTCCTCATGTATTACATTCAACATAAAATTACTTATCTCATCTCTATCTCTATTTTCAATATAAATTGCTTACTATTTCACCTGAATCTAAATAAGCTACAATAAAAATTCTTGTTTACAACCACTCTTCCTTCTAACCCTGACTCTGATCAAAGTAACTAAGTTTTGCAAAATATATTATAGATTGACTTACATAAACATGCTTAATGTGTGTATCTCTGATTGTCAAAGTCTTATATCTTAATTGTCATTCTTTGTACATTATTACTTGGCTTGGTAATCTAGGAACCACTTCCATTGTTCAAAGAATTTTCCTTCTCCATATCCGTTCACTAAGGTCGTCAGCCTAGCCATTTTGGCCATTTCTACCATTTCTACCCAGCTTGCTGGGGGGTAAACGGTAATGACTGGGGAAGGCACTGGCAAACCACCCCGTATTGAGTCTGCCATGAAAACGCTAGAGGGCGTCACCCCAAGGGTCAGACATGACTCGGTGCTTGCACAGGGGATACCTTTACCTTTACTTTACCATCTTTTCTTGCCACATTCCCAGCATAGGGATTTCTTTGGTCTTCCATCTCCTGGCAATTACAATCCTCGCCGCGGTTGTGGCGTAGAAAAATAACACATACATTTGTGGTTTAAGATTATTTGACATAAAGCTTAACAAAAAATACTCCGCTTCCATATTAAACTTAAGACCCAGCATTTTTTCTATTTCCTGATGTACTTTTTTCCAAAAGCTATATATAACAGGGCATCTCCACCATACATGGAAAAATGACCCCACTTTTTTGCTGCATTTCCAACATCTATCACTGTTCTTTTTAGACATTTTTGCCAGGGCCTTAGGGGTTATATGCCAGCGATAAAACATTTTGTACCAGTTTTCTTTTGTTGATTGGCTCCTGGTTACTTTGTTCACCTTTGACCACATGCTCTCCCAAGTTTCCATGGTGATTGTCTTTTGGAGGTTTTCCATCCACTTGATCATGCAGTTTTTTACCACTTCCGATTCGGTCTCATATTTTTAAAGTATTCTGTATATGTTACCTTGCAGGTGTGGTTTTTGTTGTATGATGACCTCTTCAAACTCTGTCACTTGCGTTCTTATATCCTCCTTTGTTTTGAAGTCTTTTTTATATATAAATTTTAAGGTGCCCCCATTCTTGACTGTTTCCTATAGACAAAAGATAGTGAGGCAATACAAGCCCAGCAGCATGTCCCAGACAATCTCTGCAAAGAAATGAAAGGCTGAGGGGGGGGGGTGGACTTTTGCAAGACCAGTTTAGCAGCAGTATCAGTGCAATACAGCCCATCAGAACTAGTGCCACTGTGGCAGGGCAATCCCAACATGACCAAGTTAACACCATAGAATCTCTGAAGTAGAAACTGAGGGAGAGGAGGCATTTCTGCTGGGACAGCAGAATCGCTGCAGTCAATGAATGTACTATTACCCAGTGGCCAGCAGAAAAACCCTGTGCCAGCCAACTAGTGCCAAGCAGCAGAACTCCGTGTCTCCTTATGACAAATGCCAGCTTAATGGGGCTGTAGCACAAAAGCCATTATACTGCAAATTTGGAGCCTGCCTCAAATCCTTCCCCCACCAGACCACTGAATAGCAGGCTAGATTTCCTATTGACTTTAATGAACCCATAGATTATAATAGAGCCAAATTAATGCAGGTTTTAGTGGTTTGGTTCATGATTTGAATGGTAGAATTACAGCTCGGCTTAGAAAAGATCAAAAAAAAAAACATACACCCTGATTCAGTGGGATCACCTCTTCCCCTATGCCTCTCAGAGGAGCCTATACTCAAGCATGCAGAATCTGCTCAAGATCCCTGACCCCAGTGAAATGAAACTGGCCTCAACATGAGTGAGGGCTTTCTCCACCCTGGTGCTGGCCTGGTGGAATGCTCTTCCAAGTGAGAGCAGGACCCTGCAGGATTTAAAATAGTTCTGCAGAGCTGTTCCACTAGACCTATGGTTGAGGCCAACAGAAATACCAACAGATTCAAATGGGTAGCCGTGTTGGTCTGAAGCAGCACAATAAAATCAGAGTCCAGTAGCACCTTTAAGACCAACAAAGATTTAGTCAGAGCCTGAGCTTTCGAGTGCAAGCACTCTCTGATTTTATAGAAATACCAACAATCACAGACCTCCCTTCATAGACAATAACCATCTGGATACAATATAACTAATTCCATTCAGCACTTCATTTCCTCTCCCACCAGAGGAGTTTTAAGATAGATTAATTTTAATACTAATGTTTTAATGTGTTTTTAATTGCTTAGTTGTTTGGATCAATGTTGTAAGCCACCCTGAGCCCTCAGGGAATGGTGGCATAGAAATGTGGAAAATAAATAAATAAATAAATAAATCATTTTTTACTCGTTTGAACCAAATCATATGCCCCGTAGTTAAGAACGAGGAATAGCTCTTTCCTGCCATCTCCAGTAGTTTTTATTGGGTCAGTCCCAGGCTAGTGCTGTGATATAAACAATGGAAGATTTCTCTACTGTAACTATTTCCTGTGCATATCAAAGTCATTGCCTTGAAATAATAAAAAACCTGATTCAAAACCAATTCTGGGTGCATCTCTTATTGACAGTTTGGTGAGTTTGTAGAGGTACTATTTTAATAGTAGAAGTATTATGTTATTCTCTATTTACAATTTTCGTATTAATTTGCAGTAAGAAAAGAGCTGGACTTAACAATATGGTTTTGCTTGAAAATGCAGGCAATTTAATTTCAGTACAACTCTATTTGAGAGAAACAGAGTGGACAATTTAGATACATATATTTTCCCTGTGATCAAAGTAAGCTGGACAATGAACAAGAGTTCAATAATATGAAAAGAGCTTCAGCTCTATGGCATTATGGCCAGAAGGGTCTTCCAGTTCTCTTTATCAGCCAAATCTCCTAGCCAAAATGCCAATCAACATCTTGCTAGAGAAATCACAAAAGACTGCAGGTGGCAGAGGATCTACCTTTGTAAGTTTCTTCAAGGCAATCCTTTTGATAGAAGAGGCACTTGCCATTTAAAACTATACTAAAATTCTATTATAGCTGTGTAGTTTAGTTTTTTAATAAAATATAGTTTATTTTCCACTGTAGAGCTTGATATAATGATGATGATGATGATGATGATAAATTTTTATAGCTCACCCTTCTCAACAGACTTGGGGTGGGTAACATCAGTAAAACAACAATAAATATAAGACATATTATACTGCTTAAAATGAAATAATTAGGCTTTAAAATCATTAAAACATAATTTGAACCTTTTTGGTTTGAATTATGTTGTTGTTGTTTTTTACCTCACACTTTTTTACTGCTGTGGTTAGTTGGTGTTTTGATTGATAGAGGTAGGTGGGTTTTTGAATAAGGAGGCCAGCATCTTAATGATGTAATTTCCTGGTCACAACCACAGGCCTGGTAGAACAAGCTCTGTCATACAGGCCCCTCTAGAACTGTATGAAGTCCTGGAGGGCCCTGATCTCACTTGGGAGTGTTCTACCAGGCTGTCAAGGCCAGTTTTATTTCTTTCAGGCCAGGGAACCTGAGCAGATTCTTAATGATCTCCTGGGGAAGTGGAAGAGGCCATCCTGCAGATACAATAGCCCCAGATGATTTAGGTCTTCAAAAGTAAGTATCAGTACTTTGTATCTGATTTGGTCTCCAATTTGGAGCCAGCACTGCTGGGAGAGCTGTGTGTGTATGTATTATGTTTCAGTTCTCATACTACAACACAATGACAACAATTAAAGAATATACTACTGTTCTTTACCAGATCAGATATCATCTTTTCCAGGGTTGGAAAAATCTGAAGCAAATTTACAATTTGATCTCTAGTGGCTCTTCTGAATCTAGCTTGAACATGGCATTTCTCATTTCGTATATAGTGACAGTCTTATTTAGGATTTGGAGCATCACTTTATTTGTGCAAGAAATTAATATGATGGTATGATAGCCACTGCAGTCTTTGAAAACTTCTTTTTTCAGGACCTGGAATGTAGGTTATTTCTAGTCTGAAGCTCGTTGTTTAGTTTTCCATATTTGTTGGCATATTTAAGATTTTGGAAGATGCTATTTCTGTGGCTTGAGTGATTACTCCTGGTGATTTGTTTCTCCCAATGGCTTGAGTGTAGCTTTGATTTCCTACAATTGCAGGTTCTTCTTCAAAAGATTCTTCTTGGAAGAAACCTGTCAACTTTCATCTCTTCTATATAGTTCTTCAGTATATTGCTCCTATCTTTTCTTTATTTTATCCCATTCAGTTAGCATATTTCTGTGGTGATCTTTCAGCATCCCTTGGTGTGATTTAAATTTCCTTTTGATTTCTTATATATTGTGGAACAAGAACAGTGGCAAGAGTAAAAATTGTTGTTGTTACGTGCGAAGTCGTGTCTGACCCATTGCGACCCCATGGACAATGATCCTCCAGGCTTTCCTGTCCTCTACCATTCCCCGAAGTTTGCACTTATTGCTTCAGTGACTCCATCCAGCCACCTCATTCTCTGTCGTCCCCTTCTTCTTTTGCCCTCGATCGCTCCCAGCATTAGGCTCTTCTCCAGGGAGTCCTTCCTTCTCATCAGGTGGCCAAAGTATTTGAGTTTCATCTTCAGGATCTGGCCTTCTAAGGAGCAGTCAGGACTGGTTTGTTCGCCTTGCAGTCCAAGGGATTCGCAAGAGTCTTCTCCAGCACCAGAGTTCAAAAGCCTCAATTCTTTGACGCTCAGCCTTCCTTATGGTCCAACTTTCACAGCCATACATTGCAACTGGGAAGACTATAGCCTTGACTAGATGCACTTTTGTTGGCAGGGTGATGACTCTGCTTTTTAGGATGCTGTCTAGATTTGCCATAGCTTTCCTCCCCAGGAGCAAGTGTCTTTTAATTTCTTTGCTATAGTCCCCATCTGCAGTGATCTTGGAGCCCAGGAAAATAAAATCTGTCACTCCCTCCATTTCTTCCCCATCTATTTGCCAGGAATTGAGAGGGCAAGAGTAAAAATACTGTGTGTTAAATCTTAAAATGTCCACAATTAATTCGTTCACTGTGGCAATTCAATGTCAATAACACATTTTTATAGTTCTATCCAAAATCCAGATACATGAGTTTAGGACAGCAATCAATTCCTATGTTGATATACTTTTGAAATATGCCAGTGGAAAGTCTTAGCACAACCACTATTTTTATGTAGAAATGGGATGCATTGGGGCATGCTGCAGGCACAATGGGATTTTGCTTCCTGTCATCAGCCATATGCATACCCTTAATGTAGAATCAACCCAAAACTTGGATAGTTCACATCCATCCTAGTCGTGTTTGTGTGGCGGGGAAATCTTGCTACCATAGTCCCAAGTACTGGAGCGGTTTAGGATAGTAAAAAAGCCTGCAGCCAATTGCAGTCCTCAAGACAAGCAAATCATGATCCTTCCCAAGCACTAGCTAAACCTCAGCAAGGACATCCAAAGTTCAGAGTGCATTTAGGGCTAGCAAGAAAAGATGATGTTAAAAATTGCTGTTGGACAATAGCATGACAGTTTTCTGGGGAAACTTGAATCTGACATCAGTCTTCTCTGGATTCCAAGAGATGTGTAGCATCACTTCCAGATTTTCCCTGTGACTAATGTCATTACTGGGTGGGACCCCCATGTTTTCTCCACACACACACCAGGAGCAGCCTGGGGGAGCTATTTGCCCAACTGAGGTTGGTATGTGTTCTGGTGAGCCATAGTTTACATTTTCATAATGAGGCAAATATGAAAATGGCAAGGAGAAGAGTCTAAGCCTGCTTTTTCTGTGTACAGTGGTCACAATCTGAATTGAGCCCATGCATTTCCAGAAAGTGCAGATCTTCAGAACATGCCTCTCCATCCAATCCAGAGACATTCCTAGGGAAAATGTAATACGGACAGCAAAAACAACCAACAACCAGCTGCACTATTGGTATTCAGGAGGGCCTTTTACACAGATGATAGGGTAGTGCTGTAATGAAATGGTTCAGAAAGGTGTTTGACAAACAAACAGGACTATACTAAATTCTGTCTGTTGTTATAAGTATGCTCCTACTGTGTAATCTCTGCATCATTTAACATGTCATGTTTAAATACTTATGCTTTGTTTTAGGTTTGTTTCAATTCTGCTTCAGATTTCTGTTTGGTTCTCAGATTTCTGCAGTTCAAATATTATTGCACCATTTCTTGGATGTCCCATCCAGTTGATTTAATTTATATTATGTAAACTGATGAGTTCCAGTCAGAAAATCAGATTATAAATAACATGAGTACTTGTACAGATTTAGACAGCATTCCATATACAAACTAAGACAAACTATAACAAGTAAATTATTTTTGTATTATCAGCTGAGCCGTGTTGGTCTGAAGCAGCACAACAAAACAAAATCAGAGTACAGTGGCATCTTTGTTGGTCTTAAAGGTGCCACTGGACTCTGATTTTGTTTTGTTGTGCAGCTGAGTTTTGTGATGGTATCCAGTGGGGCCCTAAATTTTAGCAAAGCCACATCTTTATGAATGGCAGTTCTGTCACAAAATTCCACCCTAATTTTATACATTATAAATTATAACACACAAACGATAAAACACACAACTCCACCTATACTATTCAAGGGTCTGAGATTAACTTTTAAAGCCTTTGGAGCCAGTATATCTTAAGGATTCGCCTATGAACTACTCCAGTTGTCTTTAGGAGACTTGATTCAGGCACAACACAAGAAATCACTTTCTTGGTTGTGGCACAGAACAAAACTGTGGAAATTTCTCCTCAAAGAGATTGATCTGTCTCCTTCTACTGTTGACTTTTACCAGTAGGTAAAGACTTTGTTGTTTTGCTTGGTGTTCCCACACTATCCTGCATTGGTCCTCATCATTGTTCATTTGCTGCTGTGTTTATGTTTTATTAAACAGCTTTAAATATTTTATAAATGTTTATTTGTATTTTAAATGCTATTTCAATGTTTTGACTGTTCACTGCCTTGGGAACACTAAACTGAGTAACAAGATAGCAAACATCCTTCATCTGCAGATACAAGAAAAATATGATTTTGAATCTATAAAACCATAAACATCCAGTTTTAAATCCCATTTCTCCAGTCCTGCAGTGTGATGGCTACCAAGGATCATGAAGAAGCTCAGTTTGGGCTGGTTTAAGCTTTAAAGAGGAACAGGGGGCGCACTAAGGCAAAATGAAAAAGAAAGAAATGTTACATAAGATTCTTTTCCTTTTGCAACATTTGGTTCAAGCTTTGCAAAGTCAAGTTCATGGCAAGTCAACTAGCATGGACTTTCCAATAACTTTGAAGCCATTTGGGGAGGTAAATTGCAGTTAGTGAATAGATACATTTCTAAACAGACTTCACCATTCTATCAAGATGTTTACCAAACTTCAAAGTGAATTTACAAGCAAGCGGGGACTGGAAATTTCTCTGAGTTTGGTGTAACTGGCTTATTCCTGAGCCATTCCATAGACTCCTGTAACTGCAGCAATACAAGAAAAAGAGGACTAATGTTGAAGCACAGAATGAACAAAATGAAGAAAGGATATGTTTTTAAGCCCAGTACAATTAGTTCAGTATACAGAATGCCCAGCAGAATTCAGTACAACTGTGGCAGTGCAAATGGAAAAGGACTGATCTCTCAAAATACAGTGTCAAAGGAAATCCAAGTGGGGAGGGGTTCTGTAAACTCTGTAGCAGAAAATGGGAATGCAAAGGAATTTTAACAAAGGGGTGGCAGGGCTCTTGAAACTCACAAGAGTTTTTTGCAAGTTATAAGAGCCTCAAGGAAACCCACAGAAGGGGGAGAGGGAGGACCTTCTGAATCTGTGCATGCCATTTGTCTAGAAAGCACTTTCCTGAGGGTACCTTCTTTGAGGAGCTATAAGTTAGATCTCATAAATCCAATCCTTACCAAATGTGGAAGGCAGGTGGAGTCAGCCAGAGACCACCTGTGAGTTTGCTGTCTCTAAAACACTAGATGAGTACATTCTATTGGGTCCAGACCTCACAAACAAAAACTGGTTTATTTGACACCTAAAAGATCATGACAGTCCATGGTTTGCAAACTGGCATGCCACAAGCTGCAAAGCACAAACTGAACCACATTTCCCCAGTTTGTGCCCATCCCTAGTGATATCAGTTCATTTTGTGTAAACTGTGAGCATAGACAAGTTTAAAACAGATTTTCATTAAATGTGAAAAATGACAGGAAAACTTTGAAGGAGGGTCATACGATTTATATTTGGTATCATAATATTAAATAATCCTACCTAATCAATATCAGCTTTTTGGATATTATTTACCTTAGATCTATAACGAAGTCTTCTCTAGCTTATGATCCAGATATTGCCACCTCATCCTACCACATACTATGACCACCTGTTTCCATATATTCAGATTTTGAAATATATTAACAACAAGACTGAATCCTCAGTGGAGAAGGCCTAGTGTGTATTGTATGTTGTCTTACAGTACAGCCCCAAGCATAATTACTCTGAATTTCAATGGATTAGAATAGTGTGATATTGTTATCATGGAATTGCAAGAGACAATACAAGCCATCTAGTTCAACCCCCTACACAATGCAGGATCAGCCTAAAAACATCCATAATAAGTATCTTACCAGCCACTGCTTAAAGACTGCCCAGTGAGGGGGGACTCACTACAGCCTTATGCAACTGACTACTCTGAAATTCCCCACCCTGATATCTATGATACTGTCCCACATGTAGTTTAAAACCATTACTGTGGGTCCAAACCACTGCTGCCAACAGGAACTGCTCCGTACCCTCCTCCAAGTGACATTCTTTCAGATACTTAAAGACAGCAATCATGTCTCCTTTCAACCTCCTCTTTTCCAGGGTGAGCATTCCCAAGTCCCTCAAGCCTTTCCTCACAGGACTTGATTACACTGATAGCCTTTCTTAAACAACAACATTTTCAGTTTGAGAAGAGATAGTCATCCCACCATATAGAAAACTGTCAGGTTTACTTCCATCATGTATTTTTGTGAATGGTAAAGCTCCAGCACACATGAAGGAAACTTCCAAAGAACATAAAGGATGACAGATCCTGGAAGAAATTACAGGAAACTTCCAAGATTTCAATGGTAAGTTCTCATCTACGAATGATCAGTGCTAAAAATTCAACACAGGAATACAGTATAAAAGATGACTAGTTGAATTTACAGGAAATACAACACAGGAATACAGTATAAGAGATGACTAGTAAAAATTACAGGAAACTTCCAAGATTTCAAAAGTGAGTTCTCACTGATGAATGATCAGTGCTAAAAATACAGTACAGGAAGTGGAGCTTTCAGGCAGGGTATACTGAATATACAATTTTATGCTACTGTATGGATTTTATGCAGCAAGAAGGTTATCATCCAATACAAAAGTATTCAATGCATTACAACTTCTTTATTTTCTTGCTGTTAAGCTGTAGAGACTTCACTGATTAGTGTTTCAATCTGTTCCACAATATTTCTGGTAAGGTCTAGGAGGAGCTGGTTTCACTTAGTGCTTAACACCCACTCAGGGCAGCTCTCCCACCCGAGTGCCTCTTCCTCCAACCGGCTGTCTGTCCAGCAGCCAGCAAATTGCCTTCTGCCCCCCCCCCGACCACCCCGCCCGAGGCTCAGAGGCTAAATATGCCTGCTGCATTAGGGCTGTCACTGCTGGTGAGTTTCCTTTCTCAAGGGCCTCCAGCCTGCAGCCTTTCCAGGTCCTGGGGGGGGGAGGGAGAGGCCATCCACAGAGTTCTTCCCCCCTTGCCCCCAATCTAGCACCCATTGCATTCCTGAATGCAACGGGCTTTATTCCTAGTAAGTTAATAAAACTTTATGTTTTAATAAGGTCTGGCTTTCTTGTGCACATCCATCCTCAAGGACTCATGAATGTGGGCCTATAAAGCAAAAACCCAAGGGGACCCAGCGAGAGTCTCTGACAAGAATATTTATGTATCCTATCAGTTGCACACACATTGATTCTTTAAAGCAGTGGTCCCCAACCTTTTTCGGGCCCAGAACTGGGGGGGGGGAGAGGGTGGCGTGGGCACCGGTGCACCAGCAGTGCGGCACTTGCTGCGCCAGGTCATGGGAGCGCCATGCTGAGGGGGGAGGAAGGCGCACCCTGCTGGCGTGCCAGCACACATGCCTCCTGCCCGTTGCGGCCCAGGACCGAGGGTTCCACAGCCCGGTACCGGTCCACGGCCAGGGGTTTGGCCAGGGACAAGAAGGCCGGGGGGGGGTTGGGGAAGACTGCTTTAAAGAATTATAATAGCGTTTTTTACCCTCTTCCATCAGGTGGTCTCTAGGATCCAATCAGTGTTCTTTTTTGTGGAACTTTCCACAGGAAGTTGGCAACTGCTCCCTTCCCATCTGGTTATACAACTGAGAACAAGTTCCTATGATTAATCAATTACCACATTCTTGAAAGAGATGAACACCTGTAAGATGGACTAGGCTTCCTAATATTCATGTAAACCCATGAAGAGAGTATGGGGGGGCTTGGTGTCACAGTTCTGGGCAGATGCATCAAAGATATTTCAATGTGGAGAGCATTATCTTATTCCATTGTTCACCCTCATTTTAGTTTCTGCAGTGCAGTGTATTCTGTCTTGCTACTAAGTTGTCAGACTGGCTCACAGACTTTTAAACCTTAGTACTGAAGTAAGATGGGGAAAATGCTTTGTGGCAGCACTGCTACCTTAAAATACTTGTTTCTTGCAGTTGCACAGGTAAGTCATGCAAAGCTTAAAAGTTGGGCTGCATTCAAATGAAGTGTCTTGCAAAATTGGATATAACTGGATAGTTCTGCCTGATTTGCCAAGTGTTGGATGGGGCATGATTGGAACATAAACAAAAAGAAAGTGAATTTATTCCCATACTGCAACAGGATACTCTTTTAGCTGCAATGACGGAACAGATTTAAAAGGAAGTTAAGAGATGGTATTTATTAACATAAGAATGAATAGTTTTTATAAGCAAGAAAGACTACTGCCTTAAAACCAAAATCGTATCATATCTTTATAAATCCTACTACTTCAAAAAGCAAGGAATGGCTAGTATTTAAAACTGTAATTAGGAACACTATGAGATCATCAGTCAAATATGCCCTTTGCTCCTCAGTCTATTTAAACATGTGTCACCTTGACCTGTAACATACCAATGGACCATTTCTGGGTCAATATAAATCAAGTGTATGCTAATTTATTCAGCTGGTGTCCAAAGATCTGAATCAACATTAGAAATCTAACTAGTACTTGCTATTCTGTTATTGACAAAAGAAGCATATTTAAATGATAACAACTGCTTATGGGTGTCATTTTGAAGCTAAATTGTTCCCCAAGGATAGCTTCACAAAGTGCCTACATTTAAAGGTCATTCATTGCTAAATTATGAACAACTGTTGCATTTATAAGCAGACTCAATAGTTTGGAGATCCAGTCATCAATTTAAAGTGGCAACTAAAAGTTTAACAGTTGGCTGGTATTATATGAAGGAAAAAAACCCTGTATGAACATAAAGTCATTTATTAGCTTCCTTTCTTCCTTATGGAGCTCAAGGTGGAGAGAGATATATTTTATTTTATGTATGCTGTTTTACATACTGTATATACAAACACATACAGTACATAAAATAGCATACATAAAATACATAACCAAAGTTTAAAATCACAGTTTAGAACTGCTTTAATTAAATTCTGACCCAAATAAAATGTCTTCTGTTTCCTCCTAAAAATCAAATGGGAGAGGGCCAGGTGCACCTTCCTGCGGAGCTTGTTTCATAATCTTGGGGCTGTCACAAAAAGGTCCTCTCCTGCGTTCCCATCAAATGAGCTTTTTTGAAGCATGAACCAGTCAGAAGAAGCCCTATGTTCTTAATCTGAAGATAGGCTTTCAGGTATCCCGGATCCAAAGCCATCCTGGGCATTAAGGGTAAAAACCAACACCCCAAGCTAGGCTTGTTAGTAGATACACTCTTAATGGGTAGCCTCAGCCAAAGTATACTGCAATATTAATTGCTGGTTTACAATAAGCCACATATCTGAAACTTGATCTTTTGTTATTATGATATTGGAGGGGCCTACTTTGTGAATGGGAAATCAGATTCAAATAGAATGGTCCTGGGATTTGGAATAGTGGAAGACAGAAAGAGACATACAAGTGGAAACAGAAACTGGAATTAATCTTGTAAAGTCTAATCATCTCCTTAGCCCAGCCTTTACCTTTTTTACTGTTGAGAAACCCCTGAGACATTAGTCAGGCTTCTAGAAACCCCAGAAGTGACACGATTGTGAAGAATCTAGTAGCTCTGTACACGCCCACCCAGGGCCCCTCCTCTTTCCACTCCCTCCAGGCCAATCATTGGCCATTTTGGGAAGGAGGGGAACAGGTCAACATGACCATATATGGTCATATCACCCAATAAATGTTTATATATAAATATATAAAATTAACTCCCACTCATTCAGAAAACCCCTCCAGGGCTATCAAGAAAACCTGGTTGAGAAACCCTGCCTTAACCAAAGTTCATCAGCTAGGGAAGAAGTGTCATGGGATAAACAAACACTCAATATGCTTAAGACAGAAACCATACCTTATTTCAAGGTCTGAATATAATTTGTGCTTCTACTTTCCTTTCTTTATACAACAGTTTTATAATACTGAAGGTAAAGGTAAAGGTATCCCCTGTGCAAATACTGGGTCATGTCTGACCCTTGGGGTGACACCCTCTAGCATTTTCATGGCAGACTCAATACGGGGTAGTTTGCCAGGGACTTCCCCAGTCATTACCGTTTACCCCCCAGCAAGCTGGGTACTCATTTTACCGACCTCGGAAGGATGGAAGGCTGAGTCAACCTTGAGCCGGCTGTTGGGATTGAACTCCCAGCCTCATGGGCAGAGCTTTCAGACAACATTTCTGCTGCCTTACCACTCTCCGCCACAAGAAGCTCATTTTATAATACTACCTGTGAACTATTCATTCTAAGAAGCTAAAACGGAATGTAAAGGAAGGTACTGCCTTATATAATAGGGAACTATTCATCAGCCAAACCAAATTTCCTACTTTTCAACTTCTGTTCTTATTTTGGCCTAGTTCAGAGATAATAAATTTACATTTACATTATGAAGGGGGGTACTTACATGACTGAATAACAAACATTTCCTGCTTACTGAAAATTGGTGCACAGGGAAAGAGATTTGGATAAACCTTTCCCCTTGACATGGCAGGGATTTTATTATTTTTGTTTTTAAGAGGGCTATTAAACCATATGAGCTCCCACCTACTCTGAAGGAAAGTCCAGACAGAGATTTACCACTGAGATCTCAGAGTCATCCTGCATGTTACTAAATAGAACGAGCAAGCACTGTTTGTTTCCCCATCTTCCTTCATAATTTTGTTTGCTTGTTTGTTTATTTATTTTGTGATTTATTTCCCGCCACTCCCCAAAGGCTTGTGGTGGGTTACAAGTGTCAGATAAAATATTTAAAAACTCAATTAAAACCCCTGACAAAAAACCATAAAATACAACAATATCAACAGTATAGAATGAAGATATGCCGGAAACATCGTCCCATCCCTAACATCCCCAGCAATACCTCTAGGGGGGGAGGGGAAGGGTGAGGAGGGGAAGGAACTGCATGAACTCAAACATTATCATTTCACCTGTGATGAGATCACAACTGATGACATTTATAATTACTGATGAATCTCTTTACAGGTGAAGTCTTCACACCTTCATTTCTGCTTTCCCTGCAGCAGTTTGTAAATTATGCAGGGCTTTTGAGGATGTTTAAGATCTTTACTTTGTTGCTCACAGCAATAACTATCACCACTTTATAATTTCATTTTTCAGTATTACTAAATTACTGTTTTGTTTTGACTTCACATTATTTACCTAAAAATATGATATCCCACCTTTCAAATAGAGATTAGTATCCAAGGCAGGTTCCTATACACCAAGAAAACAATCAGAATAAGTAAAACAACATTTTAAAAATTAAGTGCATGTGACAAAAAAATCCAATTATAATACTGTCAATGGATAAATGAAAGTTTCCAGACTGAGTCTGGCAAGAAGGTTCTATAATAGTGAGGACCACTACTGAGAAGACCCAACAGCTACAGGTACCCAGAACAGACCTTCAGCTGAGGAAACAACAGATTTGTGTTTGTAAAGAAGAAATAGCCGAGAAGTTATTTACAGATTGCTGTAGTTAACATGCAACAAAATTCTTCTTTGCCTTATACTGAATCTATCTCAGTTAATGTCTGCCTTTTTAAAATCTTATGCAGCAGGAAGTAACTAGATCAGGTCACTGCCAATCTTGCTACATTTAGAAGACTGCAACAAAACTCCGAACAGTATAAACACCACCATTTTCAGAGAAGTTTGAAGACTACTTTCAAGATATGTCTTCTTCACAAATGTACAACTAATCCGTAATACTAACTAAAATATGTACAGCTGTACTGGATACATTGAGCCCAACATCTTTTCACATAAAGGCCAATCAGATGCTCTAGAACAGCCTTTCTCATCTTTTTTAGCACTGCAAAACCCCTGAAACATTATTCAAGCTTCAAGAAATTCCAGATCATGCAAAATATGGGTGGGAAGCATAGCTGTTTACCTGCCCACCTGGGGCCCCTTCCCCTCCCCTCCCCCTCCCCCTCCCCCTCCCCCTCCAGGCCCATCATTAGCCATTTGGGGGGCCAGCAGGTCAACATGACCATATCCGGTCATGTCACCCAATAATTAATTAACACCCACCCATTCAGAAAACCCTTCCAGGGCCATCAAGAAACTTTTAAAAGGAAACCTTAGTAAGAAAAACACTCTGCACATTCAACTAAGTCCCTGCTCATGGAATGGGTCTTTCCCTCTTGGCGACCACCCCACATGCTCAGAGATAACCAGTACGAAGTGGAAGGGCCTTCCTGAACAACTTCAACAAGCCCAGGAACAAGAACTGAACCAAGGCTGCTACAATGTAGCACACAACCCTGCTAGCTAGAATGTAGCTCACCACAGGCCGGTAAACAGGAATGGACGACCAAGCAGAGCACTCGCGGGCACCGAACACACTTGCCTCGCTGCCTTGTCTGTTGAGAGGCTGCCGAGGCAACTACAACCATGCCCATCGCTCCTCCGCTACGGTGCGATTTGACAAGGATGGTGCTTCCCCTTCAGCACCCGCAGCAGGCACGCGACGCTTCATGCCGGGCAGCACCATCCTCTCCTTCTACCCACCACTCACCGTATAGCCCCTCTCCAGCTCGCTCTCCTCGTAGCGAAACGAGGGGATGAAAACCTCCATGGTAAGAGCCGCAGGAGCGCGGACCCCGGCTGGAACCGCCACGCAAAGGGGGAGAAAAGGGGACCAGGGACGCCCCGGGCGCAGGGTGCGCTGCTGGTCGGGGGACTTGACGGTCCCGAGCCACTCACAGCCTGACAGAAGCAGCCATCTGCAAGGACAAATCATGTGACTGGCGGGGACCAACCTTTTCCTATCTCTATGGGAACCACCGCCTCGCCTTCTGCTTTCACGTGATCCTTGCTCCAGAGCCTGGGAAAGGCCGGACCCGGGGCGGGAGGGAGAGCGCGTAGGACGGTAGAGAACAGAGACCGCGGGGGGGGGGGGGGGAGGGGAGAAACCGCGCCAACCTGGCCTCGCGCGACAAACAGGTTGACCGTGACAACTGAAATGCTTTCTCCTAATAATCTAACATCTGGGCGGACGTTGCAGGCTACCGGGCAGAAATGAGCAGTTATTGCGTCCAGCAATGATCGACCCCCACGTTAAGCTTCCCGCATTTCCTATGAAGCCTGTATTTGCCACGACTCCCCTTCCATCGTCAACTGCCCCGTCTCCCTTTCTCTAGCAAACGTGTAAGGCATGTTCCAAATAATCAAGGCTTGAGAGCAGGCGACACCCCCTGTTGACGTCAGCGTCGAAGCCCAGCTGGTTCATAGCTGCTGCCAGATAGTTGCAGCTATTAGCAGAAACAGTGCCCGGTTTCCGGCTGACTTCAGCAGAACGCAGCCAACGTTTTCCTTGTTCTTTGCTATCAGCAGTTGGACTTCCCTAGACCCCGTAAAGTCCAGCTCCCAGTCCAAAGGGCAGCGCTAGGAGATAACTTCAGTGGAATGGAGACTCTCTTGCCACTTCCAAGTATTTTTCAAGTAATTCAATCATTGTTTCTCCTCCAAGCATAGAAAAGCCTCATCGCTTTTGAAAAGTTCAAATAGATTCAAGTCGTGAAGTTCTAGTATCCAGCCTTAAGTCCATTCATAATGTTAAATTCAAATAAGAATTATAACTGGTCAGCACATGAGAAAAATGAGGAACTGGGGCTGCAACCTCTGGTATATGGAGTTGTGGCATTACAGTTCTTCTGCAAACTACAAAGGAGTTTCCTTGAAGGAAACATCAGGTTCATGGTGTCTATGGCATCATATTCCTGCTGAGCTGCTTTCTCTCCCCAAAAATCCCCTCCAAATCTCCAGGAATTTCTCAAGCTGCTGTTGTAGCTCTCATTACCCCATTGTGCATCGGTCACTTCTAGAATGGCTTTTTATAAGTTGTTTTAAGTAAGTTGTTTACAACAATCCTGTTGCTGAGTCTTTCCAGAGCACCAGATAAGTATTTTATACCACTCTACCCCATGACCTCTGTCTAATTTATTGCAATTTGGGTACTATTTCTGTTCTCAAAGGATTCACAGTTGAAGTAATATCTTTCAGAATTATACAAATACAATAAAAAGGACAGAGAACATTTATATTCTGTTTTCCTAAATTTACCACTATAATTTTACATTTACAAATCTCAATCTATCACTATAAATTTGTTATCCTACAAAGATACTACATGGTTTCTGATTAGTTGTTGGCTGTAACAGCCGGCCTTGGCTACCCCTCCAAGGTGCCTGAAGACCAATCCATTTTAATGGAATTAGTCAAGTAAGCATCTAATACTTGTTACAATGGCTACAGCATGATTAAAACCTGGTTTACATTATCCAGCTCAAAAAATGCTTAATTTTTCACCATAGTGACACAAGTACTTAACTCAGTTTCTTTCTACGCGGGTTTCAGTCATAAAATCATAGAATAATAGAGTTGGAAGGGACCTCATGGGTCATCTAGTCCAACCCACCGCACTATGCAGGACACTCACAATCCTATCACTCATCCACTGTAACCTGCCACCCCCTTGAACCTTCACAGAATCAGCCTGTCCGTCAGATGGCTAGCCAGCCTCTGTTTAAAAATTTCCAAAGATGAAGAACCTACCACCTCCCGAAGAAGGCTGTTCCACTGAGAAACCACTCTGTCAGGAATTTTTTCCTGGGGTTTAGACAGAATTAATTTCATCCCATTGGTTCTGGTCCGTTCCCCTGGGGCAAGAGAGAACAACTCTGCTCCATCCTCTACATGAAGCCTTTTAAATACTTGAAGATGGTTATCAGATCCCCTCTCAGTTGTCTCCTATCTAGGCTAAACAGACCAAGCTCCCCCAACCTTTCTTCATACGTCTTGGTCTCCAAACCCCTCACCATCTTTGTTGCCCTCCTCTGGACATGTTCCAGTTTGTCAACATCCCTCTTCAACTGGGATGCCCAAAACTGAACACAGTACTCCAAGCGAGGCCGAACCAGAGCAGAGTAAAGTGGTACCATCACCTCCCGTGATCGGGACACGATACTCTGTTTGATACAGCCCAAAATTTGCCTTTTTAACCACTTAGTCACACTGCTGACTCATGTTCAATGTATGGTCTACTAAGACTCCTAAATCCTTTTCGCACATGCTACTGCCAAGACAAGTCTCCCCCATCTTATATTGGTGTATTTGGTTTTTCCTACCTAAATGCAGAACTTTACATTTGTCCCTATTGAACTTCATTTTATTCAGTTTAGCCCACTTCTCGGGCCTATTAAGATCATCCTGTATTCTGATTCTGTCTTCTGTTGTGTTTGCTACCCCTCACAGTTTAGTATCTGCCAGTTTGGAGTAGTGGTTAGGAGTGCGGACTTCGAATCTGGCATGCCAGGTTCAATTCTGTGCTCCACCACATGCAACCAGCTGGGTGACCTTGGGCTCGCCACGGCACTAATAAAACTGTTCTGACCGGGCAGTGATAACAGGGCTCTCTCAGCCTCATCCACCCCACAGGGTGTCTGTTGTGGGGAGAGGAATGGGAAGGCAACTGAAAGCCGCTTTGAGCCTCCTTCAGGTAGGGAAAAGCGGCATATAAGAACCAACTCTTCTTCTTCTTCTTCTTCTTCTTCTATCATCTGCAAATTTAATAAGTACCCCCTCTAGTCATAGCAGTTCAGAATGGTAATCCCTACATTTTTTCTAAGAGAACTAAGGGAGAAGTCCTAAGTAGGTCGATTCAGAACTCCAATTTTATTCAGTATGGCCTTATATTTCTCCCCTTCACTGGATTAATCCAATTTTAAATCCAGTGATAGCCACATGTAAGGCTGAATATCAGAACACTGATCTTTTTAAAAATATTGATTCAGCATTGATACAAAGTTTCTATTTTGAAATTAAACTTGTACCCTGCAAGTTCTGCTTTGGCATGCAATCAGATCTTTAGGAAATTGTATCCAAAGAATATCAATACTTGTATGGATTTTCTTGAGAGAACATGAATTGCCATTGCCAAAAATGCTTGCAAGAAAGCCCCAAGGGCATCGTAATGTAGTGCATATCCATAGAGAGGAGAAAGTGTTAGGAGACTCCCTAGCATCCCTTAGTACACATGTTCATATCATGAGCCAAAGAGTGCAGATTTCTAGCCAAAGCACCTTATGAGCTTAACTTTTAATGAGCAAATTCATCCTTGACCACTCAACTGGCATAGATACAAAACAGTCCAGGTGTGTCTTCAGCACTGTTTTCAGCATGTCTCATCTCATGGCCCAAAACTGAGCACCGTATATCTTTGTTTTAAATTCCTAGAATTAAAATTTTAATTTAAAAATTTGACTGATTAACCATTAGAAAAAAGCCAGTCTTCAACTAAGAATGATTCTTAGTTATTTACTGTTCACTTGCCTTTATCTGGGAAAATGTTGTCCCCAAAGCACCTATGCACTCCCCATACAGAGTGTTCCATCTATACCTTATGGTTAATAGTCACTGAGGAGCCTCTGCTCCATATGTTTATCCAATCCCCTCTCAGAGCTGTCTATGCTTATAGCTGCCATCACTTCCACATGTTAATTACTCTTTGGCTGAAAGTAGAAAGCTATGTATTGAACACCTACTACCATCTCAAAGAGAACTAAGTAGTTCTGTGACAGGCCGTTTCAGTCAAATGACCAGATCCACGCAGCTTCCAATGATTTTTAAACCATAAGTCTTCCCCCTCAGTTACCAGCTGTTCAAAAGGTAGCAAGTGTATAGTTCTAGGGATCTCTGCTGTGAGGTAAGTTATATGGTTAGCAAATAGAATATGGAGAGACAGAAGATTCTTTATTTACAAGTTAGTTCCCAAGAACAGGTAAGCAGCATGGGTCTCCAAGTAGACAAAGGAGAAATCTGGCAGAGGCTACTTATGGCTCTGGAGAGTGATTTCAGGCATAGACTGGCTTTTCTTGAATAGTCACTAGATTGGATTCTCACATGCAGGATTCCAGCCACACCAGTTTTCCCTTTCCCAAGAGTCAGAGTAAATGGCACAAGGTCTGCTCATTAACAGAGACAGGCCTAACAATTGGGCACCCTTCTCTTTCTCAGAGTTAGAACTAAACTATTCTGCCACACTACCAAGCAAAGCTACCGTCTATTCTAAGCTCTCACTGCTCTCTCCCTGAGGCTGAACTGAACTGAACTCCTGCTGTGTTTCCTGCCAACAGTCCATACCCTTCCTAAAAATGATTGGATGCTGGAGCAGTACTCCGTCAGACTCAGCTGAGTGACTGTTTCATTCTCCTTTAAGGGCAGAAAAACATCGTCTTTAAGGGCAGTAGCACTACTTCCTCATCCCTATCAAAGTTATACATACTACTTCCCTACAAGCAACCATTAGTATTTTCACCCCAGTGTGAAATTTCAGTTTTGACAAGGACAGAAAAGAAAATTCCAGCTTACAGTTGCTGTAACCAGCGCCCCTTTGAGCAGGCACTGAGCCAAGGGAAGCTATTTACTAACAAGTAAACCACCCCCGTATTGAGTCTGCCATGAAAACGCTAGAGGGTGTCACCCCAAGGGTCAGACATGACTCGGTGCTTGCACAGGGGATACCTTTACCTTTTTAAAGTCAATTACATATTCTTAATATAGGGCAGTACTACTATGGAATATTGGTTGGTGTAGTATGCATATGTTCTAAGCTTGGTGCCAACCCAAATACTAATCAGAACTCCCTTTCCACCCTGGATAAACACAGGAACAAGAATAGGTGGCAAGAATGTATTTTGCAGCAGATAATGTAATTTGACAGATACCTTTACCCTACACACAGATACCATGTAGCTTTTAAATGCCCTACTTTGAATCAAATATCCTTTCCAAGGCCTATTATGCACGGCCACTGAAACGGCGGCATGGAGAACGCAGAGGAGGAAGATGCGAAGCAAGCCGCTTACGCACGGGACGGAACGCAACGGCGGCAAAACCCAGAGTATCCGATTATGCACGCGGCTACTCCGGAGCCGCTTCTGGTTGTGTCCTGGTCCCAGGAAGCTCCACTTTTTTCCGAATCTCACTAACGCGGCTTTTTCGGCGGCATACATTGACTCTACACCCAGTTGCTGCCTGCAGCATGCATAATTGGTGATTTTAGCTGCCGCCATTCCACCCCGAATGCGGGCCTTCCACTCCGTGCATAATGGGCCCAATTCTGGCCCTCCAACTCCATCCCTTCCATCTTGCATATGCCATGGTCCCAATCTACTGCTCCAGTTGATTACAAGCAGGGTGGCTAGAGGGTGGGAATTTATCGGGAGCAAAGAAAGAGCTAGGTTGCCATTGTTGGCATACACTGGAAGTGATGTCATCACATTCTCATTAGTGTGGAGACACTCTGGTGTTTTGGCAAAAATTCCATGGCAGAAATAATTTTTGCCATAAAGTTTTTGCTTAATTTCCAGAATTCCCCTGTCATTTGTGACAGATGACATCACTCCAGTTATGTGCTGGTGACACAAGCCTACAGCTCCTTTTGTTGCCAGTGAGTTGTCTACCAACCAGCTGATTGACACTTTGGGTGGGGGAGCCTCAGAGTGGACCTCAGCAGGGGCTAGCAAAACCTCCTTGGCCTTTATGCTGTTTTGGCCTTCCAGGATAAGTAGATGGCTACTATGTGAAACATATACTGGACTAGATGAGTACAAATGGATTCCTACATGTTTAACTACAAAGTAAAATTCTTTGATAAAAATGTGGGTTACATTACATAGAACAGTTAATTTCTAAAAAGCTTTACCACAAATAGAAATCCTTCATGTAGGAGAAGGAGATTGTGCACATGTCTAAACTTCCTTTGCTGGATAAATGACTACTTTGATACTTAGAATCAATTACTAAGGTATGTATCCTATGAACAAGTTCCATGCAACTACAATAATCTGAGCCATGTAACACACTTCCTCTTCCACTACAGTTTGTGCATGGCTCCTTTGAAAATTGCTGAGCTTTCACGAATGGGATCTTTAATGAAAGGAGATGCGTGCTTCATGGGAGAGACAATTTACCTTGTGTGTTTCACATTCATAGGAGCTGAGCCCAAATTTCATATAGCCCACTTTTGAAAGTGAAAACATAAGATGAAAATACCTACCTTTTCTGTGGCAGATTAAAGCTTTTGTACTACCACAAAGTTTTTGAAGCTGAAGATTTTCAAACTGTTGCTTTTCCTCAAATCACTGGCAATAAGTGAGGGGGAAAAATCAAGGCATGAGAAATTGTTACAATTGCAAACCATTTTAAGGAAACAAATTAACTCAGTATAACCATGGTGGTCAACTGATGCAATTGAGAAGCCAAGCCAATAAGTAAATTAATATCCGATTTTCAATCCTACAGGCTTAAAATGCAACTGTTGAGCCTCATTAATTCATCTCATTATTCAAGTCGAAAAATCAGCTCTTACTGCATCCGATTCATTCATCTTGATTGTCATTTTGTTGACAGTGTCGGCAGCCTTGTTCACCATCCTCAATATTCCCACTCCACTCAGAGCCTGGGTGTTAACTGCTCTCGGCAGCTGGAATTGAATGACAAATAAGGGCAAACAAACCGGTTAAAAGGCTGGAGGTTTAACTGGGCACCGAAGGGACTGAAAAGGATGTAGTGTTTTCTTCCCTCTCATATATTTCAATATAGTGGAACCTAATTTCTCAAGTTTACTACTTTTACATTCTCAAAGGAAAACTTAAAAAAATAGACTTTCAATTTGCCTTTCTTCTGTGCCTTTACATTTAGATGGAACACAGAGACCATTTGTCACAAGTTGTTACACTACCACCAAATGCTTTAACTGGCCATCTGTAGCCCAACAACAGCAACAGCAACACAGGCTTCAGGAATGATGTCCTGCTGCATGGTCAGAGTTATAGTGCAGCAGCATAGCAACACATGCATGATATAAAATACTTTATATAAACAATCATAACGCCTCTTGCCACTGAAATCTACAACTGTGCTCCACAGCAATATTTCACTAACAATTTCAGTCTCAAAAGCTATGACTATTATGTAGCTGCATGTTTCAGTGATTGCCATTTACCTCCCCAGGACTCAAAAATCTCTTCAATCTAGCTGGATAGAAAGAATGCCAATCTAGGTCTTCATGCCTATCACCTGACTTTGGAAATTGCTCCAGAATCCAAACACTGAGGAGGGCAAGCCAGTTCTCCCTCCTGGTCTGTGTGGAAGTGGTTGTGGTACATCAGATCAACTGCCGCACAAGGAAGCTGTAGACAGGGGACAAAAATTAATGTAATCACAGTCGTGGCTGTGAAAGCTCCACCTTCTTAACAGAAAGAAAGTGAAAGATTTGAGCTAATTAAGTGTGGTATCTTGGAATAATTACATTGTTATATGATTTAACTTTATATGCTAAAACAATATACCAAGAAATAGCTGTTATACATTCTCATGAAACTGGGTAGATTGTTAAAACACAGGTTAACACTGGTGTCATATCAACAGTGCAGGCAAATTATAAAATTATACCAAATTCAGAGAATGATGCAAGTGCCTTCATGCCTTAAACCTGACATTGCATGGTTAACATATGTGTAAAAAAATGACCATATTTTTCATTGGCAATATGCTTCTGCTCTTATAAGAAAAGATAACCTGCTTGAGATGCAGAAGGTTTCAGGGTCAATGTGAAATTCCATTTAGGTTAGAAATTCAGTCCTGCAGTATCCTTCAGTACACCCTCTTCCTCAAGACAGTTAATATTGGATTGTTTTCTCTTATGTTTGAATGTTTAATTTCTTAACCCGCTTAAAGGAGGGTTGCTCTTATAGTCAGTCCACAGGACTGTTGGAAAGCACAGAAGACTATAATCTCTAGACTGTCTACAGTAGATATTATAGGAGCCATTTTGGTGTAATGGTTACTTATTTATTTTTGTTTATTTATATTGAGGCTTCTATATTTATATTGAGCCTTATATTGAGGTTTACAATAGTAACAATTTACATAAAAACCAAGATAAAAAACAAGCAGAAGAGAATGACCCACATCTCTGTTTTTGGAAAGGGAATAACTGGAGGTATCTAAAAATACGTGGAGTTTTTACAAAAGAACTGGTGTGCACTGGCAGGAAGATCTATTGCTCAACCTGTCAAGAGTGCCAGTCAGAAATGCCCCATACTCCTGTGCAGACCTGGGAGTCAGCTAAAAATCCCTGGTCCAGGCTGCACATCGATTTTCCCAGACCCTTCCAGGGACACACATTCCTGGCTGTAGTGGACTCTTTCTTGAAGTGGTCGGAGGTAGTTCCAGTTTCTGCCATGACCCTGCCATGGTCATCCGAGCATTCCAATGTTTCTTCAAAACAAATGGGTTGCCAGACACCATCGTCTCTGATAATGGGGCTCAGTTCACCTCATCATCATTCAAGGACTTTCTGGACTGTCTGATCCAGTGCATCACTTTGGTGCCATTCTACATGTCCACCAACAGAGAAGCTGAGTGGCTGGTCCACACTACAAAGGGCTCCCTACCCCAGCTAACCCAAGGGGACTGGCAGCAGCGGCTCACACATTTCCTGGCACACCAACATGCCGACATCGGCCACAGGAAAAAGCCCTGCAGAACTCCTCATGCTCAGAAGGATACAGACCCTTCTGGACCACCTGCATCTTGATCACAATGATATTCAGAATGCCAACCAGCAGAGGACAGCAGCCATTCCCTGTTACTTCATTCTGGACAACCTGTTCTACATCCAGAATAATGGAACTGGCCCTGCTTGGATCCCTGCAACCATCACCCAAGCAATGAGACCAGTGTTATACCAGGTCAAGACACCAGATGACTATACTTGATGCAGACACATGTACCAGGTGCATCTCTGCAGCACTGGACCTGTCAATGTGGAAGGGTGACCCTTAATGCTGCACCCTGGCACAGATGCACATGTGGAAACAAATTTCAGGTATGATGTAGGATCGAATAGAGCATGGTATTGACCAGTACGCAGCAAGGATCCTGATGCTGGGATCCAATTAGTTTAAATCAATCAACTAGCCAATGGTGGGTACTAGTGGGAAGATCTATAGTTCACAATTGTATATAAGTTGGAGTTTTTGAGGGGTTTATTGGTTCAGTTCTGATTCTTCTACTACCGTGCTGAGATCACAATAAAGAGCTGATTGAACTCCCAATATGCCTGGCTTCCTTCGAACCCACAGATTTAACATGAACCACTTTAAATACACTATGCCGTACCATGTACATCAACATACATCACCTTTCACAGATCTGTACTTGTTCTCACTCTGGCTTTGCAATGAGGTAATTAGATCTTATTTTGACAATCGTCTCTCCCACTCTGACAGTAGCATTATGAGCCATGTAGCACTTACTGTAGAAGGGAGGAAACTGCAAAAATCACATACTTGTAGCAAAAGAACCCCTTCTTGTAGCAGAAAAGAATCTTTTGGCCTGAATCCCACAAGAAATTTATGTTGATAAAAGGATTTCTGTCAGCTCCTGTGGGATAGGGTGGGCGTGATATAAGGGAACAACATGAAGGGAGAACTGGCAGTTTACCAGGGGAGGGAGGAACTGGCAACCCAACTACCATGTGTTAGTGACAATGTTCATCCAACCTTGTAGTTTTTAATCTTAATTTACATTATCCAAGTTGACATTGGAATGGTGGCAGAAATTAAGAATTATAAAGCAAGGCATTATTTAAGCAAGCCAATAACTTTCATGCTAATTCAAATTCCTAAGAATAATAAACAACTTATCATGAATCTAAGGATTTAAATGTTGCAGTACAGTAGACTGGATCCAAAGTCCTGCTTGTGCCAATGGGAAATCCATGCACATTAGGGTTGAGGTAAGCATTCTCTATGCTTTGGGGGCTCCACTATCCTGAGGAGCAAGTTTTTATAATCACTGCAAAATGAGATTATCCTCCTCAACTCTATAGAAAACAAGCATTATTATTTAAGGCAGTCTGATCTAATTAAGCAGTAAGAATTATCAGTAGCTGTGTACGAAACCTAACAAGAATATGTTGTCCCATAAATGTGTCACCACTGCTTCTTTCCAGTCCTCCAGCAGCTCAGCAGAAGGATAGTGAGCAGTTGTGATTTAGGTATTGCATGGGAGTGAAGAAACACCATCCCAACCAGTGATTATTGACATCAGCTGTGACAGTTGTAAAACAATCACTTCTAGCATAGAGGCCACAATATCTTTTTGATTTTAAAACCATCAGCAGCAAGGCTTCCTGAGGACTGGAGAGAGGACTTCATGGTTGCTTATGAACACAGCTTTGACCATCTTCAGTTGTAAAGGCCACTGGCCTTAAGGAATCAAGATCCCGATATAGTAGCACTTCATAGCAGTGAGCGAGGTCTGAATATTCTGGACTGAGATTAATCTGCTAAATATTACAATACCTTCCTGTGCTTGAAGTCTCTTCCATTCCACAAAGCCTTTTAAAATTGTATGCCTACTACTTGCCATGGCCTGAAGCAGCCTGACCTCTCTAGGGAGTTTAGCTTGTTATGTTGTTATTGTTGGGACCACTGAAGTTGTTGTTTAGAACCTCTGTTGTGTTGTTATTGACTATGTTGTATGTTGACTCGTTCCATGTATCCCCTATGATGTTGTATGTAAACTGCCCTGAGCCATACGGAAGGGCGGTATAGAAATCAAATCAAATCATTTTAAACTAGTGACCAGTGAAATCCATTTGTTAATCATTCATTAGTTAATGCATTACTAATCATGACCAAAGACTTAAAAAATCCCTAACAAGATGCATAATAATAACAAGACGCAGTCCTAACCAAATTTGCCTGCTTCTAAGCCCTCTGAAATCAATGAGCTCAAAAGGGCATCTTTGATTAGGGTTGCATTGTGAACCTCCTTTGCTCTATTTCCATGTCTAAGCAACAGTTTCTATGGACCTCGATATTCTGGTATACCAGACAGGAAAATCAAACACCCCCACTCCCAGCAATTATTTAGGATACCTGAACTATGTGAGCCCTCACATATATAGCTTGGATATAAGGTTTAATTCACATGTCAACAATAACAGGCACAGGAATCACACAAGGAGCTGGATTCCATGATCCCCAGATGTAAAAAACACAACTCTTTCCCTCATTCCTCTTTCTCCAAGAGTGTTTGATCTCAGGGTTGCAGGCATTAGGTGATTAACAACCATGTAGATACAGAGGCTACTTTGGGGAGGGAAAAGGGGCCAAACCCTGATTGCTCTATAGGTAGAACTGTGCTGACAGATTTCAGTAACTCTCCCCTCATCTCTATGGTGCTCCTGACCACATGGCTACGTCCATGTGAGTCCTGAAATTCCTGGGATAAACTTAGACAGTCTTGGAAAGGACTGCTGAAGGAGATGAATGCAGGAAACATCTGCAGTCACCAATGTTGTCCACTAACAAACCACAGGATTCACCATTACCACACAGTTGAACACCCACATAACTTCTTGACAGAACATGCAATAAACAGCGCCATAGGGTTTGGATTGTAGAAATCTGAAACAAGCCTGCAACAAAACATAAGCCTTTAAACATGTCACATTGAATGATGCAGAAATTATACAGTAAGAGTATGCTTACAGCAACAGTACAGCACAGTACAGTCCACAGCTCCTTTCCCTTTATCAAAGCAGCTTTCTGAACCATTTTATTACACTACAGTTCAGTTTTGCATAGTTTGCAGACAGTCAGAAGAGTGGAAGCCTTCCTAACTAACTTCATCAGGCTGGCCATTCCATAAGGTGGGGCCAACAACAGAGCATACAAAGTGTATGGGCAGATGTTATTTTTGCCCATTTGCAGGAAGGCACCCATAGAAGGCCCTGCTCAGCTAAAGAAAGCTGTCATGGTGGAGCATGGCCAGGTTAGTTGAGTCTAAGGAGAGTTGACAAACCCGTGGAAGCTGACAGAAAATACCCTTGGTCACTGTGAAAACTTGATTTTCAAACAAAGTTTTGGTCAATGAGTACCCCCAAACTCTTAACCTTCTCTTCCTGAGTCCCATTTCTTGTTTTTGGGCTTCACAAAGATAATGGGTTGGCCACTGTGTAAATGGAATGCTGGACTAGATGGGCCTTTGGTCTGATTCAGCAGGGCTCTTCTTATATTCTTATGTTAAGCATCAGCCTTCCCAAACAGTATTGCTTATGCACTGTTGGGATTCAGCATCAGATCTGTCTGCCTTAGCCACTTGACCACAGTCTCAGAGCATTGGCTTAGAACCAACAAAGCTGCACTTAGGGGCTTCAGTCATGAAATGTAGAGTTATGGGTCACTTGCATGTTGATTACATCCAATCCCAAGTCCTCCAGATGTTCTCATCCATCAATCTCATATAAATATTGAAATGCATGAGTGATAGACTGAAGCTGTGAGGCACTAAAAGACAATATGCTTATAAAGACTCATATACAGTTTTCAGTGAAATTTTAACTGGACAATATTTTACCACTCAGTATGCAGAAGGTACAGCTCTCTCAATTTCCTCTCCATTGCTGCAGCTATTCCTGACCACTGCATAGATAAGTCCTGAAGTTCCAAGATCTTCATGGAGGAAAAGCCCCCCCCCCCCCATCACGGGAAGGAATGGAGAGAGGTGATATAAAGAATTAGAATTGTTCTTCTTTCCTGTTCCACACACCCAAGGGGATAGCTCTCTTTACTCCATCCACAATTCCAGATCAGGCTAAAAGTTCTGGTAATTACCTTTAAGGCCATACACGGTCAGGGCCCAGTGTACCTGAGGGACCGCCTCTCTACCTATGCCCCCCCCCAAAGAACCCTACACACTGCCGCTGCCAATCTGCTAATGATCCCTGGCCCAAAAGAAGCCTGTTTGGCCTCAACCAGGGCCACAGCCTTCTCTGTCCTGGCTCCCACCTGGTGGAATGAGCTCCTGGAGGAGATCAGGAACCTGACAGATCTAAAACAGTTCCACAGAGCCTGCAAAAGGTAGCTCTTCCACCAGGCATTTGGTTGGGGTCTACCAGAATCAGTAACATTTGCAGGCCCCTGAACCTCCCTCCCAAGAACCTATACACTTGAACTGTTATGAATTAAACTGCTGCTGTCAGTTATGGTTGCTCTTGTTATTATTATATTGTTACAGTCCATTTATATGTCAAGTTATGAAGAAACAAAGTTTTATGT
Source organism: Paroedura picta (assembly GCF_049243985.1). Classification (NCBI taxonomy): domain Eukaryota; kingdom Metazoa; phylum Chordata; class Lepidosauria; order Squamata; family Gekkonidae; genus Paroedura; species Paroedura picta. The sequence continues at coordinate 55,309,046 of NC_135375.1, read as the reverse complement.
ATGTATTCTTTATGTTCCATGTGAACCGCCCTGAGCCTCAGGGGAGGGTGGTATAAAAATATAATAAATAATTAAGCCAGTTCCTCTACACAGATCATGAAACCCTGAAAGTGATCTTTCCATGGGTCAGAGGGAATTGTACCAGTGGAGGAAAATATTATATGGGAGAACTCTGTGTAGGATACTGACCATTAGCCTGATATGTAAACAAATCTGAAATTTGCATTTGCAAATAAGCAATCATATAAGACCAAGTACTCTACATGCCCCGGGGTAGTTAAATATTATGTCCCAACACAGCCTGAGGCAACAGCATTATTGAACAACAGCCAATGATATTGTTTAAGTTAGAAGAATGAAATAAAAAGCCTATGGAATGCAATGCTAAAGAGAGTAGTTTGGGTTATATTTCTAGGAGCAAACAACATTTTTACTAACAGAGAACTTGCAGGGAGTGCTGCCCTTCCTAGGAAGTACATTTTCAGATCTGTTGAAGTATGGAGAAATACATGTTATTCAAATAAAGAAATATCAGATGCTTTGAAGCAAGTGTGTGTGGGGGTAATGAAGTCTCCAGCTCAAGGGACAGCCATGAGTAGGAGGTTGTGCTACAATAGTATAGTGAAAGTGCTAGAAATCAAGGAGAGGGAAGGAAGTCATCTGTACAAAGAGCTTCGAAGAGACAAACAGTGTGGAATACTGAGACACAAAATCATGGGATCAGGGAAGTAACAGTCCCAAGAGGGTGTGGGCTAGTACAGGGGACTGGCATTGAATTTAAAAAGACAGTATTCACTCCAAACAGTGATTGGGAGGGGGGGAGTGAAAGAGTCCACCACCACTGCCACCGCTTACCACTAGCATCAGGATAGCGATGATGGAGGGGTTCTTGCCATTCCACTACTTTTTCAATTTGGTTTGTGACCGTCCGCAAATAATTCCTCTTCTTCTTGGAGTCAGATTCCCGGCAGCTCCAGCCACTTGCCACCCTTCCCCTTTCTGTCTCTCATGTGACAATAATGAGCACCCCCCATGCCAGGCATTATGCCCAGGAGCCAGCCAACTGGGCAGGGCTGGCAAAGGGTCACTGGCAGACTGGGGGTGGCAGGAGGACGCCGGGTTCAGTGGTTCTGAGAGTGGGGATGGATGAACTGGCCCTGAAGCTGGGGGACTTTCCTGTTGGCCTCAACTGTGACATGCATGCCCTCCTGTGAATAAGGAACTTGGAGGGGCATTAATGAAAATGGGACAGGGTAAAGGCCAGAATGGCCTTTAATGGGTATTAAGTACACCCAAAAAAACAGTGGTATGCATTACAGAGGCTTGAAAACTATATTTTATAAATAAAAAGGTGAACATTCTGCAGCCTTATTAAGCTTTATTAGGCCAAAAAGCTTCTGGAACACCCCAGAACAGACTGGAACAGGCATTAAACAAACAAGAGTGCCGCAAAAAAGCAGGGGGGTTACATTACGGACACTTGAGAACAATATTTTAGAAATGAAGAAGTGGAACTCTCACACCTTTATTAACCTGTTCAAGGACAAAAGGTCTCCAAAATAGACCAGCATGGGCATTAAATAAACAAGAGTACTGCAAAAAACAATGGGATGTATTATAGACACTCAAGGACAATAAAACATTGTCCTTGAGTGTCTGTAATTCATCCCACTGTAATGCATCCCACACCTTTATTAATATTTTCCAGGCCAAAATGCCTTTGGAACACCCTGGAACAGACTGGAATGGGCTTTAAACAACAGTACTGCAAAAAAAAAAAAAAAAAAAACAATGAGATATGTTAAAGGCACTCCAGAACAATATTTTGGAACTCTAAACTCAGACTCTTGTGGCGCAGGGTGGTAAGCAGGCCAACATGCTGTCTGAAGCTCTGACCATGAGGCTGAGAGTTCGATCCCAGCAGCCGGCTCAAGGTTGACTCAGCCTTCCATCCTTCCGAGGTCGGTAAAATGAGTACCCAGCTTGCTGGGGGGTAAACAGTAATGACTGGGGAAGGCACTGGCAAACCACCCCACATTGAGTCTGCCATGAAAATGCTAGAGGGTGTCACCCCAAGGGTCAGCCATGACCCTGTGCTTGCACAGGGGATACCTTTACCTTTAAACTCAGCTATAACTTGCGTTGCTTCTCCCCGGGATGCCCGCCTATGTGCCCAACAAGTTTTGTGAGGCTTCATATTCCAGACAGAGGTGCTGTGAATTTGAAGCCGCTAGTTGGCCCAGGGTTTGTTTTGTCTGTTCTTGAATCCATGAGCAACAACTACCCGGCACCTGTACAGAAACTTCTGCTTAGTTCGGAATGCAGCCATTTAACTGTGGAATATTTCCTCCCCTTCCCCCCATTCTGGAGGCATTTTGGCATGAAAAGGGTTAATTTGTGCATAATAATTCTGTGTTTTGAGTTCCAAAATTTTTATTTTATTTATTTATATTTCGATTTATCCCCACCACTCCTGAAACCAGTCCAGCTTGTGGCAGTTTACAGTAAAAGAATAAAATACAATATGACCCTTCAACAATAACAATAACCAGAATGGTTGGAACACTATCTAACCTCCCCCCCCCCCAATAACCACTTTCATCCATAGGAGAGAGACAATGCCCAGATATCAAAGGAACTGTCCCCACAAAATATTGTTCTGGAGTGCCTTGAATGCATCCCACTGTTGTTTGAGGTACTATAGTTTATTTAATGCTCATTTCAGCTTATTCTGGGGTGTTCTGGAGGCATTGTAGCCTCAAACATGTCAATGAGCACAATGTTTCTGCATTTGGAATTCCAAAATATTATTCGGGCATGCCTTAAATATGTCCCACTGCTTTTTGAGATACTGTTATTTGTTCTAGAGGTATTTTGGCCTGGAAAGGGTTAATAAAGGTGTGGGAGTTCCACTTTTTCATTTCTAAAATATTGTTCTTGAGTGTCTCTAATGCATCCCACTGTTTTTTTGTGGCACTCTGGCCTGTTCTTGGGTGTCTTGGAGCCTTTTTGGCCTGGTAAGTTTAATAAAGGTGCGGGACTTTCCATCTTTTCATTTCTAAAATATTGTTCCCAGGTGTCTGTGATACACCCCTCTGTTTTTTTTGTGGTACTCATGTTTGTTTAATTCCTGTTCCGGTCCATTCCAGGCTGTTCTGGTTTTTACCCTGTTCCAATGAAAACAGGCACAAGACTTACATTTGCTGCCTGAAACCAAAAGGATTTCGGCACAAGAAAAACCCTTCCATTTACTTGTCTATGTTCCTCTTCATCACATGCATGCAGCTTTCCACATTAGGTCACAGAATTAGCCTGCAAAACTGCAATAAGCGGTGAGTCTGGTAACTAAATTAGGTTTTGATTTGGCCCTAAGCAGCAGCCTTAAGGTTGCCCTTCTGGAATTCATTGTCTGGGTTGTCAGAAATGGAGTGACAAGAATGCTCACTGGAAACAATGGGAGCATTTGAAGGTCCCCTGGGGATACATGTAATACATAAGCCATACTGTAAGCTGCCCTGAGCCTCTGGGGAAGGGTGGGATATAAATCCAAAAATGAATGAATGAATGAAATCTTCTTTTGTATGTGAAAAAATGAATACAACTGTCTACTCTAGTGGTCTAGTAACTCAGTCCTCTGCTTCCTTCTCATGGTGCTTTTGAGCCTGCTTTGCTCTTCTCAGCCACTGGTTTCCTTCATCCTCACCTCTCAGCACGCTCATGGGGCTGGCTAAGGCGATACTTACCAACCCTTGTACATTTTGCCAGTGACTTGTAACCTGTATTCTTACAAAACTGATTTAATATTGTCTCTTGCATGGACTTCTTTTCAGGTGGGTAGCCATGTTGGTCTGAAGCAGCAGAACAAGATTTGAATCCAGTGAAACCTTTAAGACCGACAAAGTTTTATTCAAGGTGTGAGCTTTCATGTGCACATGAAACTTTACACCTTGAATAAAACTTTGCTGTGCACAGACTTCTTTCGCAAATGATATACGTTGGCAGTTTTATGGTGGCTGATGGTAAGAATGCTGAAACAGAACGCTCTGCAGTTGCCCTGACATGAATGTTCAGTAGACATGTTGACCATCTGCTGGCATCTTTATTAGTTAGTGATAAAAGGAACTGTGAAAGCGGTTCTCTCCATACCTTTGCTCCTGCAGCTATGCAAAGACGTTCCTGGTATTATTTCTGGAAAGAATCAGAAAACCAGCATTTGCTGCTGGTGGATTAACAACTACAACGGCCAGTTTAAGCTGCTTCTCTAATCTGGGGGTGGTTTAACATCATCTGTAGGAAATTTTTGAGAGTCATTATTCTGATGGATCGGAAAGCTAGGCTACATACAGCCTCTGATATTGCTGACTTCTGATGCCATGCTGGTGTACTGAACTAGCACACACTAATGTGTCCATGGAAACACAGCACTTGCACTAGTAGGAGCACCATTACATGATTGGGATTTATATAAAAGAATAAAGAAGAATGGAAGTTTGAAGACTCCATAAAAGTCATTTTTGTATATTTGATTTGCCGTATTGGTATCCCAGTGCCTCTGTACTTGCTCTATAGCTCACTCAGCAGGGACTGTACTGAGTCAGAATTCATGACTTTTCCTTCACAAATGCAACACATTTTAATATATTATATTCTAAATAATTTAAGGAAACTACAGAGATAATTCACTAGTTATTATAAACAAACATTGCAAATAGAGCATTGTTCCACTGGATGGTATACAAATGCCTATTGTACAGCTGAAATATTTGCATACAAGGGAAGGGGTAGGGTTAGTACAGGGTAAATAGAATATTAAGCACTATTAAGAATCTATAGCTGTTCAACCACCAAGCATAACAAAAGAATGCCAAGGCACGGGGTCCAAAATTGTCTACATGGTAGCTGTAGAATGCTAATTTAGGAAGGCCAGGTCTCCTGCTATAATTCTGGGTCTGGGCTCGTTGTTATCCATCAGCACTGAACAGGCTGGTGGGGGGGCTCTTTGCGGATGTGTGATGTACTTTCTCTGGATGTAATATTAACACATCAAGGCAATGCTCTAGGATTCGCTCAAAACTAGAGTCGTTGATGAACAGGAATGCTATCCTACTTGATTATGTCACTTGACTTCCGAGTTTCATACTTGGAATGATGTTGTCCATTGTAATGATACCAAAGATCTTGTCTTCATCCCGCAAAGTCCTGCCAGGGTGCCCGTTACTGCTGGCAACCCTATGCTAACTATTTAGCATTAGTGCACGTCTGGTGCAGCAGCAACACTTTGAAACCTTTTTTTTTAGATGGATGAAGTGTTTCTTTTCTTTCTACCTCAACTTCTAAGGTTTCTTGTTTTTGAGAAAGTAAAGCAGACCTTAAGTTGGTCCCAGTGGAGGTGTGAAGGGTTATAGTAATTTCTTAATCAATTGCAGCATGTGCTTTATGAGAAAGAGGTGAATTGTAAGAAGATTTTTTGACAGTACATCAATGAATCACACATTTGTTTTTACTGCTCTCTTGCTTGTTAAGATGCCGGATTAAATTACTGCAGATAGAAACTGTGGTCAGACTGGGTTTCACAGCTTGTGTGGTGGTGGTAGTCTCCAAATTAATAGTATTTATGGGGTCCACAATTTCTTGTTTTTTAAATTCTTTACAGCAGGTTAAACACACACTGTGTCTTTCAGTCAGAAGGATAAACAAACTATTTATTGTGAATGATGTATTTAGAAACTTCAGAAAATGAAGCTTGAGGCAACTTTGAGAGAAGGTAAAGAAATGCTGTCATGATTCTCCTGCAGTTTAGATATGACTTTAAAGGTCTTCTTAAGTGGAATACTTATCTTGATTACACTGAATTCTTGGAGCGAAATGTGTGAATAGATTTCACTGGAAAACGTTATATGGTGTGCCTTGGTGTGACGAGGAGACTGAACCTTTATATATATATAAATGTTACAGCTATAATAGCCCATTCCTATTTGCAAGACATCTCTTGGTATTGAATTTTTCAAGTCATACTAAAAGCCAGCTTGCTGTAGTGGTTAAAGAAATGGGCTAGGATCCGGATGATCCAAGTTCAGAACCCCAGTGTTCCATGAAGCTTTCTGTCTAGGCTTGGGCAAGTCACTTGGGCTAATCTCCTTGGGCTAATCACTTTGTCAGCTGAAGCAATGAGAAGCAGCTATAGTAACACTGGCTCTCCCAGGAACACGGTGTTCTGCAGCTTCAGGGCTATACCAGAAGCTCTCTCCCCTCACCAGCTGAACTTCCAGAAGCATGAGTTCCCACAACAGTGTCACTTTGCACAATGTCAGCATGTGGGTTGGTTTATGAGGTGGAGCAGTTCTTCAAGTAGACTGAACTTGTTTGGGGCTTTAAAAGGAGAACAAAACAAAACGGCACTGTGAATTGGGCTTGGAAACAAACTGAAAGCCAGTATCATGGATATATTTTATTTATTTATTTATTTATTTATGCCACTCTTCCATATGGCTCTAGGCAGTTTACATAGAATGTTGTAAAAAATAGTTACATAGAACATTATAACTATCTGTCAGATAACAATCACAACACAATATAGCATGTCAACCCAAACAGTATTTCAACAGAACAACACCACAGATATATCCCTGGGGAGGTCGAATTGTTCAGTCACAGAAGGGGCATTTGAGGAAGGGGCAAATGTTTTGGGCCAGTCAGCCTCACACAAATGCCTGGTGGAGGAGCTCCCTTTTGCAGGCCCTGCGGAATTGTGGCAGGGCCCTGATCTCTTCAGGGAGCTCGTTCCACCAGGTGGGGGCCAGAACTGAGAAGGCTCTGGCCCTTGTTGAGGTCCGGCTGCAGTTAACAAGCTGATAGAAATCACTCCTTGCCATCACCCTAGCCCAGTTTCTAATTTCAACTGGCCCTTCAGTATCTAATTTGTTGGTGAATCAGCAGGAAAGAAAGGGGTGATAATTTCAAATGCTGCTGTGATTTTATCTGGAGTTCCTTGTCTTCTGTTGTCTGCCTCAACTGTCCTTACTTCCTCACACTGTTTGGATGAAAGAAATATAGCATGGCCAGTGTCATATGAGTTTGCACTAACATTTCTGTTCCACTGGTAATTCCACTGGGGCAGGAGAAACCCAGTTGGGAGCCTTTTCCTCTCACTTCAAGGCTATCAGAAAGTGGGGGGAGGATTACTCCTCCCTACCCAACAAGCTGGAAATAAATGAGATGTACCTATATCACCCAGAAGTGATGTAGGCACATCAGTGATGTCAGGGGCTGACCCTCTGGTTTGGGGACAAATCTCTATGATAGAAAACTAATTCTGCTATAGACGTTTTGCCCACAAACCAGAGCATCACCTGCAACATGCCTACAGCACTTCAGGGTGACAGAGGCATATTGTATTTATTTAACTCCCTGTGAATTTGCTCCCATCCCCCACTGACAGATTTGGCAACCCTAGTAATATAATGTTCAATACACTGTGGATTAACTACTATTTTTTTAATGGGGGTGGATTCCACTAGACTCTTCAACCTGACACCAGTCAGTTAAGCAACAGATAAACTCCAACCAGGGTACCCATATTTCAGACAATAGAGTGTGCTGTTGTGCATGTTCAGAACTCCTAGAATGGAAACTTTGTGATTTGAAGTCTATGCAGGAATAAGGAGCACTGTGCTCCAGCCAAGAAGGCTGGTAACTAATTTAGAAAGAACATATTACTAACACTTCTTCTTAGAACTCTCAAAAGTACTTCCACTCATGAAGTAAAAAACCAACAGGAATGTCTCCTTTACCCCTCGGGCTGGGGTTCGAAGATAATGCACCCCACACAGTTTAGCAAAAGAGGAGAACTCCTCCTTCTCCTTTGAATTGCAGCTCCTTTCTGCTGTAATATGTAGCCCATTGTGTATTGGCTTAAGCGCGGCTAGCAGTGCTCCTCAGTGTGTATTTCTGCATGCTTCAGAACTCCCCCCTCCCCCGTATAGGATACTCCAGTTAAATCTCATTGCCACCTCAGTGTGATGTTATGCTGATATGAACCAATCATAGATGACCAACTTGGCTTACTGAATCTGAGCCTGGCCCCATGGAAGAGCACAGAGAGAGACTGCAGATACAATTTTAATTTGTCTCCTATACAGGACAGATGGCTGTTGGCTAGTAGAAGATTCCAGTGCCTCGTGATGATGTGTCCTCCTCCTATAGATGCCCATTTTATTTGTGTGTTTAGACAAAGAGGTGTGGGTTGTAGGACTGCCACATCCTCTGTTTTGTTGCTGATGTTTGGGCCACCAACAAGCCTTATTCCTCACCCTTTCTTTTGGTAGAGTTTCAATTCCTAACTCCTCTGTCCCACATTATTGCTTTGCCCCAGTGATATCTTTGAGAGATGACAGGGATATGCTCTGGAATGGGCAGCTGGGTGTTTGCTGTTGCTTATCTTAGTGGCTCCTTGCCATTATGGGGGGAGGCACCTGAAACCTTGTCTGGCAGAAGGACGAAGACTGTTTGCTCACTCAGGCAGTGACAGTGGGCTGGTGATAACACTTTGATTGCTCATCCTTCTTTTCCTGTGACTGCCTTTCAGAAGAGTAGCTTCTGGCTGAAGGAGCATTCACCCCCCCCAATGTACAGAGATCCTAGAAGTCTAAGTAGAATGGCATGCTTCTCTGTCCATTGAAGGTTTAGGATTACATTGCTGTGACCCTTACTGATCATGCCGCCGTCCACTATTTAGCTGAAGATTTATTTGCCTTTATTACTTCCCATTCTGTATTGTGGGTAGAGAAAAATAGGGTGATGTTACTGGGCACCAATTGGCTCCTTCCATGTATGGCAGATGTACAGGCATCATCAGCATCTGTTTTGTAGTTTGCTGTCAATGGTGTTACTATGGACTCCAGTCCTGTTGCTGTGGTCTTAGATCCTTGGGGATAGCCACTCCCCCCCCCCCAGTCTGTCATTTCTCTGTGTGGAACAAGATATGCAAGACCAGAAAGGAAACAGATCCCAAGCCTAGGCTTTCTGCCAGAATACAAAGACAGATAAAACACAGACTTTGGGAACAAAACATACTGGCAAACAAGTCATACACACAAAGATCTACAAGACACACAACAGCAGAAAGGCTGTCATAGGGCTCAAGGGTCATCAAAACCTAAGCAACACTGGGGGAGAACAAATCCATTACCACATTTGCTTATACCAACACAAAGATATTACAAAAAACAGAATAAAAAAGAAGCCTAGCATCAAGTAGAAGGAATTGAATCCACAGCCTTCCATTAAGTTAGGAGCAGAGCTCTAAAGGTTTTCTTATACCTTGAGAAACCAGTCAGGCAATAGCCTTGCTAGCTAGTTACCACCCCCTGCCCTGAACTACTAATTCAAGTCATTTGACTCAGATGAATGCAAGTGGAGCTAGTAGAACATCTAAGAACGTTAGAAGACCCAGTTCTGAGACAGGTCTTCATTGGAAAGCTATACTTTCCTCAACGAGTGGCAATCTGGCTAGGCTGCTCGACTTGTAGGCTCTGCAGTGGCATCTAGCGGCCACGCTGGAAATCGTTGGTCTGCCTTGCAAGTATATTAGCATGGACATGAAAATGTGTGAGAGAATTGCTGGAGCAACAGAGGCCTGCATTTGATCTTTTGGAGCACAACATGGAGAATGGGAAAGTGCAGTGGCAGTGCAACTGCCAAACACTAAATTAGAGTTGATGCTTATTAGCCATCAAAGCCAACATTTTGCATGGAAACTATACAGATAAAAGCCAGAACATGACTCAGAAACTATGCAAAATCATAAAAAGGATTCTGATGGCAATTGGAAGACTACCAGATTTATTGTGGCGTAAGACACAATAAATCTGTTAATATTTAAAGTGCCACAGTACTCTTGGGGGGGATGTTATTGCTGTAACAGAAGCACAATCCTAAAACTTCACAAGAGACACTTAGGATGGCAACTAGCCTCCCCTACTGGCCTGTCTCAAAGATACCTGGAGTAATGCTAGCTTAATGCCTGCAGAATGCCATGCTGATGTAACCCCAGTGCCAGTGCAACAACATTGGCATGGAGTTACATTTGGGCAATGCTGGAAGAATGACAGAAGAGGAGAGGGATTTACTCAGTCTAGTAAACTCTCTCAGCCCAGAGCCCTGACTATGATGCAGCACTAAATGGCAAAAGTAGTAACATGTCTAAATACTTCCGCTGAATGCAATAAGAGGAAGATCCCACCGCCCTCTGTCCCACCTACACTGCCATGAGAGAGCCTGTTCTCAGCTCACCTAGAAAGAATATAAACTCCTGCATTGTACACATCTCAGTTTAGGTCTTTGTCTCACATCATTTAACCTCTTTGGCCTCATGTGTACACTTAGAACATACATCTGGAATAAGGTATCATGTGCATTAAGGGTCAATACAAAATCATACAAGGGTCAATACAAATACAGGAGGAACATACTCCTGCCTCTTATCTTTCTGGACCCTTACAGAAAACTCACCAAACATGAACCTGTAAGAACAATGCATCCTGACTCCAAATCAGTAAGCAAGGTGGGGGATGCTACAAATGGCTTTTATGTGTCCCCTGGAATTTTGTAAACTGTTTAATTGAGCAGAGACAGTCTGGAAATGTATCCAGTCATGAATTGCTATGAACAGCATCAAAGTTTGTGAAATGTTCATGCCAGGTCCTCATCCATGAACTGCCCAAAACTCATGACCTTTACTTTGTAAGCTGACTGATGCCTATCTCTAGTCACCAATACTATAATGAAATTTAACATCAGGTGTGGGGAGAAAAATTCCCCTAGGTTTTATACTGGTATCATTGACCTGGGGAAAATACAATACATATTTAAATATAGTTTAGATCACATAAGACCCTTTTCCTTTCCAAAAGGAACTTCAGTTCTGTGGTTCGTCCTTTATTCCAAGTACTATGACACTGTCTTTATCTCCTTTGCTCAACTGCCTTTAGTTAATTGCCAAGTCCTAGGAAAGTACACTTACACTTGCCGTCATTGCTTGGAATGATACAATACAGGAAAATCTAATAGCTGACTAAATAGCTCCACAAATTAAATCTACATAAACTATTTCTTATATATAATTTTTTAAAAGTAGAAAATGGATTCTACGCCAGTTTGCTGTAGTGGTTAGGAGTGTGGACTTCTAATCTGGCAAGCCGGGTTCAATTCTGTGCTCCCCCACATGCAGCCAGCTGAGTGACTTTGGGTTCGCCACGGCACTGATAAAGCTGTTATGACCAAGCAGTCAGCCTCACCCACCTCACAGGGCGACTGTAAGCTGCTTTGAGACTTCTTTGGGTAGAGAAAAGCGGCCTATAAGAATAAACTCTTCTATTTTATCACGTTTACTCAAATAAGATCTGGCATATGCCCTGAAAGACAGATTCTTCATTAGTGCTATGTAATAAACATGCTTAGAGGCTAGGGATAAACATGCCTAGAGGGTAGGGCAATAGAGCCATCACCCCAGCCAATAGCAACAAGGAATGATTTGAACTCTGCTCAAGAGTCTGATAAGCATTGTTCTCTCCCCCCCCCCCCCCCAAAATATAATAATCATATTATGTCTAGTGATTCCAAAGCAAGCAATAGTATGGGGAGGGGGAATTCATTTTAGGAGTTGGATTAAGCTTCATTTTCTGTGAGTGAGATTCTCCCCACCTGGAGCTGGCCAAATCATCCCCCAATGCTGCTCCTGAGGGACAGGGAACTTCAAAGAATAACTTGGTGGAAATCAGGTCTCCCACAAGAGGAAGGGTAGGCAAAATTTCCCCTCTCCACATGTACACACACACACACACACTTCTGCCCATGGAAATCTGTGTAAGATCGAGGCCCCCTCCCCGCTTTCAAGTTTCAAGATGTAAGTCCTTTACTGTATTAAATTTAAGTGTCAAATACAGAAGGTTTGATCATTCGCATGCCTATTTTTTCTTTCAGTTTTAAAAACACATTTGTACAGGATGTTGTGAAAGGAAAGGGTGAGCTCAAAAGTATTTGGTTCCCAGTTCTCTCTGAATCTTAAAAGTCCCTGAATTATCAAACTGGAAAAGTGGCCCGTCCATCTAAATTTCACAAATGCAAGAAGTTCAACCATCTCAATGAAAGAAACCTGCTTCAACATTTGAATCTTGTCTTAAAGTGAAGGAAGTTGTAAACAGTCCCTAGAGCTGTAAAACGCTTTTAGTTCCTTTATATCTAAGAGCCTAATTCTTTTTGTTTAACTATAGATTATGGAAACAAAAACTGGGTTTTAAACACTCAAAGCAATGTGAAACATTTTTCTTTGATAAGTGTATGTTAGAGACATATAGAATGCTTATCAGAAAGACATAATAGTCTGTTCACTGTTTTCTTTTTTTCTTCATATTTTTCTGAGATTGGGGATTATTGTTGAAGTCTAGCTGTAAAATGTATTTGTTGTGTTTGGCATAAGTTTCTACTGAATGGTACCAGGGAGTCTGAATCTGTTTATCCTTCATCATGCCTTTAATTTTACTCATATCTGAAGACAGCATGCATAAGGCACTTTAGAAAGAAGCTTTCAATAAAATCAGTATGCAAGTCCTTATATGAACAGCATGCTAGTCATAAATTCAAATTATTCAGATTGTTTTGTAAATATATGCATTCAGTTTTCTGATTCTGATCAGAAACCATTTTTCCCCATGATTTACAACTGGCTATATTTGTAAGTTATTACAATACATGTCAAGATCGCTTGTGCAGTATTTGATTAATGAAGAAATCTTATTCAATTGGCCAGGATCAAATATGAGTACAGAGTTCTCAAACATCACCTTTTATAGGCCTCTAACTTAAGGGTCACTTAACTTCACATCCTGCTGGGAAAAAAAATCATTTTAGGTGCACTAGAATAAATTTCCAGAGGGACATACAAACAGCTTTGGCTGGGAATCTTTTTCTAGTCAAGGGTTTCAAAGCCGATTTCTAAATCGGGAATTTGCCGTGTCTTACTGCTCGTCTGGTTGCAGTGCAAATTTCCAGTTCCACTCAACATTGGTTGTGAGACGGGGCCATCCCAGGTGTGGCCTGATTTGGGCCCTCCATTGCCCTGCAGCAAGGGAACATGGATATATCTGGGCATTTCCCCGCATCGTTAAAATAGTGTTACATAACACTAAATATAATCGTGCCTCCTGGTCCCTCATCTTTTTGATGTTTCGCTCTTCTCTGCCACCATTTTGTGCTTCTCCCCCCCCCACATGCCTGCTTGAAATAGTTGGAGAGAGTAACACAGTTTATACGCGACTCTCTTCAGCCTGTCAATCAAGCCAAGCAGACAATCCCCTTTCTCCATGCTTTAAAGGGCACGTGATGCCCACTTTTTTTTAATTCAATACTTCGCTGTTGAAACATCTATGCATCTAATCATAGATGCATAGTGCTCCTGTATTGCCACCCCTTATGAAATCACGAGTCTTGCTTCTTTTTAAAATGAATCTTGTTCCTGATTGGGGAAGCTTAGAGAGGCATGCTTTGTGCCTTGACTTTGGGGGAATTTTTTTTTTGGCTTTGCCTGCACGCTTGTATACCTATGCGTTGCTCCAGGCAGTTCCCTTAAAAAAAAAACCTCCCGTTCCCCGAAGAAAAGAGAAGGAGGTGGGTGTGAGGGCGGGACATTGGAGGTAGAGATAGCGCTTCTTTGCCTCCATACATTTTTATTACTGGTGTCCTGCTGACAGCTCTCCTCTAGCTGGTGCTACATATGTTGGTGAATCCACTTTCTGGGATTCACCAACTAGTACTTTGAAATGGAGGATGTAGCCAGCTGTTTACTGCCCAGACACTGCATGTTGGCGACATTCTATGGAGGGGCCGGATTATAACGACAACAAAAGGTAAGCATTTCACTATTTTTAATGGGTGTGAAAATCCCCATCTGAATTCCTTTTTTTTGCCCTGGAGGGCAACAGGGCTTATTTGGGGCAGTCCCATGTGGCAAGGGAAGAGTCGAGTCATCCTGGCCCAGCTTCTCCCCCAACTACAGCACCCAAGAAAGGACAAAAATGTCATAGGTGGCTCCACAGAGCTCTCTTCCCAGGGAGATTCATCTGCCCCCCTCTGTTACTATCTTCTACTAGCAAGTAAACACTTTTTTTTGTTTCACTTGACATTCCCTCAGTGATCCTTCTTTCTGCCCCTTTTTCTGTTGTTTTTATCTTTTGTACTTATTTTAAGCATAGGTTTTAACTTGTTTAATAATGAATTTATCTATGATGACGATTACTTATTTGGTTTACCACCACTCCAGACTAGTTGGCTTGTGGTGGTTACAGTGTTAAAATGGTAAAATACAATAAATACATGAATTATAAAACTACAATAACTCCCAACAAGTCAGCAACAATAAGAACTTCTAACAAGTCAGCAACAATAAGAACTTCTAACCTCCATCAATGTAAGCCTGGAATAGTCCATGCCAGAGACCTACTAGTAGGACCCAACTGTACAACTACCTGAGCCTCCGGGGAGGGCGGTATATAAGTATGATAAATAAATAAATAAATAAATGATGACCCTATAAAGAATACTAAACTTACCTATGTGCTTCTAGCTACATGAAAAACACAATTCATTGTTCACAGTCAAGGCCTGGACATTAGGACTGGGATAAACAACTACCACACCAAGCATTCCTGTACCTAGTATTCACCTCTAAAAGAGAAGAGACATAATGACAGGGCTAGACAGTCCATTACCTAAAGCAACTGGCTTTGTGGAACAGAAGTTTATGGCCTCCAGTGCATGGTGTGACCAGAAGAAAGTTTTCCAAGAACATGATTTGATTGATGCAGGGTCCATTCCAGCTTCAAGGAATGATATATAAGAGATTCCTTCCTAATCCCCTGAACCATATATAGACATCTCTTTGATAAAGGAATTTCCCCTAATTAGTCTTTATAAAATCATTAGGGCAAGAGGAAAATAAGCTTATACGGGTCTTAGAACGGATAAAAAATTGAGCTTTATGACTTAGCTGCCTTGAGTCATGGAAAAGTGAAATAAATTGCTGGGTCATTGCTCTCTACCTCTGTCTGTTTGCCTTCATGTGCAATAAATGATGTGTGATTATAGTTCGCAGTTAAGGAGTGCATCCCCCCGCCCTTCCTTTGCTTAACATTAGCACAATGGCTTTGAGCCATAGTAAGATATCCTCCTTCCTGTCAGAAAGCCCTCATTTTGGATATGCTAGCTGCTGCTGAAAACCAAATAATGCTGGTTGAACATACCCATATCTGGAAATTAATGGTAAAATCCTATGCACCAACTACAGTCAAAGAGTGTTGATTTCAATGGTTTAGCGTGAAGTAACTCTGCATATAATTTCACTATAATAGATCATTCTAGATTGTCATAAAGATCTATATAAATGTGTGCAACATTCCATGTAAACTGCCCAGAGCATAGGGAAGGAAAATATAAAAATCCAAATAAATAAACAAACAAACAAATAATAAAAGCCAGGGCAAGACAGACGGTTGGAGAGATGTGTCAAGAGGGAAAGAGAAGCTCAGACAGTGATCCTCGGTGTTAGAAAAGGGATGTTTTAAGTACATAGAAATATCCCTATTTGCATCTTTGAAATACAGTATTTATATGAAATAACAAGTGAATTGTACCACAAAATCATGACCATGCTTCCCACAACATGCCAGGCCTCTGATTGGTCACAGTGTTGAGAAGCACTGGGGGAGAAGTTGTCATTGGCCCTCACTGGAAGGGCCCTCCCTCACTGAGGCTCCCCCACTCAGTGGCTCCCCCGCCCAGTTTCCTTTGACTTTGGCCATGCAGAACCAGCAGGAAGTAAGCTGTATGGCACCATGACAGTCCGCATGCCTCTTCACCTCTGGCAGGGACTGTACAGATGGGTGCCTCCTTTACAGAATCTGTGCCAGTATCCACGCCTACTTCCTATTCATGGTGGCTGGGAATGTTGGCCATCTCCTCCATGGATGGCCTACTGACCTACTCCACCTCCTCACTACCAGTGGGGGCTTCAAGGCTTATCTGCCTCCTCCGCAGACACCCAACTGACTTTCCTGGTCCCCACTGCCACCAAGGAGGCTTCCAAAGAATGTGGCTCCCAGCACAGGGGGTGTCCGCTCTTCCCATCCCCTGGCAGAGGCAGGCATGCCCATGTGCACCTATTCGCCATTGGTGGCACCAGCGGCCGCTTACCCTGCTGGCAGCCCACCTCTGAGTGAGGAAATTCCTGGAGACTTGGGGGGGGGTGCCTTCTATATCAGTGCTTGAGGAGTATGCACCAATATGAGAGAATTATTCCTGTGCATACATTGTACACAGATGATCTAGAGTTTCTGTAAGTAGCGGCACAGGGCTAGGTGGTATTAGGGGTGGAGCTCAGGTAGGGTGGAGTTTGAGGATGGACCTCAGTGGGTACAATGCCACAGAGTCCACCCTCTAAGGGAGCCATTTTTTTCCAGGGGAGCAGATTTCTGTGATCTGGAAATCATTTAGGAGATCTCCAGGCCCCACCTGGAGGGGTGGTAACTCTGGCAGTATCACTGTGATGTTCTGAGCACATGCTAATGAAATTCTGAGCTACAGCAGGCAATAAGGATCTCTCAATTTCTTCCGTATTCAGAAAAACACTATGGTAACACCATCTGGTGAATTCTTAGAATGGTATCGGCATTGAATTTTCTATCCTCTGTCAAGGAAAAGCTGACACCATGACCAGCCCCCTCCCATACAGCTAGCTGGTGCAGATGCAATTAAAACTCTTCATGAAAGCTGCCATGTCCACAATGAGAATCATGTGAGTGCTGGCAGAAGGAGTAGACTTGCTCAAATGTGGTAAATATCTTCAAGTTAGGATTCGATATATCAGAGTCTATGACAACCCAGAAATGGCTCATTACTGAAGGACTGATACTGATGGGGAGCCATTCCTTGTTCTGACAACAGAGGATCCATTCAGCAGTATCTTAATAAGCTCTGCTGCATACCTGATGCCCACCTACTGAGAGATATGCTGGCACATATAGTAGCACACTTGCAAGTGTCTTGAGTGTTGAAAGCTGAAGACGCTTAGAGGAGTTAAAATTTCACATTAGAAAAGAAGCAAGTGATGAGAATGAAAAAAATGATAATATGGTGTCTAACAGGGCTATTTTCAACTGCTGAGATGCAGATTAGAACTTACACCATGCCAATTAACATTCTCAGTGAACAGAAGAATTTCTACTCAGAACAAAAATCTCCCTTCAAAATTGACACAGGGTGATGGCCAATGTATTGGCAAAATAGCCAATCCTTTTCTTGCACAATGCTGTCTTCTTCTAGAATGATTCTACTTTAATATTTCACAGTTGTAAAAGAAGCAAACAGACAGAAATAAAAATTTACTTTGGGTTGCCATAAATATTGGGCAGGTAGAACAGATATTCCAGATAACTGCCTTGAAGCAGGCACACTCTGGTCTCCTGTTTCACTGGATCCAAGTTAACATAAGGTTTGTTGTGGACAAGCCAGGTCCAGCAAAGCCAAGTGATATGAGGACTCCTCTAAGGAAGAGGCAGCCAGCAGTCCTGAATCAAACCCACAACCAGTAACAGAGACACTGCAGGAAGATGTGGTTTCTGAGGAGCCTGCAGCCAAGCAGAAGTACAATGGCCCCTCAGCACCCCAGACCTGAGTTGGCAACAGCCTAGGCCAGCCTTTGGGAAATATAGTGGGAAGGGTAGTGGCAGCTCCCCCCCTGCTGCCTTTCTGGCCTGGCCATTGGAAGATTTGGGGGGTGGGTGGGAAGGACTGGCTGGACAGGTAAGGCTGGGGGGGGGGTGCCTCCTTCCCACCCCCCCACATATCCCAAGGACCAAGCTGGATAGGAAAGGCTGCTACATTCCACCAGCCCCTCTGAGCAGACAGAGGGTGGGGGAAAGCAAAGAGAATTACAGGGCCATAGGAAGGTGTGGTGAGCCCAGGGCTTGTTAGGGAGGACTCTTCAGAGGAAAAGCCTTGCCAGGAGCTCCCAGATTCACCCAAGCTGCAACTGGGTGACAGCTTAGTCCAGCCAGATGTTAAACAGGCAGAGAGCTCTGAGCAGCAGAAGGGAATGGAGCTGCAGACAAACCAGAGCTTAGATTTCAAAGTTGTTGCACAAGCTCCTCAATCTTCTGCCCATCCTCCAGCTGCAACTCCCTACCTTGTCAGTCCACCTGGCTCACTGGAGCCAATTAAGCAATGCCAGCTTTGTGCTGGAAGAGAGCTCCATTCTAAAAGACCACACCATGTTAGCAAGACAGTTGCTAACTCCATATAACTGTGAGTCATCACAGAGTGAGAATTGAGAGGCTGCTCATGACTCACTGGACTGAGTTAAGACATTGATTGCCTTCTGTCTGTCCCTTGGTATTCAGTTTTTGAAATACTGATTATCTCTGCCTCCCTTGTGGCTTACTTGTGCTTTCTTCAAGCAGAGAGCTGAAACCCAAGACCAATACAGAAGGGAAAGGAAATAGCTGGTTTCTTTCCCTTGCCTGGGGGAGATGGAAGGTGGAAAGATTAGACTAGAACAACTTACCAGCAGTAGGTCCTTTCAGAGAGGCCAAGACCTCTTCCACCCAGCAACTAGCAGGAAGAAGAGGACAGACAAGCTCCACAACTGGCCCTCATTGGAAGAGTGCTTTCTCCATATTGGCAGCACACCCCCAGGAAAGGCCAATCAAGTAGGGAGTGCATTGTCTGCGTGCAATTTAAACTAATTGGCCCTCATTGGCATATTTGAACTGATTAGCTCTTATTGACAGAGTGTAATTAGAACTGATTGGACATAATTGGCAGAATGTTCTCTCCTTATTGGCTGCATATTGCCAGGGAGGGCCAATCAGTTGTCTGCATGCAATTTGAACTGATTGACCCTGGTTAACAGAGTGCTATATTGGCAAAGTGGTATAAGCATACTGGCAGCACAACCCAAGAACCAATCTGGTAGGGAGTGAGTTGGTTACATGCAACTTCAACTTTATATTTAGTGATTAGTGATTAGTGATGTCAGCCTTTCTCTACTTTTTTTTTTTACCATTGAGTTACCCCTGAAGCATTCTTCAGGCTTTAAGAAACCACAGAATTGGGATTTCCAGGTTCCATCTGGAGAATGGCATCCCTGCCATTTTTCAGGGATGCCAGCCTCCAGTGGAACCTGGAGAACCCCCAGAATGAAAGCACCTATCCAGACTGCAGAGATCAGTTCCCCTGAAGGAAAGGGCTGCTTGAGACAGGGATGGGGGCTGTGTGGCACTCTCCTCTACACACACACACATGCAGCACAGAAGACAAAAGTATTTCTTTCCTCTGTAATTGTAAACCTCATTAACCTCACAATCACCTCTCCATGTAGTTAATAACCTGAGTGTCTCCCTCCTTGGATTGCTCTGAGAAGCCATTGGCCAGAAGGTCCAAATTTAAATGGAAAGAATCACATAACACTCAATGAGCAAATCAAAAAAGACTTGCATCATCCTCCTGCAACAGCTTCTTCTGCCTGTTCTCTAGCTACATCACTTTAAAGCAATGGCAATCTGTACAGCTTGGTGTAGTGGTTAAGAGCAGTGGCTTCTACCGTGGTGAACTGGATTGGATTCCCTGCTCCTCCACGTGCTGGGAGACTTTGGGCTACTCACAATCCTGTTAGAAACTGTTCTTACAGAGCAGTTTCAGAACTCTCTCAGCATCACCTACCTCACAGGGTATCTGTTGTGGGGAAAGGAAGGGAAGGAATGTCCCCATGACCTCATGGTGCTTCTTTGCCTCCTCTACAGTTTCCACCATCTTCTATGCCATTGGTCTCAAATGTGCTTTGTTGTGATGTTCTTGGAAAGATTGCAGCAAGACCAAGGTGGTATCCACATAGAAAGGGAAAAACTACATCTCCCCATTCCAACCCACATCAGCATTATTTTCCCTGCTGCAATGGCCTGTGATTGCTACCTGAAGCATTCCTCCCTTCTCAGATTACAAGTTGCAAACCTCACATGACTTACTCATGAGTAAACATTCCAGGACAAAGGCTTTTCTTGGGCACCATGGGTCCCGGAGGGCAACCAGGGGGGCATTTCTGGGCCTCCTGCTGTCTCCAACCTCCAAAATGCATGCAGAAGCTGCCCCAGTCCCACTCCCATGTCATCTGAGATGAAAGTGGCCAGGAGACCAGGGCAATTTATTGGCAGAAGGGCATGCTCTGAGGCTGGCTCGTCTTCCACCCAACAAACTTCTGGAGCCGAAAGGAAGTTTATTTATTTATTATTTAAACTTGTATACCACTGTTTGCCAAAATGTCTCATGGTGGTTCACAATAAAACATTTAAATCACAATAAAACCCCCATAGGTTCCCATTGTATATTACACAATAACAACAATGATGGCGTTCTAATCCTATAACCCCCAGCTGTTCAGTCAGAGGTCATAATGTTGGTCTCATGAGAGAAGGAGCTGGCCAATGGATCTAAGGCAGCTGTCCCCAACCCCCGGTCCAGGGACCGGTATTGGTCCGTGGAGCAGTCAGTACTGGGCCGCAGCTCGTCCTTCTCCTCCTTCCTGGCTGCTGCCTCGGGGGCTGCCCTGCCACTCTGCCGCCGGCTCACCTTTGGTGTTCCCCAGCAGCCGCCATGGCTGGGGCTCCCCCTCGGCATGCTACTGTGCAGCTGCTGCTGGCAGTGCCCCCCAGCGGACGGCGGGAAGTTAGGGGCGCCGCGGGAAAGCAAGTGGAGCAGGGGCTCAGGCAGTGGCAGCAACGTCCCTTGGTAAAAGACTGCCCTACCCCCCAGGCCTCAGTAAAATTGTCAAGCATTGACTGGTCCCCAGTGATAAAAAGGTTGGGGACCACTGATCTAAGGGATCCAAGATGGAACCCATGCTTTGCCCTGGCCTCAACCATTCACCTGGTGGAAGAGCTCCATCTTGCAGGCCCTGCGGAAAGCTCATGATTCTGGCAGGGCCCTTAGCTCCTCCGGAAGCTCATTCCACCAGGTTGGAGCCAGGACCAAAAAGGCCCTGGCCCGGGTCGAGGACAGGCAAACATCCCAGGGGCCCAGGACAACCAGTAGATTCATACCTGCGATGGGCCCTGCGGCGGGCATAAACAACCAAGAGGTCCCGCAGGTAAGTAGAACCCAGGCCGCGTATGGCCTACCAACACCTTAAACTTGACCCAGAAACAGACTGGTAGCCAATACAGGGCCCTCCAAGATGTCCTAGTGAGGACCCTAGCTGCCACATTTTGCACCAGCTGTAACTTCCAGATCAAAGTCAAGGGCAGGACTGCGTAGAGCAAGTTACAGAAGTCTAGTCTGGAAGTGACCGTTGTATGGATCACAGTGGTGGATAGCCCTTCCTGCCTAAGGGTTGCCTCCTGATTGGGGCTAAATTACCAGGGTGGGCCATTACTGGACGAGGACCATCACTGACTCATGAGTAAACATTCCCAGGGCACCTTGGATCCCATAGGGTGGCAGTTGGCCATTTCTGGGCCTTCTGCAGTCCCCCATTTCCAGAAGGCACCCCGATCCCCCCGATCCCCCCCATGTCCTCTGAGTTGAAAGAGACCAGGAAGCCATGGCAACTTATGGGCAGCAGGACATGATCTCCTCTTTCACCCAACAAACTCCTGAAACAGGCAGCTGGAGGTGGAGAGCTGATCACTTATTAAGTCCTTCCTGGCTGAGGGCTGCCTCCTGATTGGGTCTAAACTACCTGGGTGGGCCAGCTGGATAAGGGCCAATCAGGTAGTGGGTGAGCAATCAGTTTGGATTTTATAAGTTTTACTGACTGATACTGATGATGTTGTCTTAAGCTATATGTTTTTAAATTTTTATTTTTATTTTACTTTTTATTCCACCTTGAATCTTAGGGAGAAAGATGGGCTGTAAATAAATAACATAAGCTAAAAGTAAACTAAATAGAGCAAATTACACTGCAGGTTTAGCAGGCTACTGCCAGGCTAGGAAACTGCTAGATGATCTTCTATTGCCTTTCAATTGGGAACTTATTTATTTATTTGTAGTTATCATTTTTGCTGTTCTGAGCAATGGTGACTCAGATAACTTGTCTTCTCTTCTTTGGGTGAAAAATGAAGTTTGAAGGAGCATTCATTACCTTCGTGGTATGTGTTGACTCTACTGATTCTTCATCTGCCAACGCAGGTACCCTGGCTTCTGTCTCATCTGGAGACTTCTGGTACGAAAAGTAATTGATCAAATTAGCTCTGCTGCAATCCCACACAGATTGCTTGCCACCACAGCTTGTTAACCTTCTACACAAACAGTTTATTTCGCTTTCAGAATGACATCATGAAAACCACTTCTAATATATCAAATGGATAGCAAAAGAAACCCAGATTCAAACTGTTTCAAAGATATATTATTTTAGAGATTAAAATGTAGGCCTTTGGTACATATCGGCTTTAATTTATATGAAGTGGGTCATATTGTCAAGAAACAACTGGAACATTTCCTACAGTGATTTTTTTCACCTTTTTTTGTTATTAACACTTGGAAAGAAAAAGAAAAAGAAAGTACTCTTTCTAAAAGTGGAAATGGTACAATTCAGGTTAATGTGTTATGATCCTAATCTCATGTTACACTTTCTGGGCAGGACTGAATTTCCAGTCTCCAGGTGGTGGCTGGAGATCTCCCAGTAGTATAGCTGGTCTCCAAATTACAGAGACCAGTCCCTCTGGAGAAAATGGCTGCTTTAGAAGGTAAACTCTATATGGCATTACACCCCACTGAGGTCCCTCCACTCCTCAGACATTCCTTTCCCAGGCTCTATTCCCAGAATCTCCAGGAATTTCCCAAGGCAGAGGACTCGGTATATCTAACCAGTACTCTTTCTTGCACCAAAGGAAGCCGTAGGCCAAGTACAGAATGTAACCTCTACTAGAATCATGGGATTAGGTTGCCCTCTGGAGCCTGTTCATGCCCTTTTCTACCCCACTTGCTGTTGATTCCACATTGGAGGTGTTGTTTGGCATCTCCATGTAGAATGCATCTTGTTCTCTTTCCATACGTCTGGAACTAGCATGGTCACATTTGCATGCACTGTTTGGTAAAAAAAAAAAAAAAGAATTTGGACAGACTTACCCCACCTTGAATTAAATCCAGCTGCATGGGAAGGAAACATATACTTTATTACTCTTACAGTGTACAAGTGTGCTACAGCCAATGAACATTTACATTTACCACATTTACCAATGAACATTTACCACATTTTTAATGATTTTATGTCTCCCTTTAAAAAAAAATCTAGTATTGTCTCTCACCAAGTCATGTGAAAACATCACAGTTATAAAAATAGTTAATTACTGCAGTTGTTTAGAACTTTCAAGGTTTAAAAAAACCCTTCTTCTCAGTCACAATAGTTTTAAAATGTGGTAAGTAAGCACTTTGGACTCTGGGCAGTTTATGAATATGGAATCTCACAAATCAATTCCAACCCCCTCTGGAACCTCAAATAGCAACCCTAATCCATCTGAAATTATTTGGGACTAGGGCCTTAAAAGGAGGCGCCCATGCACGTGGGGACCCGCCCCCCAGCCACCCCTCTCCCCGGCGAGTTCCCGGCTTAACTGTGGGCCTGGAGCTGGCTCGCTGTGTCCCCGCTGCGGCGGGCCTGCTCCGAGGCCCACAGGGAAGCCTCCCCCACCTGTCCCCCCCCAAGTGCCTGGCTTTCCTGCGAGCCTTGGATCAGGCCTGCCGCAGTGGGGACACGGTGAGCCTGCTCCGGGGTCTGCATGGAAGCCACTCCGTGCCGAATTCCAGCCAGTCGAGTGATGGGCTAATCGCCTTCCTATTGGCCCTTCACCTGCCTGGCTAGAGCTCTTGTCTGTCCGGGTGAGGGGCCCCGCCCACCTACCCCGTAGGGAACAGACCAGACAAAACACTGAAATACCTGTGACTGGATTTCTTTACACAATTGCTATTGATAAGTAGAATCTGTGGGTAAGACTGACACTCTACAGGTGATGGTTGGAAATCCCAAGGAATCATAACTGGTTTCCATGTAAAATAGGTCAGTTCCCCAACAGAAATCGAAGGAATACAATAGAATTATATGTCACAGAGGTTTTACCCTCTCCCCAAACCCCACCCTCCCCAAACTACACTCTCCAATCTCCAGGAATTTCACAATCCAAAACTGTCAATTCAAACTCCAGGGTTCCAATTCAGATTAGGACCAGAATGGGGAAGGTAGAGGAGTTTTAATTTTCTCTCCCTACATTTTCCCAACCTCAGTTGGCCTCCCTGAGATTTTCTCTCAAGTGGAACGCAAAGGAAAATATAGGAAACCTGCATACTATCCCCAGTGAAATAAATAAACGTTGCAGGTGGTCACTTGATATGGGGGCAAACCATGCCATACCTTACCCCTGTCAGGGGGCCTATACCTTTAGTGGTATTAACACGCTAGAGATCATTTCATTCAAACAAACAGCTCTAATTATTTAATGACCTATTCAAGCCCCATTCCTTTAATTCAGCCTTTCTCAAGTCTGAAGTTCCCTGAAGCTAAACTGGTGTGGTATTATCTGGAAGTTCCCATAAATGCCAATCTCAACCTATGGAGTGAAGGGAGGCTACACAGGAGAAGAAAAGGAACAACTGATGTCTTCCTGGCCTGGTCTGTACTCTAGTCCAGGTGGCCTGGATTTTGCTTATTTCAGTGGGTCAGGGTACTAAAACCTAACCAGGAATAAAACCACACACACATGAAAAAAGGCCCCACAGAAAATTGATCCCATGGAGAAACTGGGCCAAGGTAAAACTGGCTTCTCTCTTAACCCCAAATGCACCTTTCTCCAGGGCTGAAACAACAATGGAGTGTTGACTAAATGGTAACCATTAAGCACAAAGCACCTCCCAACTATGGCAACTTGTGTCACCTAACTAGAGAGGGAAGGCATTAAATATCACATTTCCTAATGTAATCAACTTGAGAGTGTTTGTTACATTTGAATCCTGTGTTCTCATCATATCCTATATAACTCACAATAAACTCTGTAGGATCCAGGGAAAAGCGGCCCTGATTTCTATCTACTGTGATCTCTGGTTCTAGATCAAGGAGTTATTTAAGAATAAAATAAATCTACTTTGCTTCACACCTCCAACGTTAAAGCTATGTGGCAAGGTGGTCCACAGCCCTGCAACCCAAGAGACTTGTTTTACAATAACATACATAAATATAGAAATGCGAAAGTCCTGCTCACATGTTGTAACAGGGAGTATCAGTAGGAAACCTGAAGACAGAAAGGCATATAAGATAGGCTAGCTGGTGAATGGGAAAGAAAAAACAGGAAAAGGGAAAGGCTATAGGGGTCTGGGTATTTCTTCTCTTTGTCTAATTGAATATGTGGATAGACTAGCCCTTTGTTTTTCCTCATTTACACAACTTCATAACACTTTGGTTTTCTTTTCAAATAGTACACAATTAGGTTCTCCCCTCCCCCACAATCCATGTAGTTCACCATAATATAATTGGCTTTAAATCTACAAAGCATAATAAAAAGGCAAGAAAATTCTAAAAATTCTAAAGAAGCTGAATGGATGTTTCAGTTTTCAACAGTATGCTGTTTTATGCACCCTTGCAGCTAATAACTTACTCTAGGTATTAAATCTGTCACATTCCTTTTACTTGGACCAGTGCTGAAGAATTTATTGCAGGAGACCCAGATGTGACCCAGAAATTTGAAAACATATCAGAGATATGAATCCAATTAGTTTCTGTCCAAATGCTGACATATATACTCTGTATCAATGTGTGACATCTGAACAAGTCATGTTTAATACCACGTTCAAAATGATGGCAAAAAATGAGAACATAAGAATTACTTAACACTCATTTTTGATCACAATTCACTTTCAAAAAAATACATCAATTTGACTCATGTGATTTAGATGCCAAGATAAAATATTATTTGAAATGTCTGGCCAGAGAACAGAAGGGTTTGGGAGAGTTTGTTCTTTTAAAAACATGTCTCTGTGCTAGGAATCCTGTAGCAGAGCCTTGGTGGCTGTCAGGAACCACAAGAACAGTTTAACAGAAAATAAGTGCAGAATCAATAACATAAAATGCATGATGGTAAGGAATAGTTTTATTTTGCTTTATGATCATCACCATCTTCTTCCATTGGGACCCTGGGTCTCCTGCCTATGAAACTGAAGCTAATGCCTGTATCGACCACTCATGGGTGCACCAACAAGTTCCAGTTATGAATTTATTGTCTTCCATTACCGTTCCATTGTTCCATTATTGTACCATTGTTCCATGTTTAATGATTTACGATTTCTCTGTACTGTTACTGTTCTTGTTCCATGTAAACCACCCTGAGCCTTCGGGGAGTGCAGCATATAAATGTGATACTTAATAAGTATATATATAAATAAATAAATTGTTAATTTTGTAAACTTGTAGTGAGTTTTAATTTAAACAAAAAAATGCTGGTAGAGGTGCTCTATACCGGAGTTCCTACTTGAGGCTTCCTCAAAGTACTTCTGAAGGAGAATGGATATGCGTTTAGTATTCAAGCATACCCTGCTGCCCACACTTAGCCTTTTCTATATTCCATTCTGACTCCATCCATGCTACATTGACAGTGCCACTCTGGGCAAGCTTACACCCTTTGAAGGCTATTGATTTCAATGAAGGGTACAACATGACTTATGATGACACTATGAATGTGGCAACTCTAGACTGAGAGTAGGAGTTGCACTTTGAACCTCGAAGAGCAAGCTGCACTGGTTTGCCCTGCTCCACATATTCTGGATTTTGCTTCTTGTGTCCTATGGAGACCAAACATGATATGAAGTCATGAAATTATAGAAAGAGACCTCAGAGACTTCATAAGAAGAAGTCTGCAGTGCTGGCTGTCAGTAGTTAGGATCTGCCATCTTTAACCTTCTCTATACTAATAGCGAAGACAGCCAAATCTTTGGATACTTAAAATTGGATGACTGAAACTGTTAACAGGCAAGATAGATCTTTCTACAATCCTGAAAAGGGCCCCAGATTTAAAGAAAAATGCGAAATATTTTTAAAAATGTATAGGGGTTGTTAAAAATAAATTGATAAAACTGGAGTCTGTAGCTTTAAGCAACTGATTAAGATGCAGCTTAATGCTGCAATGGGGTCACAAATTCAGAATGCCTGATTGTGTTACAAACTTGAATTAACTAATTAGATTCATTTAAAGAAAATGCTGAGACTCAGAACAGGTTGTAAAATATACAAACCACTTCAGAAAGAGTAAAATTTAATAAAAATGCAACATGTCTATGATTATGGAATGAAAATACAGTGCATTTTTAAACACCTGAACAATTTATATCTTTACAAAATTTAATTCCAAAAGTTAAAAAAGTTTATTTTTCTTTGGTCTCAGATAAATTTGTAGAGATCTTTGTTGACTCACTTTTGCAGTGATAATGCTTCAAAACATTGCTTAGGGTAACAGGGTTACCAGCTCTGGTTTAGTTTATACCTATAGGTGGAGCCGGGAGTAGACATGATTTTGGGTAGGGAGGGACTTCAGTTGAGTATAATGCTCTGGAGACCACCCTCCAAAACAGCCATTTTCTCTAGGGGCATTGTTTTCTGTCACCTGGAAATGAGCTGTAAAACCAGGGGATCCCCAGGTAAACCACTCAGCAATGTATATGTCAAAGGAAGATATATTGCTGACATATCAAGTTCCTATTTCCAAATATTAGTGCATTAATGGATTAATTATGGACGATAATACAACCACTATTTTGCTCAAGACTCTTATATCATATTAACAGTGACAAATGTTATGTTTGGAACTGCTGGGGAATAAAAAAATATATAAAATAAAGCACCTCAAAAGCTATTCTAGACCTTCAAAGGGTTGCCACATTGGAACCTGAAACCCCTGCTTGTCTCTTAAACATGTCAAACAGGAGGAAGGTATGCAACTACTGTGCTTCTTGACCCATTGATGATCACCTTATAGTACACAGGGCTCCCATTTTACACCATTGCAGATGAGTGAAAAGAATTTCCAAGGAGACTACACTAATTATTTATTTATACATTTCTTTTCCATATACAGAAAGTCTTCAAAGTATCCCACAGATTTAAAGAGAAGAGATTAACCAAATGATTCAAAGTAAAATTGAGAAAAAAGAATCAAATGAAAACAAAATGAACCATGAACCAGGCATCACCATCAAAAAGTCATAATCTCAGATTTTAAGGATTGAGTAAATTTACCTGGGATAAATCAATCTTTCAGCATAAGGGAGATGCAGCATATACATTTTCTATTACTGGCTTAAACATACAAAAGGAAGGATAAAGTCTCAGGTCTGTAATCTGATTAGCATGAATTATGGCACCCCCCCCCCCAGTTCTGTCTTTCACTATTGGATAGTGTAAATGATGTTCATTGTGGGAAGCCAGTTATACAGACTAGCAACAGAATAGCTCAAGTAACACATTTTTCTGGACCATGGAGACAGATGCACTGAAACAGGAAGCACATATGAAATAGCCTATCTGAGCTTTATTATTGCTCAGTCGACACAATCTAATCTTGGAATATCAATATGTGCAAACGCTAAACTTCATTTTCCTTCTATCATATAGATATAACTGGTTTATCCTCTAGTTTAACTCTAATTATCAGAAGATGAAAAACAATATGAAAACTAGATACATTTGGGGATCTACCAATGGACAAATGCACAGAACTTGGATTTATAACCTTGGACATCTGATTTTTAAGAAAATGGTAGCATGCTTTTGACAGCAAGGTAAACTGTAATAAGATATTGTCCTTTTTTTTTTTTGGATTTTTTTACAAGCTTCCCAAAAATGAAAGAGTTGATATTACAGGCAAGCAACAACAGTGGAAAAACCTGCTGTGAAGTATTTCATTTTTGTGATTCTTTTTAACAATTTACAGAAGAAATAGCACATAATGGAAGTTTGGTTTTCTTATGGGAGTCATAAATAAAATAGTGATATAATCAAAAGGACAGAAAAAGACACTTCTGATATTTAATTCTTATTTACGTTCACCTCCATAATTTATGGCTTGCAGGCAAACGGGGAAGGTTACAAAATACAATAACTCAACCTTCTGTGTGTTTTCCTGAAGCACCCTGCCTGTTAAAGCCTTCTGAAGCTTGAACTTGCTGCTTTAATTTACTGCTTTCTACCCAGTGATTAGAGTGGGGTTTGAAAAGGTCTTCAGAAAAAGTGGTGAGCTTTCTGTAGGATTTGTTACCGGAGCTTGTTCATCTCTCTGATCAATAGCATGCTGCAGTCTAGGTCTCTTGCATGGTCTCCTGAGGATGTATGCTTCAGCTCAGGGAACTTTCCAATGATTTTATCTCAAAGAGAGAGGTTTTCATGTAAAGGAGAGAAGTGTGTGTGTGTAGTGTGTGTGTGTGTGTTACTCTGAAAAGTTGCAAGTTCTTTGCAGACCGCTGAAACAAAACAAGCTGCCTTTTAGCCTCATTTAATCTTTCAAACAGAATGCATATGCATGCACATGCATGCACATTCAATATATGTCTGAAGACACTTATTTACCATGCTTGGGACTTAAAACCATTTAATCCCGACAATCCCATTGCAATTTGCAATTCAATAATATATGTTTGAGTTTTCTGGCACAAATTGAATCAATCTGGGAGTGATTTGTTGATATCTACCAAATTTTGGACATTTACAAACATATGCAATGTCCAAGTTGCATGGGTATAAGAAGATGGATTCAGATAGGCTGTACAAGGACTGATGCTTTGTCTCTCCTTTCAGCATAATTGTAGAGGCAGATTAAAAAACTTGAGCCCTGAACACAGAATTGTCCTGTCAATATCTAAAGACCTTGAGCTCAAGAATTTCTTCCACTCAAGGTTTTTGTACAATGCATAATTAACATGCAGAGTCTAGTGTTATGAGATACACAGTGTACAGATTGCATTACCACAGAGTGCTGTAAAGGCCAAACATACACATCACTTTTAAGGAATTAGACAAATTAATAGAAGATCTATCAATGCCTGTTAACTATAATAGCTAACAATTGACCTTCATGTATTATCATATAGGAGAGGAAAATGTTCCCTGCAGGGCCTTACACTCTGCGGGGGAAAACCTATTGGTCGTTTCCGGCCCCAGGGAAGTGCACCTAGCCTCGACCAGGGTCAGGAACTTTTCGGTCCTGGCCCCTACCTGGTGGAATGAGCTCCCGGGTAAACTGCGGGCCCTGCAGATTTGACATCTTTCTGCAGGGCCTGCAAAATGGAGCTCTTCCGCCGGGTTTATTGTTGAGGCTGGGACCAGCGCAGGAGATCGGCTGCCCCCCCCCCAGAGAAGGGAGGTTGTTGGCCTGGGGACATCACGCCGCCCCATACTCTCAACACCTCTAGTTGGGATGGGGAAGTAGGTTGGGAGATTATCTGCTATGTTATGGGTTTTTAAGTCTTTTAATGGGGGTGTTTTAATGGGATTTTAAGACTATGTTACCCACTACGAGCCCATTGGAAAGTGGCAGGATACAAATTAAATAAATAAAGAGAGAGAGAGAGAGAGAGAGAGAGAGAGAGAGAGAGAGAGAGAGAGAGAGAGAGAGAGAGAGAGAGAGAGATTTCATTGCCTTAGTTTGTGAGCTCCTTGGAATTTTTTTTTTGGGAGGGGGGAGGGGAATCTGCACACCTTTGGCTTTACCAGGCAACTTAGGTCATGTATGGCAGTGCAAAACTCTAAACTAATGCAAAACATTGGGTTATAATGTGCTATGATTGGGGAAAATAGAAGTGGCAATATGAGTAGGGTTGATTTTCAGGAACAAAATCCAGTACAGATGCACCTCCTGAATGGAAGAGAAATAGAACTTCACTCAGTACAGAACAATCAATACTATGAAGTTGAGCCCTCCCATTACCCTACTATAAGAAAATTGAATTAGAAGTTTTCTTCCTGAATTCTCTAATTTCTTATGTACAGCTTGGTATTTTAGCCATGCTTTTGAATCATAGAATCATAGAATCATAAAGGGGCCATACAGGCCATCTAGTCCAACCCCCTGCTCAACGCAGGATCAGGCCAAAGCATCCTAAAGCATCCAAGAAAAGTGTGTATCCAACCTTTGCTTGAAGACTGCCAGTGAGGGGGAGCTCACCACCTCCTTAGGCAGCCTATTCCACTGCTAAACTACTCTGACTGTGAAAAATCAGTTGGAATATCTCCAGTCATATTGAAGGGATTCACTCTATTAAAACAAAACCTTATCAACTCATTTGGCATCCAAAGGGAGTTGTTCATAATTCCATGGTGCCTCATAATTTTGCTGGCAGCAAGCACTGCAGAGCATTTTCTTAATGGCTTCATAGATGAATATGCTGCAATATAGACATGCAGAAATGGCTACCTGTGCATTCTAAATGGCATTTCCCCCAATATACTGGAACATGTAGCCAATTTAATTTTTAAAAAGATTTCCTTTGTTCAAGGCAGTGGAAAGAACTATCTTGACTTGATCATATAGAATCACATAGATTCTGGAAGGGGCCATACAGGCCACCTAGTCCAACCCCCTACTCAATGCAAGATCAGCCCAAGGCATCCTAAAGCATCCAAGAAAAATGTGTATCCAACCTTTGCTTGAAGACTTCCAGTGAGAGGGAGCTCACCACCTCCTTAGGCAGCCTATTCCACTGCTGAACTACTCTGATTGTGAATTTTTTTTCCTGATATCTAGCCTATATCATTGTACTTGTAGTTTCAACCCATTACTGCACGTCCTTTCCTCTGCAGCCAATGGGAACAGCATCCTGCCCAACGGGAACAGCTTCCTGCCCTCCTCCAAGTGACAATATAACTTCTGTCTGTCTTCCCAAATCTATTTGCTAGCTTTTCCCTGACTTTAGAAATTTTTGTCTTGATTTACTTTTGTTAGCTCGTGAATTGTTCCATAGTCAGAAAAATATAAGAAAGAAGTATTATATACTTGTATGAGAGTAAGCTCTAACCATTTTAAGGGTCTCACAAATCAATAAATATATGGCCAATAAGAGGAATAATTTCTATTTACTGTGGGAGCTATCTTTTTAATCTATATAGATAATTTCTTTCAAATATGCCAAGGAAACCACTATAAGAAAATAAACCTAAGCATTTACTTGCAAAACTAAGGAGGAGATTTTAAGAAGTTGATGTCATTTGGCATAAAACCACAGAATGTGAATTTGGCAATGCTGTAAATCTAATCTAAAGGTATTTCTTAACATTCATATCACGTAGCATGCATCTTCATACAGCAATGTACCATCATACAAGTACGTATATTTCAGGAAGATTTGGTGGGAATGTAGGCAATGCATCTTTATAAGATGAATAAGATGGATATTTAGATTTTATTTTAAATTGGTACTTCATTTTAGACTTTGAAGTACAAAATAGAAACAGCACTTTATTCTGAGCTACCAGAGGTCAGTAGTTTTCCTACTTAAAGGAGACTTTAAAGGAGCAAAAAATCCTCCTGTGGTGCATTTATAGTTCAAATCAGATATAAATTTATATGAATATGCAGAAACTCTTTTTGAATCAACAGATTTCCCAGAAACTAGAAGAGAAAGTATGTCATGGATTTATTACACATGTGTTTTAAATAGTTTTTTTTCTGCAGCACTTTACATTTGAACTTTGAAAGAATATTGGAATACATGAAAATTTATTTATTTACTTACTTGGTGTAGTGGTTAGGAGTGCAGACTTCTAATCTGGCAAGCTGGGTTTGATTCCCTGCTCCCCCACACGTAGCCAGCTGGGTGACCTTAGGCTCACCACAGCACTGATAAAGCTGTTCTGACTGAGCAGTAATATCAGGGCTCTCTCAGCCTCACCTACCTCACAGAGTGTGGGGAGAGGAAAGAGAAGGC
This sequence comes from Paroedura picta, assembly GCF_049243985.1. Lineage (NCBI taxonomy): Eukaryota > Metazoa > Chordata > Lepidosauria > Squamata > Gekkonidae > Paroedura > Paroedura picta. The sequence continues at coordinate 55,276,055 of NC_135375.1, read as the reverse complement.
GAATGTAAGCCACTTTGAGACTCTTTCGGGTAGAGAGAATCTTCACTATAACTATAACTCACCTTTCTCCCTAGTGGAGATCCAAAGTGCTTTATATTATTCTGTCCTCAATTTTACTCATTCCAAGGCTAGATCAAAGATTTTCAAGGTATGTTTCAGTGTTCCTTGGAGGTTTATCAGAGGGGTTCCCAATAAGAAGTCAGGTAGTGGCTGTTCCTATGTTCATTTGAACCTTAAATTTGAACTGGCTCAGAAAAACCATTTTTGAAACAAGATACATTTATTGCAGCAGAAAATCATCTCGTACCTATTCTGCACTGGCGGTGCCATGCCAGGCTGTCACCAGGTGTTTGGGACAGGGCAGTTTGCACTGCCACTTCCTGAGTCCAGATGGAGGAGCATTTTCTCTGCCCTGGATTTGTGCCTCCAGACGAAGCAGCTGGGGCAGAAAGGTTCTGCCATGCTTTGTCGCAGTGTAGGGCTTTTTTATTTTCAAGACGATTATGTTACAACACTTCTTGAAAATAAAAAAAATGCCACAGGTGGGTCTGCGGCACCCAGCTATACTTCATAATTGGTTTGAGATTAGAGTTCATTATTTAATATTATTGACCACTGAGGAAGACCCAGTAGGGTTGAAACACATTTGGTCTGTTCATGTGCAGTTAGATCTGTATAGTTTTAGTATAGTTTTTAACCTAATATTGGTGCACTTTAATAAATAATTGCTAAAATGTTATATTGTTTTATAGCTCCACTTTTGAGTTCCTGACTGAGTCAGGATAGGCCTGGGACACACCTGGGCTGGTGCCATTGTCATCTGGAAGCAGGCATTAGCTCTGCAACCAGATGGACGCCAGCCTGGCCATTAGTTGTCATGTGGAAACAGTATCAGGGTCCATGTTATGAAAAAATTCAAATACTGTTTGGTCATAAAGACCTTGGTTAAACATTGTTCTTGAAAAATAAATAACCATAAAAAGGCAAATAAGCTTTATGAATGCTTTAAGCTGAAAAGATCCATTTAAAACAATTCTTGCAGTAAAAACAGAAGACTGCATGTATACCCAACAACGGAAGATTACTTGGGCATCATATTTCCAGCCCACTCTACTGCTGATGCTCTGCAATCAGCAACAGCTTTGAGAAGGTAGTAACAATGCCTGGGCCCTGGCTGGGTCTCTCAACCTACTTCACCACTGCCCACTCAGTGATTCTGTTGCTGGCCAGAAAGCAGCAGTGCCAAATTGGTGACAACAGAACAGGCTACAGGTTCTGGATGGGCCATGTCTGTTGCCCACTTGACATAGCTGCCCTCCCATTGCTAGACAAAAGTTTTGTTAACTGGGAGATTCAGTTAACAGCAACCCTCGGTTTCCATCAATGTCAGTTTAAAACATTTTAATGCCTCTCAGAATTCAGAAGATCTTTGGACTGAAATATTTAGCACATCTAATTTTGTAAGCACAGAGAATTGTGGACTTCAGTTTGAAGGTTAGAGAAAACATTAGAAAGACCAGTGGTGCCAGCCAAGTGCAAGGCTGAATAAAAACACCAAGCTTAAGAGAGCAGTCAGGGAAGCTGCTCATCAAGATGATAGGCATGAGAAACCCAACCATATGCCACAGTTAAAGCCACATCAAACTACAGAACAAAAGAGGAATCCAAGAACTGTATGTATGGGGGTCAAAATAAAGGTATTTTAAAATCTTTTACAAGGAATGAGAAAGATACATATTAAGCTAGCAACCTTTAAGAAAGAGACTGGATATTAAAGTGAACAAAACTTGCAGTCATGTCTCTGTCTCCACCCCTGGCCAGAATAAATGAATAATAGCCATTAAGATGAGTAGCTTTAGTTGTGTCAGAGGCTTAGAATGATTTAAGGGAGTTAGCTTTAAAGTAGAGTAGGCAGATGGATGTTTTTAGAGAGGATAAATGTTAGAGTGTTTTAAGATCACTGCAGTTTGATTGCCACATAACCATTTTCTTCTATTCTAAGGTGACCAGATTTTAATATTGGTAAAGCAGGACACCATTGACCAGGGGATTATTGATTAAAAATTTGGTCTATATGGAGCAACGAAAAGTTTCATAGAATGCATAGAATGCAAAAATAGTATTGTAATATATATTTTTAAATTTCAACATAAGTACAATTTGCTGGGTACCCCCCGATGTCCCTCCAAAAGTGGGACAATCTGGTCACCTTATTCTATTCCTTTTCTACTTTTATTTTATATTGCTATTGGCTTTCAATTATGTATTCTGTTCATCTCTCCACTTCATAATTCCCATTAATGGTTAACTTTTCTTTTTATTGTTGTGTTTAGGTGAACCACTAATTCCTTGCAGGAAACGACTGAGACCTTTTCTGCACCAGGAATTGACTGACCGCTCATCGGGGGGGGGGCAAATTCCTGGTTCTACATAACAACAGTGCCCATCCGGTGCCGGCCCAGTCCTGGCATGACTCAAACCCTCATTTGTCTTGTGGCACAGATATATCCACGTTCCTTTTTTTGCCCTGGGTGGCAATGGGGCCTATATCGGGCTAGGGCTATCCAGAAAGGAAGAGTCAGGCCATTCTGGCCCGGCTCCTCCCAACCCTCGCCCAGGTACAGTGTCTGGGAAGGGACGAAAAAATGCCCCAGGTAGCTCCACCATGTTGCACAGCACAGTGGAGCATCCTGGGGCATTTTTTTTGTTTAAGAATGTGACTGCTGTGCCAGAGCACAAATCCATGGCAGACAAGATGCAGTAGGCCAAATACTCCCCCATGCAGGAAAAGGAAGAAGCAGGGCACTCTACCCTGGCTCAAGGATGGGGAGGCAGCCCAGCACAAGCCTCCAGTGTGGTAAAGGTCAGTGTCTGTGTAGCCCTTACTAGTGTACTGTTTACACACAGGGGCAATATTAAGTCCTTATTTTCTATAGCAAACAAGCTTTCCTATAAGGTAACCTGCCTGCTCCTAGAACGAAGTTTGAGTCCATTGGCACCTTTAAGATCAACAAAGTTTTATTCAAGGTACTTCCGTATACATGAGCACAAAAGCTTACACCTTAAATCAGTGGTCCCCAACCTTTTTATCACCGGGGACCACTCAACGCCGGGGACCACTCACCGTGGACCACTCAATGCCTTTTACTGAGGCCCGGTGGGGGGGGTAGTTTACTCCTCTACTCTCAACCACTGCCCTAACGCTCTCTGATCACTATGGTAATGTTTAAACATCCCTTCAAAATAAGATACAGACACACCACAACAATGAAGTGTGTTGTAAAGGGCTGGGGGGAATGAAGTAAAGGGCCGGGGGAGGGGGGAGAAGGCGTCTTTCAGGGCCCACCTCCAATTAGGCGAAGGACCACATGTGGTCCGCGGCCCACAGGTTGGGGATCGCTACCTTAAACAAAACTTTGTTGGTCTCAGAGGTGCCACTAGACTCAACATTTGTTTGTTTGCTGAAGTTCAGACCCACCTGAATCTATCTGCCTGAATCTTTTGATCCTTGAAAATCAAGGCAACTGTAGAGGAGTTTCTGCCCATTTAAAACAACAGAGAGGCTTCATTAGGCTAGTATTTAGTTATTTATGGAAATTTTATGGTGCCTCTCTTGGGAAACCTGCCTGCAGAAGTTTACAAAATAACACAATAAAAACAGCCATTAAAAATTATAAATTAAAGCCCAGACAGATAATTAAAAGTACATTGAATAGCTTTAGATGAATAAGAATTTTCAGTTTTCAAAGATCACTAATTTAAAACCTGAATGAATAGGAACATTTTGACTTGGTGCCTAAAAGGTGATAAGATGTGTGATAGGTGAGCCTCAATAGGAAGTGTATGAAGTGCCACTTCTGAAAAGGCCCTGTCTTTGGTCACAATCCACCATACCTTTGAACAAAGTGCTTGTGAGGCAGATCTTACCTGGCAGGCCGGACAATATGGAAGCATCCCGATTCCTACATGAATTGAGGATGTGTTGTTATAATATCTTCCAGAATCTTCTGCAATACAAAAGGTCTTCCTTGCAGAGATTTTTTTAGCAGAACTGAGAAAGCACTCCCTGATGTTCAGAAGTCTGAAATCACTATATGTGTACTTGAAATAATTAAATTAAAAAGAAGAGTAATAACTTCTTTTCTTTTTGCTTAGTAATCCACTATATAGCTGTATGAAATGAAGGAATTACACATGCAGTGCCTAATCCCTTATTTGTAAAAGATGGCAGCTAACAACTGAATGAAACAGAAGACGGGGAGGCATAGGAAGTCACAGGAGAGGTATTACCACTCAGTGTAGCTTTGCTTGTTTTTCTCTTCCATGCTGGGAATGGAAGGCACCATCCTAATTATTTACATTTATTTCCTGTTTTGAAAGACAGGCCACGAAGCAAAATAATATGAGAGCCTACTCAAATGCCTGCTAAATTTCCCCTTAAATTGAATTTCTCATTTTATCAGAGAGCAATACTTGTGCTGATGTTAGACAGGCAGCTAAAAGGTCAACAAGTTCCCTTGGTTGCCTTTTGTCAAGGGTTTTTGACTTGTCTGTGAATAAAGATCTCCCAGGAGGCAGGCAGACCTGAATTTCCTGTCATCTGGAAGACAGCAATGAATTTGAAAATGTTACAAAAAGCATAAGGGACTTCCAACACACCTTCAAATGCACTGCCAATGCCAATAGCTTCTCATGTAAACATGTACACAGAGTTGTTTTGGATTTGTTCTGTCAACTTTGGGTTGTGAAACAAATTGTTGTACAGCAGCCCACCATGAATACCAGATGAGCCCTGAACATTTTTTTATTATTGTGTTGAGTTTAATAAAATGTAAGAGTAGCTGCTCAGAATCAGAGCAACAAGGCCTTTAGCCCAGCATCTTTCCTCTAACAATGAGCAGGACTAGAGCCTTGAGATTAAGTGTGTGATGCCACTAATACCAACATAACACACTGGGCCCTAGGGGCCCTTGTCAGTTCCTGGGTGTCTTTGTGGCTATATACCAGAGCAACCCAAAGTGGAGTCAAGGTCTTCGAAGCCCACTGACTGCAAGTTATTTAAATGGGTATGAATTAATTTAAGGTAGTCAAGTATCAAACTGAAAACATTTATATTGGACCGATTTGAAAATGGTTTCAGATTAGCATGCAGAATAAAAATGTATTGCTCCTGAACAGAAATAAAGGGCACTTTCAAGCAGTTTAGGAATTGTGGTTTAGCTGTGCACTATCTGTAGGCACTTTGGAATGTTTCGGTGAAGGATGTGCCAAGGTAGGTTAGTTCAGGGTACTTAAGAGACTTTTCTAGGTTGGTGCAAAGAGTATTAGTTTATATTATTTGCACTGATATCCATATTCTCATACTGTGAAACCTAATTGCTTTGCAAATTTTTGTTTTAAGTTGTCCACTTGGAGTAAAAACTGTCTTCCAATTGAGCACCAGTAACTTTTCCATAAACATACAAAAATGACATGCAATAATAACTGAAAAACTGGACTATGTGTTTAAGGGTAATATGATCCTATAATCCTGAGCACAGAGGGGCTTCATTTTACCATTTATTCCAGTAAGTTCAATTATGTATGATTTAAGCCTTAAAAAAGTACAATAGGGAAAGACATGTACCGGTGGAGCATAGATGATCTATTTTATTTGAGGAATATATGACATGAAGTGCAAAGATTTACTAACAAGATTTATTATTTATTTTGAGATGTCAATATTACAGCAGGTTATTCGCAGGTTGGAGGATATGGAAATTCATTTTTTAAGGTCTGAGGTAGTTAGTTCATGTTCACCAAAATATTGGAGAATATTAACATACAGAGACATCCCTATCTCGTTGAATTGGACAACCCAGTTATGTGAAGAGCTTTTTTGCTAGCTAGAATGAACATCTTTCCTTCTAATCTAACAAAAGGCAGGTTTAATATCCCTGTTTCCCAAAGGCTGTGCCTGCATGGGTGTCCTACTCCAATTACATAGGAACATTTCCTCTTAGATTGTGCATGTTTTGATAGTTGTTGTCTAGCTGGGAGAATTTCCCTTTGCAAGGCGAATGTCACCAATCTGGGTAGGAAACACTGTACTGGGATATTATTGAATGAGAAGGATCTTGTAAAGATGCATGCGATTGCACTGATTTTAGTTCACATTTTAGCTGTTAACTTGGAATGGATGAATGCTATGACCATATAGGCCCCATGATGATTTGTAATTGTTTGGTTTGGCAAACTTGGTTTTGTACTGTGACGGTACTTATTTTGGCTTTACTCTTTTTGCTATGCCAATAAAAGCTTTGTATTTGTATTTCTTTGTATTTCTTTGTTTGTTTGTTTGATTTTGTATATTTCTGGGTACCCAACTGATGGAAGATGATTAACACTGTTAACATTTTTATAATTCTGCAAGGAAATCACTCTGATCCATTTTATGTCTGTCCAAATTTGTGAATATTAGCACCATGCATATTCTATATGACTTGTTTTTGAGATATGTATACTTTGGATCCATGCATCAAATGCATTGAATTACAAAGAAACATAATTGCTTACATTTGGAAAGCTATATTAAAGCAATACAGAACAGAGCACTAGGATCTAATCTGCCCCCCATATGCCCCCAGGTCCACCTGAATTTATACTGGTTTCCATGTATTTGCCATACAATGAAGTATGAGGATAGGGTTATATTTATGCATATTGGGTTGGATCCTGTTACTCATTGCTGCTAATTAGCAAAATGAAATATCTGTTCCTATTACATCCCACTTACCTTCCCAAAATACTGCTACTGGTGGACAGGATGCCCCCAAGAACATCATGGGTTGAATCCAGACTAAAGTTGCAAATTATACTAGTCCCTCTTCCTATGGCACATCTAACCTCATGCCATTCCTCAGGGTCGCCTTTTTCTCAGGGATACCATTGCATGGACAGCGGTGGGTTACAATGGCAGAAAGTAGGCAAGATCAGTTAGAAAATGTAGCGGGAATCCAAGCCCATGAGGGGCAAATGGGATGTCTGCCTCAGAAGTAGGAAATCAGTGGAAATTCCACCTTCTGTTATTAGATATGACCAGTGGGATCTAGCTAATGGATGTACATATATTGAATACTACATGCATGTTGTAGAAAATATGACCTCTACATGGAAGTCAGAGGGAGAAAGTGAGCATGATTTTGATGTCTCATTAGAAGTTAACTTTACTTAGGTCCGGTGCTGGCCTAAATCTATCCAGCATATATCAAGCTTAGCCTTTCTGGAAGAATGAATGGAAGATGTGAACTAGCAGGACTTGATGGATGGTACTCACTTTATCAACGCATGGGAGCAGAAGCAGGATGCTTTGCACTGCATAATCTGTAACTGTCTAGTTTCTGTCACAACATCCTTCTCTAACTACTAGATAGCTCAGCTTTTCTGCTCAGCTACTACTTCTGCACATATGAACTGTACTGGGTATTATAATGGCCTTAGAACTAAAGACAAAAAGAAAAAGCTGTTTCATCCACACAATGTGTTAATCTTTTGAAGAAGTTCATGAATTACATTCTCCAAAGAGTGACAGGATAAGAATTATCGGTTTCCTTAACACCTGGAGGAACTTACATCTTCTTTAAAGACTAATAGGTATGATTGGCTAATAATTCATTTCTGTTTTAAAATTCAGTCATTGCTTGCATGGCTTTTGTTCATGTGTTTCACAAATAGAGAGAGTGAATATAGGGACAGCCTGTGTGCATTTGTATCAAGGAGATATGTCTCTTTTTTCAGTACAGTTTATTCAACAATGATGCAAGCTAATATTTGTTTACATTTGATTGAAAACATTTCTCCATTTATTATATTCATTGGCATTAGTAAATCTGAGAAGGAAAACACTTCTCTTCCCTAATTATAAGTAGAGAACCTTGGAAATTAATGATATATGACACATGTTGAGGTGCAAGTATTAACACAGAACCAGTTCTGACAGATTTTAATCAAATTTCCATCCAAGGATCTCACCTTGCAGCTCCAATGTTTATTTAATCAAATAGTAGAAATGTATTATAAATTAATTTTCCATAGCTTTCTGCAGTGCTATGCATGCCACCACCTTTCTTTTGTCCAGTAGTATTGGGAAGGAATGGAGTAAAAATAGCTGTACATTATATTTGCAGTGCTTAGCTTTAGGGAAGGAGGGATGCTTCCTGCAGCAGATAGGATCCATCTGATTCTCTGAATAATATTGTGCTTTCACTTCCTTCCCCTATGGAAGGGTGCAATTATGCTAGAAAAGGTGTCTGTAAAGATGTACATTTGTTAATGATGCTTAAAATGTTTGAAAATTGCCTCCAGACTTGACTTGTATTGTTGTTGTGACAAACTAAGTTATCAAATAAAATCATTTGATTTAGCAATTTCCTAATAGATGTTTCCTAAGAGATTTTTATGTATTTCCAAGCCTAATACCACAAATATTTTAAATACACATCTTAATTTATTAGCTGTCTGCAATTGTTTATGGATCTAGATATATCAACCAAAGTACTCTGTTCTTAAACAGAAGTTAAGCCAGCACATGGCTCCTTGTGTCTCTCAAACTGAGAAAACATGCAAACGTGTGTAATTAGTTTAAGGCTTTAATGTTCTTATCACCACCACCACCACCAAGGGTTGTTTGCCTGAGTCAATAAATGTTTGCTGCCCCTGGGGGAAGAGATTGTATTGCTTCCTTTCTCCTAACAGTCAGGAGGCAGTTGTGATATTATACTTCACTGCATCATTGTTCATAAATGTTACTGTATGAAAGTGTCCAAATTCAAAAGTTAAATGAATATGGTTCAATGTAGTCTAGAAGGACTTGTGTCTAAAGAGTTAAAGGATAAGATTAAAAAGAAGCAGAGCCACAGACAGTAGAAAGTTTTTGTGCCATGAAGTGGTCATGAGGAAGAGGGAAAGTGAGGACAAAATTGAGGACAAAATAGTCTCCTGCCAACACCACAGCCTTTTGAGCTCAATGGTGACTCTCTGAGAGTGTCTCTGGAGAGTGTCTCTGGAGGAATAAGGAAGACCACCTCAAGGCAGTACCACATACCCCCAGTGAGACCAGACAATTGAGCAGGATCAAATGTGTAGTCTGTGCTGTTAGGCCAAAACTTTTGCTCTTTACCCTCATTCCAATGCTTTGTTCAAGTTATCTCCTTTGCATCATGTTATATTTATGGGAAAACATGCTGCTGTAAACTGGACTTACTAAAGGTATGAGACATTAACATCTATGCTGCTCAGACTTTTAAGTATATTTAGAAAGCTAGTTTCCTTGTTTTCTGTGCCACTGGAACTATATTGCTTTAAAAATCTTTTTCTTTAATTTCCTTAGTAATTTTACCTTAAAGTTATGATGCTGTGAGTGGCCAGGCCAGACCCATGGTGAATTTGGCTACATTATCTATTGAGTCAAATGTTAAAACATATAATTTGCCTTGGAAACACAGAAGTAGTATCCCTCAGCCTCTACATTTCCCAGTTAGGAGGGAAATGCTATTAAAACAGATTACCAAAAAAAGTCTGATTCTAATGGTAACTAGAGAACTTTTACTTCCAAAAATCGAAGCACATCTTACATGGCATATTCATGTAGGTATACCTAACATTGTGAACAGATTAACTTCAAAAAAGTCTAACTTGGTATAGCTCCAAACCCATGTAAGCGAGAGAAGAGAGGTCCTATGTGTAAGATAAAACAGAAAGCAATCAATGGCCAGAAACGCTCAACAACTAACCTATGAGGGGGTGGGGCTAACTGCCATGTGTACTTGAGATGCAAAATGTTCTTAACCCTTTTCCTCCTCAATCTTCTTGCATGCAGAGCTGTAATATTGAACATTATCATAGACAGTCGTGTTCCATGGACTCAGGCCAGAGACACAGGAATAGCTGTCTCAGCTCTAGGTGGGTCAGCCTTAACATCAATACAGTACCCACAGCCCAATGAAAGTGGGTTGTGATTGCGATGTTGTTTGTATACTTCTGCTCAAGAGTGAAAACATTTTACAGTCCTATGTATGTGAGGCTATAACTTTAATCATAGACGTAGCATTTCTTACATAATGTTTGAAAGATAGCATTTCTAAATATATTTTTGTTTGAGCTACCTGAAAATTTCAGGATGAAAGATCATCATCAGTCAAAATGAGTAATATTATAGAAATATTTACAGGATACAAGCAAAATGTTAATTTTATTCAGCACACGTGCAGCAACTATATCTATAACAACAATGTAATAAAACTGCCAGCAATCATTCTACCATATTTGCAATCAAATAAAAAGCAAGATTTTTATCCAGCTTGTAATTTGAAGTTGCAGGTGCTAGATTTATTACATTAATATGTACCCCGACTTTTAAAAATTGTGATCTCTTGTAATCTAACCAAGACTTGATTTTATCAATGTTTTGTACTAAGGCAAAGTAATATGTGACTCTGAAAAATGCCCTGATCCTGTTCAATCAGTAACCTACATAGCACAGATGTTATCAGAATGAGATGGATGCAAACATTAGTTACATCTTTAAAAAAAACCCCATAAAGCAGCACTAAACTGTGCTTATCTTTTCAGACACAGAGTACATGTTTCACTGTCTTTTCTTGTTTTGCTGTTTCACTATAGAGAACATCTTTGCCAGGCATTACAATGGTATATTTACTAAGGCATAAAGAACATGATATACAGGAAGTTTAGAAAACACTTTAAAGGCACAGTCCACCTAGAACCTACAACAATTTCAGGGAGCTTTGCAAATCTTGGTACATACCCATACACTCAGTGCAAAGCTGATTCTTATAGCCACTTTGATTCATCTACAGTACTAAACAACCTGGTCAAATATCCCAAAATCTGGGTTAAAAATTGCTTTGATATGATAATCAATTCTCCCCCTTTGATTTGCCGCATCACCTTCAGCCCTTGCAGGCATGGCACATTCAAGGATGAAGTTCTTGAGCTGCACTCTAAAGCAAAATGACCCAACTGCCTATTCTCTTCAAAGTTCTTCAAAACTTCACATGAATCAAGGGTTGCTATTGTGTTTCCCTTAGTGGTTGCACTATGGAGAAATCAATTCCCTAGTGTTACAAAAAAAAAAAAATCCAGCTGGTTCATGGTGTGGCAACTTGTAGAAAGAAATATGTTAATACATTAGCTTACAATAAAACAAGGATAGTGAACTATCCCGGCTTTTTTGTCTGTACACTTCTGGGGACCTATCTTTAACTTCCAAAATGGTTATTAAGCACTGGCGAATGCCTACAGTTTACAGCAGCCTTTCTCAACTTTTTTACCATTGAGAAATCCCTGAAAAATTATTTAGAATTTGATTGATAAGCATAGTGTACATGGTGGTGCACATGGCCACCCGGGGCCAGTCCTTTTCCCGCCCCTTCCAGGTCCATCACTGGCCATTTTTGGAGGTGGTGTGGGGCAATATGACCATATATGGTCATATCACCTGATAAATATTTAACCATTTTAAAAAAATGCATAAACAATTAATTAAGCCACCCATTCAGGAAACTCCTTCAGAGCCATCAATTGAGAAAGCCTGGTTTAGGACATTAAACTTTTATAGCTGTGTAACAATCTGCTCTCTCTATATTTTCTCTTTGGGATGGATTTAATTTCAAGGGAACTGATATGTATCTTAATTTATTTATTTGTATCAGACTTTTAAACTATGAAGTCCTACATATGCTCACAATACACATGACCATTTGTTATGTTCTTCATAATTAACAAAAAAATGCAAAATCATGGACAAATTGTCATCAAATTCTATTTACTTAGGCAAGGATGCAATTTTTTTTCAAAATCAGCTTATGTTTGTATGATAAGCAACACCTTAATCTAAAATAGAAATGTATGGTTTATGTTGTCCTTGCAAACCAGAAATCCAAACTCTGGTTTAATCCTGGTTTAGGAAGAAAGCACATACCATATTTTACTGGTGTGGATATATAAGCAAAATATGATTTACTACAATGCATACTGGCTATACTTGAAGGGGGGGGGGGAGAAGCAGTACATGTGTTTAGGGCCCATCTAAGCCTTTCAATATAGCAGCAAAACTTGGTACCAGAGCAAGAAAAATGTTCCTTTCTGCATATTACTGAGAACCACACAGATGTACAGCTGGTTCTTTTGAACTGTCTGTACAGTAATCATGGGCATATAGATATGATGAAATTAAATCTTCTACTGCATGGGAAAAAGTACAATACTCTTACAAAGCAGGATATGATCGTTCCAGCTTAGTGCTGCTTCTATAAAAGTACAGGCCCCTTTCACATTACCATTCTTAACCAGATGTTATCTTGTGTTGGCCTGGTTCTGAGTAATGCAATACAGGGATGGAGGTTTCATACAGCAAATTGTCTTCTGCTAATGAGCTGCCTATGAAATACTATGGTCATTGTAAACAGTGCAGCTCTCCCCATCCCCACACTTCTTTATCAGGCGATCTTCCTTGAACTTTTTTCTAAAAGGTCTTAGTCGAGCGCTATAGTGCATGACCAATATAGTAGTGCCAAGGATCTTCACGGTACTGCTTACTGCTGTAGTACTGAAGTGCAATATTCGGTTAATTTCATGTTACAAAAGAGGTGGGGAGAGGGGCATTGTCGAAAGTGCTATAGACATTTTAAAGCCAGTTTGGTGTAGTGGTTAGGAGTGTGGACTTCTAATCTGGAATGCCGGGTTCGATTCTGCACTCCCACACATACAGCCAGCGGGTGACCTTGGGCTCGCCACGGCACTGATAAAACTGTTCTGACCGAGCAGCAATATCAGGGCTCTCTCAGCCTCACCCACCTCACAGTATCTATTGTGGGGAGAGGAAAGGGAAGGCAACTGTAAGCCGCTTTGAGACTTCTTTGGGTACAGAAAAGGGGCATATAAGAACCAACTCTTCTTCTTCTAAACCACACTCCACAGCAATTTAGAAGTGCAGCAGAGGTGAAAATGGAAGAAAGCAGTTTCTCTCAAAAATGGCTCAACCATGCTGTGCTAACCAGGTGCAAGTGGCTTAGCCAGTTGCTCAAATGGGTCTGTCTGAAATGACCATAAAAAAAAATCCAGTTACTAAAGCAGAATGCGAAGGCTGTTTGAAAGGGGCCCCAGATTCTTCAGGCATAGCCCTCCTCCAGAGGTAACATTTCCCTATTCTTACATCCTTGGTTGCCTACGGGACCATCATGCTGGTTTAGAATGCCTCTGCAGAAAAGGTCTCTCTTTTTTCCTTTCACAACATTTCTTTGCTGTTTTTGTTCCCAGAAGTAAACCTGGAATTAACAATTGATAAGAGAACATTGCATAAAACAGGGACTCGCTTTTGAGGAGTATCCATTAGGTCAACACATTTTGCCAGGGAATGACTTTTACAGCCAATCATTTGAGATGTAACAGCATTGTCTAATCACAGGATGAAAATTTCTTAAGTGGACTGTAAGATAGCTCAGTCATTTATTCACATTCATCTTTTATAGTACTTTTTAAAAGTACTGAGAATATTTCATTGTGATAAATTTTCTTTTCCATTCTAACTGCCTGTTTTTTTGTAGACAGAAGTGCTCCCTTGTTGTAACTCTGTCTCCAAAATGGATAGAATCCTAAAGGAAGGTTTAATAAGTATCAATTCTAGGAGATAACAGCTATGAAAGAAGCAAAGTAACAGTAACAAAGGTAATAATACTTATTCAGCAGCCTGGAGATTCTACAGTTTTCTGATCATACAATGTTGATGTATATTTCATTTACAATTCAATCCTTTCCCTTTATCTTAGATCTCTGGAATTCTATTTTGAGAGATAAATTTAAAAAAATACTTCTGAAGCAATCCACAAAATGCATGAAAATGCCAAAGCTCAAGGCAGCTTGCAATTAAATAATGTAACAATATAAAACAAGCTACTGAACACAAACAGCATAAGAAGTGATCATAGAATAGGAGCGAACCATTTAAAAATCTGGTCAACCCCCCCCCTAATTAAAATAATGGGTAAAAAGATGTATTTTGGGCCTAGTGCCTAAAAGAAAGTAGACACCAGTCAAGCCTCAAGGAAGAGGGTATTCCAGAGGCAAGGAGCCAGAAAATACCATGTCTCTGGTCACCATCCACTTCCCATCTAACAGGGAGGGGCAAAGAAAGCTGAACTTGAGAAGCATCTCATGACAGAAAGCAAAAAGCAATGACAAGCAAAGTAGTTCCATTGATGTATGACACATTTGCCCACAAGGGCAACATGTTGTCAAGTAGCCAATACCTTTCTCCATTGTAGTTTTGATTTACAGAGCCCTCAGTTATTTGTTACAACATCTTACTAGAAGCATAACACGCTGCCATTGGAAAAAGAATATAGAGTGATCCAGAATGTTCTTTTAAGGTAGAAAAATGCATGGAACCCTCTGCCTAGATATTATAAATTGTGTAAAAGTGGTAGCATGGTTTGCTTACTTACAGCTAGTTAAAAAGAAGCCAAGTTTGTAAAACAAGAGAGCATGCAAATAGATCTCAAGGAATGTAATCTAATTATTGAAGATAACTCATTTACCTCCCAGTCTAAGATATATGATGCTTGTTTATAATTATAACTTTTCTCCAGTGTTCTCCATATGTTCTCCAGTGAGCTTTCTCAATTTGAAAGAAGGGTAAATATTTTAATGGAAGTCCCCATCTGAACATCTTTTTCATCACATCACAGAAGAGACTCCTTACTGTTGTCCCTCTCGATGATAGCAGGAAACCTTGTTCTCATTTGATTTGTATTTAGACATCATTACTTTGGTATCATATGTGGAAGAAGTTGCTACCAAAGGTAAATGGGGTGAGTGCGTAGCATCTTGGAAACAGAACAGCAAATGTGGGTTCCCTTTTTGGTTCCATTATAAATTGTCAGCATTGTGATTATCAAAGGTCACTGCTCTATACATGATCAGAGGCTTTCTCTTATTAATTATTTGTGGTCAAAACCTCTGCCTCATCTTAAATTCCAGGCTTTTCATAAGGGTAGTGAATTGACAAAGAGCATCATATTCCAGAGAAGGCTGGTTGCTGGAGAGTGTGTTCATGTCAACCTCTCTCTCCCCTCACACACAAATCATGTCTTATGTCTTGATTTCAGCCTTAAAGGTGGGTAGAATTGTATTTTGTGTATTGCACCATGTGGAATTAGAGCAACCGTAAAGAAAACTGGCCCAACATCTGTCTTGTTTCAAGTAGATTGTCAACAAGGGGAGGGGGGAGGGGAAACTTTGCCAGGGATGTTTTAAACCCTCAAGATAAACTGTCGCTTAGAACCTTGACAGACACGAGCTTGACACATGGCTGCTCTCTAGAGGCCCTCCCCTCCATGCTTGGCAAGCTGATCACGGCTGCTGAGCTGTGACGCCACAGTTGCTTGCCTGACCTGACATAATGGGCAGCTATTTACTGCAAACAAGGTAGATGGAAGAACATAGACATAAATGATGCTCTGGTGTAAGCAGAAAGTCACTAGGGCCCTCAGCAAGCCACTCAATCTACAGGGTTTCCCCCCCTCCCTTCTGTCTTGGCTGGAGCCGTTTGTTTTACTCCCTTGGGACAGTGGTCAAGATTTGGCACAGAGGCACCCCCCCTTCTAGTTCAACAGAAAAGGTTGAATTTGCACTTGCATTTACACAATGTGCCCCAAAATATCACCTCTCCCTCAACCACAGCTTCAGACCGGTTTCAGAGTTCACCCCCCCCACACACACCCAATCTGTTACTGTGCAAAATCAAACCACTGGTCTCAGGAGAAGCTGGGAGTCTGCTGTCCATCCGAGACTCTAAGTAATCACAATCAAGATTGATTCAAGAAGGGGAAGTGCCAAGAAGATCAAGGAAATGCAGAACATCTAAAACCTAATATTGCAAGAAGATTTTTGAACCAAAAGAGGAAATAGGGGGAGGAGGTTGTGGATTTTTATTTTGTTGCTGTGTAACATACTGGGGGATTGAGATTGGTTTTTAATTTCATATACGGTTTTATCATTTTATCTACATAACCCACCACAAGACTGTCTGCCAATAGCGGTGGGGAATAAATCTAACAAACAAACAAACAAATTAAATCACAAAACAATATCATTATGTTTAATTCTGAACAATGGTGCTAGATTGCAAAGCCTAAATTCATTGGCCCATTCTGCACAAGTTAAATGTAGCAGGAGTGTGGAAAATTGTAAACGCTACTAATTTGCAGTTATGTACGATGTCGCACACAATCTGCCACACTCCTGAAACAGACCCGCGAAAAGCGCTTCGTTGTAGCACTTCCAGGGAAATCGCCAAAAGTGGATTCATCCTCTGGAAAGCACTACACTCTTGCAAATAATCTGCAACAGTATCGAAAAAGTTATGTGCATTCCCATTGTTGCGGTTTCAGCAAAGTCCCTCCCCCTGGCTCTCTCCTCTGAACTTCCGGTGAAGCGATCGCCATTTTTTTTTCTCGGAGCGAGCGGAGAGCAACGAGCCGGCAAGCATTCATTCACTCAGCGAGGGATTCTGGCTGCAGTCCCTCCACAGAGCTGTTTTAAAGCTCCCCTAAGTCACCAAGCACAACACAGCCCTGTTTGCAAGTTCCCTTTATTTTCAGCCGAAAATCATGCCCGTGCACAGGGGGGGACTTTTTTCCCACTAGTTGGAGTGTGGCAACAATGAATCGCCAGCTCACACACCAGCTGCCAGGTAGATGGGTCTCTCCGTTGCAACAAATTAACGCATATTCATTGCAACGTGTTTTTCTTTTTTTAAAAAAACTGTTCTTAAAGGGAAAGGGGCTTTTCCGGAGCATGATAACAACTGCTCATTGGCTGTTCGTCTGATTGATGGCCAGGGGCGGGACAAAGCACAGAAAAAGTTGCTTCCTTTCCAGTGATTTTTGGCGAGACCGGAAACCTGTGGGAAACAATTGAAACGCTACTGGATTCCACTACAAAGGCAGGTATGTGTTACGCCAAATTCCACTATTTTAAATTCCATTATTTCTTTCTGCAAGCAATTTGCCACATTGATCCATTGGGCCATTATGTTTGTCAGGCTTTCTCAACTACCATCTTTTGTGGGGTATTTGATGGCTCAGGAATGGTTCCATGAATAGGTGGGAGTTAGTTAATTTTTAATATCTTTTAGAAATGTATTAAACATTTATATATGATATGACTATATATGTCATTTGACCATATATCAACCTGCCCCCCTCCCCAAATTGCCAGTGATGGGCCTGGAAAGGGTGGGAAGGGGAGGGGTCCTAGGTGGGCATGTACACAGCAATGCTTCCCATCCATATTCTGCACAATCACTTCATTACTGTTGTTTCTTGAAGCTTGAAGACTGTTTCAGGGGTTTCCCAATGGTAAAAAAGCTAAGAAAGGCTGGGGTATACAGATAGGGGAGATTTTTTTTTTTTTAAGTATGCTGGGGAAGCTCCTAGGTGTGAAGAAAAATCCCAAAATGGAAAAAACAAACAAACAAACAGGGGATGTTTGTGTGTTTGCAGTATCTTAGTCACCATTTTGAGGATTGTCTAGCAAGTGATCACAGGGGCCACCAGGAGAATAACAAAATTGTGGGGGGCAATTGGCCTGATGACAATATATGGAAGATAAGGAAGAGGAACCATATGCAACAGTGACTGTGCTGATCAAGTGAGATAGTAAAAGAAAAAGCAAACATGGAAATAGAGATGATTGCATTAAAAGGAGCAAAAGTAAGGAGGACGTAGTGAACAATAGGAGGAGTTACAGGAAGGCAGAATTAAACAGAAAGAGGAAGTAGGGTTCCACAAAATTAGTGGAGTTTCTCCTCAAGTGGGTGGGTTTCCCCTCCCTTGTATGTTTTACAAGAGGCCCTATTGGTTAAAGGATCTCAGCATTCTTATTATTTTCAGAATTTAAGTTTGCTTTCTGTTGTTGTTATGTGCGAAGTCGTGTCCGACCCATCGCGACCCCATGGACAATGATCCTCCAGGCCTTCCTGTCCTCTACCATTCCCCGGAGTCCATTTAAGTTTGCACCTACTGCTTCAGTGACTCCATCCAGCCACCTCATTCTCTGTCGTCCCCTTCTTCTTTTGCCCTCGATCTCTCCCAGCATTAGGCTCTTCTCCAGGGAGTCCTTCCTTCTCATGAGGTGGCCAAAATATTTGAGTTTCATCTTCAGGATCTGGCCTTCTAAAGAGCAGTCAGGGCTGATCTCCTCTAGGACTGACTGGTTTGTTCGCCTTGCAGTCCAAGGGACTCGCAAGAGTCTTCTCCAGCACCAGAGTTCAAAAGCCTCAATTCTTTGACGCTCGGCCTTCCTTATGGTCCAACTTTCGCAGCCATACATTGCAACTGGGAAGACCATAGCCTTGACTAAACGCACTTTTGTTGGCAGGGTGATGTCTCTGCTTTTTAGGATGCTGTCTAGATTTGCCATAGCTTTCCTCCCCAGGAGCAAGCGTCTTTTAATTTCTTTGCTGCAGTCCCCATCTGCAGTGATCTTGGAGCCCAGGAAAATAAAATCTGTCACTATCTCCATTTCTTCCCCTTCTATTTGCCAGGAATTGAGAGGGCCGGATGCCATGATCTTTGTTTTCTTGATGTTGAGTTTCAAGCCAACTTTGGCACTCTCCTCCTTCACCCGCATCAACAGGCTCTTTAGTTCCTCTTCACTTTCTGCCATTAGAGTGGTATCATCTGCATATCTGAGGTTGTTGATATTTCTCCCTGCAATCTTGATCCCAATTTGTGACTCCTCTAATCCCGCATTTCTCATTGCTTTCTAATCTATGCTTTTATTTTTTTAACCCTCTTTCTTATCAAGTTATAAGCATACTTTGTTTATTTATCACGCAGAGTATCCAGCTATTCACAGTGCTTTTTATTTTTCCAGATCAAGCAGCACATCAAAGAAGCAAGATTGAAATTTTGCTCTGAATCTTCATTTGTGAGAAGCACTACTCTTTTTTTCTTCCTGCATTTGTTGAAGTATCATGGAGTTTAGCTCAGCAGATGGTTGTTAAGCTCTGATGGCCCAGAATAACTCATTCCCATCAGAATACGGAAGATAAGCTCTGATAAGTATTTGAATGGGAGACTACCAAGGAAGTTGCTATGCAGAGCCAGAAAGTGGCAAACTGCCATAGTTCGACTCTTGCCTTGAAAACCCTGCAGCATCACCATAAATTGTACATGATTTGATGGCACTTACTCCTGCTTAAACTGTTAAACTGCAGGATCAGCATGAAAAGGAGGAGTGGCCAAAAGTTCTGCACACTGTTTTTTAAATGTTTAAAGTGTAAATTTGCTTGTCAGTAATGGCCTCAGAACCAGGGGGAAAATTATTCCACTATACTCTTTGACCTTGGACCTCTGGGTCCCACCACAGTTCCAAGCCCTGCTTCTCCTTGGTCTCTTTGCTTACCTTTTTGAACTTCTCACATCCTGTTAATTCTTTACCATCCACACAGCTACACAATGCCAGGAACTCAGGGGTTGAGTTTGGGGCCACTTCACCTTCCAGGGTCCCTCTTGCCTCAGCAGGATTGCCAGGACAGCCTCAGACCAGCAGATGGGGAAGGGGGGTTGCCCTGCTCCCTTTCTCTTACTCTCGCCAAACTTTACTGCCCTCATCTGGGGTACAGCATGATTCTTCCTTTCCAGGCATTCTCTACCTGCATTTATAATGTTCTCCTGGAAGAAAAGCAATCTTGGGCTCCTATATAGCCCTTCCACACAAGGCAGAGCCCGTCTTACTGGCAAGGACCCTCACCATTGGAGTGCAAGTTGGGGAGTTCGAGAGCAGGTGTGATAGGCCTCACAAAGCCTAAGAAGGACAGGACCATCTTTCTCTCCTGATCTGCCCCACTGCGCAGCATGCCCTATACATCCAAAGGTTGGCCTGTTGTTGGCAGGCCTAGCCTTACCATGAGCTGCTTGTGCTGCATCCCCCCACCCTTCCCCAAGGAGTGACTTCTGCCACCAGCTTGCTAAGCAGCGGGCTTGGGCCTGCACCATTGCTCACACTGATGCAGGATACCATATTGTGTTCCTCCATAGCACTGGGCCTGGCTGCCTCTCCACTGCTCCTACCACCTCCCAATGGCTCTTTTGTCTCCCTGATCTCTCACTGCTGCTTGTGGTTGTCAGTCGCCCATGGAGATCTTGCTGTCTTGGACCTCCTGGGTAGTAAGTGGGGGGGGGGGCAGAACTATTTCTGAATGCAACTAAAAAGTATTTAATTTCTTGAATATCAACCAAAATGTATAATTTTATCCATTGTAGCATTTAGTTGGTATTTAAGAAATCAAATTCTTAATTTGAAGCACTGAAGAAAGAGTTGAACTTGAGAAGCCTGGTCACCAAATCAGTGGGTGACACAGTTTTTAGCATGGTTTGGCATAAGTCACTCCCAATTAGATCAGCAGTATTTAGCTCACAAGAGATGTGTATTTAGTACAGCTGCCTCAATTCTTCTTTTACTTTTGGTCCTCCCTAGTTACATTTATGGTATGTGCGCATAACCAGCATTTATGTTAATGCCAAGCTATCATCACCCACAGACTATGAAAAAAGGTGTAGTGATCAGTATCCATCATCTTTTCAACTGCCTTGTCACTACATCAATTAATACAATTGAGCAAAAAATGTCACAGGCCTGGTGGAAAAACCTTTTCACAGCCTTTCAGGGGGAAGTTTAGTTCCAGCTTTTTCCCCTTGCATTAGCTCCTGTCATCCACAAAACAACAGAACCCAGTGGTGTCAATTATATTTGATTGACTGAGTAAAGCACACACACAAATAAGCGAAAACAATGGACACAAAAATCTATAGATGACTCCCCTTGTCAGTGCGAATGCCTGTCTTCTCCATTTCCACGCTGCACGGTGTCCTGCTGCTACAGGCTTAAATGTTTCCTCTAGCCCCCAAACTATCACCAATTAAGTTAGCAGGGTCTTCAAAGGTGTCAAATGACTCCCTGGGCAATTGGCTGTAACTGCTGTTCAATAAATGAGGTCTAATTTATCAGTTTAACTTCACTTTTAAAAACCTAATGCCTCATGGTACCATGTGCCATTTGCCCGGAAAGTGAAAGGATGCCTGCCACAGCACGCGTTGAAAGTTAGAATAAGCTCTTGTTAGCTGCAGTGCATTTTTTTGTCTGTCACACCTCCTATCCTTTTCTCAAACAATGTATCTGAATAAAATATACTCAGGCAACTCATGGTTATACATCACAAAGGTTTACGGAAGCCTTCAGGCAGAAAGTGGCTAAATAAAAAACAAATATAAACAAATGAAATCACCCCGGCCCTGTTGCCACTTCGGAATAGATTATTTGAATAGTGGTAGATAAAAGGCAGGGTCTTCATTTGAGTCTAGGTTCAGCTTGTTGTCAGTGCTCCCATTCCATGCCGAGGACATGTAAGTAAGACAAAGTAAGACAAAGCATACACAGAATTCCTTTCCCTCAGCACTGAGTGGGCTTGCCAGATTCACTTGAAGATATGCACTTAGAGTGGGAATGAGCACATTGCCCTCACTGCCACCTACAGGGTAGGCGCCCTCCCCATGACCTTTAAAAAGAGCAACCACGTAGGTGGGTAAATCTGGAGTTTAAATTACAAATTTGGATATACGAATATTGATTGTAACATAAAAATTCTTGATGTGTGCACAAAGCAACATCATGTGTACACTGCATGTACTGTACATACATTCACAAAAATGTATGTACATGGCTGAGTGGGTGTTATTACGTGGCACAGTTGCTAGGTGTATAGACTTAATTGTCTCACACAAGTACAATGTGTTGTGTGTTATTACATTTGCTTTTTTTAAACAGAAACTGGGAAGTGTCCCTGGCAGATTTCCAGAGGGGCAGGTGAATAGAGGCTGCTTTGGTCATTTTTGGTCATCGCCCTTCTCAAGCTACTCTGCCATCATGCTCCAGATAGATTGGGAGCAGCAGCCTATAAGTAGAATGAATAAATAAATATATAGATAAACAAACAAATATTGATAAAAAGGTATGATGACCTAGTGTCCTTTCCCCTATAGAATTGTCATGCATTCAGCTAACGAGAAATCCATACTGAGTGGACAGCATTCAGTCCATGTGTTAGGCTCCATACTGCAACTTCATTTCTATTGGTATGACTGCTCCCTTACAGTATCTTTAACCCAAAGTCCCTCTTCTTGACGGTTTCTGTTCCTGACAAAATCACCTGCTAATATTCTATTCTTGTAATAGCTTTGGAAGATCAAAAATAAACAATGTATTTTATTTAACTTGGAGGGGGAAAGGTAAGGTGGAATCAGCAGTAGGATATATGAGGCGAACCAATAATAAAAACTGGGATAACTTTGTAATCACACTAAATCCAGCAAAAATGTTGGCTACAAGTAAATGCTTTTGCTTTTTTACAAAGTCTTTGAAAATTTGAGAAGAGAGACTTTATTTTCAGTTTTTGCTTTAACTCGCAAACACAGGTTTCTGAGTTTTACTGACACCTCACTTTTAGTTAACAGAAATAAAGAAAAAGTCCCCCAAATCCTTCTCTCTACTCAGACCAACTCTTTTAAGATTTTCCTTTTCACTGAACATGGATTACTTCTTTTAACTAGTAGCTCAGTCTCTTTTTAATCTGAATGAGGATCTTCTGTGATCTTCCTTCTCCTCTTGTTTCCTTCTCAGTCCTCAGTCAGCTAAACTATCTCATCTCCAACTGTTGGTTCCTAGCTGTCATTTCTTAACTGACACTCTCCACAGAATTTTGTTTGAGCCTATCACTCAAATGTTGTCAGACTTTGTGAGGCATTAACCCTTGATATTCTGTCACAGATGTCTTGCTCTAGCATTCTTTTGTATTATTAATCCCACTGCTAATGAGCCCTGCTGATCTCACATTTGCCTAACCTACCTGTGTTGCTGTGAGGCGAGACTGCTTTAGGTCCCCATTGAGGAGAAAGGCGGGGTATAAATCAAGCAAATAAATAGGTATAGTAGAAACTCAGTACTAGTTTAGAAATATTTGTTGTACAGCTATTTAGAAATATTCCCCTGAAAAACTTGTTAATCATGTTAGTATTGTGATAATTTTGGTTCAGGAGTGTGCCAAACTACTTGAAGAGCAGAGTTGTGTTGCACTGAACTTTGGGAAATGGTGGTATTATAGACAAGCTATATTTTTTGTACCCCACTTCCTACTACCCTAAGAAATCTCAAAATGGTTTACAATTGCCTACTTTTCATATTAAATGGACTCCAGGGAATGGTAGAGGACAGGAAGGCCTGGAGGATCATTGTCCATGGGGTCGCGATGGGTTGGACACGACTTCGCACCTAACAACAGCAACTTTTCATCTCCCCACAACAGACACCCTGTGAGGTAGGTGAGGCTGAGAGAACTGTGACTAGCACAAGGTCACCTAGCTGACTGCATGTGGAGGAGTAGGGGATCAAACCCAGTTCTCCAGATTAGAATCTGCAGCTTTTAACCACTACACCAAGTTGACAATGGATTCTAATATAGATTAATAATAATTGTAATATTTTCTTGGTGCTTAACTATTTTATATCTGATAAAAATAAGAATGCTCAGGTGATAAATTATATCACTATAGGATATTTACAAGATCTATATACAAGCTCATTTTTTCATAGTTCTGCCTCACAATTTTATTTCAGATTTCCATATTTATTTAATTTCCTTTAAAATTACTAAAAATCTCCTTGTGTGTAAACTGAAGAGGTTTTTCTATTCATCCTTTATCTGACCTTTCTTTGAAGATGTCTGTCATCCTCATTTCTTCCAGCCTTTTCTCACTTCTGTTTAGGCTTCAGAGTTAATTCTTGATTGGTTTTCTTTTTAGTTTCTGTTCTGCAACTCCCAATGGAGCAATGTTCTTAACAGGTAGTAATTACCTTCAAAAACCAAAGCAGTCTATCCAGATTCAAAGAGTTTGCTTTGAACTAGCCTTTATTTCTATTATTTTCAGAAAACCATTCTGACATACATACCACAATATTTGTAGAACCTGGGTACCATCCCACATCTTATGAGTGAATTCAGTTTAAATTACCACTGGACAAAGAGTAGTGTTCTTATATCCAGCCTTTGAGACCCTTTATCTGGTTGTGGGCTACTGCCCCCTAGAGCTCTGAGAAAAGCTCGCTGGACTCTTGAGCTGAATTACAATGTAGGGGTTTTTTTTTTGGGGGGGGGTGGTTTTTTTTAATGCTTGCAGCAAACCAGACTCTTGGCTGTCTTCCAACCCTCTCTCCACCTACTTTGATCCTATAAATGAGCAGGGATTTTTTCTCTTCCACATAGATTGCCCTTTTCTGGCCCTCTGTAGAACAAACACTGGAGTACTTTAAGTCTAAAGCAGCAATTTCTGCAGTGGGGCTGAGCCAGAAATGGAGCTAATCTCAGTCCATTACACTGCTAATGCTTATCTTGACCTTAGGACTATTTCGAATATTCTAAGAAGTCATTAGCACTTATGGGCACCAGTGCTTTCTCATTCCCACATTCTTCTATTAATTACTCTTCCAGTTCAAGTGAGGAACTGCAGGTACAAAAACATTTGGCAGCAGCCTTTAACAAGGATGGGGGGGGGGGGGAGAGGCTATTGAAACGTGCATTAAGCATAAAAGTGAAGCAAAGCCAGTCAAGTTAAAGACAGCTCAACAAGGCAACATGAAATAAAACACAATAGAAAGTAGTAAATGTACCCAAACACCACTGCAGCAATACAGAACAGCAGATTTTAATTTTCATGAGGCTAATGATCATCTGAACATTCAGTAAAAGGCACGTGGTCATACATTTTCTGGTACAGATTATTTTAAAAGGATATTTTAAAAGGAGCACAATAATGATAAGCTTACATTATAAGGTATTGTGAAAAGCCAGGAAAAACGGCAGCTGTAAGGCCAAATTAGACATCATAGTGTCCTCATGGCTGCTGCAGGGACAGTGCTGCCATTTTAAAGTAACTTAATAATCCCACAAAGGTACAATCTTGATTAGTCCTTCAGAATGGCAATCTTGTATCCCATCTGCATATTTTCAATAGGGTCCTTGCGGGACCCTACAGCTTTATCAGCATTTGAAAATGTGCATGGCACTTTAAAATGACTTTAAAATGGCAGTGACATTCTCATGGCAGCCATGAAGATGCTATCATGTCTAGTTTGGCTAACAACAACAACAACAACAACAACTTAATGTTGTTTGGGGGGCACATGGGAACAGCAGTCCAATAGGTACAGGGGTCCTAGACCATTTAGGGCTTTGGAAGTAATAATAAGAACCTTGAAAGTCTCCAATCTGGAGCAATGCAGCTGGGACAACACAGGTGTAATATATGTTCTCCCTTTGGTCTACTGCATTGTGGACCAGTTGAAGTTTCCAGAGCAGGCTCAAGGGCAGCCCTGTGTAGAGGGAATAACAGGAGCCTAGCTTGCAGGTGACCATTGCATCATGGCTAGGTAAGGTGCATCATGGCTAGGTAAGGCGCCGATAGATAAGGTACAAGTTACTGTGCCTGATGAAGATGGTAAAACTCCTGGCGAGCAATGTTTGTGACCCTGCCATCCATAGATAGGGAGACATCCAGGATCATATCCAGGCTCTTGACAGTGGTCAGAGGTGTTAAATGGACCTGAACAAGACCATTTATTCATGGGGAACTTTACTGCCCCAGGTCCCGTGCAGGAGCACAAATCAGGGGCGGATGGAGTGCACTGGGCCAAATGTCCCCCATGTGGGTGCAGAAAGAGGCACCTGCAACGACTAAAACTCCAGCCTGCAGCCCAGCATGAAACCTCCAGTGCATAAACAGTCCAAGAGTTTGGAGTTGTACCAGATCACTTTCAGCATGAATTGACTGGATTTAACTTCAGTTGATTCTGCTTGAACCAATCCACCATGGCCTCATGACCAGTCCACATGACCAAAGCATTCTCATATTTCACTAGACTAGAATTGTTTTTCACTGAGGGAGACCTTTCACAAACTATGGTGATGTTAGTTAGCAAAAGCACCTATTTCAGCTGCTTCAACAATGCTTCAAAATGTACACATGTGAGCTGCTTCCTTATAACTGCTGCTTATTTAGGGCTGATTCTCATGAATAAAAAATACTATCTCTGAGGCTACATCCAGATAGCACCTATACAATGTTGCAGGTTTGAATCATGGTCCTGATCCAGATCATGCCACCCCCAGGTACTATTTAAAGAATCATTAAAATTGCAAACAATGAAGCAAGGGCTTTTCCACATGTTGGTTCGGGTCCCATATTGCTTTGGTTCATCACCTAATTTCTCCATGAATTTTTGTTACTTTAATGTTTGCTTGAGGGAGGGTGATTATTCCCTGTGTTTTTCCTGGTTCTTTTGAAACCACTTTTACTCTCACTTGCCCGACCTGGGCTGATTCTGCACTTACTTGGTTTTTTTCGGTGTGGGTCCTGCTGAATTCAGATCGATTTGAACTCGGGTCTTCCTCTCCCCCCCCCCATTGAAACAGACAGAGCCTATTTCTTTCTTTCTTTTCTTGAAGGGGGGGGGCTTGAAGACAGAGAAGGGAGGGGAAAAAAACCACGAGGCAAATCTCTATCCACAGAAGTAAGGGCTTCTGCAGTTTCTACAGAAAGAAAATTAAGGCTACCTCTTTAAGAAAAGCTAACAGCCTTGGCTGGCTTCTCAGGTTTGGCCAATCAGAGCTTCTGTATCATTGAGTCAGCTGGCCAATCAGAACTGCTCTACCACAGAGTCATCTGGCCAATCAGAACTGCTCTACCACAGAGGGAGTGCTTTCTCATGCTTTCTGAACCGCAATATTCCAGTATCGAGGATTAAAAGGACTCCTGGATATGGCGAAGAAATGGTAGGGTGACTCCTGATCAATCCTCCTTGGTGCAGAGGGAAAATTAAAATAGCCCAAAATCAAAAGAGAAATCACATTCTGTGTAGACGGCAGGAACTGAATCGACCTGGGATTGGAATAAAAGCTCCGTGCAGCTTACACACTGGAAGCCTATTTTGAGTTGGTTTTTCTCCTTGTGAATAATGTTTGTGTCAGTTTTCTAAGTCCAGCCCACTCCTAGCCACCTCTATTCCACTCTTTAATCATGGTACAGTTGTCATTGTCAAATCACTCCCTCTTCCCATCCCTGCTCAGAAGATTAGCGGTTTCAGTTTTTATTATTTTTTAAAAGGCCCTGTATACGGATTGATATAGTATTGTAATGATAAGTCTGTGACATAATCCAAGATGACAGCACTCTTATTTGAAAATCCTGATTATTTAAGGCACATGCAGAAGAAAATAAACTGACTCCACAACTGAGAAAATGTAGATAGGGCAGACATGAGGAAGATTTGTGCCCAAATTAGGGAAAGCCAAGTGTGCCAAAAAGGTCCCAATCACCTAAAGTTATCCCCTCTTATTGTATTTAGTATACCAGTACAAACATAACAGCATAAAAATGTCACAGCATATGTCAATATGATGAAGGCATACAGGAACAAAAATCAGACTCCTGGTGGTATCCTAATTGGTAAAAATCACAACCCACCAGCAATGATCTTTCAGTGCTGGTGGCAAAGTCCAATCAAATAGCAAATCGATTTAGACATAGAGAGTGTAGGTAGGAATGGATATCCAGCTTTAAGAACTGAATAAGTTTTTATTTATTTGTGATTTAAAAATCTGAAAGCAACAGTATCTCAAAATAAAAGCATAGGATGTTTTGCTTTGTGAACAGGTCAAGTAAATAGGTATCTGAAATAGCTAATTTGTAAAAATAATGACTCATAGTTACCATTCAGATTTTGTTGTTTTACTGTACAGTTCCTGAAAAGTCCATTTAAGGCTTCCGAGAGCAATAACCCACCCAGAGATTTTGTTGGAGTGGGGTGGCCTGGAAATCCAACAAACAAACAGATAAATCTGTGTAAGCTTACATAATAATTTTATGAAAAGCTTATGGATATCATATGACCTATTCTGGCCTATTGTTGTAAAGCTTCTCTGACTATTGTGATTTCATTGGTGTCTCCTCTTTTGAGAAGAGCAGGAGAATGCAGACAAGCTTGCGAGTTTTCAGGTTACCAACTCAAAAGTCCAATGGAAATGAAATGTGACATTTAACTACAAGTTCCCAGCATTTTACAAGTTCACGGCCAGCTTGGTGTAGTGGTTAAGAATGGCAGCTTCTAATCCGTGGGCCAGATTTGATCCTTAGCTCCTCCTCCACATGTAGTCATGGGTGATCTTGGACTTGCCATAGCACTGATAGAGTTGTTCTGACCAAGCAGTAATATCAGGGCTCTCTCAGCCTCAACTATCTCACAGGGGGTCTGTTGTGGGGAGAGGAAAAGGAAGGCAACTGTAAGCCACTTTGAGACTCCATCTGGTAGAGAAAAGTGGCATATAAGAACCAACTCTTCTTCCTCTTCTTCTTTAAGATTGCTCACTTGATAAAATGCAGCCTTTGTGGGATTTCAGGCTAGTCCAATCTCATCTGATCTTGGAAGTGAAGCAAGGATGGCCCTGGCTACTATTTGGATGGGAGAAATCAAGGAATAGTGTGGGCCTGATGCAGAGGCAGACAATGGCAGATTTACTCTGAAAGTCCCTTGCCATTACTCAGCTGTGCCCTGATGGCACTATCCACTACCAGAATAGTTCACTGCAGCATCCAAAGACTGACATGAGCCTTGCTCCACCAGCTGATCCTGTGCTGAGCTTCTCAGGCAGAGGCAGACTAAAGCTCAGAGGAGAGTGGCAGGACAGGACTAGCAGTAGGAAAGAGGAAGACACCACCCATGGGTCATAGGATTGGTCCAGGTGGGGGAAAAGGTGCGCTCCACAACCAGAATAGGAAGAAGTAGAAACGCTGAGCCTGAGGCATCTTTCACCCTTCCACATTGTTTCTGAGGCTTGGGGAGACGAGAAGGGCAAGATGCACTAGCAGAGGGCAAAAGGGCCATGCTAGCAGCAGGAGACACTCACACATCTATATAGCAAATATATTTTCTTTAGCATGTCATACTTGCATTCATGGTTACCCGTAACAAAAGCAAAAGAAGAATCTCTACAAACCACTAACTACTCAGTATAGTCTGTATACTACTACAGTATAGCATGTCCCCAGGCTATACTGTTCCTGAGAACTGGGGGTACCATAGAGGGACATTTTCTACAAGGGTGGTGTGGGGAAGCAGTGGGGGGAGGGAGCATTACACTGAGGGCAGAAAACCAGTGCAGAAGCCATCAGCGAGGGAAGGTGGACACTGCATCCAGGATTCCCCAAGACATATTATGCTTCATGTAACGAAGAACAAACTCCGGGGGTTTGTTAATTTTCCCAGAGAGAAAAAAAAAGTGGCACAGCATATATTGCTCTAATTAGCAATTTTACCCCCCCCCCCAGTTTCCTAGAATTGAGCTGATGTTAAATAATATTGTCAGGACAGTTTATTTAAATTTTATTATTGGTTTTATATACCACCACCTCCCTGCACAGCAGGTTCAGGCTGTTTTAAAATGTAACACAAAATCCGCAATTAAAATCACAATTAATTATAACACATTTTTAAAAATTGAATGTTCCATCGGGTCTGTGAATGTTCTGCTGGTTTGCTATGATGATGTTTTAATTCTAGTTCAGTGGGAGGGAGAATATGGAGATGACTAGAGGGAGGCCCATAGGTTCTCTTGGCAGTAGTTCATTCTGACCTCAACCAAATGCCTGATGTAAGAGTGCCATCTTTCAGGGCCTAGACCACCTATAGCCTTAAAGGTTAAAACTAATACCTTGAACTTAATCTGGAATTCAGCCAGCAACCAATGCAGCTGCTGTGTGCAAAACTCCTAAGAGCTCTCTGTTCAAACTTCTGTGGATACTTAACAACCTGCAAGTTAAACCCTGCTAACAATGAGCCTAAATTATTATGTGAATGGAAACAATGATCAAGAGAGAGATGGCTGCACTGATGCCAGGCAGTGTTTGGTTGCAAGGGGAGTCTTCTGTAATCTATCCCTTGCTGAAGCTGCTGCAGAATTTGCCCAGTTTGCATGGCTTGTAAAGAAATTGCAAATGTTGCTTTAGGTTTAATAATATCCTATGGAGATTTATGATACAGGGTATCCATCCCTGAAATATTCTGCTGGATTCTTCACCATAAAACCTCTGCAGTCCCAAAGGGCATCTTAGGAGAGACTCTTTACTAACTGGTTTCGCTTGACAAATTAACCTACAGGATCTTAATTTAGCTATTCTGTGGGCACAGGACAGTATTTTTTGTTAAAATTAAATTTATGCATTTTATCAGTTGCGTATAGCATTTGTGTCAGAAATAGTACAGACAATATTTGTAGGTTTACTACCAGGAGTCTAGTTTGAGGAAGCTGAAATACTAATCAATGGCTCATTGGGTTTTGTATTTTTATGTATTATAAAGTTCCAAGTGAATGTTCTAATCTCCAGAGCCTGAAGGGAAAAAAATGAAATCTTTGTCTCCCAGGCAATGGCGTAGAGAAATAAATTAGTATAATGATTTATGTTTACGGTTTTAGTCAATTCTGATAGAGATTATAGAGACAAAATGACAAACTGCCTTTGCAGTAAACTTAAATCATGTCAGCCAATCTTTAGTTTTTCCTTACTCTAATTGCTCCTCCTGTTCATTTATCTTCCCAGGCAATCTTTAGAAGAAATACTAGTTCAATCAGTGCATGTGCAAACCACCAGAGATAAAAAGTTTAGCCTAATTTGTCTCACTAAATTGTAATGCCTCTAGTAAACAAATCGCAGCTTGAAAGGGACCTAGCGAATCTAAATGAAAAGAGGGCAGACAACATTTTCTCATCTGTTTAGGCACACAAAACTTTTTCAAGTTAATTCTTTCCCAAATCTGCCTGATGAAATGATTAACCAATCCAGTATATGAGGATAGCAGCCTGATGTCTGTGATAAATAAAGGCAATAGCTACATCCACAAGCCTCATTTGATCTATGGGGGACATGAACACACCTTGTGCTGTGCTCATGAAAACTCCTTCCTTGTTCACTTACACACTGCTCATAAAGGAATCTTTCCTGGTTTGGGAAGTCCAAATTCCTGTGGCACCTAAAAGCATTTGCCAGATGTTTGGAAACCATTGCTGGATGGTTAGAGCAGAGTCGGCTGAAACTGAACCCCCTCCAAGACTGAGGTCCTGGGCAATTCCACATTAATTTTTCTTCCTTCAGCACTTAGTTTGCTTTCTGGTCACTGTTTCCTCTGGTTTTCTGAGAGTGGTTTTGTGCTAGTTTTTCTCTTGTTTCACTTCCAAGTCAAAGGTAATTCAAAATCATACAGATTCCCTCAGATTCCCCTCCCCCACAACCCTTCTTTGTCCTTCAGAGGCCACATCACAGCCCACAATGAGGTCTTTCCTCTCACTCTGCAGCTTCTACCATCCTCCCCTCTTCAACAGTGTACAAGCTCTATTGGTAACTTTTTCCATCACGTAAATGCTTTTTTAAAAAACAAATGGGATGAATCTAGTGCTATAGGGCTGTTGCTAAACTTAGTTTCCTGGGGGGAAATTATTGACTGGAAAAGGCTGAGGTACAGGCAGGGGTCTTTTCAAAATTAAAGAGAACTTTTCTCTCCACAATATGTTTTTAAACAGAAATACAAATAAAGATTACTCAATATATTTTAGTGCAAATAAGTCTACAATATAATAATAATAATTATAATAAGTTTTAAAAAGTGTTTATTAACTGATTGACTGATAACCTTATAGACTTTATGACCTCATAATGTATATAACCTTATTGATTAACTATATACCACCCAGTTCACCATCCAGACTAGAGTGAGCCAAGGAGATGTAACCTCCCTCCTAATTTTTAACATCGTAGTTGATGCCACTATGAGAAAAGTATCCAAGAATAGATGTGGAATTCATTATGACCAGAACAACTTCCTGACACATTTAATGTTTGTAGATGATAGTGCCATATTTGCCGATACAGATGCAGAGGCTACTAACATCCTCTTTGACATTGCCTGCATCACCCAATCTTATGGCTTAAAAATAAATGTGGACAAGACCAAAGTCATAACCACAGATGGATCACCAACAAATTTATACTTCAATGGAGCTCAAATTGAACAAATCAAAGAATTTACATATTAGGCTCACTGGTGCAAGGAAAGAGAGTGTCATCTATCATTGAAGTCCACAATAGGATTAGCCAAGCAACATCAACATTTGCCTCACTCAAATGGTGCCTCTGAAAGAAGATGAACATTTCTCTCAAGACCAAAGTTTGTCTCTTCTGGACATTAAGCTGGCCAATCCTCCTATATGGATCAGGAACATGGACTTTACTAAAATCTGATATAAACAAACTCGAGACCTTCCAAATGCGATGCGTACGGAAGATTATGGGTGTCTCTCTATGTAATCATAATCAAAATAAGATAATTCAGACAAAATGTGACAACTAGTTGCAAATTAATGAACAAATCCAAAAGCGCAGACTGCTATGGTTTGGCCATGTCTGCAAAATCAACACCGGCAGACTTCCTCATAATTTTCACTGGTGAGAACAACCTACTGAATGGAAGATTCAATAACTGGTGCCAAAGAAAATATAGCTTAAACATATCGAGAAAGACCTTAGAAATCAGTGATTGACTGTCCACATGGCCAAAACTACTTCCACCAGTCACCAAGAGTGGAAACATATTATAAACACGGCAAAAAAATCCAGCAGCACCTACAGCAGTGTATTGGCTGAGAGGCCAACCTGTTCTGCCAATCTCCAGCTAAAGGATAAAAGAAGAAAAAATTGGGTATGTCCTGGCCATATCATATGGAGTATACAAGCACAGCAGACATGGAATATCTGGGGTAGAGCCAATCAAACTCACCCAACTGCACACTATATTACAGCCCACAGCCCCCCTGGCATTTGTATGTGTAGATCCCAACCTGTCTTGCTGGATCTAACCCATTTTACTGGATCTAACCCATGATCACATATGATATGCGAATAGTGCAGTCATCCTAGTTAATGTTGTCTATACTTTTCTGGTGGGTATATTCTGCTATAGTCATTGCAGAGGAAAACAATGGCAAACTTGCCACTGCTTAATCACTCACCAAAAATCCAATGGACCATAAGTTGGCTGTGACTTGATGGCATGCTCATACTCCACTCCTGGTATGTGATATCCAATAACTGCAATGGGGCTTGCATAGAATTCTGGCACTATTCTCTATGTGTGAATTGGTAGAGTGTTCCATTTGCAGTGAGAAATTTACAGAAAATTCAGGGCATTCCAAAGATAAACCTCCTTGAGTCTCATGAGAATTCATGACCTTTAAAGACATAACTGGGCATTAAAGGTCCACTGAATTTCATTATGTATGGTCTTGATTACTCCTACTGTGTTCCCTAATGTGTGAGAAATTATTTACAATTATCTTATTCCCAAGAAAATCAGGTGACTGTCATTTATCAACATCTGGTGCTTTTTACAAAAAATTAACATAGGTATAGCGCATCTTAATTTTGGACATTGTCATTCACCTTTTCACTTTAGTGGACAGGTCAACTCACACTGTCACGTCACAGTTCAGCAAAGGAAAAGAACAGCAGCAACTTTTTTTGTAGTCTTATTGCATATGCTGTTTGGCCTGAGATTTTGTTTCAGTATTTTCTATAATAGGTCTGTTCAAGAGTATTACAATAAAAAGGAAGACCATTTTTAACAGGGGTGCATAATAAACAAAATTGTTAAAATACAGACCAGTTCTTCAATGAATATTAGCCATTTGCCAAATATATATGCAAGGGTAGAAAATATGCTTTCTTTCTAATTAAGAAATTAGAGAGTGCAGATAAAATTAAGAGCATCTCCCCTGCTGGTCGACAGACACATAACTCATGCCAGATGCTTGAATTCTTATCACTTTCTCATTATACACATCTATCATGGTCATTCATCTACTTATCTGGTCTGCACGATGGCACGAACATCAAAAGGCAGAAATGACTGCAAGACCTCTCTGAAGGAATGACTTTGTGCCTGACCTTTCAAAATATTTCAGAAGCTGATCATGTCCTCTTCATCATTCTGTGTATGATTCAAATTATACAAATTAAAGACAGCTACAGAATGTGTAAAGACCTACATGTCCCTTTGTGAAGTTCTTTTAGAGCTCTAATTCAATGTTATCACTCCCATGCACAGGAAATGTAAATGGTTTATTCTTTTCTATACATTATCTTAGATCAATACACTTGTATTAAAAACACAATGTGACATATACTTACAGAGAAATGCTAAGTAGAGTTACACCCTTCTAAGTTCACTGTCAAGTTTCTCAGAATAATGAAACTCTGTTTTAGGCTTTGTTAATAACAAACAAACAAACAAACAAACATACATATATACATACATACATACATACATACATACATACATACATAAATATTCCACAGATATTCTAAGATCATACCTTGAACATGAAATCTTGATTATTCACAGTTAATCTCAAAACTGTATGAATCTAAGGAAAATGGGAAGGACATTGTGTTCTCCCCCCCAAAAAACACACCAGCATAATTGGCCAATGACTTAGGTCGGGAATAAAGTTAACCAGGACAATTTCAGAGCAATAGAATTATAGTCTTAAATGTTTATGTTAATTTTATTGTGTACTGCCCGAAACTTTGAGGGAGGGGGAGTTAATAAATCCAATAATAATAATAAACATTAGCTAGAGTGCTAAACAAGAGCCTCTGTGCTGCAGGGTGGTAAGGCAGCAGAAATGCTGTCTGAAGCTGTCTGCCTATGAGGCTGAGAGTTCAATCCCAGCAGCCGGCTCAAGGTTGACTCAGTCTTCCATCCTTCTGAGGTTGGAAGGCTGAGTCAACAAAATGAGTACCCAGCTTGCTGGGGAGTAAAATGGTAATGACTGGGGAAGGCACTGGCAAACCACCCTGTACTGATTCTGCCATGAAAACACTAGAGGGTGTCACCCCAAGGGTCAGAGAATTCTTGGTTTCCCTATCAATTTCTTCCTAGACCATTTAGAAAGAGTTTAAATACAAACTTGGAACTTTCTTGCTGTCTGTGAGGCAGCAGCTTTAAGAGGCACAGGTGCTGCAAAGTGATGCTGTGATATTTTGAGCTCAAGTTGTGTAGAAGACCAATAGCCCTATCGGGGTAACTTTTGACTAAGTTTTATTATAGTTTAAACCCTAACTGGTAGAGTTTATTGACAGTTATAATTTAGAGCCCTAGAGGTTTTCACATATATTGGAACTCTTCTGTTTTGGGTGAGACTGCAGCTTTAATTGGTATAGGTGTGGCATGGAGTAAGTTTCTCCTCTTGAGTATAATTACCATAGGCAGTTCACAGCCCAGTGGGAACAGTCTTTTGACTAAGCTTCCCCATACCTTTGAGCCAAAGGCCAATATATATATAAATTAAATTTGAGTGAAGAATAATAGGTAAGAGGTTATTACTAAGTGTTAATATTTTCAAATGGCAATAGATTTATGATTTCTAAAATGGTGTCATTTTATTTTAGATCATATACCTATTGAAGGACTAGATCCTCAGCACATATTAAGTTGGTAAGGCTCAACTCTGTAGGATTTTTATCTTGATAGCTAAAAAGCTTGCTTTTGATTTATACTCATATTTGAATTTGGAGGATACCTAAAGAAACAATATCATTTGATGACTTTATGTTCATAACATTTATAGGAGGCCTGTAATGTTTGAAATTGAAATAACTACTTTGTTAAGATAAATATGTTCTCTTCTGTACTTGGGAAATAATTGTTGACAAGCATGTACTAATTGTATGCTTTGATGAAAATGCCACTTTGAAAATGATACAAATCTGGAGGCAGTTTTGGTTGTTTTATTACTATTAAAAGAAGAGATGATATTTCTATTTTTATTCATTGATAAATTCTTTAGTTGTTAATTATAGCCTAGGGTAGGTTCTTTCTTCTGCTATCATAAAATAAGCACTATGCTTAGATTCATAGGCATAGCAACAGAGAAGTTTTACTTTTTAAAAAGGTACCTTGCATCATGGGCCCTTTTAATCATGGAGAAAGGTGATTGGCTGCCTGGCTTGATTGACAGGTGGAGGAGTGTCAAGTGCATAGCACGTTCCTCTCCTCCTCCATTTCAAGCAGGAGTGCGGAGTGCCAAGAAACGCGAGAAAGAAGCAGAGGAGAGTGAGACAACCACGAGGTGAGGAATGCCCAGAGGCGCAATTTTATTTATAGAGTTACACCATTGCACTGGCATAACACTATTGTTTTTTTGATGTGCAGAATAGTCCCATGTTAAGCAAGGATGCTTGGGCTGGGACCAACAGTAAGAATTTCTAAGAAGAGGTGTGATATTCAGGAATAATTAGAATTTGTAAACCTTAGCAAATAAATCTAGGAATGAGTTCCAGATACCTTTCTCCCATATGGTTTGTGTATTCTGTTATGTGAATCTTTGTGATTTAATCTGAGGACTGAAAAATTAGATCTGAATATTCCTTTCTCATATAAAACCAGAACATTCTAAACCAAGATTCAACGGATAAAACATTTGTTACAGTGGGACTTTACTGCCAGTTCTGCTTCTTCATTAACAATTATTTGATTTTAAAAAAAATTAAAATAAAATTTAAAAAATTGAAGAAGAAGAAGAGTTGGTTCTTATATGCTGCTTTTCTCTACCCAAAGCAGGCTCAAAGCAGTTTACAATTGCCTTCCCTTTCCTCTCCCCACAACAGACACCCTGCGAGGGAGGTGAAGCTGAGAGAGCCCTGGTATTACTGCTCGGTCAGGGCAGTTTTCTCAGTGCTGTGGCAAGCCCAAGGTCACCCAGCTGGCTGCATGTGGGGGAGCGCAGATTCAAACCCGGCTCGCCAGATTAGAAGTCCGGACTCCTAACCACTACACCAAGCTGGCTCTTGCCTTGATGTGTTTTTGAAAATAGTTTCTGAACATATTCCGGTGGCATAAAAGAGGGAATTTCAGCATCCAACCTACTCAGCCTACCTATAAATGCATCCTACCAATAGAAACAAAACATCGGTGCCATGTTGTCAGTGGTCAGACCTCTCTTTGCTTTCAGGGGCAGTATACGCATGAATGCCCTTTATCAACATTGACTGTACCCGGTAATTAGGTTACTTTGCTATTGCATCTCTGCTGGACAAATCTGTGTAGGTTTCACCAAAGATTGATCAAAACTGTCTGCACTCAGGCAGAAAGGGGAATGTGTACTCTCTAGCCAGATGCCATGCTTTCCAGGAGCTACCTGGATTCCTCAGGTGACATCATCCTCAGCCCATAGGGGTACTCAGCTGCCAGCTGTTCTCTCCCCCTCTCTAGAGACAATGCCTATTTGCCATTTAGTGATGTACCCAAGAACTGTTACTAATCTCATCATCCTCTAAATGCTCTTTTCCCCCAGTGCCTAAGGAACTCCATTAACCCTGATTAACCCATCTACCACATCTAAACTCATTTCCCATCCTCTTGTCTCTGGGTCATCAAGACACTATTTGCCTTTTGCTTAATTCAACAAATGTAATCGTGCCTTTGTTTCCTTTCCTGAAAACTCATCTTGAGTCCATCTGCCCCATTACAAGTCCTGGGAAAACTCCAGGACCTTGCCCTATGGTTTGTCCACTCTGAACAAGAACATCACTTGTCTCCTAGATGCCTTTATTTTAAAATCAAATCAAGCTCATGGTTTTGGGGACTATGCAATATAACCTTAGCCCCCAGCACACACTAGTACTCCTCTGTATGTGTGTGTGCATGTGCGTGTGCGCGCATATTCCAGATATCCTGAAGTTCTGTCTGCTTTCACTGTTTATTCTTTGGATTTACATGTTGAGATATAGTCTTTCTTTTTCCAGATTATACTCACCTCAATTTTTCCTCTTGTATATGTGTTTAGTTTAAATTGTGTGTGTTAGCTTTATTTTTAATTTGTTTTCATTAAAGATCATTTTATTTCATTTTAAAGCTGGTCTCACTGTGCATTTCTGAAAGAAAGGACCCTGGTATACACAGGTAGAATATCCCATTGTTTTCCTCTCACTGTGTCTTGCAGAATTTGCTAATTTTCGGAAAGAGTTTATTTTAGGTAACACTGTATTCCACTCTGTTCTCCACCCCCATCACCCAGCAATGCTGTAACTGCTGAAACATAAAATATGTTTGAACTGCAGCAGATCTGTGGCAGATAAAAACAAATCCATTGTGAAATCATCTATATTTGGCTTTTAAAAAAATCTGTTTTAAAAATTATTTATACAAGCCAAATTATTTGTACAAGCTGCTTCAGATGTCAATACACTACAGGTTATTTCAAATAGATACAATGTACAGCATGTGAAAAAGTTAATTTATCAAGGAAGGGGGTTAGAGACATCAGGAAGTGATCCTTGGTGTGAAAATAGGAGGTTACAACCATATAATGTTCCCTGTTTTCATCTGTGAGACTCTGGTAGCTATGAAACATCCATTTTCAAAATGGAGGCGCACCAAATAAGTTGCAGGCACAACAACAATTGACTCTTGGGATTAGAGTGATATCCAGTGGGTTGTATTTCAGTGGTATTTTCTACCAGTATTCTGTGCCTCTGCAAGAAAACATAGAAAAGCTTGAAGTCAGGAGAACACAGAGACCAGGTGTTAGGTTGACACCTCTGTTTGACATGTTAGCCTAGGTCTAGGGTACAAATGTTGCAGTCCTATATAGAGGAATACCCTTCTAAAACCCTTGAAGCTAGTGTTCTTAGAATGTCATAACCCTGTTTAGGACTGCATTGTATGGCTTCCGTCTGTAGATTCTCTCACAAGTCATATCAGTATCACCAGTTTAGCTGTGTGCTGTTCTAATTCCAGGTATGCTTGTGTTTGATGTGAATGGGAGCAAAGCATCAGTAGCTTTAAAAAAAATTAGGTACAGATCCGGGGAAGGAATATTTCTATCAAATATGAAATGAAGCCTTCATGCTAAGAGAAAACAGAAGATGTTGATTATCCATTTCTCTTTGCTTATGAAATTTTATTTGCTTGCAATTTTGGGAGATAGGATATTGAACCGGACTTGAATGTAGTAGTCCTACAATAGTAGTCCTACAAATACTTGGTTGTGAGTGGGGTGGGATTAAAAAAAATAGATGTTTGATATACAACGTTTCTTGTAAAAGATACTTTTTGGATGGGGTTGTACTTCCATTGAAAATCCAGGTTCACAATTTGGGATTACAATCTGACATAGTGGTCACTTTAGAAAACCAGATGGCTGCTGTAGCTCAGAGTGTATTTGTACAGCTTTGGCTGGTGCATCAATTGTGTCCATTCCTATGGCAATCAAATCTAGCCACAGTAATCTATGTCGTAGTTATTTCTAGACTGTACTATTGCAATGCACTCTACCTCAGGCTACCCTTGAAAAGTGTTTGGAAGCTGAAGCTAGTGCAGAATGCCACAGTGAGACTGCTAGTTGGGGACTGCTAGTTGGGGAGGTGAGTAGCGGGGTACCTCAGGGCTCGGTGCTCGGTCCAGTACTTTTTAACATGTTTATTAATAATCTAGATGAGTGGTAGAGGGACTACTCATCAAGTTTTCAGATGACACTAAATTGGGAGGACTGGCAAATACTCCGGAAGATAGAGACAGAATTCAAGATCTGAACACAATGGAAAAATGGGCAAATGAGAACAAGATGCAATTTAATCAAGATAAGTGTAAAGTTCTGCATCTGGGTCAGAAAAATGAAAAGCGTGCCTACTGGATGGGGGATACGCTTCTAGGTAATGCTTCTAGGGGCCTGTATGGCCCCTTCCAACTCTATTATTCTGTGATTCTGTGTGATTCTGACAGCTATCAGGAGCATATGCTCCCAATACTACAGCAATTACACAACTGTTTCCAAGCCAAATTCAGCATGTTGGTTTTGTACTTGAAGCCCTTCATGGCTTGGGATCAGGGTATCTTCTCCCATATGTCCCTTCCTAGGAATTAAGATTGTGGGGTGACACTCTCCTAACTGTCCCTCCAATTACACTCCCATTTGGAGGGTGCATGATATAGGGCCTTGTCCATGGCAGACACACAATTATGCAACAGCTTCTTGTCTGGTTCCCTGATTGTTAATCTTCAGGAGGCAGCTGACTGATTTAGCTTTTGTTACCGCAATTTTAAAACTCTGATTATATAAGATTTATAATTGATGTTTGTATGATATTTTGTTTATGTAGTAAACTACCTTGTGATCCATAAGGGAGAAAGACTTATTATTGATTTAGATTTATATATTTATTTATTTAGATTTATATACCGCCCTCCCCGAAGGCTCAGGGGAGGGATCCAACGTGATATATTAGTTAAGAGTGCCAGACTAGGAGCTGGGAGACCCAGGTTCAAAGCCCCACTGCTGCCATGGAAGCTCACTAGGTGACCTTTTCTCAACTAACCTACCTCACAGGGTTGTAGTAAGGATAAAATGGAGGGGAAAAGAAGAATGTAATCTGCTTTGAGTTCCCATTGGAGAGAAAAGCAGGATACAAATACATTTTAAAATAAATGTTTTAAATAATGGTAGTAGAAGAGCAAAAGTCAATGATTAGAGCCCATCGCTTCAGAAAACTTGATTTTCTTTTGCAAAAATTACAAGCTTGAGAGGATTAGATGTAAACTCAAGGAAAATCAATAGAATTAATGAAATCAATGATGAAAACTATCCAGGCACAATCATTTGAGGTGGCTTTTTTAAAGAACAGTTGGACATTAATACATTCAAATAATGTTAGCCGCAGAATTTCTTTAGCTGCGGAGTTAAAAGGCATAACTGCAATGGTCCTGTCAGGTGCCCCTTCCCCCTTTTCTTTCCCTGTTTTCTCCTTTCTCAGGGCGGCTTCCACTTGCCCCTACTAGAGGTGTCAAAGAAACATCGTTGCTCTAATCACTGCCTTCCTCTACCACCACTCCCCTTGCTTTGATCACCACCTTCCTCTTCCCCTCTCCGGTGGTGGGAGACTTGTAAAAAAGCAGCAGCCTTGCTGGCTTCAACAGCATCACACCCCCGCTGACTTCAAGCTCTCAGGAAAAGGTCGCTTCAGGCTCTCTTGTTAAGGGGGAGGAGAAGGGGTTTACTCCTGTGGCTATAAAACCTGGGTCTGATCTGAGAGCGGTGTTGCAGTCAATTTTCCTATATACGCATTGCCTTGGCTTTAGTGACTGTCTATCCGTCCCATCTTCAATAAAACCAACTTTCTGGTGAATTGCCAAGTGTCAGTAGTCTCTGGGTTTGGAATATTGAGTAGGGGCCCGTGACTGCACTTACCAGCTGGGGTTCGTGACAGTCCAGTTTTGTATCCACCAGAAGCTTGCACTGAAGATTCTATATTATATTGTATATAAATACAATAAATCCTTATCCATGGTTCCAGTTTGTGAAACTGGTCGGGGGGGGGGGGGGGTTGGAGCATGTCCGGGGTGTCTGAGTTGGAATAGGGCCAATTAGATTGTGGCCAGCTTGCTGGCCACATCTTAATTGGCCCAGCCCCTACAATTCCCGCTCTCTTTCACTGGTTGTTTGTTCCTCACCTCACACAGCGCCTGGCTGCCAGAGCCAGCACATCTCTAATTCTCCACCACTCCACCCTCGTGCTGGATTTGGGCCACCCTGCCCAGCTGCTCCAGCCCAGAGGGCCTCCCTCCACTGCCAAGGCCGCAGCAGACAAGGCAGTGGTGGCACCCTGCCACACCCACGCGGCGCTTTCTCTGACTGCTCCGGACCTTGCCTCTCCCTAACCCAAAACAACACTCAGAGCCACCTGCTGAGAACACAGGAGACCAGACAGTGGTGGCGCCAACCACTAACCTGGCCAGCACTCCGCAGGACTCTGCAAGGTGCCAAGGAGGGAGGAGAGAATGGCTACTGCATCTCCCTGCCCCCAAAGCCTCACAGATGCCTCCACCCCATGGGGCTCTGGAGCGTGGTAGGGACATTGGGGGGAATGGCTGCCACCTCCCCCCACTCCCACATCCATCAGCGCTGCTCCATGGGGCTCTGGGGCATTGCACCGTGGGAGGGGGGAATGGCTGCTGCCTTCCCCCACTCCCAAAGCCCCACAGCACTCCACAGGGCTCTCCTCTCCTAAGATGGGGCCTCTTTCAGAGAAAAGCACTCAGAATACAGAGCGGTGCTGTCCCTGTCCCTTCTGTTCCTTGTGGCTCATAGCCACTCAGAGACCCTTGCCCTGTATGCTTCTCCAATCCCTCTTGGAGCTTTCTATGCTGTGGCTGCCATGGCGTCCTGTAGCATGGAATGCTCACCACCTCCCCCCTCCCAAAGCCCCGCAACTGACTCCATGCCACCACGTGGGGCTCTACAGGGGGCCAGAGAGGGAATAGCTGCTTCCTTCCCCCACCCCCACCCCTACCCCCAATGTTCCATGCCCACCTCCGCATTCTTTGTGCTGCTGTCCCCACTGCTGGGGCGGGCTAGAGCCCGTATTTGGTATACAATGGGCTTATCTGCTAGTAAATAAGTAAGAAGCAAATTAAAATTAAAGCAACATGTGTTAAACTCTTTTGCTTTACCTCAAAGAACAC
Source organism: Paroedura picta (assembly GCF_049243985.1). Classification (NCBI taxonomy): domain Eukaryota; kingdom Metazoa; phylum Chordata; class Lepidosauria; order Squamata; family Gekkonidae; genus Paroedura; species Paroedura picta. The sequence goes on along the minus strand of NC_135375.1, from coordinate 55,233,320 downwards.
CGGTAGATGGTTAAACATTCTGATTACTCCCTCTACACACATTGGCATGAAACAATAAAGCAAACAAGAGAACTGTTTTAGAGTAATTGTATTATGGTAATAGCTTGGTTTTTTACTTACACTGCTAGAGAACATCATCCCCAATCTATTGCTTTTCTCAAGAAACATCTTGAGCTGTTTAATGTAAAACTTCAATAAATTGCACATATCCCAGCCAGAAGAGCTTAATGAAGAGAAGTATGCTTTAAAATTTAATTTGCTACAATTTTTCAAGGCAAGACTTATGCTCCCAAATGCCTCTAAGTGAATTTTTTTTCATGACCCAGAAAGGATACACTGCATTGTAATAGGATTACCAGACTACTGGAAACATATTTATTAAAATAGCAAATAAAACCTTTTGTGAGATGCAAATCGCATTATTGTAATTTGATTACTGTTGTAATTATAATGTTTATATGTAGAATTTTAAAAACATACACATTCCTTAAATGGTTATTCAAAATACAATTTAATATGTGCCCTTGTGCATGTTAGTATTCATCACTAGAACATTTTCACTAATGCAAGCCACAGACTCAGATAGGTAATCTCAGTAGCATTATGCTAGGAGGAAACACCGTTAGAGATCATTGCCAACAGGCAGCAGCCTCGTGATTGCTTCTGTAGGAATAAGTGATGCCCTGCATCTCACATTCAGTGAAATGGCTTGATGTTTCTTGATGTTTCTCTTAAGAAAATGTAACTTTGCCAGATGGGAATTAAGAGTGGGAAAGCAGTGCGAGGAGGAGTTCTTAGCTCTTTTCCTTTCCACTATTTCTCTGCTCCAAATCTTTCTTCCCACATGGCCATGAGTTCTCAGCATACTCATCAAGGCCAAGGGAACCCTGTGGACAGAGATGAAGTAGCAAATGGCAGTAAGTTAGTAAGTTGATTTGATACAGCACTATGGCCAGATACAAATATTTTCTAAAACAGAGATACAAGAAGTGAGGAAATGGTTGAGCACTCTCTCTTGGCTGCTTTTCCCTCTCTTCCAAAATTGCTTTTCTCTTCTTTTTTAATGTCAGCTTTCTGTTGCGGGCTCTTCATGTATCAAGAAGCAATCCCTACATTACATGAAAATCAGGGCACCTGCCCACATCTTCCAGGGCTAGGGTTTCAAATGCTGATTTGGGACATTCCTAGAGATTTAGAAGGTAGAGCTGAGTAGAGCAGGGTTTAAGGAAGGGCGAGATCTCAAAGGTCCACACTCCAAAGCAGTCATTTTCTCTGTGGGAACTAATCTCTGTAATATGTAGATCAGTTGTAATTCCAGGAGATCTCCAGGCACCTCCTTGTTGGACCTAGAAGCAGGCAGAGCTTGGGGTTGGTTTCAGTCAACAAATCTTTGTGGATGTGTTAAATCTACTCTTCCCATTTTCTATAGCCCCTGACTTAGTCAGGGAATCATGTGCATGTCATTTGCCTTTAAAATCCACAGATCAATTAGCATCAGGTCTATCCTGAGACAGTTGCAATCTTTGGCACATCCTACTGTGTCAACTTCATTATGTGGTGTGGGATTTATATGTAGTTAATGCCTAAGCCCTACGGAAATAGACAGAAGTAGTTTAAGTGACTGCATTCAGAATTGCTGGAAATGTGCAAAGTAACATTTATTCCAAAATGTCTTTGGGTATGAAAATTTAAACACACCAAATTCATGTCTGGAGAAAACAAGAAAATTAAAAATAAATGCTATTTTGGCTAGTGACAGAAACCCTCAGTTGTTACGAGTGGCAAAATGGCATAACCGGTATAGACAAAGCACGATGGGGCAATAGATCACAGTAATAACATTTACAATAAACAATAACAGAACAAAGCAGACATCTATAAAAATCCCATGAGGAATTTGCCTTATCCATAATTTTTCTTTACATTTGAGGAACTATGTCAGGAAACGCCATTATGTTCAATGGCACCAATTAATTTCTGCAACTTTTAATGACATCTTCCTGAGTAAAAACCTCAGCTAATACCCCAAGCGCATGATTGATAGCAGCTTATGTTTGATTTCTACTGGATTCCTGACTTTTTTAGTATTTTTAAAGAGTCCCACTGCAGCCAATCAGGCAATCAACATGAAATACTCAGATCCTTTCTTGGAAAGCAGAAGAAAACTGAAAAACAACATAGCTTCCTTAGGCATACTGACAAACTATTGGTGATTTTGTTTAAGTAGTTTTCTGGAAGATGGATTACACACATTTTTATTCCAAGGGAGAAGAATAGCCAAGTGGAAGCAATGCATGAGCTTTCCATATTATAGATCATAATATTCGTAAAGTAGTGTTGAAATGTAAAGGAGCTAAACTTGTTCTCTTATTAATTTGTAGCCCTTTTGATTTTCTGCTGCAACAGGATATACATAGTTTTTTGTTGTTAATGTTATTATTTTTAATTTGTAAGCCCCCTTGAGCAGTTCTCTGGAGAGGCAAGATATAAAATATCAAAGGAAATAACAGGTTTAATCTTGTTAAACAGGTATATTCAGAATCCTCCTGAAGACTTGTCAGTAAGGGTTGTTTCCAGTGCTTTTAGGATTGAACAGACAGGATATTATTTTGCAATACTTACAGCATTGAGATGTATTTGGTCTTTTGGTAGTTTTTAAACATTCTTTTTTTTTTATCCCGGACAGAGCCCGCCCTAACTCCTCCCACACACCCCTTACTCTTTTATATAGTCCGTGGCGCCCATGACGCCACGGGCGGTTTAAAGATGGGTTTATCCTTGAAACTGGTCTGGAAGCTTGAACTGGTGCAGAATGATTACAGGACTCTTTGGCTGGATGCATATCATGCTAATCTTAAAAAATCAACACAGACTCCCTGTTCACTACCAAGTCCAGTTCAAGGTATTGATGTTAAAATGGCTTTGGGCCCCGACTACTTTAAAAAATGTCTTCTCCCCTAAAGATCTGCCCAAGCACTTAGATCTCAAGGAGAATGTGTTTTTGCAGTCCCACCTCTCTCAGAGGCCTGAGGAGGGTGACATGCAGGAAGGCTTTTCTGAGATGGCCCCCAGACTTTGGAACAGCCTCCCTCTGATTATTTGCCAGGTGCCTACACTATGGGGGGGAGGGGTTAATGCCTGGTGAAAACACAGTGCTTTACCCAGACTTTTGACGTCTAGTTCATCTATGTGCTGTCTTCTCAGGGTGTGAGGGAAAGAGGAAAGGTGAGGATTGTTGTTAAAGTTTTTTTCTGTATTTTATCTTGTCTTGTTATGATGTACCATTGTTACCATCGTTGGAGCCTTTGGGTGAAGGTGCAAGAGATAAATCTATACATAAATAAATTAAGTCAGAGAAAATGGAAACATTGATAGCAAGTTGCCCGCCAAATGTGGAAATGTTCCATTGCTGGTCATTTCCATTTGATTGTTATCTGAAATATCACAACATCTTATGCACACTTTTAAAATTTAGGTAAAACATCTATTAGCTGACTTTCTACTTTATAGGAACTCAAGGCAACTTACAATAAAATATAATAAAACATAGCTGTCTTGAAATACTGATTGAAAAATGTTTTTAGTGGCATGGACTTCCTTAGCTGGCTAAGCTTCTTGGGAAACTTCAAGAGCAGTGACCCCCAACCTTCTTATCACCACAGAACGATCAATGCTTGACAATTTTACTGAGGCCCGGAGAGGTAGTCTTTTGCCAAGGGACGTTGCCGCTGTCACCTGAGCCCCTGCTAAACTTGCTTTCCTGCCGGCACCTCTGACTTCCCACCACTCTCTGGGGGGTGCTGCTAGCAGCAGCTGCACATTGCCACACTGAAGGAGAGCCCCAGCCATGGCAGCCACTGGAGAGCACCAAAGGTGAGCCGGTAGCAGAGTAGAAGGGCAGCCCCCGAGGCAGCAGGTGGGGAGGAGGACGATGAGGAGCCGCGGCCTAGTACTGATTGATCCCCAGATTGGTATCGGTCTCCAGACTGGGGGTTGGGGACCACTGTTCTAGAGGATCATCTTAGGTACATTCGGTCCAAATATTTGGTCCCAGGTGATCTCCTAATTTACAAAGAAGCTGGCCATGAACTGAGGGACTGGATATTTCAAGTGGATGCTCCAATAGATAGGAGCAATATTGTATCATCCAAATAGCTCTTTATATATTTCAAAAATGATCACAAGAGATCCCCATATTTAGTGAACTTGATGCACCTGAGGATGAGGATAGCTTTCACCAGCCTGATATTCCATGCACTGCCCACTGCTGTGTGCCTGGGTATGCTGCAGGGTCAACCATGTGAGAGACAGTCCATGCAAACAAAACACCTTTGATTTCACAAGAAGCCACATCCAAACACAAACGAAATCAATTGTCAAGAAATCAATTGTCTTCTTCAAATTTATTGAGGGGCACAATTAAGGAAGTGACCCCTGTACTGAAAAACAATTGCCTATGTGATATGCTTTACTTTTGCAATTGAAATTGATGGTGATTATTAAGATATTAAGACAAAAAATTGCAACCACTGAGGAAGTATCAGAAAGTGGGACTGAATACCTGGGACCCCGTTCTGGTTGCTTATACATTAAAAAAATTTGAAGAAGATACCACTTCTTGACAATTGATTTTGTTTGTGTTGGCTCAACAATTTGAACAATGCTTATGTAGCCATGAAAAAGGGGAAACAAAAGATCTGACCCATTATATATTGAGCTGTAACTTCTACATGGAACCTAGAACCAAATGTCTTAGTAGATTAGCCCTGATGGCCCCTGGCATTCCAGATTCTGAGAACATGATTCTTCTATTGTCTGATAACAATTCATAGGTTTTTAATAGGGTCATACTGTTTGCTCTGGCTGCCAGACAGTTAAGGTCTAAGGTGAGGGGCAATAGCTGATTCTGATGATCTGTGATACTCTGCTGTATGAATTCCAATGTATGTGCAATTATCTAGTAACCTGCTTTTATTGCTTACGGTTGTCTTTTTGTACTTCGTAAAGGCCTATGGCTGTCCAATAAGGCTGATTCTCAATAAAATCATTAAAAAACAATAGTTAAAATCAACCATTTAAAACTGCTGTTAGACAGAAGAACTAATCAAATGCAGTCATGAATAAAGCTGTCTCCTAAAAACTGAGAGAATAAAGTGACCAGGTGGCAAAGAGGAAAGGGGCATGCACAAAGAACTCAAAATGGCTATGGGGAAAGACCTGAATGCACACATGTCTCTGTTGGCAAGTCCTGAATTAGATTCCACCTTGAAAAACTAAATAACTGTAACCAGGAATGATAAAAGAGATGGAAATTTGGGTCTGTACCTAGAAAGACAAGTTTTAATGTAGAAATGGATGGAAAAGTTATTCCTTTAAAAATGTGCATCCAATCAATATTGCTAATACGGAAATGGTCACACTGCATGTGTACTATTGCAAAGTTATTCTTAGTTAGTCCCCTTTCCTATGAGAGTTATCCAAATTGTACTCTTTCTGAAGCAATACTTTCTGAAGCTTTCTCCACCAGGATATCATAAAACTCTGGGGTCTCTTGGTAACCCTGGAAGGGTTTCCCGAATGGGTGGGATATATATATATATATATATATACTAGTAAAAAAGCCCATTGTTTGAAGAAGACAATGGGCGCTAGCAGGTGGGGACCAGAGCGAGCGGCAGGCGAGGGACAGAGCGAGGGACAGGCTACCTGAAAGAGGAGGCAGGCGGCGTCTCCTCTGCATTTTTTTGTTCTTCTGCGGCTTTCCCGGCGGCTCCATTGTGTTCTGGGGCCATGAGGGCAGGGAGCACCCAGCAGCTGCGCTGTGGGCGGCTGCCGGGGCTCCCAGGGCGCCGGCTTGAAGCGGCGAAAGGCTCCTCCAGGGGATATTTTTTTGTGCTGGCTCTCGTGGGCGTGCCGGCTTGGAGCTGCGAAAGGCTCCTACAGGGTTAATGTTTTTCTGCTGGCTCTCTTGGGCGTGCCGGCTTGGAGTTGCGAAAGGCTCCTACAGGAGTTTTTTTTTCTGCTGGGTCTCCTGGGCGGCGGCTTGGAGCTGCGAAGGGCTCCTACAGGGGTTTTTTTTTCTGCTGGCTCTCCTGGGCGCCGGCTTGGAGCTGCAAAAGGCTCCTACAGGGTTAATGTTTTTCTGCTGGCTCTCGTGGGCGTGCTGGCTTGGAGCTGCGAAGGGCTCCTACAGGAGTTTTTTTTTCTGCTGGCTCTCCTGGGCGCCGGCTTGGAGCTGCAAAAGGCTCCTACAGGAGTTTTTTTTTTTGCTGGCTCTCGTGGGCGTGCTGGCTTGGAGCTGCGAAGGGCTCCTACAGGAGTTTTTTTTTCTGCTGGCTCTCCTGGGCGCCGGCTTGGAGCTGCGAAGGGCTCCTACAGGAGTTTGTTTTTGTCTGCTGGCTCTCGTGGGCGCCGGCTTGGAGCTGCGAAAGGCTCCTCTGGGGGTGTTTTTTTTTTCTCTCCAGCTTCTCGGCGGCTGGAGTCTTGTGTTTGCGTCGGCGGCTCCCTTGGGGTCCGGCCTGACGCAGTGAGAGGCGCTTTGCGCCTCTCGCCGCGTCAGGCCGGGAGCAACTGCGAGGCGCGCTGCGCGCGGCTCGCAGTTGCTGGGGCTGGGAATCGGAGGGACCAATCGGCAGGCGCTTCGCGCCTGCCGATTGGTCCCTCCGATTGTCTGTCGTGAGGAAGGGTCCAATCCGGACCCTTCCTCATCACGGACAAAGCCCACCTCAAGGCCCCTTAACGAATTATTTAGTCCGTGGCGCCCGCGGCGCCACGGGCGGTGTACAGATATATATATATGTGTGTGTGTGTGTGTGTGTGTGTGTGTATATATATATATATATATATATATATATATATATATATATATATATATATATATAATTTGTTAAACATTTATCATGATAAGACTCCCCCCCCCCATGGCCAATGATGGGCCTGGAGGGGGTGAGAAGGGCAGGGGCCCAGTGGGCATTTGCATAGCTGTGCTTCTCAGTCATATTCTGCATGATCACGCTGTTTCTGGGGTTTTTAATGGTAAAAAAGTTGAGAAAGGCTACCTTAGGTGCTCCTCAAGTTGAGGTATCAGGGTATATCAGGATATAACATTTCAGTTACATGAATAAATAATCCTTTATTTTAGCAGGCTTTTAATGGCCAGGCTTAAAACAGAGTTTTAATTTTTGCCAGCAATTAATTTTAAGGAGGTCCTAGATGATAATTAGTAGACAATATTGAACTAAAAGACCAGTGGTCTGATACAGTAGCTTATACACACACTTGTGTATCTAATTTTATTGACTGTTTTAGATAGTTTATACATTCACAAGAAAACACATCATGTGGTAAGAACTTTATTCATTTACTGCAGGTGTTCTAGAAATGAAAAAGTAAAGGAGTATATACCAGTATTTTATTTGGCCTCTATAGCATTATGATTATTGGATGAGATGGAACAAGAAACTAAGAAACGAAACTTTAATTGCAACAGCAACCTTCTGTTTAGTCCTGGTTGTTTTAGGAACTAACTGTTGTGAAAGCTCAAACTTACATTCATGAATGACCCTTACAGGCTTGGTGTAGTGGTTAGGAATGTGGACTTCTAATCTGCCAAGCCAGGTTTGATTCTGCGCTCCCCTACATTCAACCAGCTGGGTGACGTTGGGCTCGCCATGGCACTGATAAAGCTGTTCTGACTGAGCAGTAATACCAGGGCTCTCTCAGCTTCATCCTACCTCACAGGGTGTCTGTTGTGGGGAGAGGAAAAGGAAGGTGATTGTAAGCTGCTTTGAGACTCCTTCGGGTAGAGAAAAGTGGCATATAAGAACCAACTCTTCTTCTTCTTCTTCTTCTTCTTCTTCTTCTTCTTCTTCTTCTTGTGTCTGTCTTCAGAAAGATGAGTGGTTTTGTCCTGGGGCCTAATTCAGTAGATTTATCAACTACAATTACAGTGCTCTGATCACACCAGAATAGGTGGTGTAGTATGCAGGGTGTAGCTGTCGTTTTCCAATTCACCCTCCTTATCAGGATACATGTCTGTTGATTTGTGGGAAGCTGGCTGTTTTTCGTTCCTGACAAACTCCAGTGATTAAAATGTAGTGGCTTGCTCTTGTTCCCCTGATAAAGGTGACAGCTGCAGCGTTTCCAGTGTTAGTAGATATGGTCCATGCAGATTGCTTTTTAATGAAAGCAATACATTATCTTACCTATAGACCCTACAGCTTTACCTTGTTAATGTACTCTAGCTTGGCACCACATTCATCTATAAATTAGTTGCATTAAACATGCTTCTTACTATTTAGGCCAGTTTTAAACAGTTTTTTTTTTAATTTGACCTTTAACTTTTCTCTACTCCAGTTCCACTGACAGTGCCCTGTAATTAGGGCTCAGTGTAGCGTAGTTTTCTCATAAGTACCGCAGACTATCCTCGCTAGCTCTGCTTTCACTAAGGACATGGTTACCCTTCCAATATAGCAGTTGAAATATCATTGGTATATTCCTTCCCCATAGCCACAGTTTTTGTGATGTTGCACTGGCAAAGGGGGAGGAAAGTCACTTTTCAGGTATCTCAGGAGGAAAGGTTTGTCTCTGGCAGATATCAATATAGCATGTTGTCATGCTCACACACACACACACACACCCTGCATGCACAAGGCATATGGTTGAAGACTTTGAGGCTTGGTAAGCCTTCAGTAACGGTGCAGGTGACTGGAAAAATTGGAGTTTGATCCTGGACACAAAACCAAGGATTAAACTGAGGTTTAGAGTTCTGGTTGATGGAAAGACGGAGGGGGGAGAGCATGACATTTACAATGGCTCAGAGAAAGGCCTTTGCAACAAAACTATATCACTACTTGCCACAGAAATAAAGGGAGTTGACCACTAACCTAAGTGCTTCCAACAGTAAACTGGAAGAGATCTTCCAGAATCTAGGTCAGTAGAAAACAAGGAATGCAATCCTTGCCATGTCTGCTAAAAAACCCCACAGATATACCAAGACATTAAAGTTGTGGCCATGTGAACACTCTTGTCTGCAGATTCATGGTGCTGACTACATTTTTGCAGAAAGGAGGGTCCCATTGGGTGAGTTTGCCATTCAAAGTTCGTAAAGCCAAAGAACTTCAGTAGCATTCATATTACCTGACTTCCTGTGGTCCTGCTGTTCTTTTAACAGTGAAATCCACAAGTTGTTCCACATTCAAAATGTCCACCACAAGGAATACCAGGGTTCAGAAATCCAACGTCCATACATAAAAGATGGAAATTAACCTGGGTCTGGGATACCAATTATCAGCCTGCAACCAATTATTCTCTTTGGCATCTATTCCAAACCTGTTAAGCTCACCTGGCATGATTAAAATAAGAAGATGACTGATCTTGCAGAAAGCTATGATATACATATACAATAGGGGTCTATCCAGAATGATCTTTCACTACTGAAATGAATTAGCACAAAAACCTTCTAGTAAAGAACTCACTCAAGCCTCTATGAATTAGCATTCAAGGCAGTCATGTCAGCAGTGCAGGAATGGAGGAATAGATTTCCCAAGGTGTCTTTCAAGAAAGTGAGAGCTTTAAAAGGGGCCTAGAGTTATTTCATTTTGACTTCAAGAATTGCACATATTCACTTAAAAGATAGGAATTCATCCTTTACCTTGTAGGAAAGAATTCATGACTAACTATATCATCCTATCAAACAAGGAGTTCTTGAAACATTACATAAATTCAGTATTTTATACAAATTGTTGCAATATTAATGCATAAAAGAAAAGTGAGACTTGGTGGAGATTATAAATACATTTCTCCATGCTAATCAAGTTGCAAGAAAAAATGCTGCATATCCTATACTGGCCCGAAAAGGTATGCAATTAACAGTCAGTTGAGAAACTATGTCAGGAATTCAAACTATTTAGAACCCATCAGCATGAGCTGTCTGTGTGCAAAGGATGACTCTTGTGAGGGAACCACATTGACATTCCAGAAGGTGCAGAACAAAATTCAGATCTTGTTAGATGTGAAGTCATGTCCGACCCATCACGACCTCATGGACAATGATCCTCCAGGCCTTCCTGTCCTTCCTGTTCCCCAGAGTCCATTTAAGTTTGCACCGACTGCTTCAGTGACTCCATCCAGCCACCTCATTCTCCGTCGTCCCCTTCTTCTTTTGTCCTCAATCGCTCCCAGCATTAGGCTCTTCTCCAGGGAGTCCTTCCTTCTCATGAGGTGGCCAAAGTATTTGAGTTTCATCTTCAGGATCTGGCCTTCTAAGGAGCAGTCAGGGCTGATCTCCTCTAGGACTGACCGGTTTGTTTGCCTTGCAGTCCAAGGGACTTGCAAGAGTCTTCTCCAGCACCAGAGTTCAAAAGCCTCAATTCTTTGACGCTCAGCCTTCCTTATGGTCCAACTTTCACAGCCATACGTTGCAACTGGGAATACCATAAAGGTATCCCCTGTGCAAGCACCGAGTCATGTCTGACCCTTGGGGTGACGCCCTCCAGCGTTTTCATGGCAGACTCAATACGGGGTGGTTTGCCAGTGCCTTCCCCAGTCATTACCGTTTACCCCCCAGCAAGCTGGGTACTCATTTTACCGACCTCAGAAGGATGGAAGGCTGAGTCAACCTTGAGCCGGCTGCTGGGATTGAACCCCCAGCCTCATGGGCAAAGCTTTCAGATGGCTGCCTTACCACTCTGCGCCACAAGAGGCTCATGGGAATACCATAGCCTTGACTAAATGCACTTTTGTTGGCAGGGTGATGTCTCTGCTTTTTAGGATGCTGTCTAGATTTGCCATAGGTTCTCCCGAGGAGCAAGCGTCTTTTAATTTCTTTGCTGCAGTCCCCATCTGAAGTGATCTTGGAGCCCAGGAAAATAAAATCTGTCACTACCTCCATTTCTTCTCCATCTATTTGCGAGAAATTGAGAGGGCCGGATGCCATGATCTTCGTTTTCTTGATGTTGAGCTTCAAGCCAACTTTTGTACTCTCCTCCTTCACCCGCATCAAAAGTCTCTTTAGTTCCTCTTCGCTTTCTGCCATTAGAGTGATATCATCTGCATATCTGAGGTTGTTGATATTTCTCCCTGCAATCTTGATCCCAATTTGTGATTCATCTAACCCCACCTTTCTCATGATGTGCTCCGCATACAAATTAAATAGGCAAGGTGACAGTATACAGCCTTGCCGAACTCCTTTCTCAATTTTGAACCAATCAGTGATTACATGCCCGGTTCTCACTGTTGCTTCTTGACTAGCATATAGGTTTCTCATGATACAAATAAGATGCTTTGGTATTCCCATCTCTTTAATAACTTGCCACAATTTGTTGTGCTCCACACAATCAAAGGCTTTAGCATAGTCAATGAAGCAGAAGTAGATGTTCTTCTGGAACTCCCTAGCTTTCTCCATGATCCAGCGTATGTTGGCAATTTGATCTCTAGTTCCTCTGCCTCTTCGAAATCCTGCCTGTACTTCTCAAAGTTCTCGGTCCATGTATTGCTGGAGCCTAGCTTGTAGGATTTTGAGCATAACTTTGTGAGCATGAGAAATGAGTGCAATGGTGCAGTAGTTTGAACATTCTTTGGCATTGCCCTTCTTTGGGATTGGAATGTAAACTGACCTTTTCCATTCCTGTGGCCATTGTTGAGTTTTCCAAATTTGCTGGCATATTGAGTGTAGCACTTTTATTGCATCGTCTTTTAAGATTTTGAATAGTTCAATTGGAATGCTGTCACCACCAATTCAGATCTAGTGACACCTTTAAGACCAACAAAGTTTTATTCTGGATATATGCTATTGTATTCACATACACGTCTTCAGATCCTTTGAAGTAGACGTCACCAGAGGAGGATGCTACTAGGAAGGGGCAAAATGCATGTCATTGGACCATAAATGCAGCTAAGACTGGAATTACACATTTGGTAAGACATGTGAATAGCAGCAAATCAAACAGTGTAATAAAGGAGTTTACAGACAGATGTTTAACTGAAGGACATTAGCCTGCATAGGAAGATAAGAAACTGAAAGGTGCCACTGGACTCAAACTTTGTCCTGCTGCTTCAACCAACATGGCTGTACATCTGAATCTATTTCAGATGGTGATAGTCTTGACCACACTGCATGCAGCACATCTGGGAAGTATTTGTTTAGCCCAGCAGTACCCTGGTTACATCCATCCACCCCATAAATTATTGGAAAATGGGGGAATTCAAGACAGCACCCTTGTGGTTTTCAAGCAATTATGAAATTGCTTCAAAAAGAGAAAATTCAATGCCTTATGGTTTTTAAGGTAACATCATAAATCCAACAACTTTAGAACTACAGGTGTAACTGAATCATAATTGCTACAAATATAACAATTATTGCAGACACGATATTTTCAGTGCCCTTCAGAAAGGGCACTCTGAACACAGTCAAGCCCTAACAAATGACACATAGCAACATAAAAACAGATGTTAACTCAAAAAAGTGCAGGGCTTCTGTCTGCTCCTCAGTGGCTCATCCTCCTCCTGCTCCTCTTGGTCCTTTAAATGAGGTTTTCAGAAAGCCCCCAAACAGCTGAGCAATTGGGAGAAGCTTGCTCCCCCGCCACTCAGTTGTTTTGTACTATAATGTGCAGACCTTTTAAACTTTAAAGAGACTCTTTAAAATCTAAAGGGACTGCAGAAGACAAGCTGAAAAACAGTTGCAAGGTGGGCAGGTGCTTTCTGCCATGCAGCTGTTTTGGGGGGGCTGTCTTGTGCAGTCCCTTTAAAGTTTATAGGAACCACACAAGACAACCTGCAATTACTGAGTGGCAGGGAATTGATTTCACACGTGTCCTGGAACACGGGCCATTGAGTTTGTGGGGAAGTTAGCCAAATTCTAGAGAGAGGAGGGTAACTAGCATTCTAGGATCGTTGCCTTCGTATACGAGGGTAATTCCACCTGTAGAAACTCCAGGCAGACACCAATGTAAATGGTAAACCAAGAAAATAATAAAAAACAGAAAAATATCTAACATACTAACAAGCAGTCATATAGAGAAGAATAGAGTGGGGAAAGAAGGTCCTGTATTGCCTTTCCTGTAGGGATGATAGGCAAGAGAAAGCAGGCTGCACAGGGGACCGTGCAGGATGTTCAGATGAATCCTATCCCTATTGTTCAGTTGTTTTTGCAGATTTTGTGCACAAACAAGGCTTTAACACAAAGCAAGGCTTTAAAGAGACTTGGGGCATTTCCGTACATTGTTAAAAATAGCATTACACCCATTGAGTTGCGTAACACTAAATAAAATTGTGCCTCCCAGCCCCTCCTCACCTTTCTTGCTTTCTCACTATTCTCTGCCACCATTTTGGTGTGATAGGCTGCTTGCACAGCTGTAGGAACCAGTACTGCTCAAATATCATCATCTTTAATCCGCTCCTGCGGAGCGGATTAAATAAAGGAGTAGGGGCTGTTGGGGAGGAGTTAGGGCGGGCTCTGTCCAGGATCGTCCATATGCCGCCGCCGCCCACCCGCCCGACCCCTTCGTGCGCCAACACTTGCCGCGCACCGCTTCCCCTGCTCTCCCAGCCCTTCGCCGCCACCAGCGCCCGGTGAGTGCCTGCCTCCGGCGCGCACATGCAACGACGCCATCACCCCGCCTGGCCCGCCGCTGCAACTGACGCACCTGACCCGCGATGCCACAGCACATGCCCGGCCGCCTCTGAGGCAGCACCGATCCACTCTCCACGCTCCTCCTGGCCGCTCCCGGCCTGCTGATGGAGAATGCAGGTACGACTCCTTCCTCCCTTCAAACACCCACCTCCCACGAGCGTTCAACACTCCGTTGGGGGGAGGAGGCTTCTACGTCCTCACGGCTGCTGCAGCCTGCCTAACTGGCCCACCCCACCCCACCCGTGCACAAGCCTCTGCAACTCCGCCGGGGGTGGAAAGGAGAGCCCTTCTAGCGCCCATTTTATTCCCAGATAAAATGGGCTTTTAATCTAGTCTTATATAAAATTGAAAGGGTACAGAGGAGAGCGACAAAGATGATCTGGGGCCAAGGGACCAAGCCCTATGAAGATAGGTTGAGGGACTTGGGAATGTTCAGCCTGGAGAAAAGGAGGTTGAGAGGGGACATGATAGCCCTCTTTAAGTATTTGAAAGGTTGTCACTTGGAGGAGGGCAGGATGTTGTTTCTGCTGGCTGCAGAGGAGAGGACACGCAGTAATGGGTTTAAACTACGACGATATAGGCTAGATATCAGGAAAAAAATTTTCACAGTCAGAGTAGTTCAGCAGTGGAATAGGCTGCCTAAGGAGGTGGTGAGCTCCCCCTCACTGGCAGTCTTCAAGCAAAGGTTGGATACACACTTTTCTTGGATGCTTTAGGATGCTTAGGGCTGATCCTGCGTTGAGCAGGGGGTTGGACTAGATGGCCTGTATGGCCCCTTCCAACGCTATGATTCTATGATTCTATATCTTGTACCAGCTTATGTGAGGAATTACAAAGAAACAGGACTATACTTTAGATGCTGTTCTGTCACCACCCACTCTTTATATATACACCCCTCAAAGAGCTTTATGCTCCGCTACCTCCAGCTGCCTTTTGGAACTGTGCTCCATGCTGCGGCCCTGGCTGCCTCAGGCTGCGGGGATTGCCAAAGCGGCTGAAGTGTGTTGGAATGCACAACCACTGTGCCTTCTCTTATTATTGCAGTCAATGGACTTGTGACATCAAAGATCCTGGCACGGGTCAATGTATCCCTTTGTTAGTCAATGTTCCAATGTAATATCAATCTGCTAAGAAAATGTTCTTGCTAGGGGACAATGATCCAAAGGCAGTGTTTTTTAGTCACTTGGGTTCCTGTAGTCTTTGCTCGTGGGTGGAGTTCTGTTTCCTCTTTGTATTTTAAAGGCCTGCTTGAGTTATGCCAGTTCCCTTGGATCTGTGCAAAGAGGCTAAAAATCCTTCATGTACTTTACGTATTTACGAGATAAAATTAGTTTATTGTCTAATAGCTCAAGCAGAAGGATCAGAACCATGTAGTTTGACTATTTCTAGTCTTTTAAAAACATTTCTTCTTACTCATGAAGGAATTTTGGTTAATTAGAACATGTGTATTTTATTCCATGTGTCTTTGTTTCTGTAGAACAGATAAGTGGAGGATTACTAAAGGATTAGAGTGAAGCTCTAGGTTTACATGTACTATGAAATGTAGGGCCCTTTTTAAAAATGTTAAGCTCTTTTACAGTGATAAAATGCCTGACATTTTGATTCTACCAGCCTGAGCTATAATCAATTTCTTTAAGCATTGGATGCAGGAAACACTTTATTTAGTGCCACAGTTTAGCATGTTTATCACAAGTAAATGATATTTTAAAGCTTATTTTCATGCAAGAAATGTCTTTGCTTCTGTTACTTGCTTCAATTATTAGTAAGTGCAGGTTTTTCAATCATGTGAAATAATTTGTAAAAATTCCTCCGTGCTGTATTTTTACCTCATTCTATCCTACGCTCTAACCTGTTGCTTCTAAATATTTAACATTATCACAACAGACCTAACTACAACTTTGTTTTCCTGATAAGACGACTTTTAAAAGTACCCTCCTGGAACAGTTTAGATGATTAACTATATCTCTATTAAAGTTAGAGAGTGAAACTTTCCAGAATACTTTCAACAACAGTGGTTGCATTTCTTTCCAGTGTGCCAGGGACTAGGATATCAGCCTATTTTTAATCAGGCAAATAACAGCTTTTATTTTCCTTCTCTGTTTTTGTCATATCTTTACCATACAAGGGATCACCCCCACATTATTTTTAAATGGTTTAGCATATGGAAATGTAAGTCTCAATTTGAAATCACTGATGAACTGGACATATAAATAGAAATATGAATCATTGTCACATTTTTACGATTATTCTAAGCAGGGTTTGGCATTGCAAAAACACACACTGTCTGCATCTTTTAATTTTACTTTAGCCAGGGAAGCAATGTAAGCAAAAATGTTGCTTCAGTACATGACAACAGCGCCCTCTACTGCTTTTCCTTGGGAATACGCATACAAGTAGTTTTCATTGTTTGAAAAGGTTTGGGTCCATCATTTTAGAGCCCTTCATAGTTTCGGCAGACCTTTGAATGGATTCAGTGTGCTACTTGAAACTAGAATAAATTTGATATCTTTAGTTTTATCCAGTCATTTCCAAGCATGCCTCTATCACACTCAAGCTACATGGTTTAGTTAATAATTTGTGCATCCTCTTCTCTGATTTTTGTACCTAGCTAACAGCAATTAAATGCTCTGATGGCTTTTCCATGGCAAAACCACTGCCACATGCAGAATAAAAAAATAAATGTCTTTTTTTTGCAAACTTTTTGTGAGTTTTCCTGTTGTGCATAACCAACCCAGGATCTCTCAAATAAAATGTAAAGACTCTCTGGTATCAGGTGAATTTTCCTTCCACATCAGGAAATGTACCAGCACTAGCAAAATTAACCTACAGGATCCAGACCATTTCATGGGAGAGTGAAGTCCAAGAAAAGAGAAAACGACATGAGCAAAAAGAATGCCATATTTGATTTGCTGAAGGATAATATTGATCTCAGTGAACCTTCCTTCCAAGCAAGTGTCATTGCTTAGCAAACACTGTGGATGAAGAAGGAACAAGATGACTAAAAAGTAGGGATTGGCATGAATCACAATTTTCCAGAACAGTTCATGGCTGAACCATAAACTGAACCTCTAACTGATAAACTGGTTTGTAAACTGAGTCAGTTCATATCAGTTCATGAACCATTTAAAATTTAAACCCCTGCTTTCTCCCCCCCCCCCCATCTCTTGGCAGCAAACAAAAAGCAGAGGGTGAACGGGCTGGGAGGCATTTCACCCCCTGTTTTCTGCTTGCCACAAAAAGTCACAGTAACCAGAAAGCAGAGGGCAAAATGCTTTCCAGCTATTTCACCTCCAGTTTTGCTAGCTGCCAAAAGCTGTGGTGAGCATAAAGCAGGGAGTGACACATTGTTTTCTGCTCCCCATGTTTTTTTGTGTTGTTGTGAGCCATTAAAACCAAACAGCTGGGCTAGTTTCTGCTCTTTATGAACCACCACGATTGCAAAATTCGTGAAAATTTGTGGTGGTTCTTCAATTCATGAACATCATTTCACAAACAATGAACCAGCCACAATTCATTATGAAATGTAGTTTTTTAGCTGCCTCATACCCATCTGTACTAAAGAGCAAAATATAAAATATGCTTTGAATCTTCTCAAATGCCTTGTGAACACACATTCCATCAATTTGTGCTGGAGAACTTCCTGGGAGAGGCTGCATTCTTGCATTTCCAGGAATGTAAATGCGTGATTAGTTCATAATCCATTTGGGATGATTAATAATAATTCTAGGAATGGTTATATGTATTAAATACATAAGTTGACACTCAAGTGCTAGTTCTTGATACTAGGTACTATTTTTCTTATTTCTTCTTCTTCTTCTTCTTCTCTCTTTCTCTGTGTATTTTCATCCCTTCTTTTTGGATGAGTTGTAAATTTGCCAACATATGAATGTGAGCAAGTTTTCTATATAAATTATACATTCTCTTTGGCAACCAATCCTTGGCAGTTCCGAACAATTAGAAATATTAGTCATGACTGTACAGAATAAAGAGAATGAAGTCTAGGGCTTATGAATATTCTCAGGGTCCAAAAATTCCCTTGGCAGACTGTTGTAAACCCTTTTATATCAACTTGCATTATTCTGGTTTGTAGAAATGTCTGCATGAGTCAAAAAGGCATGCCTTGCTTCATAGATTGCTTATGTGGGAAGGGATTGTGTGAATTATTTTTAAATGCAGAGGTTTCATCATCATCAGTAAATTCTGGTCTGGATTTCATTTTAAAAGGCACTTGGGTTGAAGCGAAGATTGAGCTGGAGGAAGATCCCAAAACAACCTCAGTTTTACTATTTTGAAGACTTGGTCTTAAAACTCTGGGTCCCAGGGAAGGCTGTGCATGCCAGTTCCAGGTGTCAGGTATACCTGTGCCAGCTGCTACTACCATTCCATCCTCTTGCTTGTCATTGACATCCTTCTGCCAACATGCTTTTCATGTTATAGTATAAAATGGCTATTGTAGTATGGTTATTCATGCCTTTTTTTTTCTTTTACATAGAGCAGCTATTTTTGTCTTCTGCTCCTGAAGGTTTAATATTCTTATCACTGTGACAATGGGCAGGGAGTTAAAAATAGCTTGAGGAGGACTGGGAGGGGGGGGGGGAGAGAAGGTGGTTTAAAGCAGGAGTAGGCATGTAGGCTCCAGTCCCTCTCAGATAAACATGCTCCAGTCCCTCCAGTCCCTCTCATGCTCGGGAGAGAGGGGGAACAATGGAAGCAGCTGGTTCCCTAGCTTGTGGCAGAGTTCATTAAGGCAGGAGGGGAAAGACTGTGGGCCCCTCTGGAGCTCCTGTTTGAGAATCCCTGGTGTAGGCTGCAGGAGAATGATGGGCCAAATAAATTTCATTGTTAATTGCGTATTTGAACCCAGCAGCTCTCCAGACCAAGAGCAGCACTCTGACTACCCCAACACTCTACCCCTCCCCCAGTTTTATCACTGCCCATGTAATAAAGAGAGGGTGGAAATACATTATCAAACTGTGAGCTGTAGTACATATTGGTCCCTCTTCTGAAACAAGACTGTGTAACTGTAGAGATATTTGAAAGCTGCCACTGAAAAGCAAACTATGATATGTCTGTCTGTCCATCTATTTACTATTTAATTTTTATATCGCCCCTCTTGGACTCACCATCTTGGGGGCATGAACATCAGATTCAAGTGGGAAACCAAAATTGCTAATGCTGTGTTCATATGCTATGTTGATAAGAATGACAAATTAATGCCAGGGTAATGCCTGATAAAAAACACAAAATAAATGATGATACATTGTTGTCAACAGACAGGCTTTTCTGCTGACATTTACAAAATGACATATGTTCTGTTGGTATTTGATATAATAATTCATGTTTGACTGGGTGAATAAATGCTATAGTCATTTTCTGTTCCATCAGTATAAGCAGGCTATTCCTTATGATGATGTCTAAGGGGTGAAATTTCAGGTAGGCCTGAGAGACTAGGAATGGGCATGAACTACAAAAATGTAGTCTGGTTGGTAGTTCATATGCAAATCATGAACTGAACCATGAATCCCATGAACCCAATTGGCTTGCATACCAACCCAAGAGGGTTCATGATATTTGTCATGAAAACAGCTGAGTTGTGGGAGCAGCCTGTTCCAGTAGCTCAGATATTTAAAGTGGCTTTGGGGGGTATCAGTACTACTCAAGCAAGTCCCTTTAATCAGTTGAGCTATATGGAGCAAATTGTTTCTGTAGCTCAGCTGTTTAAAGGAGCTTGATTTGGCAGCCAGACCCAGGGTTGGAACAATTTATCTCCTTGCATTTTGTGATAAGCAAAAAGCCATAAATGGCTTCCAGCCATTTAAACCAAACAGATGGTGGGGGACTCCCTGTGATTCAGTTGTTCTTCACAAACCACCATGAACTGAATCAAAATTTATGAAAGTGGTGGTTCTTCAGTTTGCAAACATTGCCTCACAAATCAGCCAAAATTCATAATGAACTTTAGCTTGTCAGCCAGTTCATGGTCAGCCTTATGGGAAACCAGCTGGAGTGCCTTAGTGTTTTCCACGTGTGTGAACTGTCCCATGGAACCTGTTCCTTTCAACTGCACCATGCCTATCTCTGCAGTCTTGCCTGCCCTGCTTCAAGTGGCTGGTGTTCCCAAGGGCAGCCGGAGAAGTTCCTAGTTTTACCTCCACCTGCTGTTTTGCCACTTCTTAGTCTGCTCTGGGACAAAGGTGAGCTTTGAGAGCTAGCTCTCATCCCCCTGGGAAACAAACCCAGGCTTCCCATTTCCTCATGGATGTTTTTCTCCTTCCATTTTGGTGAATGTGCAGTTGTATGTTTCCTTGTTGCTGTCCTAATGTCTGTATTCCCTTTGCCTGCCTAAAAAATTCTGAGCCCCACCCTGGCTGGTGAGACAGAGCTGTTGTTACCTGTGTTGAGTGCTAAGGGAGCATGAGACTGCTGTTGCTGGATTGGCCATTTGACATGCCCGGGGGGAAAGGAACTCAGCATGGCCAGGAAATCAGAGCCATGTCTTTAGTCTTGGGCACACAGTAATGGGTTGAAACTACAAGTACAACGATATAGGCTAGATATCAGGGGAAAAAAATTCACAGTCAGAGTAGTTCAGCAGTGAAATAGGCTGCCTAAGGAGGTGGTGAATGGCAGTCTTCAATGGCAGTCTTCAAGCAAAGGTTGGATACACACTTTTCTTGGATGCTTTAGGAAGCTTAGGGCTGATCCTGCATTGAGCAGGGGGTTGGACTTATTAGGCAATGAAAACAGCAAAAGCACTCTAAAAACACCATTGTCATATGTATGCATACAAGAGTATTCCTTTAATTGTTATAATTCTAGATTTTATTGTTTCATCCTATTTCTTGATAGAGGTAATTAAAATTCCACCTTTTAATTATTCTTCAGCAGTACAGAGGATATCCACTTAAGAGAACACAGAGATACTACCTTGCACAAAGATGTAACTAATCCATAGTTAATGATTTTTGCAAATACTTCTGTTTCCAAATCAATTCAAACCTCAGTATTTACCATTAATACTTTACAGGAGGTATCAAATTTTGTGTGTCATAAAAAGCACTTGGTGTTAAGAAATGCTTGGTCTTTTTTACAAGTCTGTTTCCCCCTTTTGTTTCCTCTTAATGGCCACATTCCAGTCAGAACTATTATTCCTAAATTTCCTAGTATTATTGAACAAATATTTTATTTGCTCATTGCTGTAGTATTGCGTAAACTGATTTGAATATTCTGAACAATTAGCTGATTCCACTCAAAAGTTGGAGACCAAGAAGACCAGTCCCTATGATAGGGAGGCGTTAAATTACATGTATTATCACCAACATCTTGATTGCCTCTAGGGGGAGATGGGGAAGAGGTTGTAGAGCATTCTTGTCATTTGTACGTGTTCACCTTCTCCATCAAATTCTCTATCCAGGGGCTGCTTCCTCTCATGCTCAGCTGCAGGACTCAAACAGGCTTCCAAAAGGAGATTTCTACAGCAAGGGAAAACAGCTCTGGGCTAGTTAAAATATAAACAAGTGGAATCACATCCATCATAACCTTTGGGGCAATTAAAAAGGGATATATGTGTAAAAGAATGCCTTGCAAGCACAGTTCTCATCTCCACACCCTGGCTGAGTAGGCTGGTGGAGACTCAAGTTCAGGGCTGAATCTGCACTGGGATTTTTATTCTCTTTCAACTCGAATTAAAAAACCCAATCTGCACCTCATGCGATTTCCATTTTGATATTTAACACTTTATTTATCGGTGATACCAGCTTTTCTCCAGGATATTCAAGAGCGGATATTATCCAATAAACCAGATAAAAGTACATCAAAAGCCCTAGGATTATAAGTGTAGATATCGGACGTTTTTCACATTAACTTCCATCA
Source organism: Paroedura picta (assembly GCF_049243985.1). Taxonomy (NCBI): domain Eukaryota; kingdom Metazoa; phylum Chordata; class Lepidosauria; order Squamata; family Gekkonidae; genus Paroedura; species Paroedura picta. The sequence continues at coordinate 55,211,815 of NC_135375.1, read as the reverse complement.
CTTTCCCTGCATCTCCAACACTAATGTTGCTGCTTGGTCAAGGTGTAAATTCAAAGAGGAAGGGTTCCTAGGCACCTTTCCCTAGAAAATTTTTATTTTTTGCATTTATTTCTTCATTTCCCCCCCCCCCTTTCTTTCCCAAGGCTCGGTGCTGAAAATTTTCATGGACCACTTAGAGATTGTTAATGCAACTGCCGTTTTTGCTGTTCCCTTCTCCTATGCCTCATTTGCTTCTAGTACTGGTTTAGAGAGGCTCCTTATGCATTTCTTTGGTTGTTCCACCTGTCCTTCCCCTTAACTCACTGCTCCCTAATCTTTACATCCCATGATGTTTCGATTGAGATGTATTTTTTTAATGGAAAATTGATGGGACCGTGCCATAACACAATCTTTGTCCTACAACCTTGGTTGATGGTGCTGTTGGGAAGGTGCCTATGGTAGTGACCATGGCATCACAACTCATGGATTCGAGACTGGGGGGAGGGTTTTTAAAAATGAGAATAAAAGGATATTTCATGCCGTAGTTGTTTTGAATGCAAACAAACCAACAATCAGGGCAGTCTCCGCTAGATGCAGATTACTGGGAGCCTCCTTCCTTAGCTTTACTAGGTGGTCCTTGGGTTTACATTGCCACTTGGGCTATGCAGGCACCCGAGTCTGCCATGTTATCAACCCCTATTCCCTGACCAAAGAGCAGACAGTCACATGGTTCACCCCTACAAAAACATGTATTTCCAGTTTCTATTGAGAATGGCTGCTTTTCCTAATCAGATGTAGATGGCATTGACTCAGTAATGTCTGTTTCAGATTGGTGAAAATGTTAGTTGCAAATATCTTACAATATCCAGGCTTGGATCAAACAGAAATCAGCAGGACCAAGAGTGGAAAAAATCCATGAATGCAGATTCAGCCCAGATCTCTACTCAGTCCATTATGCAGCTCACTGAGTGACACGGTTGCTTTATAAAATCAAAGTAGCACCTTTAAGACCAACAAAGATTTATTCAAGGAGTGAGTTTTCAAGTGCAAGCACTCTTCCTCAGACTATGAACTGACCATCATGACAGTGGGAATACAGTCTTACTCTCTTTATATTTGGGCTTCCTGAGAGGTGGTGGGATTAACATCGCTCCCAAGAAATCATTTAATAGATACCTGTTTTAATGGAATACTACTCTGTTTCCATTGTCAGCTCCTAGTTCTGCATACAATATTCTGTAAACAAAATTGAAAAAGACAGGCCAGTTTGACACTGCTTTTGCCGACTTAGGATATTTCTGCAGAAATGAATTTGTGGATGATGGGTGGGAGATGCAATGCCAATTCTGAAACCTGCTTTCAAAGCAAAATGAGACCATCAGTTATCTTCTGTTAATTTTACCTGTTCCAAGAAGTTGGTCTCCATCTGCAAGTTACTAATCAATATAAAGGTTTCTTGCCATCCCTTTTGCAAAGCACATCCAATCAAGGGGTGAGATGGGTGAGGACTTGGCTCTTTGGAGTTATAGTCCATAAAGTCAACTTATCTCTGAAACATAATTTTGTAGACCAGATACAGAATATTCTATTCAACCTTGCTTTTTAATTTTAAAAAGGGTGGCTGATACGGTTCTAACTGTATGTTTTGAGGATGAAAGAGAACAGAACCTTTGGCTGTCTATACAGGATGTCTTATCTCACAGCAATGGGCTGGGGTTGTTTAAGTCTGTTTAAGTAGGCTGAGAGAGAAAAGGTGAGGAATTATTTAGCCTCACCAAGACCCATTATGCATGGCCGCCGAAACGGCAATTTCGGGTCACATGGAAAACGCGGAGGGGGAAGAAGCGAAGCAAACCGCTTGTGCACTGGACGGGATGCAATGGCGGCAAAACCCAGAGTAACCGATTATGCACGCGGCGACCCCGGCGCTGCTTCTGGTTGCGCCCCGGTCACCCAGAAGCTGCGCTTTCTTCCGCGTTTCGCTAACGCGGCTTTTTTGGCGGCATGCACCAAATCTGCGGCCGGTTGCAACCGGCTCCGTGCGTTATCAGTGATTTTAGTCACCGCCATTCCACCCCGAATGTGCGCTATCCCCCCCCGTGCATAATGGGCCCAACTGCAGCATGCAGTTGTAATTACCATATACAATGGCCTTCTTTTCCTTGATCTTTTACTATTCCTTTGAGATGAGTTAGAGATTTTGATTACTTCTCTATGAGTACTTTCTTGGCTATTTGAGGCATGCTAATTTACATAGAAGACAAAACTATATTGTTATCCATTTTCTATACAAACATGATAAATGTTTATACTTTATAAGATACTCTGTGCTTTTTGGGAAAGCAGTACAAAAATAAACCTGCTGGGAGTTAATGTAATATGAAATTGTAAGGTTAACTTGGGAAAAAAACACTTTGTCAGTATGGGAATCTTGATAGGGTTACCTCTGCCTATTTGCATGCCCCTTTTCCTCAAGGGCTTATTAAAACTGATATAAGCCTTATGAGGACAAGTAGCTGGCATGTCCTTTATTACAAGTCACAAGGGACCCTGACATTTTTTGATACATTGCAAGACAAACATACATTTTAATTTACAAATAATTTATTCTTTGATATGGTACCATTTATTTTATTAGGGCTGATTCTTCCCCACCCCCAGTAGCAAGAAAATGTGTTTGTTTTATTAGCTTCTTACTAAAGTTGTGCTAAACACCAGCTTGCTTATTTTCTCAAGAAATATAAGGGCCTCATTTCCCTTTTACAGAAACAAAAACTGAAATTATTGATTACCTGTTTCCTCCAGGGTACATTGTTAAACTGCTTTACTTCCAAGCCAGAGAAACTGCACAAAGCAGAAAATCCCCCTGAAAATGTAAAAAGGTCAATGGTGCATTTGATGACATATGTGCTTATGAAGCCACATAATTCATCATTTGTTACGACAGAGCTTGTTCCTGAGGGGCTCTGCATTTGCCAATAAATATACCATATGCTTGATTCTGTATGGAGATTTTTAAAAGTTACATTTCCTAATCATTAAAGGAATCTCATGAGGACTATGAGTACAATGGTCCAAACCCACCAGGATTCTCTGGACCAGTAATACACATGAGTTAGAGAGTGAAGTCATGTCTTTCTGAGACACCTCTTTTTCAGCAAACTATATACAATTAAATACTCTGCTAATGCTAGTTAGCCCAAAGAGGTGGAGAAGAGTATTTACCTCTTCCAAGACTATTAAAATAACTATACATACATGACTATGCATCCATATAAAACCTTTTGGGGGATGTTGTCATTTTGTGTCAGAATTTGGCTTGAAATTGCCATGTTTTCAGAAGTACTATTACTTTCTGTAGCTACCAAATTAGGCGTTAAATTAGCATTAGAATTACAATTAGTTAAGAATGACTTGGGAAGACAGAAGAACTTTTGTTAAACACTTTCAAGGATCCTCTTGTAATATATTCTGTAAACCAGAGATCAATTTATGGAGAATCTAAGAAAAGATACATGTGTGGGAAGGCATTGAACATACTGCTAGAGGCTTGCTGTTTTCATTAAAAAGATTTTCATTTCCTAATAAACAGAAGCATCTTTTTAGTAGCTAGAAACAGCTTCTGGTCTCGGAACCCATTTGAGTGCTGGAAGCAGTTCACACTACAACCATGCAATGCTACAGTTTCAAGCAAATGTTGAATAATTCAAAATCTATATTTCCAAAGGAATAATTAGCACTTTGTATTAGAATTTTAAAGTTAAATGATCAAATCTGTGATTAATATTTATCTTGTATATACTGTGGAATATGAAGACATTTACACACAGTTTGCATTCCCTCCCAATTGAAAGGTAAGATTTCAAACTGTCCCTTTCTCATTCCTTCACATTGCAGCTACATGGATTTTGCTGATGATATATACTAGTCCAGAGCCAGCACAGGACACAGTGGTGGAGGGAAAGAGCAAGGGCAATCCCCCCTACTCTCCCTGCAGCCACAGCTGCTACTGTTGATCAGCCAAGAAAGCATCTGTTTTGATTTTGCTACATATTATCAGTATTTCAGTTAAAAAGCCATGGCACCTAGCAAATTTCACAAGTATAATTAAATTTATATAATTTGTTTTTATGTTTAAACTGATTCCTGTAGTGCAGAGCTTTTCAGCAATGCGTCAGGTTTTTATAAGAAAGAAAACCGTGATAGATCATGTTGTTGGCAGGGAAATAAGTATTACTATAGAGGGAAAGAATTTATAGAGAGTCGTGTAAAACAAATGGTTCGTAAACCTTTGGTGTATGGAACTCTGAGTGATGAGCATTTTTACTAGTCTGCAACCAAACTGTGATGCCATAAAACAGGGACAGCATCTAATTTGTCCCATGGAATTATTTTCTGTGTTGTTTCCCACATCCGGATAAGAGGCCACAATGCAAAAGGTGCTCCAGACCTGATTTCCTGCTCTTCCTATATTGTGAACAATCTGACTTATGACTAAATGCTGTTTAAGCAATAACAGGGATGAACAATAACATAGATCAATCTGTTATCACCTCTTGCACATGTTGACAATTTGACTGTTTCTGTACTGACCTCTTTAAGAATAGCTCGCTAGTCACGATATGTTTAGTTTGGATCAGTGGTCCTAGATGTGCCCTTTCCCGGGCACCATGACGGTGCAATAAGGAGGTGCAAGGACTGTGTTTACCTCAGCCCATTACAGTTGAAGTGATTAAATCATATGTTTTTAGGAGGCTTGTATAACAGTTTCCATTCTCTCTTGCTAAGTGTAATGATGACAGATGACAGATCTGTCCATCTGGGAACTAAAGCCTGCAGCAGAAGCAATGGTGATCCCAGCTAGATGAGATCAAAAGTCCTTCTTAGCCTGTTTTCCCCAGGCCAATGAAATGTCTTCAAGAAACCAAAATGCAGGGCTTGGAGGCTATAACTGTACCCCACTGTGGCCTGAATCCCCTGAAAAAAACTGATAAAAAATGGTACACTGCCTCTGAACATAAAGCTTGCATTGAACATGGAGCTTGCACAGCCATTCATTACTAACTTGCATGACTTGACTAAATTCACTTATAAAGCCATTCTGCAAATTAATTTATCTGAAAATATTTCCAACATTCTAGAACGATTTGAAATAGAGATGTTTGAACTCTCACTGGTTGTACAGGAGCAGTTCAATCCTATTTGTTTGGTTGCTTTTCATCCTTATCCATGGTTCCTCTATATATTTGTGAAGCTGCCTGGGGGTGGGAGGTGTCCGACTGTCCAAGTTGGAATAGGGTCAATCAGGGTGCAGCCAGCCTGCACCCTGATTGGCCCTGCCCCTACAGCTCCCTCCCTCTCTGAATGCTAGCTACGTTCCTCTCAGCCACGCCAGAGACAGACACACAGAGCTCTGCCAGACCAAACATGAGCCCTCATTCCCTCCTATCACTCCTGCTGTGAGGGAGGCAGAGAGAGAGACACAGAGAGAGCTGCCCCAAGCTGCTGACCAGCCCTGTTTCCCTCCTAAGAACGAGCCCTAATTACCTGCTATGCCTCCTGCTGCGAGGCACACTGAGAGACACGCAGCGAGAGGGAAAGAGTCACAGAGAAGGAGAGTTGGTTCTTATATGCCGCTTTTCTCTACCCTTCCCTTTCCTCTCCCCACAACAGACACCCTGTGAAGTGGGTGAGGCTGAGAGAGCCCTGATATCACTGCTCGGTCAGAACAGCTTTATCAGTGTTGTGGTGAGCCCAAGGTCACCCAGCTGGCTGCATGTGGGGGAGTGCAGAATTGAATCCGGCATGCCAGATTAGAAGTCTGCATTCCTAACCACTACACCAAACTGCACTTTCCAGTGTCCCCTGGGTCCCAGCGCCCATTGCATTCCTGGTTGCAATGGGCTTTCTTGCTAGTAATAAAGATCAATTAATGTGCCCTGACCATGATGGACAAGGCTGGCATAATCTCATCAAATCTTGGAAGCTAAGCAGGGTTGACAATGGTTGTACTTGGATGGGAAATCACCAAAGAAATTTTTACCTATGCAGAGGTATAAAAGGGCAAATCACCTCTGCTCATGTCTTGTCTTGGAAACTCAATGGTATCACCAAAAGCTGACTGTGAGTTGATGGCTCTTTCCACCACCGTATCAGTGTGTTTCATGTATGTTCTTTTTCATATAGTCTGATGGTAGTCATACTTTTCTATCACTCACAAGCCTGTCTTGTCTTCTTGCTGCTTGGAGCCAGTTACATAAATATTGAGAAAAGCAATCAGTCAGTGATTATAGATAAAATATCATCTTAGCATTTGGTGTTTAAGTCCCTGTTATCACCGAGGTTATTTCACACATCTGCATTTTTGTGCATATTTATGAAAATCTTTGTTATTTGATTATCTAACAGTCTTCTGTGACCCTGGTGGAAAACATTGGTTTCTTTCAGTGAATATTTACAAAGGTGGCTTGCAGTGCAGAAGGAAATGAAAAATATCCACTACAGCAACATCACAGCTGTAAAGCTGTTTGATGGCTGTTCGAGGCAGATGTATCTCAACCACCCAGAGTTCTGGCATACAGTGATTGTGACCGTCAAGTGCACTATGCTCACCTGCCATATTTATTTTCCATGATGTTTGTCACATCTTCATTTGGAAATACTCCTGTTTCAGTTATTCTGGCACGTGAGGTGAAACGGCAGCATGGAGAATGCGTAGGAGGAAGAAGCGAAGCAAACCGCTTCCGCACGGGACAGAACACAACGGCGGCAAAACCCAGAGTATCCGATTATGCACACGGTTATTCCAGAGCCGCTTCTGGTTGCACCCTGGTCCCGGGAAGCTCCACTTTCTTCCGCATCTTGCTAACGCAGCTTTTTCAGCATACGTTGACTCTGTGCCCAGTTGCTACCTGCAGCATGCATAATTGGTGATTTTAGCCACTGCCATTCCACCCCGAATGTGGACCTTCCACTCCATGCATAATGGGCCACTGTCTCATGTTCATTTTCCAGGCTGGGGTAGAGATGAAGAAATGACTCCAAATCAGCAGAAATTCACATAACAGGTTGTGAGAACAGGATCATCCTGACTGGTATTTTTGTGCTCAACACTTCCAATTGTCAACATTTGAGTATTTCAGTGGCTTTGGAAGTGTTTTGATTCTGTGAAAGCCCGGGTTTTTTTGCATCTGGTGGAAACAAGGCAGGGCAGGTGGAGAAGAGCTATATAGAGGCAGTGCCTATGACCCCTCTGCTTCTGGCCAGCTTTGGCCATTGGGAGACAGAAAGACAAAGGCTACAGCTACTAAAAGAATCTCAGACAAATAGATGGAATACCTAGCCAGAAAGTCTGATACACAGTCTTTCTGCACATGTAGGCAGACGTATTAGAGGCACAGAGGCTGTGTTTGTCCCATAAAGCATCAGCCAGGATCCATGCCTGGCAAAGAACAGAAGAAAATTATTTCATTGTGCCAGAGGGAATACAAAGTTGCAAAGACAACTTGGAGGGGAGAAATAAAAGCAGACATCAAGGGTTCATCCTTAAGCTGCTGGCAGGCAACCTGGAGGGGGTGTTAGAGGAAGTGGTAGTGTCTGAAAATGCAGCATGTGAGTCAGGGGAAATAAATCTTGTGTCGTCCTATGTCTGATTCTGGTGCTTTCAATATTTTTTCTTGCAATCTGGCTGACTTCCAGTATCAGAGCTTCTGAAAGCATCCAAGTATAGGGAGATAAGAGAGGAGGCAGGGTTTAGTTCTCCTCCCTTGGACAGTCCATTTTGGTTTCAAAAGTAAACCCAGCACATCCACTTGAGGAGCGTAAGAATGGAAGGAAAAACCCACCCATCATTTCATGTGTTCCTGGCCCTGTTATTCAAATGGAGGTTTTGTCTATCTATAAAATAAGGAGACTTTCTCCTACTTGTCTGAAATGTGGGAGAAACAATCTGTTAGATGAGTCATACAGACCTTAAGAACCCTATCCATCCAAATGAAAGGTACCATGGAGAGATGTGTGCCTTTTTGAACAATGGAAAGAAATATCAAATGGAATCAATCTCCTAATAGGATTAACTTTAATTCTGATATTAAAGCATCTTTATTCGGGTTTCTAAAATGGCATATAATCCACCTTCATAGTTTTTGGGTGATCACCTCCAACACCTACAAATTTTATCAGAAGAGTTCATCTTAGTCCTTGTTGCATGTCAAATGTGGCCTAGTTATAGTCTGGGGAAAACTGTTCAAAACAGATACCACATATGTTAAACAGATCCTGTTTCAAGCCTACAAACTTTGTGCCAAAGAGGAGGTTTTTCCAAACCTCCCATTATTGAAAGGGGAAAAAATCTGGTACTAGAAAAAATGATTCTTTGTAGTGATATATGGCACATATGTGTTATCTTTTCTGTGGTAGCTTCTGGAGATTAGATATTCACTTGAAGTGAGATGGTCTCATTTAGATACTTTGGTCAACCAGAGAGAGAGATACTCAACCTTATATCAGGATGTTTGCAAGCATGCTCATTTTCTGTTGTGTTAGAAGGCTATTTTAAGAAGAAAATGAAGGTAAAATGGTGCAGTAGTGGTGTAAAATCCGTTTCAGCCAGGAAAGGGTTTATTAACTCTTCCTTGTACTACTTTCTTCGTTTAAACGGTCCCACTCAAAAGGTGCTAGCATTTTTTTAAAAAATCCAAAACTATTTATCTTGTGGGGAAGGACATACAAATGTTTACATTTCAGCTTATGGAGTAAACAGCTCGAGGATGCTGTTTGTATCTTGTTCCTGGCTCTTTTGTTCTGTTGTCCAGCCTTGACAGTCACAATTTTGGTTCCCCTTCTTTGTGGCATATGAGTTCAGTGCAATGTGACTATGATGCCACATCATTCCCTGTCACTTTTTTTGCAACTCAGAGTGACCAAGGACTGGAAGAACTGAAGAGGACTGTCCTGACTTTTAGAAGTCCGCACTACTAACCACTACACCAAACTTGTTTCTTGTTTCTCAAATGAATCATGCCATAGAAATTCAGAAGTTACCCGTGTGTAGAGTAGCTGTTCTGCCTCCCCTCAGTCACCAAAGTGTATCTGTTCTGCTTTTTCAGAAGTTTCTCTGATGTATTTGGAGTCTGTCAGTCCTAACAGTTATGTATATTCTACTGGTACTAATTATGAAGTTGCCTCTGGCTTCATATTCTCTGGGTACTGCCCATGAGATCTCATTAATAATGATTCCTCACCATTTTATCATACATGTATCTCAAACCACCCAGGGCTGTAAAGAATGGGTGGTATAAAAATCCAAACAAACACATATCTATAATTTAGTAACTACCCTGACTTTAGAATTGTCAAACTGTCATTATTAGCTTTACCATTCATTGTATTACATTTCCTTTTAGGAGTGAAACACAAATATGTTTCAGTGTGTATTGGAACAAGTTTGGCAACAGATGTTCTCAAAAGCCACATCATAAAGAATATGTAATTCTGCTCCACCTGCACTTGTGAAAACATACTACTTCCATCTTTTGACCAAGGCAGAAGTCTCCACTTGCCACAATCTTTTACATAGATCTAGAATTAACTTTACTTGCATCACATGAAACAGGGGGAAAACACAAGTTTTAAGGTTTTAATTTAAAAAGAAAATAGCCACAGCCCCCAATCCAGGTAAGAGCCACAATGCAGAGGTTGAATTTTTCTGAACTTTTGCTCCACTGATTTGTGGCTAGGCTATCAGAAGTTCTGGAAAGGGGGAAAATATTTGTCTTTCTCCTTTTACAGAACAAATAGAAGCCCAGGGATGGGCTGGTTAGGTTCAACAAGCAAAATGGTACGGTATTCAATATGCCCTCCTCCTATGTTATGTATGAACTAGTAATCAAGCCCGCTGTAAAATAAATACAGCGGGTGCTAGGCATGCGAGCCCCCGGCAGTCGTGCGGAGCGCGGCTGCTGGGGGCTCCCTTGGTCGGCGGCCTGACGCAGCGAGAGGCGCTTCGTGCCTCTCGCCGTGTCAGGCCGCCGGCAAAGGAGCGGGGACTCCGGCGGGGACTCGGAGGGACCAATCGGCAGGCGCGATTGGTCCCTCCAGTAGTCTGTCCAGAGGAAGGGGCCAATCGGCACCCTTCCTCATCACGGACACATCCTGCCTCCCAAGCCCTTATCCTTTTATTTAGTCTGTGTTAAGATTAGGGACTCTCACAGTTCACTTACTTTAAAATGCTGGTAAAATGATTTCTCAGATTTCCCTGATGCATCTCTATTTTGAGTTTAAATCTAAGGGATGTTAGCTAGGCCACATAAAATATCCTAAACATAGATGGAAGATCAGTACTAATTAAAAGGTCTGGTGATTTGGGCAAAGAATTGACACTGCAGGTCTGGAACAGGAGGCACATGTTTTTCTATAACTGATGCCACTGAGATGACACCATGGAATATTAAAAGTATGTGGGGGGCAGGGAAATAACTGTATTAATGGATAAGTCTGGGGGGGGGAAGTGTTTCTAAAGTCTGTCATATTTTCATGCACAGCTTTTACCCGATAAAATTTCAGACCTCTCATCTTTTTATGGTGCAGTTGTTGTTGAAAGGTAAGCAGTTTTAACATTCATGTTTAGTTGTGTTCAGAACTGACATTTTCATAAACCATGTTATGGTTATATTCATTCAAGTTTTAGATCACTGATTTCACACTTTGTAAAGCACAAATACTCAATTTTTCTGTCCTAGGCTTCAGAGATACCTGCTGGGCATTCTGCTGATGTTTTACCATACTGATGACTAGAAAGCATGAGTTTATTTTGTTTTTATTTCTTAAATACCTATGGCAGATGGGAGGCCCAGTATGGGATCTGATGTGTTTGGCTTTGGCTTTTAGAATGAAAAAAAAGTACTACTTTTTCATCTGTAGCTCAGATCAGCTAGACTGCTACATTTATTATTCATTAAATTCTAAATATTTCAAAATGAAAGATTAAAAATTACATGCCATTGTTCCTTAATATTGTATTTTTTAAATTAAATCTTTGTCTGTACCAAACATCCTGAAGTTTACCCAGCTTGGCACTCCAAACAATGCCTCAGGGCATCAGCAATTTCAAAGACATCGAGAAATGGTCCATCTGGCCATCACACAGTTGTTCCATCAGTCCTTGCTGTATTGTTTGATCCATCAGCAATGAAGGACTGTATAGGCTGAGAAGAGTGGTGCCTGTCCTCTCAAAGAGATTTATTTATTTGATTTAATACTCACCACTTCCAGCATGCTGGCATGTGCCAAGTTACAATAATAAGACCCCACAATAAAACAGTAGAACAATGAACCCCTTAAAACCATTACCTCCCAAGTGGCAAAATACTGAACCTCATTCTCTCTGCTCAATGGCCTCCCACCAGTGCCTCAGAGGAGATGTTCATGGGGGAGTCTGCTATCATTGCTAAGCCAAGGAGGGTCTCTGATCTCCACTGTCCTGGCCTCAACCAAATCCCTGGTGGAAGAGCTCCATCTTGCAGGCCCTTCAGGAACTGTGAAAGCTCCATCAGTGCCCTCAGCCCTTCTGGGACCTCATTCCACCAGGCTGGGGCCAGGACCGAAAAGGCCAGGCATACCTCTTGTGAGCTTACGTACCACAGATTAGCACTCACAGAGCACAAGGACCTGGGGGGGATAAGGTGATAGGTGGTCCCTCAGATATGTTGGGCCCAGACTTCAGATAGCCTTAAAGGTTAACAGCAAAACCTTGAACTTGATCTGGAACACAGCTGGCAACCAATGCAGCTTCCTCAGCACTGGCTGGATATGGGCCCTCCAAGGTGTTACAGTGAGGACCCTAGTTGCTGCATTTTGTTCCAGCTGTAATTTCTGGGTCAAGGACAAGGGAAGGCCCACCTAGAACGAGTTACAGAAGTCAATCCTGGAGGTGGCCATCACATGGATCACCATTGTGAGGTGCTCCAGAGACAGGTACGGCGCTAGTGGCCTCGCCTGACACAGATGGAGAAAGGCCAGGCAGGCTGCTCTCATGACCTGTGCCTCCATTTTTAAGGAGGCATCAAGAATCACCCCCAGATTTCTGGTGGAGGGTGAGATGCTTCCTTCACCAGTACTCAGAGAACTGTTCACTCGCCTCCCCCCTAAATCTTTGTACAGACCAATGAAGTATGCACAGAAGCACTGCACAAAAGGTAACTGTACTGTTGGTAAGCAGCAGCAGCAGCACCTCCAAGAGACATTGAACCACAATAGAGATAGAGACCATGATTGAAAATCAATAGCCTCACAAAAACATAAAAACCACTCACCAACTTCAACCCACAAAAACAAGTTGTTTGCCCCCCTGAGATATATCCCTGCCATCCACTTGGCAACAAGTTACTTACCAGCCAATCATGCCTGGGTACGGATGGGCTGCATGAATGGGTGAACTTCAGGATGTTTACTACAGACACCTTAGGTTAGCAACATCTGTCACATCAATCACCAATGCCTTGACCACCTGCTGCCCAATTAGCTACTTCTCTCATTTCCAGGTAATAACAGCCGTGATTTCACTGTATTTCCATGGACTCAATGGAGTCAAGACATCCCAGTATTGCTGGTATAACACTGAAGTGCTATACTGGTGTAATGCTGTAATGCTCAACTTAGGATGTTGAAAAGAGTCTGCAAGAGTCTGCGAAAGATTACATTGGGAAAAAGGGGGGGGGGGGAGAGAGACGTAGGAAGCACTGTGAACATTTTGAACAGCACACCACAGTGATTCAGAAGGGTAGAAAACAGAAAAAAGCAGTTTCCCTTAAAAGCAGCCCAATCAAGAAAGTGGGGTTGTATGAACAGGTAAATAAATTCTAACAGCCAGTTACTAAAATTAGTCTGTCTGAAATGACAGAAAAAATCCATTAGCAAGCATTTAATAATCTTTAACCACTCCTGCGGAGCAGATTAAATAAAAGGGTAAGGCCACCTTGGGAGGAGTTAGGGCGGGCCCTGTCTGGGATAAAAACCCGGCGGGCCAAATCAGGAGCTGCGAAGCACCTGGCCCAGCTGCGGACTTGCCGCACAGACTGAACAGGCAGCCCGCATGATAAGTCCTCCGCCGTGCCCTCTCCTCCACCTAGGCTCCTTTCCCACCCTGCGTCCCTTGCCGCTGGGGGGGGGCACTGTCGACCGACAGAAGGCTTCATAAGCATTCTGCGTGGGGGGGGGGCGCCGCCCTTCTCTCGCCTCCGGGAGCAGGCTCGCCGTGGCGAGCCTGTTCCGGCGACCAAGAGTAGGCTTCTGAAGCCTTCTGGTTGGCGGGGGGATCTGCCACCCTTCTCTTGGCCTCCGGAGCAGGCTCGCCGCGGCGAGCCTACTCCGGAGGCTGAGAGGCTTCTGAAGCCTTCCGGATGGGGGGGGGGGTGATCCGCCGCCCTTCTCTCGGCCCTGGGAACAGCCTTGCCGCTGTGAGCCTGCTCCCGGGGACCAGCCACCACCCCACAGACATCCTCCGCTGCCGCGACCCCCGCACCCACGCCGAGAGCCGCCCCAAACCCCACAGTACGGCAGCTAGCGCCTGCTGTATTTACAGCACAGTGGACTTAATTTCTAGTATGAAATATAAAAGCAGTTTGAAAAGCAGCATTACAGAGAGAAGAAAAATGAAGCAACAATAACATCCTGGCTAAACACACTGTGTTTGGTTAACAGTGATTTATTTTCCTTCATACAATTTTTTTTTATAGAAATAACAAGAAAACAGTTAACCTGGAAGGGAGAGGGCTTGCCTAAAGTTCAAGGAAGAAATGGGCACTCACAAAATCCTTGCTGAATTTTTACACATCAAGTTTCTAAGGAAGGGCAAGACAGTCGTTACATTATTTCCATGCAACAGGTGATGTATAAAATGGGTTTAGTGATCAGATGAACTTTCTGGAAGCTCCTTGCATCATTATTTTTACATGCCATTAAGCCTTAAAACAGCACGCTTACAACAATGTAAGACACGTATTGTTTTGATATGGTCTCACAGCAACAAATTTAAGGCATTATAAGAGTCTATTATTCTGCTGGTGAAAGTCATGTCTTATACAGTTAGTGGTTTCTTTTTTTAAAGTGGAAAGACATCAGGGCATGTTTAGAAGAAAACTACCCCATGAAATGTGAGTCAAAGGAAGAATTCTTGCTGCTCTGTTTCTTCAACACATTTTTTGATGCACGATTGCTGGAGTTTTCTGTTGATGTTGTTATGCCTGGTAAAAAAAGATGGAACAAAAAAAATCCATAATTATATGAAATATACAGGGCTTCAATTTGTCTCACAACTAAAAGGGCTCCCTCTTCAAAAAGGCAAGGCTGCTTCAATCTGCTCAGAAATAGGGCTTACTCTGGCAAAACACTTGGAATATCACAGCAAGAGCCAGATCCCACTGACTATGTAGAATTTATTTCTACAAAACCGAGATATAAAATTGAAGCAAATTAAAATGAGCCTGGGAGCCAGACCCATCTCCTGTCCTGAGATCAGAAAATGCTTAACAGTCAAGTGAAACTAGCATATTTTCAGTTTCTTGAAGTGTTTTTGCTATCCAAGCATAAATGTCAACATAGTATCAGCATTTGTTCCCATTATTTATCATAGCTTTTTCTGCTTAAGCAAATGTCAGTAGTATAACTACAACCCCTGTAACTTCAATAAAGGGTAATTATTCAAATGTAGCTTTAAAATAAAGTATTCTTTTTTTGCCTTTTGAAAAGTAAAGGAAATGACATGTCTAAGGTCACATGATCATCTTTGTCAAAGCTGCACAACAAAAACAAAAACAGAGTCCAGTAGCACCTTTAAGATCAACAAAGATTTATTCAAGGCATGAGCTTTGGTCTTAAAGGTGCTATTGGACTCTATTTTTGTTGTGCTACTTCAGACCAAGTGCTACCCACTTGAATTTGTCAAAGCTGGTAACACATTGGGCATATATTTTGCATATTAAAACTATGGGAGAGATGTAAAATTGAAACCTTGCAAGATTAATTCTGTGGCAAAACTTTAAACATGTGCTCATTCATATTGATATGCTAAAAATACATACTGATATACTAAAAGTACAGCAACATCATGCACCCACCCTATGAAATGTCCCATGTTCTTCTCTTAAATGTAAATGCATCTATTTGAGAGACTGCCAGATGCTGTTTGTGAATTTCCCTTTTAATAGTAGCTATGCTAACTACTTTGAGCATTAAATAAAACGCAGGGCTGAATTATAGCACTGTGTACTTGCATATGGCAGTTGTTTTGTTATACAAAGTCAGCATAAACAGAAAATTGTTTCTCATCCTAAGTAAAAGTTCAGATCCCAGTAACGTCTTTGTGCTATTATGACATTTAAAGAAGATTTATACTCTGTCACCACCACATCACCAACATATCATGAATGTCAGCATCAAGAGATGGGGAGGCAAAAGAGGTTGTTAGGGGTATAGATAACATGTAATACGGCCTATGTAGAACAGGCAAGTAGTACTTTTTTCCTTTTCTCTCCCATATTAATGGAGACAGGGTGAAACTGCTGTGCATTGCATTCCTGGTAGTTTGCATTTCATGGTTTAACTAAGGGGATGATATATACTGGACTTCCCAAAATAATTTTCACGTTAACCTAGTTGGTGAAGTGGTCCCAGTCTAGCAGACGAGTGGATGGATGGGCATGGATGAGTGTTAGCATATTAGTTCCCAGTAAGCAGGAAGTCAGTCTCTCGGTCAGATCTTTATTACCATCAGAGAGAAGGAAGTTAAAAAGGCCCAAGAGCAAACCAAGTCAAGCACCCCAGCAGCTCTACCAGGTAGCACTGCATGGGTCACGCCACTCAGACCCAGCCACCAGTGCCAGTGATCGGCTCATCCACTGCTTTCTCTGGCACTGCCATCAACCATATGTGTTGCAGGAGGAAGCAACTGGTGAACTTTCACTGTTCATTGACCAAGGCACCTGTGGCACTGGCAGAGCTAATAGTTTGGGTCAGCATACTTCTGGCCATAGGTGGATCTCTAAGCCAGAAGGCCCACCACAAACATTCCCCGTTAGTTAAATGACCAGTCTGCCCCTGACCGGACCTTTACATGGCTGTTTTGCCACGAGTGAAGTAGTCACCAAATGTGAGAGCTTAATTGCCACAAGCAACTCAGGATCTTTGAGTGCAACGATAAAGCTGTTATTGACCCTTAGAGTTTCCACTGACAAGTTTCCGGCTGACAAGTTTCTGAGGTTTAAGCTGCTGTGGTTATTAGAAAAGATTGGATGACAGTAGTTTAAATAAAAATGGGCTTCTGCATTGAGGAACACCTCTTATGGTGTAGCAGAAAAGTACCTATATCCGTAGTCAGCGTGGATATGCTCTCCGGATCAGCCAACAATCTGAGAAATCTATTGACTGATCCAAAAGACTCAGATTGAGCAAGCTCAGTCAAAAGTTCCTTGCTCAAAACAAAATGTGTTAAAGCTAACAGGAAATTAAGGTAACTTCAGAATATGGTTTTCTGTGTAAAATATATTACTTTCTATTTTTGAACTAAGGTCTGGTTAGACATGCAAAATATAGCATTCACCCAATTGTATTCTACTCTAAAAACTCATGGGCTGGAGTCACTGGGAACTTCTTACTGGTGGGTCTTGCTCTATTTAAAGCAATCATCAACAAAAAGATGACCTTTGTCAACAAAATACTATACTGTTACCACAGTTATTGCATATCCACAATTTAAGAAAAATTGTGGTATTTTGGTTGCTGACTCTTCATGGTGACCTAAGCCTGTATAATAAAGAGCATCATCACTTAGATGTTTGGGAAAGCTTTTGATTGCTATAAATCCAAATTGTTTCAGTGAACTCACATACCACAGTTATGGAATAAGATTTGTAAGCACATTTAGCATCATAATAACTATGTTGAAACTTTTCACCATTCAAGTGTTTTTCTACTGAATTCAGATGAAAAAAAATCTTCCCTGGGAGGTTTTTTTTCCTTTCACAGTCAAGACTTTTCTTCATCTTGGAAAAGAGAATTTAAATGAGATGTATAGAAAAGACAGCATATATATAGTGCTGCCATGAAATACCTTTTTCCTTTTTGAAAAAAATCCTCTTCGATGATTTTTCCTTGTTAGCTTGGTTGTGAATGTTTATTATTATGTTCTAAAAGGTCAAAGCCAACAAGCTTCCATCTAAGAACCAACTGGGCGACTTGCAGGCTTAGCGCTTCTTGTTAGATATCTACAGAGATCTCCTGGGTTACAGCACATTCTAGTACTCATTTTCTTCTTTGTTAGCATATGTTTTACATTACTTAATACAGGTTTCATAAGCTTTTGTTACATTGTATATTTATGCCTGTTTTATCTTTTGTAAGATATCTGAGAAACTTTCTCAAAGTGGAAAGGTGAGGTGCACATTTTTTATAAATAAATGACTGGAATTAAACAATCTTTTAACAGCGGGCTCGCTGTTATAATAACTCGCTAAGGGCTAAGTGGGCAGGAGTGGGCATGGCCTGTCCAAGGCAGGACCCAATTACATGTCCCGATTGGGCTCTGCCTTGCGCAGGCCATGCCCACTCCTGCCCACCCAGCCGGCCAGGGGCTCTCTGCCACCATTGCTGGCAGTTTGTCCCTGGACATTCCCTAGGACACATGTAAGTGCCCTGGAGGTCGGGGCCTCCATTCCTGTTGAGCTGAGAAGCCCTCTCACCACTTCGCAGAGGTAGCAAGCGGGCTTCTCGGCCAAACGGGAAGCCGGTGGGGTGGGAAGGGGGGATTTCCCTTCAAACTTGGGCCGAACAGGAAAACAGGAAGCCAGCAGGGCAGTCCTTCAACTTCTGCACTGCCCCACCAAACTCTCCCTCTCTCGCCGCTGCTGCTTGCCGACTTTGTGGGCAGTCCTGGCCATAGTGCGCAGTTCTGCCCCTCAGCCCCACTGCCTGCCCCACCTGCCTTTGTGCATTCTTCAGCGCACTGGCGCCACTCCAAGCTGGGCATCCGGTGCAGCCGGCTGAAGCGGCTCCTGCGCTCCCCTCTTCCCCCAGGGGGGCCTGAGGAGGTGGAGGGCAAGAGTCCCACGGACAGCACGAGTCAGGGGTTGGGGGAGGCAAGACAGCTGGGTGTCACTGAGATTCGGGGAGCCTTTCCCCTTGCTCTGACTCCACTCGTGCCACTCCATGGGCAAAAATGTCTTCCTTCCACACAGCAGCAAGCAAAGCAGAAACTTTGCTCCCTGGCTATTCAGAGGTTCATTCTTTATTTTCAGCCACGGCTCCCCTCCCTGCCTCAGTCTCTGCCTCCAATTGGCCTGTCACCTCCTGCTCCACCCACGCGCCTTCTCACTGAGACACGAAGCCCTCCTCTCCCAGCAGCTCCTCCCCGCATCAGTCCGAGAGCGGGCGGGGCCTGCGTCTGATGAAGGGATTAAGGGAACTGTGTCTAGGAAGGTGTGAAGCAGACTGGGAATGTTAACTGCTTCATCATCTGGGGGAGCGGCCGCACGAGACGTGCTCCCATACCATTGCCCTGGGGCTCCTAAAGCAGCCGGCAGCACTCGTTCCACAGGGTTGTGCTTCAGACAATCCATGTATCTGAGTCCCTTTCCATTTCTTTTTGTGTCTCAAGCAGCTGGGTTTTCCTTACACACAAAAGCAGAGGAAGAAATCTCCCCCCTCCCAAACAGAAAGCATTTACAAGTGGGACTGGAGGACTCAACACCAAGAACGCTGCTTCTGTAAGGAAACATGATAAACAACACTACCAGTCTGAATTAAATGCAAGTGGCTACAGTCGAGAGCAAAAGCCATGTTGCATGCTGAGGCAAGAACTTTTAAAAAGCCAGATTACGTACAAACATTCCTTAATTCACCCACCCAGCCGCCATGGGGCTCTCTGCCAGGAAGGGGCTCTCTGCTGGGAAGCTGCGGGGGGGGGGGTTGGGAATGGAGGCTCCCCCCCTTTCCTCTCATTTTGCTATGGTGCCATCCCACCCATGGCA
Organism: Paroedura picta; assembly: GCF_049243985.1. Classification (NCBI taxonomy): domain Eukaryota; kingdom Metazoa; phylum Chordata; class Lepidosauria; order Squamata; family Gekkonidae; genus Paroedura; species Paroedura picta. Next base: position 55,192,817 of record NC_135375.1, on the reverse strand, counting down.
CCATTGCAAAATGACAGGAAAGCCCGAGGGGGGGGGGGCTGCCTTTTCCTTCCTTCCTTCCTTCCTTCCTTCCTTCCTTCCTTCCTTCCTTCCTTCCTTCGTCTTTTTTCCTGTCTTTCTTTCTCTCTCTTTCTTTCTGTCTCCTTCTTCCAAAACCCCACTAATGCCCGTTGTATTCCTGAATACAATGGGCTTTGCCCCTAGTCAAGAAATAAAACTCAGATGGATGAGAATGTCAGACCATGCAAATAGAAGTGAACTTTGTCAACAGAGACAAATGACAACCAAATAAATGGAGTGAACTTTTTAAGACTATAAGAGAACAGCAGTCTCCTTTCCAATGACATCCCCTAAATAGCTGCTTCATTTTTTCACCATGCAGTTCAAAGGTAGCAACGTTCTCTGCAAATTTAGCAATATGCAGGCCTTTCTTCCTGATCTTCCTGTCATGATGGAGATTATAGAGATGAAGATTCTTATGGAATTGGGCTGGAATCAGACACTGCAAGCAGGATTATCTTATCCAGTCATTACTAAAAGGGCAGACTTTTTGCAGTTGTCACAAATGCAGTAACTACATAAGTATCATGCACTGGCCCCTACAGACATCTGAGTCCCATGTGTTTCCCATTCCCACTGTTAAAGTCTCTACGCTCATCTGAATACACCCAGCATAATAATAGCCTTGATGAGGATAAAAACCCCAGTGCTTCATACAGATAAGACAAATATGTTCTCATTTTAATGCACTACATGCTATGCAATAATCTAACCCACATGAAACAAATATTCCACTGGCAATAGGTGGATAGCTTAATTGCAAACATTTGCTTGGCACTGAACTTCATAAAAATGAACCTGTCCTCCTAAAGTGAAAAGAAAAAAGTACTTGGCAATCAAAATGTATTGTAGGCTGCTCAAAGAACCCTAGCAAATTTTAATTGGGAACCAGGAATGTTAATTGTTTTGCTGCTATCAAGCTGTAGCCAATTAGAAAACAAATAATGAACAGGACTTTTGGATTGCAGCCACACTCTTTAACATCAATGCCAAAACATTATTAAAAAAAAACAAAAAAACAAAACAGCAATGGTGAAAATGAGCTCTGCTGATTAAAACTTCTGTATGCCTTTACACATGTTACATTTTGTTCCCTGATTACTGAAATGAGATCTAAGCTACAAATTCAACACAAGGCTTAGGCGATCTAACTACTTTACTGAGGTTGAATGTGATTCACTAGACATACATGAGAGGGAACATAGAGTAAATAATTTGTCCTAGGACAAATGCAGCAAACCGTGATGTGTTCAGTAACCTCATGTTACATATTATGGTTAGAACTAGAAATAGAGCCCATTGAACTCTGAAATGCAATGGGCGCTAACAGGGGGCTGGAAGGGGCTGGGGCAGGCGAGCCCCCCTGGCCACTGGCGAGGTGCTCGCAGGGGTGTGGGCGCCGGAGGCAGGATGCTGCCGGAGGGGAGAGGGAAGTTGTTGGAGGGCAGGGATTGTAATGCGGCTCTGGCGCCTACCTGAGGAGTCCTGGCGGCGGTAGGCGGCAGTGGCGACGTTGGGGCAAGCATGGTCACGTGTCAGGCCGGCAATGAAGGCGGCAATCGTGGCATGAAGGCGGGGTGTTCTCAGTGGGCGGGGAAGCAGCTGGAGGGAGCAGGACCCTGGGGGGGAGGCAGCTATGTGGCCGGTGGCACATTTGGACCAGTGGCTGGGGGTGTGGGCACTCCGCGGCGATGGCGGGCGCAAGGGCAGGAGCAGGAGGACAGGCCGGCGAGGAGGGCGGGGACGCAGCTGAAGGGAGCAATGAGCAGTGCATGAGGGGTGGGCTAACACACTTAGAGGCCAATCGGGAGGCACTTCGCGTCTCCCGATTGGCCTCTCCACGTCAGTCTGGGGTCAAGGGCCAAATCCGTGAGTTTTGATCACGGACTCGGCCCACCCCAACCCCTCTTATTGCTTTATTAAGAGGGAAAGATGATATCTCAAATTTGTCATTCTAACAAAGTCCCATTATTGTGAAAATCTGAACAGAATTTTGACTGCAGAAGTTAATTGCATTGACAAAAGACACTTCCATTGCACAATGGTCTTGAAGGAACTCCGGGAGGAATCCTGTGCAAACAAAAAGAGACTCACTGAACTCAGTGGAACTTACATCCTTGTAATTAAGGACTGGGCTCAGAATATTAACTGCATTACTTTCCTAGTCCTTCACTGACGGCTGCCTTGCCAAACAATTTGTGCCAAAATGAAGAAAACATGCATTCTAAGTCCTTATCATACTATCAAATGGCAAAAGAAACAGGCACAGAGATGTTTACAATATTTTGGCTGTAGTACCTATAGACTTTATAACACACGCCAACTCTTTCTTCACAAATCCCCCTTTCTGAATCAGTTTTAAAAGGTCTGCTTTCATTTGTGTTAAGGTATGCAGGATGAATTACACTTCCAGAAGGAAGAATTGCATCCTGACCTGAGCATAAGTACATGCAAGTAAGTGTTATTGATTAACAGAGCTGCCAGTCATCAGTGGTTATCACCTGACAGCATGACATCACTTCCAGGAAGTGGTTTTACCATAAACGTTCTAGTGATTCCTACTGAGGCATGAAATGACTTCTGGGTTTTCTCAAAGTGACATCATTCTGTTGGTACTAGCCACCTCCCACATATCCTTCTCCTGGACATGTACAGGCTTTAACAGGATTGCAGGCCTCTAGTTACAAAGATAAAGTTCCCATACGAGACATACAAAACAAAAGCACCCTAAAAATGGGAAGATGGTTAACTTATAAGAAGGGGCACAATTGAAATGAAAATTTTCAGTTGCAATGAACAGTAGTTTTTACACTTCTTGCAAGACAAACCCCATCAAGACAGTAATTAGATATGGCCATAATTATAATGTTTGTAATTGAAGACTAAAACATGGCAATTTATAGCATTAAAACCAGCAACACTTTACTACTAAACAAGTATCCAGTAAAAAGTCCTATTATCCTACTCTGGAAAATAATGTTTATGTAAAATCTTTTTTGAAAAAACTGATCTGACACTAAATTAGATAACTGAACCAAAGCTCAAAACCAGACTGAGGCAAGCATGGGAAAATAGAAAATGGGGTACACTGGATCTTCTGACTGTAAATGGGAATTTGACTTGGCCTGCACATAAGAGGAAATTTAATTTCCATTCTCATCTGGTGTTTGACTCTCATTCAAGAGGCTGCGTGATGCCAAGCTGAACTCAAATACATTTTTGAATTTATGAGCATTAGTGCTTTTTATGTACAGTTTGTGCTGGAGCCATTAAACTAGCTCAGTTATGGATATTAGCAAAGGCCTGTAACAGGGAATTGTTTATCCTTTTTAAAAAATATATAAAAATTTCATTCCCTTCTACAGTTGTCATCCATCATATCATTAGTTTGAACTCTGAGCAATTATAAGCAGCACATGCAATGGGGGTTAATAAAAAGGTAAGTGGAAAGCTAACATTTCCACCCTACATCAGCACATACCATGCATAGTTACACAGGCGGTCTTCAATCAGCATGCTAGTGGAAAAACTGATGAAGCTGGAGTATGGCCCCTGGGAAATGCAATGCATTAATCAGTTGAAAAACCATGCCACAAGCTTCTCACATGCATAGTATAACATACAAAGTTATTAAAAGAAAGTAACTGCTTAACAGCAAAAGCCCTGAAAAAAACCACATGCCACAATTTAGCACCTTTGGTAAGCCATTGGAATGACAGATATGCTCCCATTGCCCTCTACGTGCTGGGAACGTTCTGCATATACAATAGGCATACTCCTACCCTCCCCATGCTGAAAGCATATCTACATGTTGGACAGGCAGCAAAAGCATAATATTAGTACATGGCTCTCATTCACAATTGTGAACTGCTATGGCACACTTTTTTGAGAGAACGTAATGTTTGACAAAGCATGCAAAAGCGTAAGCACTGTATAGGAATAAGTAAAAGTGTTCCATGCCGTGAACAATGATGAAAATGGGCAGAAATAGATAACAATAAGTGCCTGCAAAACATTCTGGAGATCAGATGGAAAAATAAGGTATCTCACATCCATCACTGATTCTAGCTCGCAAGCAAAAAAATGACACCCATTTTAAAAACCTATGTTCCATTTTCATCACAGTAACAAGGGAAGCTCTTTGGACAACTGTTCAGCTGTCCCATACAAGTTATGCAAAATGATACTACAATTACAACAAGGTGTATCAAAGGAAAGAGAAATATCTGGCTACACGTTTCAATTTCTATGCAATTAAAATGTTTGAAGAGATTTGACTTGCCAGAGAATCATCAGAAGGCAGATGCCTATATTTAAAAGACAGGTCAGCAAAACACTATAGGAAACACTATAGGAAAAAATCTAACAAACAAACAAACAAATATAGGACCTAGCATTTTCAGGATCAAACATTCAGTGATAGCATGCTAAAAACAAATTGAACTGTTTCCTCTCATGCTGCTATGTCTTAGTTTAAACTTCCAGTTATTTGAATCACAGCATTTAAATTGTCTTTGAATCATGGAATTAATATGCGGCACTCACTTATAATAGCAAATTTGGTCTCTGGGACTCAAGCCTGACTTGCTCCATTCTCAGTTCTTACCCTTTCACCTTTCACACAAATTTTGCCAACCTGTCCTTATTTAATTTGTCCCCAGTCTTTTCCTGTACTTGTTTGGGCTTCTGATGAAAGGGATGATGGGGTTCTGAAGCTATACTAGGATATATCTAGAGAGCTAGATAGACAAAAGCTAGTGTGAGGAGAGGGATTGGAACAGATCAAACAGGGGGAAGAGAGCAGCATCCATCCTACAGCGTCCATGTTTTCTGTTTAATCTGGCGGCCCCATCCTCAACATGGGCAAGAGTGCTTCTTTATCATTCTTCTTTATCATCCTTGCTCCAGCATCTCTCATTCTTAGGCCATTCGAGCTCTTCTCCAAGTCCTGCACCTGTCTCTTTCCCACTGTCAGCTTTTGTGCAACGGGCCTCTACAGTGCACAGTCTGGAATGACAGCAGGATACACTTTAAAGCCATTCTGAGTAGGCTGATGTAAATCATTCCATTTTGGCAGCTTCTCACGTGGACTGGATCACGGCATGCTTGGAACAATTTTCTCCTTGCCAGCACTAATGTTCAGAAAGAATGGTTTATACTGGCACAGGGAAAACAAAACTGCACAAAGAGAACAGTGATCCACTCCATATGAAAAGCTTATCACATAACAATACTGTCACATTTAGCTGAAGAGGATAGAATGTGATTTCGAAAAATTTTTGGCTGCTAAATAGATTCTATTTTGAAATTTCTCAAACTGCTGATTCAGCCCTTCTTTTGTAAATAGTGTCACACAGCTCTGCCTCCCTAAGAGTATTCTTACAGTGTTATACACAAATTATTATTTTACAAACAAGGGTGGGGCACAAGGACTAGAAAGGCACATATTCCTTCTTTCCCTTTCCTAAATAGTCCCATAGCATTGCTCGCTCTTTCCAGATTCCTTCTCTCCTACCCACCCACCAGCCAGCCGACCAACTTTCATCTACCTTGCTGTGTTCAGCATTTCTTCCTTTCCTCCCTCTGGCAACCTCTCCCTGGGAAAATTCTGCTTTTGTGGTGCAAGTCATTAGAGATGGCCCAGTTGTATGGTACAGAACCTGTTAGGACTTGCAGGGGACACCTCATTTTCCCTGCCCCCCCTTCCTCAATATTTCTTCTATCACTCCTCCGAGTAACGCCCATATCCTCGCCTTTCTCCAATTCCTTCTCTCCTTTTGTTCCTCCAACCAACCTACCTTTTATCTGTCCTCCATCTTCAGCTATGTTCAATATTTATTTACTTTGTTTATATCCTGCTATTCTCCACAATGGGGACCCAAATCAATTTACATAATTCCCCTCTCCTTCATTTTATCCCCACAACCTGTCCACTCAGTGAGCTTCAATGATAGAGAGGGAATTCAAACAAGGGTCTCACAGATGCTAGTCTGAAGATCTAACCACTAGAATATAGAATCATAGAGTTGGAAGGCACCTCCAGAGTCATCTAGTCCAACCCCCTGCACAATGCAGGAACTCACAACTACCTGCCTACCCACAGTGACCCCAATTTCATGCCCAAATGATCCCCAACAAACATTTCCAGAATCCAGCCTAACCTGGAAGAAATTCACTGACTTCTATGCTATGGCTACTGTTGAACAGTTACAAGCAGCTGAGTGACTCACTGAAGTTGTGGGGTAGCAAGTCACTCAATGGATGGTGCCAGACCTGGTCCTGATGAGTCCTTCTTCAAAGGTCAAAACAGCCCTGGAAAGCATGCTGGCCTTCACTCCGCCTTTTACTGACAAATCAGAAAGTTTGGCAGTACAGACAAGGTTTTAAGGCTGGCAGTATTACTTTGGTTACCTAGAAATAGCACCTGAGGGCATTTGTTTCTTAAACTACAAGTGTTAACCTCCCAGGGTTTATTCTTTAGACTTCAGCTTTTTCTGCAGACCTAGGGATGTTCTCAGGTTTGTAGAAAGATGTATCTTGTCTGTTCATAACTCCAGTCTCCAGATTTAGGTATTCACAGATAAGGCCATGGTAAGAATTAGATATATTGATAATGTGTATTCCCATTTATTAAAAAAATCATAAGATTCAATTGCTTGGACCAATGATGTGTAAGGGGTAAATAGACTATGTATAATTCAGTTTGTGCAAAATCTTATGCACACAGTGCTTTGTCCCCTACTTTATAGTCCATAGAAACTGGCTGCACAACTTGAAACAGAAGTGGGAATACAATACGATTGGCTTAGCACTAGGTTGGATTGGGAAATACCTGGAGACTTTGGGGGTGGATCTGGGAGTTGGTGGGACTTGGGATGAGGAGGGACCCTCAATGGAGTTTGCTGCTATGGAGTCCATCCTCCAAAGCAGCCATTTTCTCCCAGGGAACTAACCTGGAGTGATCTGTAAAACCAGGGGATCCCCAGGTCCCACCTGGGGACTGGCATCTGTACTTAGCACATGGCAACTGGAGTGTTTTTTTAAAGATTTGTGTGGGAGTTTAATTTGTTTAATATTTGTTATTTATTCCAAAATGGGTTGTTTAATGGGGTGATTTATATGGTTTTGTTTCATTATTATTGTGATTGTTTTATTTTCACAATACTTTCCCCATTGATTTCAATGGAGCACATCATCTACACCTTTGTTTCCATCCAAACTGGAAAAAAATTATATTTATAGGCTGTCCCTCTCTGCAAGTAGGCTCAGTGTGGTTTACGACATAAATTAAAACATTCATAATAAAAGTTTAAAATATCGTAAAATTAAAACTCCCACCCCAAGACCCCTACCCCAACTGTCTTCAGTCTAGCCTGCAGACTGACTATAAACCAGGATCATATGCCCAGACAAGAAAAAGGGGGAAACCTGCAGAGAGGCATTAGGCCCATGTGTTAAGCCACCCTGGGCTCAACTATAGGCTTGGCATAAGAGTGCTGTCTCAGGAGAGGGAGGTATATACTTATAAATAAATAGAGCTTGTGGAACTGTAATAGTTCTGTCAGGGCCCTGATCTGAGATGGCAACTCATTCCACCAGACATGGTCTGGGGTCAAAAAGATCCTGGCCCTAGTTAGGGATTATTTTAGGGGTCAGGGATTACCAACAGATTGGCACTTGATGAATGCAGTGCTCTCTGGGAGACGTACTGAGAGAGACCATCCCTCAGACATGCAGGATCCAGACCATGTAGTGCCTTAAAGGTCAATACCAAAACCCTGAGCTTGCTCTGGAAATCAGCTGACAACCAGTGTAGCTATTTGAGGTCAGGTTGTTTACATGCTCTCCAAGGGATCCTCTTGATGACTCAGGCAGCCACATTTTGTACCAGCTACAATTTCCAGGTCAGGGCCAAGAGTAACTCCATACAGAGCAAGTCACAATTATCCAATCTAGAGGTGACCATTGCATGGATGACTGTAGAGAGGTCTTCTGGGACCATGTAGGGTGCTAATAGATTTGTCTGGTGCAGATGGTAGAATGCTAGATAAGCATAATACCCCCTAGGATACCCACATCACCGAGTTTCAGGCAGACTGAGTGCAGCCCTTTGTCCTTTTGAGGTAATGAAAGGCACACCCTAACATTAAAGTCTCTGAAAGAATTGACAGGAAGGATTCCAAAAAGGTAGTAAATTGGGCATTGCAGTCTAGTGACCAGAAGCTGCTTAGGGTCTCCGGTCATAAAGAAATAACACTTGCCTCAACTAGAGCCAGGGCCTTCTCACATCTGGTCCTGGCCTTGTAGAAAGTTCCGCTGAATGAGATCAGAGCCCTGTTTAACCTTAAGTTGTTCTGCAGGGCTTGTAAGTCGGAGCTGTTCTGTCAAGTCTATGGTTGAGACCGGAAGGGTCCATCAAAACCGTAACCTCCCTAACCGTAACTCACCCAAATAGAACATTACTGGAATTATTCATATGTTCCCATTTCTACCCCTGGATGGAAATGGGAACATATTAATGTTTATGCAGCAAATGTTAATTATAAAACAGCCAATCTTTGTAATTATTGTGATAAACAAAAAAGAAACACACAAGTCTAGTCTTGTTCTTAAACGTCTGCTTGCGCACAGGCTCTAGCACACCAAGAAATGTTATACTTTTCATGTCTATTTTTATAGGACACAATTTTTTTCTTTTTTTTTAAGTATCTGAATGGGAATAGTGCCTGCTTCAAATACGGTATGGAATCAGAACAATGGGAAATATTAAGTACGAATTGGTTGGCCTGACCTATGCAGACAGCAGAGCACAAATTGTACTCATTGTGATTCCCAGGTCTTATGCAGGGAAACTTTCACTTCAGAGTTCAAATGGTTTGCAGGGACTGGGCATATAGAATTATATCTGATCCTTGAAAAAGTTCCATCAAATGTCTTTATGTTATCTTCTTCTTTCAATAATTTTATTATTCCTTTCCAGATTTTCCACACCATAAGCAATTTCAGTGATCATTTAATGGCTGTGTGTAAGTGTGGTGAAATGGATGTAAAGTAAAGCATAATTAATAATACCCCAAAAGGTTCCTTCAGCCCCCTGCGATCACTCACTGGCTTATTTTTTCCTTTTGCAGATGCTGCTGAATTCCCCTTGCTATCTGTGGCTTTCCTCCCTAATGAGGTAAAGGGTGATGAGGTCTTGATTAGGCTTGAAGTCTGATAGTTATTATTATTGTTTTGATTGCCACTCAGAGTCTCCATTATGGATCGAAATGTCCCAAACGGTCGTTTCTGCTGGTCCCCAGTTTCAGAGCTCAGTGGAGGCCGTTGACCAACCTTACACTGCTCTTTGTCCCTTTCCCCATGTAAAACAGCCTCTGTTTGTTCCACCTGAACCACGGGCTCCTCAAAAGTCACTCTGAGTTTTAAATTTTGGGCAGTTCTGCGTTTTGATGATGGGGACTTGAGAGCACTTTTGGGACTAGTGGCCACTTTGTGAGCACTGGTGGCATCAGGGCTTGACTGACAGGCATCTCCCAAGGCCTGGCTCTGAGATATAGTCCCAATCTGATACTGGGCTTCATTATCAGGATCACTACTTTCTGAAGTGGGAGAAGGACTGTGACCATCCACGGATTTTGAAGCTCTAATCCCAAAAGGAAACCGGCGCCCTGCTGCTAAAGTGTGTTTCTTAATCATTAGGTGCAAGTTCTCAGTGCTTTCAATGTTTTCCACTATAGGCTGTGGCCTGGGTTTATCTGTTCTTTTCACAGGTGTGTTCTTCTGATCTTCAGAATTATTTGAATCTGTATCAGACTCACTGAGGGATCGTTGGATTAGATGCTTCAGTCTTGCTAGTTTCATCTCCTTTTTCTCCAAAGGAATCTTCTTTGTATTTCTAGAGGCATGCACATCCTGAAATTCCAGTGACAACTTTTCCTGCATACAGACATTCTCAGATATTTCTTTCCCCAGCAGCTGGCGTAGGATTTTATCTGAATCCTCATCTTTCATTTTGGGTCGACTGTGGTGGGGAGCTCCTCCACTGCCAAGGATCTGAATTCCATCCTGGGTATTTAATGCATTTTTTGGTAGAGACAAGTTATCTGTATCAGATGGTTTCCACTGAGGTTTGTTAGAACTGGGTGAAGATGGTGAACTTGAAAGGAAAAAAAGAGATTTTCAGTAAAGACGGCCACAACCCAACTTATAAAAAGTGTAACACTGACATTTCCATTACACATGCTTATCTGAGCAATCTGTTGCTTTTTTTGGGGGGGGGGGTTGTTCTTGACCCTTCCCTCTGTATAACATATTATGGAGTCATTCTATAGATTCCATAGTTAAGAATAAAAATCTGTTTCCATAGTAAACTTGAGCTGTTGTTTCCTTTGTTTGCTAATTTCCATAAGAAGTATTTCCTTTGAAAGTCATATATTAGATGATGAATACATTTCTGAGAACAGCTTAAAGAAAACGGCAGTACTAGGAAAAAACTACATAATTATTGTTATTATTATGGTTGTTATTATTTCTAATAAGCAATAAGCAATAGCTGTTCAGAAACATAGAATCTTAAATTGTGACAGAGGGAGCAGGATGAAACGGGAGAAAAGGCAACAGAATTACTACAGAGGAGCCGGATAAGCAGTCTGTGCTGTAGAATGCATGTGCTTATGTGCTGCATGGAACTTAACTTCACAAAGTTGACTAGTACTGTTATTAAACATGTTCATTAACCAAAAAATTGTGGTTCTTTTTCAACCATGAATAACACTGAAAGTGCTATAATGTTAAAATATAATTCAAGAAAAACAATACCGGCATTCCACATAGGGTTGTTTTAAGGGTGACTGAGATCATAGATGAAACACTTTGATTGCTTAAAGGAAAATCCTCTATAAATACAAAAGATAATGATCATGATGGGTACAGCCTTTGCCAACTGCATGCCTGAATTATGTACCATGATGCTATGGCATAATGTGGCAGATTTTTACTGATAGAGGGAGAGCAATTTTGTGTTAAGTTCCCCTTTCTAGATGCAGATCTCTGATTTCCCTATATGTTGTCCCTGGAGGTCCCATGCCCCCAATGTTTTGGGGAACATTTTCAGCTGAAGAAGGAAGAGGAGAGGCAACAAAGTTGCATTTCCTAATGGAAATCCTTCTGTTAGTGCAGTGGTTCTCAACCGTCCTAATGCTGCGACCCTTTAATACAGTTCCTCATGTTGTGGTGGCCCCCAACCATAAAATTATGCAAGTGTTCTTTCACAGAAATGAAACTGAAATGAAGATTCATTATTCATGATTGTATATAAATAGGTTTTCTTCCTGGGGTTTCTCAGTTCAGTTCTGCCTCTTGTCCCACCATGCCGATCTCGCTCTTTTCTGCTGCTCGAGGCAGATGAATGCTCTATCTCGATCTACCCCGCAAGGCTGTTGTGTGGATGGTGTCCCTCCCCCAAGCTGCTTGCCCTGCCTTAACCATTGTGAAAGGGTTGATCAACCCCCAAAGGGGTCCCGACCCCCAGGTTGAGAACCAGTGGAATTTACACAACATCTTGCATTCTTAAGTCTGTAGAAGGGAAAGCGATCAATTTTCTGTTGTACAATATCAGTTCAGATGAAGTCAAGTAACGTCTTCCTGAATAGATCACTGAATTACACACCTGTAACTTTTATTTTGGTGCTATTATATTAGGTCATAAAAACAAATCACCTTTAAGGGACAAGGTCGTTAGCCTATATATATATAATATTTTATATGATTGCTATGAATCATCTAAAGCTTCCACAGTAAATCTGACTGATAAACAACAATGTTGCGTACTGGTTAGAATATTGGACTAGCCACTGGGAGACTCACTCTGCCATGGTAATTTGCTGGGCGACCTTGGACCAGGCACATAGTCTCAGCTTAATGCACTTTACAGGGCTATTTTGAGAATAAAATGGAGAGGGGGGTTGTTGTTAGTCCCTCTGGGTCTCCACTAGGGAGAAAAGTGTGATCTAAACAAATCAAAAAGTATTGTAGGATTATTATTTTCATTTAACTCACAGAATCCAGTGTTTACACCCATCAAATTAAAATATGTGAATTTCGATTTTAGGACATTCTCCTTTTAATTCTTTTACAGTGTGAATTAAAAAAAGTTGAACATGATCTCCTGATGCAACAACCATGAAAAGACCTCAGTACAAACTATATTGGAATTCTACTCCCAGAAGCCTTGTTACCTTGGGGATGTTGGCAGTGACTTGGCCTCTGATCTTTGAGTTTCCAGAAGCTGTTGGAGTTGGTTCTGTAATGTCACACGTTCTACCGTCTGCCTGAAAGGAAATATGAAATTGTTAATGCTTCTTTTCTTCTAAAATAGAAGCTATCAGTGGATGTACTAAGGGAGAAATGATAGCATTCATTCAACATCATTTAGAGAAGAAAGCATTGGTTCATTTATAATTTAAGAGTCACACACACATATCGCATACAAATACTAAAACACACAAAGAGTGACTCTGGACTGCAAATTGCTTCTAATTCCAGTGGGAACCTTGTGATCACTCCATTATACCTTCAGAAACCTGCCTGCCCTGTATACATTATTTATTACTGGTAGTCACTGGTATAAATTGCAAGATTAGAATCTCAAGAAGCAGTTTGCTGGTGCTATGGGACTTAAAACAATTATCTCACCTGTGTCCAATTAAAATTTAACACATGGAAATTATAGAACCAGGTCCCTGCAACTCTCTTGTCTGTGACTTGGAAGGAGCTCAAGATTCTTCCACTGAACGTGGCATATGTTGTTGCATTGGAAGAGAGCAAATTCTGATCACTAACAAAGCTATTCATTCAAAAGAAGTTAAGGATGAAATGGGACCAGCACTTGTATTCAAAACACGATAGTTTATAATAAAAGATAGAGCAAAAGGTATGATCCCTGTCACCCAAAGCATTGTGGGAGTATAAATGATGCCCATTGTTCTCTGTGCACATGTTACAGCCATTTCCACAAATGATTTTTAAATTCTCCACATTTATCATACAAATGATAAATGTTCACTGACTAAACCCTAACACAGTAAGTGAATTAGAGGCCCCTTGTCTACCTTCGAGATGAGGATTAAATCATTTCAGATACCTATTGCAGGATTTGCCCACCATTTGCACTCTAGACTCTTGCCCATCATGGCTCCTCAAAACAAGCAACGAGAAAGTAAAAGGTCCATTCTGGGAGTTCATCAACCTCTCCCTGTCATCAGGGACCTTCCCAAGTGGGCTGAAGGAGGCAGTAGTGTGTCCCCTGCTGAAGAAAGCTTCACTGGACCCTCAGGACCTCACTAACTACTGCCCCATCTCATACCTACCATTTCTGGGGGGCAGGGGGTGGGAGAAGAAGAAAGATTCTTATAGACTGCTTTTCTCTACCAGAAGGAGTCTCAAAGTGGCTTACAATTGCCTTCCTTTCCTCTCCCCATAACAGATACCCTGTGAAGTAGGTGAGGTGGAGAGAGCCCTGATATTACTGCTGAGTCAGAACAGCTTTCTCAGTGCTGTGGCGAGCCCAAGGTCACCCAGCGAGCTGCATGTGTAAGAGGAGTGTGAAATCAAACCTGGATCACCAGATTAGTGGAGCAAGCAGATGTGGACCAGTTACTAGAATACCTGGATGAAGCTTCAGTCCTTGATCTATTGCAGTCCAGCTTCTGACCTGGTCAAGAGGTGGAAGCAGCATTAGTCACCCTGATGACCTTTGGCACCAGCTAGACTGAGGAGGCTTGGCGCTGCTCGGTGCCTATTTTACATCTGTTTTTTCCCACAGGTCAAAGGGTTTAGGCACATCTAGAGATGGCAGTAGCCAAAGGATAGTGTCTGGGTGGCAGGTTAACATGGATAGAGAGGTTGTCAAGAGGCATTTAGCTGCACTGGATGAGTTCAAATCCCCTGGGCCAGGTGAAATGCACCTGAGAGTACTCAAAGAACTTTCCAGAGAACTTGCACAGCCCTTGTCCATCATCTTCGGGACCTCTTTAAGGACTGGAGATGTCCCGGAGGACTGGAAGAGAGCAAACGTTATTCCGATCTTCAAAAAAGGGAGGAAGGATGACCCGGGAAACTACAGACCAGTGAGTCTGACCTCTGTTGTGGGGAAGATAATGGAGCAGATATTAAAGGGAGCGATCTGCAAACATCTGGAGGACAATTTGGTGATCCAAGGAAGTCAGCATAGATTTGTCTCCAACAGGTCCTGCCAGACCAACCTGGTTTCCTTTTTCGACCAAGTAACAGGTTAGCTGGATCGTGGAAATTCGGTTGATGTCATTTACTTGGATTTTAGTAAAGCTTTTGACAAGGTTCCCTATGATGTTCCGATGGATAAGTTGAAGGACTGCAATCTGGATTTTCAGATAGTGAAGTGGATAGGGAATTGGTTAGAGAACCGCACTCAAAGAGTTGTTGTCAATGGTGTTTCATCAGACTGGAGAGAGGTGAGTAGCGGGGTACCTCAGGGCTTGGTGCTCGGCCCGGTACTTTTTAACATATTTATTAATGATCTAGATGAGGGGGTGGAGGGACTACTCATCAAGTTTGCAGATGACACCAAATTGGGAGGACTGCCAAATACTCCGGAAGATAGAGACAGAGTTCAACGAGATCTGGATATAATGGAAAAATGGGCAAATGAGAACAAGATGCAATTTAATAAAGATAAGTGTAAAGTTCTGCATCTGGGTCAGAAAAATGAAAAGCATGCCTACTGGATGGGGGATACGCTTCTAGGTAACACTGTGTGTGAACGAGACCTTGGGGTACTTGTGGATTGAAAATTAAACATGAGTTTAGTGTGAGGCAGTGTGATGCAGCGGTAAAAAAGGCAAATGCCATTTTGGGCTGTATCAACAGAGGCATCACATCAAAATCACAAGATGTCACAGTCCCATTGTATACGGCACTGGTCAGACCACACCTGGAATACTGTGTGCAGTTCTGGAGGCCTCACTTCAAGAAGGACGTAGATAAAATTGAAAGGGTACAAGCGTTCTTTCACAGAAATTAAACTGAAACTGGCCAATGGCGTGAAGATCCATTGTTTATGATTGTATATAAATTGGTTATAAATTGTATATAGGCAGGCATCTTCAGGAGGAGCAGCAACAGTGGCGGTACCCCCCCCCCCCCCGCCAAGCTGCTTGCCCTGCTGCGACCCGTGTCAAAGGGTCATTCGACCCCCCAAAGGGTCCCGACCTCCAGGTTGAGAACCACTGAGATAGATGGAAGAGAGTCAGACTAGGAAGCTCATCTCCCCAACCTGAACAGAGCTCAACTGACCGCAACACAATTGGTCAGGAACCTGGGTGTGATCCTTGACTCTTTCTTAACAAAGGACACTCAGTTAACGAGTAGCACAGCTGTTGTTCTTACATCTCTGCCAAGTGAAACTACTAGTGCCCTATCTGAATCCAGAATACCTTGCCACAGTGATCCATGCAAAATTCATTTAAAATGAAGCTGTTCGAGTTCTCTCCCAAACACCATGGAGAGCTCTTATTACCATGATCCTCCAGCAACTGCACTGGCTACCAGTTGAATACTGGATTGGGTTTAACTTGCTGGTGCTCACTTTCAATGCCATATATGGTCAGGGTCCTGCATACCTCGAAGACCATCTGTTTGTCTACACTCCCCAAAGAGTGACTTGCTCTATCCATTCCAGCAACCTAGTAATCCCCAGCCCCAGAGAAATCCACCTGGCCTCAGCCAGAGCTTTTTCATCCATCGCCAAGCCTGGTGGAATGAGTTCCCCAAAGAGATCAAGGCCCTACTGTAACTCAAACAGTTCTGTAGGGCCTGCAAAATGAAGCTCTTCCACCAGGCTTTTGGATAAGGCCAGCAATGAGGACCCCAAAATCAACCCAATTGCCTGAAAATTGCAACAACGATGCTCCAAGCGTCCCTCTCACCTATTAGGCCATTCTTTGTTATTTGTTATTGTTATACATTAGTTACAATTCCTTGTTTTTAAATGGTTGCACATATTTTAATATATTTTCCTGTTTCTATGTTCTATACACACTTTCTCGAAATGTCAAGTGAGGGACGGTATACAAGCCAAATGAACGAATTAATGAATGAAATATACAGTCTGTTTCAAAATGTGCCTCATCTATTTAGTGTCTTGTATTAGCAGTATTCATAAGGAACAGTCCTTGATCCTCAACCCCCTGCTTGACATAAGGCAGCTCTTTTCTACTGGAAACTCTAGCAAAACCTTTTCCCTTCCATTAAATTGCAACTTATGTTTACTTTTGTAAGAGTAGATTTCCCCTGTGGTGATTTCCCCCTCAGTTTAGGGCCATGTGGTAATGCCAGCATTCATGCAAAAATACAGCCACCTACTCATTAGTGTTTCACTTTCAACTGGCTTCCTTTAAAAAGCAGAACAAAATTTACAGTATAAGCCCAGTGGTGGGACATACAATTGGATAATTTCCAGACTCACAGGATGCAAGACAATTAACTCAGTTTTCAGTTCTAGAACTGACAAAGTCAGAATCAAAACATCCAGATGGTTTCTGAGACTGCAGGTTGTATTTGCTAGATTTGTAAAATGTAAAGGCACATTTTTCTAAAGAAAGCAACAGAAACTGCAAGAATATTTTAGGTGGGACACCAATGTATTATTTTGCAGAAAACAGATGCACTTTATAAAGATATTCCCTTCAATTTTCCCTCTTCCTTCCTCTCGCCTACACATTTCCCTACAGTATTCTAAAAATCACTCCCATAATCTGTGAGTACCAATTTTCAAGACAAGTCTCTTTTTGCATGGTACGGCAAAATTTCTATTTGTTATTCCATGCAGTTGTTGGTCTACCTCTTTGACATTCTCTTTCTCACGTTCAAGTACCTGGCCAGGAATCAAAGAAGCTTCTAATGCAAATGAGAATTGTATTAGGTACACATTTGTATGAGACAGATGCATGCATCTTGACAGCAAGTGAAGCAAACACTCAGTCCAGATTTCAAGAATATTAGGGTTACAACTTACTGCTTCTATTTATGAGAAATGCTATTCTGACATGAATGCTGCACTTATACAACAAAATAATTAAAGTGGAGACAGTGGATGGAAAATGTCACCCTAACAGCTAATAACAGTGCAGATACACAACTGCACCTTAATTTATTTTCATAGGCATACTTTCTTATAGTTTGCCAAGCATATAACATAAACATGGATATTCATGGAATAAACTAAGGGACAAATTAAAGAATGGGCTCTTTCTTCAGGACCAACACACTGTCCTTTCCTTCTTTTCAAGGCCATGCATTTTGGCAGTCTGGCTACAATAGCTTATTTAGCAAGCAGAAATCACTGCTGTTATTTCTGCTGCTGCTCATGAATGGGTAAGAAAGGATATTGTACTTTGAGGAGACATACAGTAACCTGGAACTCTCTGGTCCCTAGCACTTTGCTCATGTGGAAGTTAATTTTTAGTATAATTGTAGGTGTCTAAAGAGAAATCAAGAACAAAAATAAGCTGTTTTAAAGGTGGTAAAAACCAAGCAAGTAAGGAAACGCAGTAATGGGTTTAAGCTACAAGTACAACGATATAAGCTAGATATCAGGAAAAAAATTTTCACAGTCAGAGTAGTTCAGCAGTGGAATAGGCTGCCTAAGGAGGTGGTGAGCTCCCCCTCACTGGCAGTCTTCAAGCAACGGTTGGATGCACACTTTTCTTGGATGCTTTAGGATGCTTAGGGCTGATCCTGCATTGAGCAGGGGGTTGGACTAGATGACCTGTATGGCCCCTTCCAAATCAATGATTCTAAGTATTTGAGAATATGTAAATATTGTACGCACGTTCATGCAAGTAGGCAGTGCAGTGTCACCCATGAAAAGATGGTGAATGAAGCATCTAAGGGATCAACACACATATTCCATGTTTATTAGAAATTACTTTTTACTTTTACATGGGGGGGAGGGAGGGAGAGAGAGAGAGAGAGAGGGAGAGAGCGCACTATTAAGCTTGGGTGTTCCCCCTCATTTTCACCATGCATGTCTATCTGGTTTTCTTTGACATTATGAATTGGGTTTCCTCCCTTCAGTGTTCAATTTGCATTCCGGTTGCTGTTTCCTGGGTTTTCTGAAAATGCTTTTGTGATGATTTTCCCGTTATTTCACTTCCAAGCTGAAGATAATTCAAAGCATACAGGTTTCGCTCAGATTTCCACTTGTACTTTTGCTGCCTCTCATTTCGCACCCACGTCAAGGTTGTTCCATCCATTCGGCACCTCCCTCCCCCCTTAATTGGTGTTCAAGCTCCATTTCCCCCTCATTTGTTTTTAAAAAACTGTTTTTTTGCGTGATAAGCTAAAACAAAAGCTAGGAATTCAGTTACCAAATTTTTAAAGCCCTTCTACCAATAGCAGGGGAATAAATGGCTTGCACAGGGACAGTATCAGGGGGAAAGGCTGCCATGCAGACAGGAAAATCTGAACTTTTACATAGACATAGTAGCTAGCTATCCAGGCTTTACTGTGTTCGTTCCCAAAACTCCACAGCAAAGTGCATTTGTGAAAAATGAGAAAGAAGTTGGGGAAACCTTAGGAAGTGCATGAATGCAGCAATTAGGCAGGAATAAAACCAGCTTCTCAACAGCACTGAACTAGGGGCACAAAACCCTTGTGGAAATGGCCAGAGAAACTTCAACCCTTTTTTTTCCTGCTGTTTCGTTTGATGAAAAAGACCATCCTAAGCTACTTGTATTCTCACTATGGAAACACATATGAGTTATTTGTATGTTCCCCCCGGTTCATTCCACAGAAAACAAAACAGTAGATGAACAAAGCATGAACATTTTCCTCAAACCTTTATCACTGAACCAAAATTTGCAAGAGCAAAACTAGTTGTTTAAAATAAGCTTGGAAGAAATGTAGTGGAACAAGAAGAACAGCACAGGTAAACAAACATTCTATGTATTAATGAAGAGGCCTGGGGGAAAGGTATAGTATGTAAATTTTACAAAAGCTCTGCTGCTGATTCACAAATGGGTGTATTCTTGTGCAATGTCTATATATTTTAAAAGTTCCTGCATATGATATAATTCTGGAGCTTCCTCTTTCTCCAGAAAGATTAAATATTAACTTTATGAAGAAAATGTATTTTCAGCATGGCCAGCAGGTGTCACAAGATGAACATAAGGTAATGTTTGAATGAGAGAGATGCATTACTGAAATGCATTAGACATAGAATTAGCTGTAGGTTCCAAGTGTTTGTCCATTTCTTGCTTCATGGATGCTTCCACCTCAAAACCATTATATTGTTTGGAATATAGACACACTAAAAATACATTTGTTGGATGAAGTATGAGGTGCTCCTAATACTACTTGCTGATAACACAGAGAGGAAAGAAAGATAAACCAATGGAATACGAAGACTTACTCTTTCAGTTGCTTTGTTAGCTTCACAACCTGGGATGCCAATGACATGCATGTCTCCACTACCACCAAGTAACGTGAACACATGGTATGTCCTTGCCGCTCAGCACTTTGGGATGGTTTCTCTCCAGCATTGTTTTGCATAGTGACGTTTGCTCCATATTCAACCAGAGTCTAGGTATATGTTTAATGCACATACATAAGTTTTAAAAGTAACTGTTACATAGATGGACATTAGATTCATGAAAAATAAAATAAATCTTTTTGTAGAATACAATTAACTAATGAAATTCATTGCTGTAAGATATAATGGCAGCTCCTAGAAAAAGGGATTATTAAAAGGGATTATCAAAGTCAGAGACTTATATCAGTCACAGGACTCTGTAATCCAATGCAAAGTTAGACCAGTCTAAGCTCATTTATTTCAGTGGATTGTGCTATATTCATTGGTTGTTAAGCACAATGGCAAAATGATACATCCATACTCAGAGGCAATATTCTTCTAGGTGACAGGGATAAACTACATTGTCTACCTGCCCTGTTTCCTACAATCTTCAGGCTAACAACTCCTGGACACAGTGTATTAAACTGGATGAACCCTTGCCCAAAGCAATTCTTAGGCTTTTATCTGTATATCAATGGAATCTTCAAACTAATTATGCTTATATGCTTACCATCATTCTTTTGCCATCATCATAGCCTTTCAATCAATCCAATAAGTGTATTCCACCCTATTATAACAGTTTAATCAACAAGTAGGTCTCAATTTCAGTAAGCTAAAATGGTGATCTTCTATCGCAGTACTTAATCAACTTGCTGATATTTAGAGATGCTGTTGAAATTACTCTGTGGCAGTAGTTTCTTTCAACGAAGGTCCTCCCACCGCCCCTCCCCCGGATGATGACACAGGAGCCTCTGTACTATGAAGGCTGTACTGGTGAGGGAGGAATAATTCTCATTTACATGGTAAACAGGGAGAGCTACTGCAATGTAGTGGTTAGAGTGACAGACTGGGATTTGGGAGACCCAGGTTTAAGCCCTCCCCCCGGCTGCCACACAATCTCCCTAAATGATCTTAGACTGGCCATGCACTCTCAGCCTACTTCACAGGATTGTTATGGTGAGAATACAATGAAGGCAGGGAAAATGATGCTATAATCTGTTTGGATCCCCATTTGGGAGAAAAACAAGTATCAAGAGAGATATTTAAAAGTTACACGAGATTGGTCTTTAAAAAGGTTTTAGAGGAACATTAGGCAAATCATTATGTAATGATGACTAGCTTCGCTGGCCTGATTGGCCCTTTTCTAACTCACACCCTGATTGGCCCTGTTCTAACTCTGACAGCTGGACCCTCCTTTTTGAGGCCGTCTCTCCACCTATACCCCCAAAAGAGCATTACGCTCTGACACTGCCAAATGGCTGGTGATCCCTGGCCCCAAACAAGCACGTTGGTCCTCAACGAGGGCCAGAGCTTTTTCCATCCTGGCCCCCCACCTGGTGGAACGAGCTCCCTGAATTGATCAGACTATGTTGTATGTTGACTCATTCCATGTATCCCCCTATGACGTTGTATGCAAACCTCCCTGAGCCATACGGTAGGGCAGTAAAGAAATCAGATAGATAGATAGATAGATAGATAGATAGATAGATAGATAGATAGATAGATAGATAGATAGATAGATAGATAGATAGATAGATAGATAGATAGATAGATAGATAGATAGAAAGAAAGAAAGAAAGAAAGAAAGAAAGAAAGAAAGAAAGAAAGAAAGAAAGAAAGAAAGAAAGAAAGAAAGAAAGAAAGAAAGAAAGAAAAGGAGAACCCATGGATAAAGATTTGCATACATTTATAAGAAAGTAGTTCACCGTGGGGGTTGCTCTTCAAAACGTTTAATAGATTTTTCACATGTTACTACTGCAGAGGCTAATTTTAAGACGTATTCTGAGATTCCTTTATCCTTCCCTTTCACACCTTTGCTAATATTCAAAATTATCCTTTGAATACCTTAGTACTTTGTTTACTAAAAATGCATATATTTTAACCCAGTTCAACTTCAAAATTCACATGATCAGCAATTAAACTCAGTGAATGTTATTGCCAAAAGGCCATGAAAGCAAGCTATAAGATTTGTATTAAATTGGAACCGATCAAATGTGTTGCATAACTCAGACACTTTCCTACCCTTACATCAACATATGTTGATCTAATGGATGCTATGTCTACTTGGGATCCAAGCCTTCATACTTCTGCTTTTATCTGCAAATTAAATTTTGATGTAATTATACATCACTCTGAAATAAATAAATAAATGTCACTCTGAAATAAATCCAGTTTTATTTTTTTACCTGTATGCACCCCAAATACCCCTGCTGGGCAGCCACATGTACTGCACTGTTACCCTCCTGATCAACTTCATCCAAGGAAATCCCTTGTTCTTGCATAAATTGAAGAAGCCACAGAAGGATTTTCTCCTACGCAGAAGAGATAAGTTTGTTGAGAAATAAACTAGAGATATATTGTTTGTTAAAGATGATGAAAAATATACACACATGTGAAAATATCAGATCACATGGAAACTAATAGAACTTACCATAGTATCCTTTGGGATATATATATTTAGGTCAACTAAGGTATAACTAGTCAAATCATCTGGAGATATAGGAAGAACTCCTATATTTCTCATATCAAACACATATGTGGATTGTTGTGATATAATTAGAAGGAACTGGCAACAGTAAAAAAAATGGATGGAATGTCCAATCTTACTTTCTTTTGCACTGAACTGATACAAAGGGCCAGGAAAAGAAGAGACTAACAAGTGACTGAAGAGCTAGGAGATCAAAAGCCACAGTGACAGAATACTGTAATAGTACTGTAATCTGCACTGGGTTATCCATGAAGGCAACTTGGAAACGTTGTCTAGTAGGTGCCAGAGGGTAGATCTTAATGAAAATGAAATTGTGAATTTTTGTATTTAGCAAATGAAAATGTCAGCTGTGAAAAACTTTAGATTTTCAGTTGCTTGATCCTCTAATGTGCAGCTTTATCATTATGGCACTGTTAAAGATATGAAACTAATGAAAACTATGCTTTGTGCGCTTGTAACTGTAGTTACAGTTTATCAGACCAGGATTGGAAGCTATTATTTTAACAATTTGTGAGTGGTGATATTCTGGCTGGATTTTTGGCACCAGTCTTATGCATCCTCCCAGATTGATGCCAGATAGGAATGGCATGAACCAGCTGACAAGCCAAAATCTGACATGATCCTGTCCTGGTTTGGAGTCCCTGGACTGCTGTTTGGGTAAGGTACCTTCCCTGAACATTTACCAGGCTTTTGTATGGTTTGATTGTTCAGGGCATTTAACCCTGAGCAGGGCAGGTCTGACCATCAGGTTTAAATGGCTATGAGCTATTAAATCTGTCAGTTTCATTAACTTCTGCTTCAAAGTGAGGGGAAGTGAAACAGATGGGTTAAATGGCTGCTAGCATTTAACACTTCCTGGGATATTCCCCCCCTGCATTGGCAGGTTAAGGGCCTGTAAGTGAGCCCCCCTCCACAATGCATTAATCTCAGCTGTCATAAAGCCCACCACGCAAAACAATTCTCCTCAGGAGAATGATCTATGTATTTTGGAGATCACTTGTAACTTTGGGAGATCTCAAAGCAGAATATCTGAATTCCATTTTCTGCCATAGGCAGAGGGGAAATGGGAGGAGCCCATGGACAGACTGCATCAGATTCAGTTTTTCACTCCCATTCCTTTTCCATTGTGTGTGAATTGAACAAGACCACCGCAGACCAGACAGATGAGCAGAAAGTCAGTCTGTTCTCCTGACTCTTCCCTCAGCTAGTTATATATATGGATAAATTAACCCCCTCACAACTGGAGTAACCGTGACATTTCCTACTGGGGATTCACTGCCTCTCTACTCCAGACAGTCTTGGGCACTTGTCCAGGTACAACACCACCAAGTGCCCTGGAGGGCGCTTTCCATGGATCTGCCAATGAGGAAGAAGCTTCTCTCCCCTTGCTCCAGACCAGTCATCCTCAACCAGGGTTATTCCAGAGCCCCAGAGGGGTTACTCCAGATAGGGGAGAATGCCAAGGGGCTGTGTTGAGCCTGACAGGTTGGCTTTAAACAGCAGCTGGGCTGGGGATACACAGGGTTTGGCACAGTGGCTAGAGCTGGTGGGCAGCACAGCTTCACCCCTCCCCCCCAGGGAGAGGTGGGCATAATGTTTGGGAAAGCTTGTTGGAAAGAGAGAGAGGGGGGCTTTGGGCTGGGGTGTCACCAGTATGTGGATGACATCCGGCTCTATTTCCTGTTGGACGGCCGGCCAGACTCTCCCCCGGAAACATTTTCCAGATGTTTGGAAGCAGTGTCTGGATGGCTCAGGCAGAGTTGCCTGAAACTCAACCCATCCAAGACAGAGGTCCTGTGGCTGGGCAGAAGGGGATGGGATCAGGAATCCCTTGCCTGGACAGGGTGCAGTTTATGGTTGTAATGTGGCTAGGAACTTGGGGGTGTTCTTTGATACCTCTTATCTATGGAGGCTCGGTTCATGAAGGTAGCACAAATGGTGTTCTTCCACCTCCACCAAGCTAGGCTACTAGCACCTTACCTGTCCTCAGAATACCTGGCCACGGTGATCCTTACAATTAGACTTCTGTAACTCGCTCTATGCAGGCATTCTCTTGTCTTTGATCCAGAAATTGAAATTGGTGCAAAATGCGGCTGCTAGAGTCCTCACGAGGTCATCTTGTGAGGGCCCATGTCCATCCTATGCTGAAGCAGCTGCACTGGTTACCAGTTGGCTTCTGGATCAGGTTTAAGGTTTTGGTTTTGACCTTTAAAGCCATCTGCAGTCTGGGACCTTCTTATCTGAGGGACTGACCAGGGCCAGAGGCCTTCTCGGTCCTGGTCCCAACTGGTTAGAAAATACTCCCAGAAGAGCTGAGGGCCCTGACAGAGCTATCAGCATTCTGCAGGAATGTAAGATGGAGCTCTACCGCCAGGCGTTTGAGGCTGGGCTAGAAAGATTGGCTCCACCCTTCTATAGGTCCCTAGGCTGGACATCGCTGGGGCGATGATGACTACTGCAGCAGGGTTGAGGGGATGGGATGGGGTAGTTTGTAGATTGCTTTTTGTAGATTGTTTTTCGCTGCCAATATAGGTTACATATATTGGGTTTAATGTGGCTTTTAAGGTTTTTATTGTAAACTACCATAAGCCAGCTGGGCTGGAAGTTGCAGTCAATAAATACAATGATTGATAAATAAATAAATACATAAATAAATAAATAAATAAATAAATAAATAAATAAATAAATAAATAATCTCTGAATTTTTGAATGAATTGCTAATAAAACATTCAAATTCTAAATATTACAAGTTCTTCCTGTGACCTGTTAGGCTGCAGACTTGTTTTGGATTCTGCTTGTTTGACCTAAGAACAGCTAGTTAATAAGCAGGGGTCACTTTTCACTACTAATAGGATTTACTGTCTAGCAATCCATACCTTCTGGGATATGTGCTTGATCTGCATCTCTTCCTGGTCTCACTTGGCAATAACTCATTTGGCTCATTTACCCTTTTTCGGTCCAAGGATATTCTGAAGACAGGCCTGGAACTGAGGCAGGGCAAGGTTTTCTCAAGAATAAAGCATCCTGTGCAAGCATTACAGGGCAAGGCTGACATCAATGGGCCTATTCTTTGGCTGTTTTTGCCTTCTCCATCGTAGGAAGTATTTACTGAAAAAACAGATACCATGTGTGCCAAGTCCTGTAGGAAATAATTGTGTGCTGAATCCATTTAGAAACACTTCTTCCTTATAAAAATGTTTCCTTTGTATTGCAGCCAAATCTGGTGTTTATATGGGCTATCTTTTGCATGAATAATTTTTGACTACATTTTGAAGAGTCTTAGAAATATTTGTGTGTAAAATTGCTCAGTGTTTGTTTTTCTAGCTCTTGAGAGTTGGATGAAATGTAACTTGTCCAGGTATATTAAGAAAGCTAACAATGATCAGTACAGGTTCATTCTAAAAACTTCTGTTTTGATAGCAGTGTGAGCAGACTAAAATAATTCCCCTATAGAGCATTATACAATAATTTAAAATCAAACTGTACCTGCCCATAGCATCCTGCATAGTGAATAAGGCTCGGGTGATCTTTTGAACAACTAAGTTCTGCAATGGCTTCTGTTTCACTCACCATCCACCGCACACACTCCAGCTGACCATTCTAATGAGAAGAAAAGCAAGCTGTGAGCAAATGACAATGGTTGTAGATTTATATTTGAAATTAAATAAAAATCACACAAATCTTTTTCAGACTATTGTAATTTCTTGTTAAATCATCATGAGTATACTAGGCTATTTACAGATCTCTCCAAAGGCATGCTTATTTACAGCTTCTGTGAGCTACCAGTAACTACTTTTTGCTTGGTGGAAGCGGGGGGGGGGGGAGCTGGGTTGTAGCAACACTGCTTGGAAGATTGCATGTGATTCCTTAAACATGTATAAATTCTATATGGATTCTTTTGTGACTTAGAAACACTGATTTATAACATGGATCTCTTTCAAATTTCTCTTTCAAATATGGTCATGCAGCTCAAAAATAAAGGTGTGGCTTAGTTCAGACGACCTTCTAAACCACAAAAATTATCTTTGAATCCTTCCTATTGGGCCTGGATTGACTATGTTCTTTAGAGCAAACCGTCACTTGCCATGATGTCCCAACCAGCAAATTAGTCAATTTTAGATGTCGGGTTGCCAGTCCCCAGTTGGGGCAAAGAAAAATTTGACTTGTAGTAGACCCCAGTTGGAGGTTTGGTGCCTTTCCCCCCATTTCAGGAAAATCTGTTCCACAAAAAAACAGACAAGAAGCCTGGGGGGAAAGTGATGTTTCTACATTACTCAGAAGTGACATAAGGATTTCAGTAATGTCAGAGGGGCGCACTGGTGTTTTGGGCAAGACTCTATGATAAGAAGCTAATTCTACCATAGAGTTTTGCACCCAAAGTGTCACCCCATCACTTCTGTGATGCAAAAATGTCATGTTTTTTCCCCCAGGCTTCTAAGCAGGCTCTCTGGTCCTGGTAAGCCCCCACCCCCCACTGGCTGATAACCTGGCAATCATAATTAAACAGTAAAGCTACATGCAAGAGGGGAGGGATGAAGGAAATCTGAACATAGCTTGCTTCTGGTTCACACACACACACATGTTTTTAAAGTTAGTTGAACTACACGTAATATTTCGCTTGAAAAAATTCAGATAAAGAAAACAAAAACCAACAGAAGCTGGCAGAGTCCAGCATATAATCAGTATAATTCAGGTAGGCAGGCATATTGAAATTTGAATAATAACCTAATTTTATTTATTTTATTTATTAAAACATTTTACCCTGCCTTTGCTTGTGGTTCAAGGTGGCTTACAATAATCATAATTTAAATATATTTCTGCTCAAAACCAAAATAAAATAATAAATGCCAAATCTCCCCCACCTAAAAAATTCCTGCCATTTAAATCCTCTCAAAATCCAGACAAACGAGCATACCTTGCACAGCCTTATCTTGTAAGGGAGGCTCTTCTACAGAGCAGAAGCCATGATGGAAAAGGTCCAGGCTTTGGCTGATACCAACAGATAGCTACCTGAAGACCCTGGTTGGTGCACAAAGGCCACATGGAAAGTCCTTCATGTATGTGGGTCCTACGTCATGAAGGGCTTTAAAGGTTATAACCAATATGTTAAATTGAACCCAGAAACAGACTAGCCACCAATATAAATTTTTCAAATGGGAAACATATGTTCCCTGCCAATAGTTGGGATGCTGCATTCTGGACTAGCTGTACTTTCTGGGCTGTCTTCAAGAGCAATCCCACATTGAGCATGTTATAATAATCCAACTGTAAAGTCACAGAAGCATGATAGAGAATCCAGTTGATAGAAGGCATTCCGGACCACCATGACAACCTGCTTTTCAAAAAGCAAGGTGGGTTTCTTAACCTGCTCTAAAAAAGCCAACTCTACTCCATCTAGGACATTTAAAATCCATCTAAGATTCATACAATCAATGGAACTATAGTGTGTCTGACACAAACATCACATTCTGATCTGTAAGGATCCATACAAAACCAGTTCATTTGTGGGAATGTTGCACTATTGACTAATAAGATGTGGGGTGCTTATAGCCTGCAAGTCTTCCCTTTCCATAATGTTATCTTTTCTAGGAATTCAAACCCTGGCAAATCTTGTAATGTCCTGGCAGGCCACATAACCAGGTACTTTGCAACAAACACTTGCAAGTATAATTGCAAGTTGGTAGTATGGCTGCTTTAGCCTATGACCTAAGAATAGGTTGTAATGGTTCTCACATTTCAGTAGCATTGTTAGTTGCTGCATTACAGCTCTATCATTCAGCGTCTTTAATCCATATATACCTAGGATGTGCCGGGGTTGAAGGGATACTAATATATCATCCCACCACGAAATGCTGGCAATGCCAGGAGTAGAGGGATAAAAATGGAAAGTATAAACAAACAAACAAACTCAGCTATTTTGTAAGGCAGTCTGAAAATCTACTAATGAGTCTTGAGAATCACTTTTGCAGTATACGGTTTCTTTTTGTGGGAAGAGTATTTACACTGGACACATTTCCAAACTTGTCCTAAAAGGGAGATAAAATAAACCTGTAATTCCCATGTTTTGCTTCTTCACCACATGTTTCTTGCTAGAATATTTCTGCAGAAGTGGACTTTGCTCCAGCCTCATGAGAAGTTTAATTCCAAGGCTGCCCTTCCAGATCACACCACTATATTTTACTGGTGCTCAGGAGTACCATAAAATTACATTTTTCCTTTCTATTGCAGATTTTCCTGTAAATCTGAACTTTCTTCCAGATTATACTAATTACTGTCATTTCCAACAGGGCACCTTTCATGCTCTGCAAAAGGCAATTGTTTACATTCAAGATACCCCCCAAGTGATTTTGATATCTAAGAGGCTTTGGCTTTTATGTAACACACAAATTAGAAATGGCATCAGAAATAATCCCTGCAGTATCAACAATTTTTACAAAATACAAATTACATCTCATTTGTCTTCCTTATTATTATTATCACTTGTCTTTCCTCTTATTACAGTAATGAAAAATGAGTTATTTTAAAAGCGTTTTTAAAAACCTGAGTGCCTAAAGACATTCTTGTCTCTTTATGGGAATCCCTTTATGGGTGAACTACTGTTAGAGATTTATTTATGTATTTTTTAAATTTTTATACCACCGCTCTTGGAAAGTCTTGCGATGGTTTACAAATATTAAACAACAGTTTCCAAAAAAACCCCATAAAAACAGCCCTTATCACAAACAAAACAAACAACAATCACTACCCTAAAAGATTTTAAACACCCACCTCCTATTCACCGATTCAGCCTGAAGGCCAAGTTCTCTTCCAATGGGAGTGGGAAACTCAATCTAACCTATCTGGGCGATCCTCTGATGGTAATGCCGAGACCCCACCCTGGCCTCAACCATATGCCTGGTGGAAGAGCTCCATCTTGCAGGCCCTGTGGAAAGCTGGTAACTCTGATAGCACAGTTCAACAATTCTTATTAGGATAATAATTACTATAAGACTTTTTTTTTCTTATTTTCCATTGATGTAACAATAAAGGACCTGGAAAAAAACACTGTGTTGTTTTGATTTATGGAAAGAGAGATAGAGAAAAAGGTCTGGAACCTAGATTGCCATGATATCTGAAATGCAGTTCAGTGGGGGACCAGTTTGGAAAAGAAAAACAGTGGGAAATAAATTGATAACTGAGGCCACTTCATCTACTATTTTTCCCTTGAAAAGCTTTTGTCCACTGCAGCAAATTTTGTTGGTCTGGGAAGTAAAGCTTGGGGGGGGGGGCTAAGAGACACAGCAACTGGGGCCACAAACAAATAATTTCCTTTTCCACATAGGCAGAGATCTAGGTTTCAAGTCTCAGATCTGCTCAGAAATGTTTAGGTTGGACCTTAAATGCCACATAACTTTGTCACCTTTATTGCTAATCCTGCTGGAGTTAGTTGTTCAGAGTTTCGCTCATTCAAGCAGTCTTCACCCATCAAAGATGTGAGATGCTGTAAACATTCTGCATGTCCTTGTGATGCTGCAACATGCAGAAGATTGTTGCCGTTTTCATCATGAATTTTGTCCAGGTTGTCTGCTGCAAGGTGGGGCTATGCAAAAAGAAATTGTATGAGAGCTGGTTATCAAATGTGTTATAATAAACCTTTTCAGCAAAAGTTGTCTACAAAATCTCTAATCTTAGTTTACTGTCTGACTATAATGCTCTAAATCACACAGTCTTTTCCTCTTGCCATAAAACCCTAGATTATAATGTACCTACGAAAAGATAAGAATTATAATATAACCAAGAGTATATAAATCTAATTTAAAAACTGGAAAGAATTATTTAGACTCTGAGACACACTATCCAATATCCTATGACCACGTATAGCCATCTATAATGTTACAAACAAAGGAAAGGAAATAATTGGAATGCCCTGGAGAAGTAAAAAACAGAGTTTCCTTCCAGACTGGTAGAGCATCAGATTGAACATTAATCATATAATTGCTACTCCTTTTTATGGAGGCAGTTCTAGTAGAAGCATGACTTAATATCGATCTGCTGCAGCATGACATTTCCTAAGCTCCTAAGGGAATCCCTGTAGAACAATTTAAGATTACATTATATGGCATTGTTCTGTGTATATTATCCACCATATAAAAGGGAAAAAGCATGGAACCTAGTTCTAACATGTAACATAGTAACTCCATTCAGATTGACAAACACAGCAAAAGTGATGGCGCCAAAATTTGTTCAGGCAAACTCAGATTTGAATGGTTGCCTGTGAATATAATCTTGGGTTCTCAAACTAAATGTGGCTAAAAATAAACCATGGCTTTATGTTATGGCTGAACCAAGCCTGTACAGTTGTGCCTTCAATTAATGAGTAGCTATAAAGTCAGTTTTGCGCTATATCTATATTAGTCTTTTCTATTAGCTCTAGCATGGAAATATATTTATTAAAGTTTTTCCATAAATAACTTGTTGATTATATGAAAACGTCAGTTGATTGCAAGGAGTAAGTAATGTAGTGAAACTTTAGCTTTCTATAGTAGAGTCCCATTGGAATAAAAATTGCATTTCATTCAGCATATAGCACCACACACTTGTATAAAAGTGCAGCATCGATACAATACAACTTCTGACAATATGCCAGGGGGCTTTGGAACATTCAAGATGCAACCCCGCCACCTTTGCAAGCAAAACTTTGCCTGCAAAAGGGGGGGGGGGTTAAAGGGAGCATGCTGCTGCAGTATAACTGATCATGACAGCCCTTTGGCTGTCATGCTCAGCTGTTTTGCAGTCCGCACTCCCTTTCAACTTGCCACCCCTACCTTCACAGGCTGGGGGAGTGTACTGGAAGGGAGCACAGGCGGCCTAGAGCCCATTGTATTTTTTGTGCAAGGGACTTTGCTGCTAGTCAAATAATAAATTGCTGGAAGAACAACCAGAAAGAAAAATGTAAGGTTAACTCTGATGACATTGTTTGGATGGTTAACAGTTTTAAGGACTTTTAGTTAGCTTTTACGTGCAGAGAAAAACAAAGATTGTTTTTCTATTTGTGTTGGCTTATACAGAATATCCCCAGGGGTGGAATTCTTGGAGAGTCAGAATTCACTGTATTTATCATTATTGCTCTGTTATGCGGTAGAGACTATTTCTATTTTTAACGTAACTTTGTTTTTTATTTGTTGCTTAAGTTAAAATCTGACACCACTTCTGTTCTAAATAAATGCTCTAGGTACAGTATAAGCAAAAAGCAGGCACAGAGAATGCACATATGCTGCACCTCCCACACCTTGTTAGCCTACATCTAGTTGCTTTGGAAACGACTTGTCATGGTGCCTGATCACAAAGCTGGAACTAACTAAAACCTTCATGTGGGTCAGAGGCCAACTGTGGCTTCTGTGTGAACTCCTTTTCATTACAGCTGTAGCAATAAACTGGGGTAAATAACTCTTGAATAATAATTAGAACACAACAGAGGACTCTATTACCATCACCAGTCTTTAAGTAGGAACTGAGTTAATCTGCTGAAAAAGAAATGAGCAAATCCCCATCATATTCAAAAAAGAATTTAAATGTAATGGCACCAATACAAAGTATAAAGCATCGGAGAAAATACTAAGCAGGTCTATTTGGAAGTTGCTCCTATTGTATTAAATAGGTCTTACAGAAATTGTTCTTGCTATATTAAAACCAGCCATCTTCTACTTTACAAACCTCAGGTCTCATGTTCTCAATGAATGATAACACTGAAAATCAAATGGATCAGATTTAGACCAATCCCCAAGGGAAAGGTGTTATAAAGTTTCCTATTCTTGACTTTTACAATACCTTATAGATAAAAATAACTTACCAATAGTGATATCTGCCCTTCTTTCACAATATTCAAGATGCTCTTGGTTTTTTTCAGATCCTCAGCCCTTTCTTCTGAACTTCCTGAGTTGCTCCAGTTTGTATTGCTGTTTAGTTCATCGTGTTTGTTTTCCACCACTGTTGCCTGTAGGTGGAAAGCTCTTAACTGACAGTTAGGAATAGTCTTCTCAGTTTTATCAGGAAACGTCCTGTAGAGGAAGCCCTTGGTCTGGTTTTCAGATTCATGAACTGAACTACATTTAACTGGTGGCTGGGGGAACTCTGCATCTTCTGTCAAACGTTTATGCTGATCAGGAAGGATGGGCTGCGCTTTTCTCAGCTGGGAGCTTTTCACTGGAGACAGAACACACAATTGTGTCATTCCTGCTGGTGACTTCTCTGTGCCTCCTGCAGGACACGACTTGCCACTAAGACCATTCAGTGTTGAATATACACTCAAAATCCTTTTCTCTGGAACTGCTTTATTAAAAGCAGCAAGCTGTTGGCTTGATTTAATATAAGGCACATCCAAAATTTCATCCATGTCCAAATCATAGTGCTCCAGCTCACCAAGCAAAACTCCGGGTTCAACACATTTTGTTTTAAGAGTCTCTCCACTGCATGAATTCTGATCCCCAATCTGAGCAGCAGGCTGACAGTCACTACCCTTCTGGTACTCCATCTTCTGGTTCTTTTGGTCATCACTTTCATTATTTTCAGTGTTTTCTGGCTGGTGCTTAAGTGGGGAAACCCTCTTCACTGGTCTGAATTTACTGTACGTATCTGCAATGCCTGTTGGTTTTTGTGCATTTCCAAGAAGTGTTGAAACTCCTGAACTCCAGTTAGTACTGGAAACTAGAAGGATACAAGAAATATAACTTAGACTGAATACCACTCGTTCAGTAACTGCACATCTATTCTTATTCATAGTAAGATAACAAAGTTTGTCCAGTGGCACCTGTAAGACCAAGTTTAATTCTGGGTATAAATTTTCATGTGCATGCACAACTCCTCAGAGATGCAGACTTTACCAACTACATGATTAATTTCTGTGGGGATCTGGAAGCCTTTTCCATCGCATACAACAGAATCTCAACCATGCTGAAACGAAAGTCATAAACAGTTGTAAGAACAACCCAAATATTATAATTAAAGAAGCAAAGGTGAAGCCATTGCCATCATTAATAGATAAGATTACATCCAGGAAGCTCAATGACAATGATCAAACAACTGGACTCAGATCTCACATGGGAATACAAAAAAGAACTAAACACAATTATAAAAGAAAAGCTCCTAGATGCACCACAAGAATTTTACCTTATACCCAAAATACAACAATCTGTATGTCCCATTGTCTCAGGTGTAGGCATTATTACCATGGGAATATATAGATACATAGATATGTTACATGAACTCATAGATGAGATGAGGATCATCTCATGGACAAGAACGCTGGAAGAGAAAGGAACAAGTGATGGGTGGGCTCTCCTTAAATAAGAGCTTTCATATGTTCAAGCCATGCCAGAAAGATGGAAACATGGTTGGGGATCCAAGAAGTCTATTTGTATGAACAGAAAACTTCAGGAGGAGCTAAGGAAGAAAATGTTCAAGAAATGGAGAGAAGGACAGACC
Source organism: Paroedura picta (assembly GCF_049243985.1). Lineage (NCBI taxonomy): Eukaryota > Metazoa > Chordata > Lepidosauria > Squamata > Gekkonidae > Paroedura > Paroedura picta. Next base: position 55,159,203 of record NC_135375.1, on the reverse strand, counting down.
TCTAAAGAAAAGCATCTGCAGGTTACAAGGCACTGGAAATCAGTCATCAGAGAGGCCAAAGCTGAGATTGAGCTGAGATTGACCAGGGAAGCCCACTATAACAACAAAAGCTTTTCAGATATGTGAGGAGTAAATGAGGCAATAGGCCTGCTGGATGAAGATGGAGAGTCTCTGACATAGGACACAGAGAAAGCAGGAATGCGAAGTACCTATTTTGCCTCTGTGTTTTTCCAGGAAACTATGGACACATCTAGGGTTGGTAGTAAAAAGGTAAAGGTAAATGTATCCACTGTGCAAGCACCGAGTCATGTCTGACCCTTGGGGTGACGCCCTCTAGCGTTTTCATGACAGACTCAATATGGGGTGGTTTGCCTGTGCCTTCCCCAGTCATTACCGTTTACCCCCCAGCAAGCTGGGTACTCATTTTACCGACCTCAGAAGGATGGAACGCTGAGTCAACCTTGAGCCAGCTGCTGGGATCGAACTCCCAACCTCATGGGCAGACAGCATTTCTCCTGCCTTACCACTCTGCGCCACAAGAGGCTCTAGGGTTGGTAGTAGGCAAGGTATAATGTCTGGGTGGCAGGTTGACATGGATAGAGGTTATTGAGAGGCACCTGGCTGCACTGGATGAGTTCAAAGCCCTGAGCCAGATGGTGTACATCTGAGAGTGCTCAAAGAATTTTCCGGAGAGCTTACAAAGCCCTTATCCATCATGTCTTGGAGGACTGGAGAGGTGTCCAGAAGACTGGAGAAGAGTGAACATTATCCCAATCTTCAAAAAAGGGAGAAGAGATGACCAGAGAATCTACAGGCCAGTGTGTCTGACCACAATTGCTGGAAAGATAATGGAGCAGATTTTAAATGGGGTGATCTGCAAACATATGAAGGACAATTTGTTGATCTGGGGAAGTCAGCACAGATTTGCCTCCAATATGTCCTGCCAGACCAATATGGTTTCTTTCTTTTTCCGAAACACTAAAAAGACAAAAAATAATGACCACTGCAAAAAACAGACATGTCACAATAATAATTGATGGTGAAGAGATTGAATGCATTCAATAATTCATTTTTCTTGGATCACAAATTGATGTGAGTGGCGATTGCAACATGGAAATAAAATATCGAATTACTCTGGACTGCTCAGCAATGATGAGCTTGAACCGAACATGGAAAAGCAAGGATATAAGCTTGACTACCAAATGACTACCAAAAGCTTGACTACCAATAGCCACTTACGGCTGTGAAAGCTGAATGAAAAAAATCGGACAAGAGAAGAATCAATTCATTTGAACTCTGGTGTTGGAGAAGGCTTCTGTGGGTTCCATGGACAGCAAAAGTCACTAACAAGGAAACGCTATAGAACATAAAATCTGATATATCATTGGTAGGCAAAATCATGAAACTATGGCTCATTTATTTTGGCCATATCATGTGATCCAACTCAATGGGGAAAGTGATCATGCTAGGATTGGTCAGTGGAAAAAGGAACCAAGTCCACAAAGAACATGGTGGCTAGACACGACTGGAAGGGACACGGTGGCTACACTCTCAGTTGTGCCCCACCCGAGGCCAATACATTCTGTTATCAGGATTGTCAGCACAGGAAGAGCCCTGAAGGAGTTAAACTATTGTCTGTGAGACAAACTACATATTTTTCTTTAATGTCATTTTTCTGCTCCAAATCACTTATCTCCTTAAAAGTGCTGTTTACCCCATAAGTTTAAAATTTTGTTTTAAACCAGGTATTTTGTTTCCCTTAAAGACAAAACACCAACCTACTGTGGTTTTATTGCCTGGTTCTGCATTATGTGGGAGATTTAAACATCTTTCTCACTGCTGTTACAACAAGCAAGTCCCCCTTGTGGTTATGTTTCAATAATTTTGAACCACTGTCCTTTATTCTGTGCGTTACATGTTCTGTAGAATACAGATATATTCTTGTTACCCTAAATATAAGTTACTTAAAAAAGTTCTTTATACTCAGGAGAAAAAGATAAATCATTCTGCTTTATTCTATTTACATAAAGAATTCACAAGGCATATTTCTATGTCTTGCCTATACTGTGCAATACTTCATCTGCATCAAACCAGCATTCATGTTCAGAGTTTCTAAAACCATGTTCAACCATGTCAAAAGCAGCAATTGCACTAACATTGTTAACATTATAGTTAAAGTACACTGTGAAAAGAACGGAACTCAGTTTGACTAATTAACCTGATGTCTTCAGAAGCTTTTAGAATGATATTGCTCAGATCAATTATTTATTATTCCAACAACAACTTGCAAATAAAATGTTTAACACAAAAAAAATCTCTCATTGCACAAATGTATTTATGCATTGTATATGATTCTGGGTTCAAAGGGTGACACTTTTATGCTGGTTTTATTTACATATGAAATTTTTTTCAACTGACATAAGGAAATGGATACCACATGTTTTCCAGCTGTTTTATTCTGACAAAAACTTTTAAAGACTTTGCATGGAAATGAATTCTGTCTGAGTCTTATGAAAACACTTATTTTCACAAAGGGGTCAAGACAGTGACAAGGCAGCAACAGTTTGTTTGTCATCACCTTCCTTGTATCTAGACCATTATTTATTTTTTCAGGTTGAATGAGTTTTTCATTTTCTAGTATAAATGCCAAATCTACACAAATGCTTTTTTGGATGGCACAGCTTGTTAAACACCCAGCATGCCAATGGCTGTGACCTTAGCTAACAATATAGAGTTTCCCCTTGCTGATTTCCTGAAGGAAAATAACTAAAATGAGCATTCATTCTCTGACTAAGCAGCCCGATTAGCCTTTGCTTTGCCTCACTTCTCTGCTGCATTGTCATTCCTTAGCACTTTCCCTATATAACGTTTTATTCCTACCTACCTGCAAAATATACCATGTATGCCTAGTAGGGCTGTGCACCTAAAAAAGAAGAAGCATTTTTTAAAATCTGCATATCAGGGTTTTCTGGGTTCCAAATACTGCTTTTTTTCTTCTTCTTTTCTTTACTTTTCTTTTTGAGGTGTGGGGGTTGCAATTCCAATTAATTATTCCTTATGGAAAATCTTTCCAGAGGACTAGCGGTGTTTCTTGACTAAATTGTATCAAAACTGTAGCAGAACTGCTGGTGCCTGTTTTTTTAAATAACCCCACATTTCAAGGGAATTGAACCAAGAGGTGCTCCCAGCCATCCTCCATTACTTCCAATTGTGGTGGGGAGCTTCCATGTTTTCTCCAGGCCAAAAAAATAGCCAAAGACACAAAAGCAATCAAAGCTACTCCTAGCCAAAAGCCTCTCAAAGCAGAGAGAACCAACAAGCCCAAAGAACCAGTGCTGAACCAGGGAATCCCAATAGAAACATGGGGTGATGACAAGCCCAGTACAACAAATGTACAACCTGAGAATCTCAAGTCACTGTCAAATAAGAGATTTCTCTTGGCAAAATGAAACAGGGTCACTGTTGCAAGTTCAACAACTGTATAATTAGAGACTCTAACACAATATGCAACCCAAGACTTGCAAGGCATGTTGAAACAGTGAATCCACTGCAAACGTAAAACCAACTTGTACAAAGAACACAATATTGCCAGACCCATAGAACTAATTTAAAACCACTGAATCGAAGCCAAATCAATCTGGCAAGCCAAAAATGAGCCCTGGAAAGAAGACACTTACACAGACAGCAAAATTCAAAGGAAAAAAAAACAATGTTGGGAGCTATAAACACTGGCTCCCAATATTCCCACTTACTCCCAGATATTTCTGAAATGTTTCAGTTCTCATTTCCCATTATCCTTGAAAACTGTAGAGACAAATCTAAAGATTAAAATATATCTGGAAAATATTGATAGTGTATTTTTCAGAAAAATATTTGGACTGAATACATCCAAATGCACTTCCCAGCTCCAAGACCAGGTTCTCTTTTCTCTCATATCTATTATGGATTTGCTTCCAGGACCTGACTGACAATCTCCTGCCCTAGTTTTGCCTAATTTTTAAAATTATTTATTAGACTTGTATCCCACCACTTTCTGAAGACTCGTGGCAGCTTATACATAACCCCACCATAAAATCCCCACATAAACCCCTACAGCCAAAAAGAAATAGCGGCCTATAAATCCCTCCCTTGAGCAGACCTCCCTAGAGGTGGGAGGTGTAGATGTACTCCACAATTGCTGAGGAGGGATCATATTATCCCTAGCATTAGCGCTGCCCTCATCCAAAGACCTGGTGAAAGAGCTCAGTTTTGCAGGCCCTGCGGAACTCTCCTGGGAGCTCATTCCGCCATGTTGGGGCCAGAACGAAAAAGGCCTTGGCCCTGGTTGAGATGAGGCATGCCTCCTTAGAGACAGGGACCTCAAAGAGATTTGTGCTGCAGAGCGAAGTGTTCTGCATGGGTCATAAGCAGGCAAGAGGTCCCTCAGATAATCAGGGCCCAAGATGCAGATGGCCTTGAAGGTCAAAACTAAAACCATGAACTTGATCCGAGCCAGAACTGGCAACCAGCACAGCTGTTTTAGCACTGGCTGGATATCTAATCTAATCTGGAGGTGATCATTGAATGGGTCACTGTGGCCAAATGTTCTGGGGCCAGATAGGGTGCGAGTAGCCTTGCTTGGAACAGGTGGGAAAATGCCAGCTTGGCTACTTTTGTGACCTGAGCTTCCTTGGAAAGGGAAGCATCAAAGGTCACCTCTAAAGTCCTGGCTGATGGTGACAGCTCTAGCTGCACCCCATCCTGGCAAGAGAGATGTGCTTTCTTGTCTGGACCTTTATCCCAAGTCACAGGACTTCTGTCTTGTAAGGGTTGAGTTTCAGGCAGCTCTGTCTGAGGCAAACCGTCACTGCTTCCAAACAACTGGCAAATGCATGGGGGCGGGGTCTAGCTGGCCATCCATTAAGAGATAAAGCTGAGTGTTGTTGGCATATGGATGACAGCCCAGCCCAAAATTCTGGAAGAGCTGGGCTAAAGGGTGCGTGTAGATATTAAAACATGTTGGAGAAAGGATTGCCCCTTGCAGGTCTCCTCACAAAATTTTTAACTGTACGACTGCTCCTTTCCCAATGCGATTCTGTGTGTCTTTCCAGAGAAAGGAAATTAGTCATTGCAATGCTGTCCCTCATATTCCGGCCCCAGCAAGGCAGTGGGCTAACAACTTGTGGTCAACAACATCAAATGCTGCTGACAGATCTAAATGTTATTGACAGATCTAACAGCTGACAGATCTAATTTATGCTTATCAGATACCTTTACACTTATAAATACAGCCAGCTGGATGACCTTGGGCACATCACAGCACTGATAGGGCTGTTCTGACTGAGCAGTAGTATTAGTGCTCTCACAGCCTCACCTACCTCAAAGGGTGTCTGTTGTGGGGGGGAAGAAAGGGAAGGTGCTTTGAGACCCCTGGTAGACAAAAGCAACATATAAAAAACAACTCTTCTTCTTCTAAAGACATAAAGAGCCTCCCAGAAGGAAACAATTCACAGCCTTGTCTCTACCACTCCACCATTCAGTTGGTTTTCTGGTGGTTTACCGCCAGTAATTGCATTTTTGCTCCCAATATAATGGGGGGAGAGGGTGGAGTAGCAATGGACCGTGTTCCTACCCGATTGACAGACAAGCAACAGCCTGCCAGCAACTGATGCCAGGAGAGAAGTTTGGGAGGCCCTGCCAGTAGCAGTGAACTTGCACAGTGGGCATTCTCAGGCTCAAGAACAGCAGAACTGGGAGAATGGCCATGTGTGAAGTCGAGGGGTCTGTAGGAGCAGGGCTCACAGTGGCAGAATGACACCCTGGATTGGGGGGGAGGGGCTCATCGCTGCAATATCATGTCCCTAGACTCTCCCCACCCTCTGGAAACCAAGGAGTCTTGGACTGGACCCATACTCAGAGCTGCCAGAATACTGTAAGAACAACCTGCACCCCTGGGCTCCTCTGTATACTATGTGATACCTTCTGGCCCTGTGGAACGTTGGGCTTGGCTTGTCAGGTTGCTTTACAGAAGCTGTGTGGGTGACAGCTGAAGGAAAGGTGCTGGATTGCTGCGTACTCTCCCAGGCAGCGTCTTGGCATGATGTGCCAGTGAGCTCAGTGACAGGGGAGGAGCTGGGCACATCAAGGAGGTCTCCAGGCCAGCATATTGAGAGACAGCAGCTGGCATGGGAGTGCTCCACCAGACAGGTGACTGCCTAGAGGAGGAGGGGCAATTAATTCCCTGCTAGGATTCCAAGTCAGAGACTATCAGTGATCAGAGGAGGACTTGGACATTTATTATTATTATTATTATTATTATTATTATTATTATTATTATTATTATTATTATTATTATTATTATTATTTTATTATTATTATTATTATTGCCCACCACTCCCAAAATCAGAGTGGGTTACAAAACTGTCCAATAAAAACCTATGAAAATGGACAATAAAACACAGCAAAAAACAGCAACAACATACTTAAATCACCTCCTCAACCTCCCACCACACCCATCCCTACCTCAATGGTGAAGAAAAAAGGGGCAAGATGACACTGGCCATTGCAGGGAAGCCATGCTGACTTTCCTCGCTGCCCCCAGCCTCAAACAGAGACCTGGCAGAACAGCTCTGCTTTGCAGGCCCTGTGGAAGCTCCTGCAAGGCAAGCAGCAAACCCAGGAGCTCATTTCACCGGGTTGGGGCAAGGACCAAAAAGGCCCTGGCCCTGGTCAAGGCCAGGCATGCTTCCCTGGTGCCGGGAAAAACCAATACATTATCACCCGCAGAGTGTAAGGCTCCTCAGGGGGCATAGGGTGAAAGGCAGTCCCTCAGGTATGTGGGTCCCAGACCGTACAAGGCCTTAAAGGTTAAAACCAAAACCTTGAACTGGATCCAGACAGCAATTGGTAACCTATGCAGCTGCCTCAGCACTGGCTGAATATGGGCCCTCCATGGTGTTCTTGTGAGGGCCCTAGCAGCCACATTTTGTACCAGCTATAGTCACTGGATCAAGGACAAGGGTAGGCCCACGTAGAGCGAGTTATAGAAATCTATTCTGGAGGTGACTGTCGCATGGATCACCATGGCCAGGTGTTAAGGGACATGTAGGATGCTAGTAGCTGAGCTTGGTGAAGATGTTAAAATGCCAGGCCAGCTACCTTCTTGACCTGTGCCTCCATAGTTAGCGAGACATCAAAGGTCACACCCAGATTCCTGGCCTGGGGCGTGGTGGTAAATTGCATCCCAGGCCCGGGTGGGTAAGCATACTTCCTGGCCCATCCCCCTACCTCCCAGCTACAGGACCTCTTTCTTGGAGGGGTTGAGTTTCAGACAACTCTGCTCAAGCCATTCGATCACTGCTTCCAAACATCAGGTGAATGGTTCTGGGCAGGAGTCCGGGAGGCTGTCTATGAGGAGAGTTGGTGTCATCCGCATACTGATAACAATCCGGCCCCAAACTCTGCACTAGCTTGGCCAGAGGGTGCACAGAAGAAGAAGAAGAAGAGTTGGTTCTTATATGCCGCTTTTCCCTACCCGAAGGAGGCTCAAAGCAGCTTACATTCGCCTTCCCATTCCTCTCCCCACAACAGACACCCTGTGGGGTGGGTGAGGCTGAGAGAGCGCTGATATCACTGCTCGGTCAGAACAGTTTTATCAGTGCCGTGGTGAGCCCAAGGTCACCCAGCTGGTTGCATGTGGGGGAGCGCAGAATCGAACCTGGCATGCCAGATTAGAAGTCCGCACTCCTAACCACTACACTAAACTGGCTCATAGTGATGTTGAATAATGTTGGTGAGAGAACTGCACCCTGGGGGACCCCACACAGGTGTCAATAGGTGTGCAATGACTCCTCCTCCACAGCAAACCTCCGGGTCCAGTTATGGAGAAGGAGAGTATCCAGCTAAGAGTTGTGCCCCATATCCCCATCCCGGCGAGGTGGTGGGCCACATCAAAGGCAGCCAACAGATCTAATAGAACCAGCATGGCCGACCCGCCCCAATCCAGCTGGTGGTGGAGATCATCCATCAAGAAAACCAGCACCATCTCCACCCCTTGGCCAGGATGGAAACCAGACTGATATGGATCAAGATTGTAACCCGCTCTGAGATGGTCTCGATAGCAGCAGGATATAAATCGAATGAATGAATTAATAAATAATACCTTTTCTTGTTTGGTTGTATAGCTAAAATGCAAATGAACACTATCTGCTGGATGAGAACTTGACAAGAAATCTCTTCAAAAATAATGTAACTCATCCATTCACTCAGGCATTTTTACAGGATGAAACAGGGCTGCTTCAGTTCCCTGCATCTTCCTGGCTATTCCTTCATATCGAAATGTAGACACAATCCTATTTTCAATCACTACAAAAAACAATATAAACAGGAAGGTCTCAAAAGAATAATTAGAAGAGGGGGTGGAGATTGTTTTTCTGACTTCACATTGAGGAATCTACAGTTCTTACATCTAACTCATGTACAAGCCATGCTAACTTTCTGCTATGTGAAACAGGATATAGAAGTAAAAGATTTATGTGGTTCGTAATACCTTCCTAAAAATTGAAGCTTCAGATTTTTATTATATACATCTTGGATTTTAAAGTATTAATGAAACCAACATTTGACAGATGCATAATAAAGTTTTCAAAGTGCAGTGAGATGCATTATTCTTACCAATACAGTTTGCTCCATGCTGAAGACAGAAACAAAAGAGGCTTAATCTGATTTACAAAGTGAAAAACAACACTGAATTCAGTTTTTTTTTTGGGGGGGGGGGTGCCTCCAGCTGGTTTTCATCTATGTGCCATGACTCTTCATTTAGTTTACACTATTAAACTCAAAAATGTTGCTTTCATCTTAACTGTTACAGTATGCTTGAGAGTAGATTCTATCTTGTAGCATCCTTGATAGAGTTACAGAATTTGGCAAAACACAATGCCTCAAACTAGTCATGACCATATGGGTAGTAAATGTATCCAACATTTTTTCATTGGCGCCTACATCATTATGTGTTGTCACTAATGGTTTCTTGGGTTTTTCAGTAAACTATAGCATATACTGTGGTTTGGAGCTGCTGAGATTAAATCCTGCATATAGCTGTATTTGTATTCTGCCAGATCCTTTTATGGAGCTTTCTTTGGTTATTGCTTATGTTAATGACCTAACATCTGAAGGAAAAAAATACAGACAAAATAAAGGGATAAAGAAGAAAATCATTGTTACTCGGAAGATATTAAACAACAAATTTAAAGACTGTGAGAATTGTTTAAAGAAGAAACTCTGTTATGATAGCTACTTTAATCACAAAGCACAAGATTACAGAGCAGAAAAAAGCATCATACCTGTTCTGTCTTCATTTTGGGAATCACACTTCCTACGTAATTCTGGGATAGTCTTGAGAGACGTTACAGAATACTGTAAAACAAGAAAGAAACTGAATTTGTTCAGCAGCCTACATGTTCAGCAGCCTACCTGACCATATAACCAGTAAAAGAATTGATACTATATGATCCAGCATTTTGCTAAAGGCTTTGAGCAGGTTTATTGTGCTAGTTATTAGTCTCTGACCCCAGCACTATACAGCAGTGCCATGTAAAGACACTTGAACTCTACTGTCCATGGGATGCAGTGAACATGATATCCTACTACTGCTTCAGGCCCTAGTCATAAACTGAGACTAGAAGAACTTTGCACTGATGAGTTTGGAAGACAAGTTTCTCTTGTTGGGAGGTGAAGCTTCCTGAAGCTAATATCCTGTGGCAGCTTCAGTGCTGGGCACTTCATCACATACCAACTTGCCTACCTTGTTAAAACACCTGTGGTTTAATGTATTAGAAACAGCTCTGAAAAGTATGGAGGGACAACTGAACAAATAATCTATAGCAGGTTTCAACAGCAAAGGGCAAAAGGCAATCAAAAGCTTTCTTTTAATTAAGTCCACTGTGAGCAAGGCAAAAATGTGCTTAAGATAGCACACAAATTTTCTTAAGGTGAAGCACTATTTCAAGCATATGCATAAACATAATTAAACAGCACACCAATCTACTGAATATAAAATGAGCATCAGTATTCACAGCTTTATAGCAGAACAAATCTGAGTAATGGGTTTAAACCAGTGGTTCCCCAACCTTTTTATCCACGGGTGACCTGTCAACGCTTGGCAATTTTACTGAGGGCCGGGGGGGGGTAGTCTTTTGGTGAAGAATGTTGCTGCTGCCTGAGCCCCTGCTCCACTTGCTTTCCCGCTGGTACCCCTGATTTCCCGCTGCCTGCTGGGGGGGTGCTGCCAGCAGCAGCTGCGCAGTGCCACGCTGAGGGGGAGCTCCAGCCATGGTGGCCGCCGGAGAGCACCAAAAGTGAGCTGGCAGCAGAGTGGCAGGGCAGCCCCCGAGGCAACAGCTGGGGAGGAGGATGAGGAGGATGAGGAGAAGCTGCAGCCCGGTACTGACTGATCCACGGACCGGGACCGGTCCCTGGACCGGGGGTTGGGGACCACTGGTTTAAACATTCTGCAAAGCACAATAGCATCCCCTACTTTCAGAATCTGCAGCATTACTTTAAACGCGATTCAGTTCACCTGTTCAGTTTGCTATATATTTTGATTTCTATTTCTGTAAAATGCATTTAATTTTATACATGGCAAGACTCAACTTTCCATCTATGTGTAAAAACATTCTCTGGAATTCTAGGATCTAACAGAAATTATTCCATATAAACAGATACAAGAAAATAAGCCAACTTCTTAAGGAGCAAGTGTTACTGAAACAAACATGTCTTACTATTTTGCTGCAAGGAGCACACCTGATGTTAATCAGTGAGCCTTTCCTTGGATTCACTTTTAAAAGCAATGTCATATGTGTCTGAGTAAGCAGCAACCATCGTAAACTTGTGGCATGCCTTCATTCATCCATATGATCCAATATTGTAAGGAGAATTTTCCCACAAACAAAAATCTGTAGGTAATTTACTCTTGACCCCTTTGATCCCTCTCTCATAACAGAGAGCATAAAATCCAGAGAGCATAAAATCAGCAGTAAAAAGTTTCATTCATGCCAACATTTACCTAAGTGTCACAGATACACATTATTTCATTATCTTTAATTCTTTTGTCTTTCTGACACTATTAATTTGCAAAAGTTCTTTAGTTCCAAATATAATGATTTTACATATTATCTAAAGATCATATAAACACATCATATTTGAATTTGAAGGGGTATTTTTTAGCCATAGCAGACTAAATGGAATACTCACATGCATACAAAACTACAGCAACTTTTCACATTATATAGAACCTGGGAGATTATTGTTTTATTTTTATACCGCTGCTCTCAGTTGACTTACGGCGGTTTACAATGATAAAAACACGGTTAAATCCCTAAAAACACCCCTTAATACAATTAACAGTTAACAAGACGGCAGTCAATAGGAATTCAAAAAAAAATAACCCTCACCCCCCCCTTCCCCGTTCAGCACATGGAACAAAAGCTCTTTCCCCTGGGAGCAAGGGCTCTGACCTGACACACACATTGTGGATCCACCAATGGTATCTCCAGGACCCCATATTGGCCTCAACTATACGCCTGGCGGAAGAGCTCCATCTTACAGGCCTTGCAGAAAGCTGACAATTCCAACAGGGCTCTTAGCTCTTCCAGGAGCTCATTCCACTAGGTTGGGGTCAGGGCCAAAAAGGCCCTGGCACTGGTCCAGGTCAGATGGATTCATACCTGCAGAGCAAAGAACCCTGTGGGGGGCATAGACAGGTAAGCAGTCCTGCAGATAAGCAGGACCCAGGCTGCATAGAGCCTTAAAGGCTAAAACCAATACCTTGAATTTGAACCTGAAGCAGACTGGTAATCAGTGCAGATGTTGTAGCACCAGCTGGATGTGTGCCCTCCAAGGTATGCTTGTGAGGATCCTCACAGCCGCATTTTGTACCAGCTGCAGTTTCTGGATCAAAGCCAAGGGAAGACCCGCATAGAGTGAGTTACAGTAGTCCAGCCTGGAAGTGACTGTTGCATGGATCACTGTAGCTAAGTATTCTGAGGACAGGTAAGGCGCTAGTAGCCACACTTGGCGCAGATGGAAAAACGTCACTCAGGCTACATCACTCCATAGAAAGAGAGGCATCAAAGGTCACTCCTAAATTCCTGGCAGTTGTTCCAGGTGTTAATTGCATGGGAGGTGCACTTCCTGATCCTGGCCTCTTCTTCCCAGCCACAGGACCTCTGTCTTGGAGGGGATGAGTTTCAGGTGACTGCCTGAGCCATCCAGCCACTGCTTCCAAACAACTGGCAAAAGTATCGGGGGGGGGAGCCCGATTGGCCATCCATTAGGAGGTAGAGTGGGGTGTCATCTACATATTAATGACAACCCAGTCCAAAGTCCCAGACCAGCTGGGCCAGAGGGTGCATGTAGATGTTAAAAAGAGTTGGAGAGAGTATTGTCCCCTGCAGTACTCCACATGGGAGCCCAAAATCGGCTGACAACTCATCCCCCACAGCAACCCTCTGTGTCCGGTTCCAGAGAAAGAAGACCAGCCATTGCAGCACAGTCCCTCTAATCCCTGTCCCAGTATGGCAGTGGGCCAATAGCTCATGGTCAGCCACGTCAAACATAGCCAACAGATCTAAAAGCATGAGAATGGACAAACCACCTCAGTCCAGCTAGCGCTGGATATCATGCTTTGCATGCAAATCTGAGATACTGTTCTGAGATTATGTGGATCAGTATGTGCAGATAGAGCCTCTTGTGGCGCAGAGTGGTAAGGCAGCCGTCTGAAAGCTTTGCCCATGAGGCTGGGAGTTCAATCCCAGCAGCCGGCTCAAGGTTGACTCAGCCTTCCATCCTTCCGAGGTCGGTAAAATGAGTACCCAGCTTGCTGGGGGGTAAACGGTAATGACTGGGGAAGGCACTGGCAAAACACCCCGTATTGAGTCTGCCATGAAAACACTGGAGGGCGTCACCCCAAGAGTCAGACATGACTTGGTGCTTGCACAGGGGATACCTTTACCTTTACCTATGTGCAGGTAGGTTTCCTTTTTATCCAAAGATGCCATGAAATCATTCACCTGAAGTGCATGTAAAATGGATTGGAACTCCATTCTGAATTTGTTTTCTTACCCAGAGGCTGAGTTCCTTTAAGTTGAGAATTGTTCTCCAGTCTCCAGATTTCTTGGGCATTATGAAGATTATTGAATATACTCCCCTGAATTGCTTGGTATTTGGAACCTCTTCTATCATGCCAATGTCCAGTAAGTGTTGAATGGCTTCCTGAACAAATAGGGCTTTTGATTTGTCCTTAGGCACTGGGAAGTAACGAATCTTGGGGGGGGGGGGGCACTGCATAAATTCTATTTTGTAGCCATGCTCCAGTATTGAAATTCACTGATTCACTGATCTGTAATGGCTTGTTTCCAGGTCTGGGAAAAATCCTGGAGTCAGCCTCCTATTCTGGCACTATACTGAACAATTTTTGGAAACTGTATTCCTATCTCTTTGCTTGACTGGAACTGCATTTTTGGCACCTGGGCTGGTAAGAGAAAGAGACTGTCTTCTTCTGAGACTGTCTCCATGGTCACTTTGAGATTTGTATGAATGAAAGGGCTGATAAGATTTGTTTTAAAAATCCTTGTCCTTTTGTACAGTAGTGGAAGGCATGGCCTTCTTCTTTTCTCTAGTTTCAGCTAGGACCTTATCCAGGACTCCCTCTCCAAAAAGAACTCTGCCTGAAAACACTTCCATAGCCCAGTTGGCCTTGCATAAGGTATCCACTTTCTAGTGTTCTAGCCAGAGGTTGCGTCTAACCACAAAATTTGCAGCCTGTGCCCTGGCAGAGAATTGCAGTGCATGTTGTGATGTATCTGCCACCAGCAAGCTCTTTAATTTTTAGCAGAGCCCTCCTTAATCTTAATGGATCTGGTTCAGGATCTTGTAACAAGTTGTCTGCCCAGATCACTGCTGATCTAGCAAAATAAGGCAATACAGCATCAGTTCCAATGTCCGGGTTAGCTTCATGTACTTTCTTCAAAGCAGTTTCATTTTTCCTATCCACAGGGTCTTTCCAAACATTATCCCCATCCTTTGAGCCAGCTTGGTGTAGGGGTTAGTAGTCCGGACTTCTAATCTGGTAAGCCAGGTTTGATTCCGTGTTCCCCCACATGCAACTAGCTGGGTGACCTCGGGCTCACCATGGCACTGATCTGATCAAATAACATAATCAGGGCTCTCTCAACCTCACCTACTTCACAGGGTGTCTGTTGTGGGGAGAGGAAAGGGAAGGCAACTGTAAGCTGCATATTGGTGGACCCTAATTAACTAATTATGTGACTTCTGAAGGTAAGTGCTTGGACTAGGTCTTATTTAGGGGTTTCATAGCATGTTGTTGTTGTTAGGTATGAAGTCGTGTCTGACCCATCGCGACCCCATGGACAATGAACCTCCAGGCCTTCCTGTCTTCTACCATTCCCCTGAGTCCATTGTAACAACATCAGCACTGGTTATCAGTCTGTTTCTTGCTTAAATGGCTTTGCATCAAGTTTACATTTTGTGATGGATTCATAAGTTTGACATTGCTTTAGATTCTCAGGTTTGATTCTCTGTTCATTGGTGTGATTCTGATTTTATATTTGCTAGGCTTGCAACACCAGACCTATTGAGTTTGGCTTGGGTGATTCTTGAGTGGAACTTGAGGTTTAAAAAAAAAACATTTGTCACCTTTGTGAATCAATGCAGGATGGCTGGGACACCTTATTCAGGGGTCTATAGAACTGGACCTCTTGGTCCAATTCCATTGAAATGTGGGGGTTATTTAAATAAGCAGCACCAGCTTCTCCACTGCAATTTTGGTGCCTTAGCTTTAAAAACAGCCCCTCAATACTCCTGGAATGATTCCCCATAGGGAATAAGGGAACCAAAAACATATTGGAATCCCACCCCCTCAAAAAAAGCACCCAGGAAACAGGGAATGCCTATATCTTTTTGCCTCCTGGTAGTGGATCCAAGAAATACTTTTGTATGTTGCTTTTGTTGAGTTGCATGTCCCTACTGTTAAATCTACCTCCATCCATCCTGTGTGGCCAAGGTCAAGGCAAATAAACAAACAAAAATAGATTCCTGCAGCTGACAGATCCAGAAATCTGGGCTTCTGTAGTAGTGTCACCCCCTGGCAGCTGCTGGTGTGCCTGGGTGAGGTCGAGCATCACAAAAATCTTGCCACCAGTGAGGAATACAAGGAGGTTGCTGACAACAGGCACTGAGTATGAGTGGTGATGGAGCACCTTGTTTATGGTGCATTTGTAATCTGCATATGCACGTTGGGCTTGACTGGAGTGATGAAGGGGGTTTCCCACCTGGATTGGGGCACAGGCTCCAAAACTCCCTACTTGATGAGGTAATCAAGTTCAGCATCGATCTTCAGCTGGAGTGTGAAGGGGATGTGGTGAGCCTTGAGGCATATTAGAGCAGTGGTCCCCAACCTTTTTATCACCAGGGACCACTCAACGCTTGACAGTTTTACTGAGGCCCGGTGGGGGGGGTAGTTTACTCCTCTACTCTCAACCACTGCCCTAACACTCTCTGATTGCTATGGTAATGTATAAACATCCCTTCAAAATAAGATACAGACACACCACAACAATGAACACAAGGAACATTTTATTTTCATGGAAATTTTAACTCATGACAATGACAAATCAATGGGAACCCTGAGCTTGTTTCTCTGCAACGAGATAGTCCCATCTGGGAGTGATGGGAGACAATGACACCTGAAGTGTGTTGTAAAGGGCCGGGGGGGGGGGATGAAGTAAAGGGCCGGGGAGGGGGGAAGGCGTCCTTCGCGGCCCACCTCCAATTAGTCAATGGACCACATGTGGTCCATGGCCCACAGGTTGGGGATCGCTATATTAGAGCACGGTCAGGGTCAAGGGCCAATGAAACAGGTGGTCCCCTGTTGAAGAAAAGGAACTGCTCAAAGATGCTTGGAACTTTGTGCAGACATCTTTGAAAAGATCTGGGCACGCATGATGGATTCTGGAGAATCCTTGGCCCAAGGGTTTGAACTAGTCCAGGAGAAGGAGACCAGTGTGGGGGGCATTGACAACCACAAGGCAAAGGTTGCTGGTATAGTCCTTGAAAGTATACCTGATGGTGGTGACTCCAAGGACTGGGATGGGCTTCCCTTATAAGTCTGTGAGTCATAGACACAGTGGCTTTAAAGGAGTGAGCTTGCCAGGGCAAGGTGGCATAGGAAATGATGGAGAGCATGGACCCTGAGTCAACTTCCATGATGCATGGCTGACTCTGGACCCAGATGGTCACCTTGATCTTTGGCTGGCCTGGAAACTAGATCTCTTGCACAACCAATTCAGGGGTGCTGCAGGTGCTGGTGAATGCTGGCCTGTAAGATTCATGTATCATCTTCACCCATCCAATGGATGGGGCTGACATGCTTGACAAAGCTAGGGTGCGAGGCAGACCATGGGAATGGAAGACCATGGTGAGATGACCTACTTTGCCACAGTTCAGACATTTGGTGTTCTTGAACTGCCAAGTGTTCCATGCATGGTCACCTCCACACCCAGCACATGGGCTCGCAGAGCAGCATGGCTGAATGGATCAGGTGTTTGCATTGGCATATAGATGGTTGACTTCCTATTCTTTCTTCAGAACTTCATGGTGTACATGCTTCAGAGAGGTGCAATGCTTGGAGGCAATAGAGGGCTGGCTGCAGCGGATGCAGACCTTTTGGTTATTCTAAGTGGTGTTCTCAGCAGTGATGATGGCTTTGAGGGCCAACTGGAACATCAGGTTTCAGTTAGTTGTTACTGCATGTCTTGCAGGCCACAAATGAGCCAGTCCTGCAAAATGGAGTCCAGGTCCATGAAATTGGAGCAGCATGTGGCCTGACACAGGGTGGGTATGAACTCTGCCACAGGCTTACCCTTTCTCTGGTTCCAGATGTAGAAGGCATGACAGTGGACGATCTCTGCAGGCTGGGGGTAAAGTGCTGTATGAGCACTTCAATAATCCTGTAGAAGGAGATTGTGTGAAACTTAGTAGGTGCCAAGAAGTATTGAGCCAGGTCAAACGTTGCCAGGCTGCAGACAGTCAGGAATGTGTCCTGCTTCTTGTCGTACCAGTGATGTAGTTCAGTGGTCCCCAATGCGCAGCCCGCGGCCCGGTGCCGGGCCACGAAAGCCTTGGCGCCGGGCCGCGGCTCCCTCTCCCCGCCCCCCCTGCAGTAAAAAACTTCCCAGGCTGCAAGCTTGCGGCCCGGGAAGCTTCTTACTGCGGGAGGTGGGGGAGAGGGAATCGGGGCCGTGCCCGCACATTGCGCATACGCGGCCGGGCTGCGCATGTGCACATGCGCCATGCGTGGCCTGGCATGCGTGGCATGCGCGGGCAGGCAGTTGCCCTGCAAGTCCCCAGCCTCAAAAAGGTTGGGGACCACTGATGTAGTTGACCAACAGGTGCATGGTGTAGTATTCCCACTTAGCTGGGAAGGCTGGGTCATATTCCTCAATAAAGCTTCTGGTTGCCATGATGAGGGCTGGCATGCAAGATCCCACGGTAAGCAGATGGGACTGATGAGCGATAGGAGCCGATGTTCAGACTACCTTGGATGGTGAGGTGGGGTGATTCAGTGATTACACCTTAGAATCATAGAATCATAGAGTTGGAAGGGGCCATACAGGCCATCTAGTCCAACCCTCTGCTCAACGCAGGATCAGCCCAGAGCATCCTAAAGCATCCAAGAAAAGTGTGTATCCAGCCTTTGCTTGAAGACTGCCAGTGAGGGGGAGTTCACCACCTCCTTAGGCAGCCTATTCCACTGCTGAACTACTCTGTCTGTGAAAATTTTTTCCTGTAATCTAGCCTATGTCATTGTATTTGAAGTTTAAACCCATTACTGCGTGTCCTCTCCTCTGTAGCCAACAGGAACAGCATCCTGCCCTCCTCCAAGTGACAACCTTTCAAATACTTAAAGAGGGCTATCATGTCCCCTCTCAACCTCCTTTTCTCCAGGCTGAACATTCCCAAGTCCCTCAACCTATCTTCATAGGGCTTCGTCCCTTGGCCCCAGATCATCTTCGTCGCTCTCCTCTGTACCCTTTCAATTTTATCTACGTCCTTCTTGAAGTGAGGTCTCCAGAACTGCACACAGTACTCCAGGTGTGGTCTGACCAGTGCCGTATACAATGGGACTGTGACATCTTGTGATTTTGATGTGATGCCTCTGTTGATACAGCCCAAAATGGCATTTGCCTTTTTTACCGCTGCATCACACTGCCTGCTCATATTTAGTTTTCAACCCACGAGTACCCCAATGTCTCATTCACACACAGTGTTACCTAGAAGCGTATCCCCCATCCAGTAGGCATGCTTTTCATTTTTCTGACCCAGATGCAGAACTTTACACTTATCTTTATTAAATTGCATCTTGTTCTCATTTGCCCATTTTTCCATTGTGTTCAGATCTCGCTGAACTCTGTCTCTATCTTCCGGAGTATTTGCCAGTCCTCCCAATTTGGTGTCATCTGCAAACTTGATGAGTAGTCCCTCCACTCCCTCATCTAGATCATTAATAAATATGTTAAAAAGTACCGGGCTGAGAACCGAGCCCTGACGTAGCTCGCTACTCACCTCTCTCCAGTCTGATGAAACACCATTGACAACAACTCTTTGAGTGCGGTTCTCTAACCAATGCCCTATACACCTGACTATCTGAAAATCCAGATTGCAGTCCTTCAACTTATCCATCAGAACATCATGGGGAATCTTGTCAAAAGCTTTACTAAAATCCAAGTAAATGACATCAACCGAATTTCCACGATCCAGCAAACCTGTTACTTGGTCAAAAAAGGAAACCAGGTTGGTCTGGCAAGACCTGTAGGAGACAAATCCATGCTGACTTCCTTGGATCACCAAATTGTCCTCCAGATGTTTGCAGATCACTCCCTTTAATATCTGCTCCATTATCTTCCCTACAACAGAGGTCAGACTCACGGGTCTGTAGTTTCCCGGGTCATCCTTCCTCCCTTTTTTGAAGATCGGAATAACGTTTGCTCTCTTCCAGTCCTCCGGGACATCTCCAGTCTTTAAAGTCTCTGTTCATCCAAATAGGCTTCTTAGAGCTCCTGCAGTGTTTTCGTCTTTCTGGGATAGTCATTGATTGAGCATGCAATAGCTCTTGAGTAGCGCCCACCCTTCACATGCTCCCTTCCCTTCCAGCATTCTCATCCGTGGTATGACACTCATCATGTCTCTGAGTTTATTAAAGTTTGCCCTATGAAAATCCAACATCTGCATCTGGCTACAAGCTTCCTTGGCTCCCCATCTCAAAAGGAATTCTATGAGGACATGGTCACTTCCCCCTAGGGTCCCCACCTCCTTCACCTCATCCATCAACTCTTGCCTGTTGGTCAGTATTAAGTCCAGTGGGTTCATCTACCATTTGTTAAATGGAATTGTTAGCCAGGCCGGTCAGAAAGTTGCATGACTGAGGACGCTTCGCAGAGTTGGTTTCCCAGCACACATCTGGGAAATTGAAGTCACCCATGATGACAAGGTCCTGCCGCTTGGATATTTTCTCAAGCTGCTCACAAAGTGCAGCATCCACATCCTCTCGTTGGTCAGGCGGTTGGTATCAGACACCAACCACCACACTGTTTGTTTTCCCCTCGCTTATTTTCACCCAGATGCTTTCCACTGTAGATATGCTCTCCTTCACTAGAATTTCCTGACAGGTAAGCCCTTTCCTCAGATACAGTGCCACTCCTCCACCTCTTCGATCTATTCTGTTTTTTTCTGAACAGTTCATATCCATCCACCATTACATTCCAGTCATGAGAATCATTCCACCGAGTTTCTGTGATGATCTACTAAATCATACCTTTCCATCAGCATGAGAAGTTCCAGCTCTTCCTTCTTATTGCCCATGCTTCGGGCGTTAGTATAAAGAATACCACTTGTGCCCCCATTTGCTTGAGCTTCCTCCCGAGATCTTGATAGTCTTTTTTAATAGGAGCAATGGTATTCAGGGACATGTCATTCGTTCCCACATGGACCATCACAAATCGATTTGCGATCCATCGATTTGAGGAGTTTGGGCAGCCGTTCTGAATCCTTTTACTTTTGGCTCCCTATGAGCTGGCCTTGCCGGTTGGGCTGCACCCGATCATTCTCCTTCCTTACACTCCCTATGTTGATCATCTCCTTCCCTTTGTGGCTTCAGTTTAAAGCTCTCCTGATGAATCTTCCCAGGTTCCTGCCAAACACATTCTTCCCCAGCTTCGATAAGTGCAGTCCATCAGGTGCTAGTAGGCCTTCCTCAAGAAAGCCTATCCCATGGTCCCAGAAACCAAATCTCTCCTGCCAGCACCAACTACGCAGCCACTGATTCACCTCCATTATCTTCCTCTCCCGACGCATTCCTCTTCCCTTGACAGGCAAGCTTGAAGAGAATACCACTTGTGCTCCCATTTGCTTGAGCTTCCTCCCCAGATCTTGATAGTCTTTTTTAATAGGAGCGATGGTATTCAGGGACATGTCATTCGTTCCCACATGGACCATCACAAATGGGTAGCGATCCATCGATTTGAGGAGTTTGGGCAACCGTTCTGAAATGTCTTTAATTTTCGCCCCTCGCAATCAACATACCTCTGGGGTTAGGGGGTCGGTCCCAGCCACATGGCAATCCATTGCTCTTAGCAGGGAGTCTCCAATTACCAGTACTCTCCTTTTTTCTCTCTTCTCAACTCCATTTCCTTCTATCCCCGTGGCCTCTTCACTTTGTCTTAGACTTTGTTTTGGGACCTCTTCCCTTGTTGACCCTTGCACCTCCTCTGCAAGGGCCTGAAATCTATTCTGGAGCTCCAAAGGCCCCGAGAACCGTCGCGCTCTACGCCGTTGAGTCTTTTTCTGAACTGTCTGCAGAGGCTCCGTAGTGAGGTCAATCTCCTTATCCTCTTCAGGACTGGTTGTATCCTGTTTATTCCATGTTGCACGGCTGTGGTCTATGAATTCCTCCCCTTTCTTACTTTGGGTCAGAGTAATAATAGTGTCTTCTAATCCCCTAATCCTTTCCCCCAAAAGTCTTACCAGTTTACACTTGGGGCAGATGTAGTCCATCTTGTCTTCTGGGAGGAAGGCAATCATGTCACACTCACTGCAGATGATGGGATGAGTGTCCTGGAGGTCCATTGTAAATTCTAGGCAGTGCAAGTACTAGGGAAATATAATTTACTGATTCTAATTACTCGGCCAAGAGCCCTTTGTCTCTTGCACTTCGGCTCACGCCAAAGGCTCGCGCCTCTGGCGAGGAGCAGCCCTTTTTAATCCTCCCAGCAATCACCTAGCAATCACCTCTCCCAGTCAGCACAATAGTCTCACCTGGTCAGCAGCAACACTCCCCAGTAGCTCTCTCCATGTGCTCTCAGTTGTCTGAGCTCTGCCTCTGGCGAGGAGCAGCCCTTTTTAATCCTCCCAGCAATCACCTAGCAATCACCTCACCCAGTAAGCACAATAGCCTCACCTGGTCAGCAGCAACACTGGTCAGTAGCTCTCTACACGTGCTCTCTGTTGTCTGAGCTCTTTGACAGCAGGTAAGATGGAGCGACCTCTGCAGTTCCCCCTGGGTATTTAGGCGTAATTTCAGCAACCTCTCCTAGGAAGGTTGGGAGCCAGTGATTCAGCTGATGCTAGTTGGGGCTGCATATCCAGCTCAGCATCCCACCTTCATTGCCACTATTAAATAGTGGGCTCAATAAGGTGTTGAGTAATTTATTAAATCACACTAACCAAACTGGATAATATAGCCTACTGTGTTCCCAGCTAGTCCCCAGGTTTGAATTAATTGGTCCATTTAAATGATCCAGTGGCAGGACTGACCCCTGCATGCTAAATTAATGGCATCCCACCTTTTGAATAATGGCTCCTGCTCTGTGGGTCTGCTTCACTGCATACACAACACAAGGGATGTGTGAAGAGAATGTTTTAATATATATCTACTATCTCCTCCTCTTTAAGGGGGACTTAAAATGCTAGCATAAAAAGATGGGCATATAAAGTGCCCTGTCCTCATAGCACCCCTGTGAGGTATGTTAGACTGATAAGGACTGGATCCTGGTTACCCACTGAATTTACTGGCATGGTAAGGATTTGAAACCAGGTCACCCCAACCTAACTACTACACCACACGTGCCACTTCTTGTATAAACACAGAAACCAGCTTCAATAGAAACAGCAGCATCAGGCCTCCAAGGAATAAACCAAGGAAGTTAGGTAGTACAGGTTGAAATGTAATTGGCAGTTCAATTAAGAATAGACTTGTTACAACTGCAATGTGTTTGTTAGGCCAACATTTCTCCTCATATATTATTTCCTCTCTTGGAATGACAGACTATTCCACTGGTTCTATGCAGCATTAAAATATATTCAGTTCAATACAAAAAAATCTATTAAGCATGCCATAAATTTCACTGTGTTTTTAATGGTGTGTGTTTGATTGCATTAACAGATTTCCTCCTGCTCAACTCTTGTCCCCAAACAAAATCTGAACACTTAAAATTTCTGCCATTTCTGTCAATACAATGAATAGGATTTCAGCTGAGAAACTACTAAGCTGCCAAGAAAGAACATTACTCACTTTTTTCCCAGGTTACTAACAACTCTACACTTCCCAGTGACTCTTTCATTCTCTGGCTTATATCCTGGTACATGGAGGGAGACTACTGAGCAGTCTCGCAATTCAGTTTTAAATGTCTGTGCTATCTTTTTCATTTTATTATTGAAACATCATGCTTTCATTTAACTGGACATTTTGGTGGAGCTTGGAAATAGAAACAAAGAGCAGCCCTAGCATAGACAAGGGCCAGTGCACAGGAGACATGGAAATACTGGATAGTTTTTCCTTTTTCTGCTTATTTAATATTGATTTAGTGTTGACGCATGCTGCTGAATCAAATGTGGCTGAAGAGGAACACACAAGGGACAACAGAACCAAATATATCCGCATTTAAATCCACTGTTTTCGAAGAGAGGATTGTACACTTGCTTAGCTCTCATTTATTCCTATTTTAGTTGGCTCATGCATTTAACCACCTAAATAGCCTGAACATTACAATGCCAGTTCAGGGAGAAACCTTTGCAGAAGGATAACAATTGTGTGGTGGCAGAAGAGAAATTAACAGAATCTAGCACCTGAAAGGTTTCATGGAAGGAGCTGAAAAGTTTTTGATGGGCTATTAAAGGTGGGTTCCAGTTTTGGCTCTGTTGGAAATTACCACATATACTCAAGTATAATTTGAGTTTTTCAGCACATTTTTTACACTGAAAAAGGCCCCCTTGGCTTATACTCGAGTGAGGGTCTCACTAGAGATGTGCAGCTCGACTGGGACAAAAAAACCCGAGGCATGGCTGCCACTTACATTGGCTGGGCTGGCTCCTTTAGCACTTCAACTTTGTTCAGGCTTCCCAGGCCCTGGTACAAAGGGAGTGGTGAGTGAGGGATAGACCAATAGCTGGCTAGGTTCCCTGTGGGAGGCCAGCCAATAATTGAAATACATTTTACATTTGCAAATGTATTGCAATGCTGAGCTTGCTCAGGCAGCTTTCTGCAAGGAAGACGAATGTGTGTGTGTGTGTGTGGGGGGGGAGGATGGGAAAGCTAGCCTACTGGAAAGCATGTTTTGGGGAAAAACATTTCCTGGCCAAGTATATAAGGTTTTTCCTTTTTGAAAATCTGTGTTTGGCCAGGAAAGTATATAAGGCTAGGGGTCTTCTTACCTGCCTTCTGTTGCTGGCGTCCTGGCCTGTGCTGCTCTGTCTGGTAGGGCAGACTCTTACAGTCTGACTCCCAGAGACTGTGTTGCTGGCTGGCTGACTGCTGTGCTGAACACTGGAGGATCATCACTGGAGAAGACATCAGCGATTTGACTGAGGGACTCTAATATTTTTTTTCCCTCTTGCTTTCACTTTTCTTATTCCTCTTCAATCACTTCTTCCAAACTATTCTTTTGGTTTCTGTGGGTGCGGTGGGGTGGGTTTTGTGGGTGCCTTGGGATTCACTGTTTCTTTCTTCTTTTATCTGAGGGGCAGCATTGTTTGGCTTTTCTTCTTAGTGTTGTGTTCCTTATAAAAGTTGGGTTTTACAGTTCTTTCTTTCTTTCTTTCTTTCTTTCTTTCTTTCTTTCTTTCTTTCTTTCTTTCTTTCTTTCTTTCTTTCTTTCTTTCTTTCTTTCTTTCTTTCTTTCTTTCTTTCTTTCTGCCCTTATACTGCCCTCCTTAAAGGCTCAGGGCGGTTTACAGGAAACAGGGCGGTTTACAGTGGGCCGGTTTACAGTGGGGGATGAGTTCTCGCACCCCTATGGACTCCCTTGTGGGGCCCCACAGGGCGCAGTTCTCTCCCCCACATAATTCAACAACTTCATATGCCCTCTGGCCCAGCTGGTATGGAGTTTTGGGCTGGGTTGCCATCAGTACGCTGATGACACCCAGATCTATCTCCTTATGGACGGCTGCCCGAACTCTCCCCCAGAATCATTTGCTAGATGTTTGTAAGTGGTGACAGAATGGTTCTAGTAGAGTCGCCTGAAACTCAACCCCTCCAAGACAGAGATCCTGTGGCTGGGAAGTAGGGGGCGGGACCACGAAGTGCGCTTACCCACCTTGGCAGGGGCGCAACTTACCATCGTGTCCCAGGCCAGGAATTTGGGTGTGACCACCAATGCCTCCCTGACTATGGAAGCACAGGTCAAGAAAGTAGCCAGCGAGGCATTTTTCCATCTTTGCCAAGCCCGACTGCTAGTGCCCTACCTGTCCCTCGAACTCTTGGCCACTGTGATCCGTGCGACAGTCACCTCCACAAAAGATTTCTGTAACTCGCTCTATGCGGGCCTACCCCTGTCCTTGATCCAGAAACTTCAGCTGGTACAAAATGCAGCAGCTAGGGTCTTTACTAGTACGCCGTGGAGGGCACATATCCAGCCTGTACTGAGGCAGCTGCATTGGCTGCCAATTGCTGCCCGAATCCGGTTCAAGGTTTTGGTTTTAACCTTCAAGGCTTTACGCGTGCTGGGACCCACATACCTGAGGAGCCGCTTATCGCCCTATGCCCCCCCTGCAGAGCCTTGCGCTCTGCGGGTGAGAATCTACTGGTCGTTCCCGGCCCTAGGGAAGGGCGCCTAGCCTCAACCAGGACCAGGGCCTTTTCGGTCCTGGCCCCTACCTGGTGGAATGAGCTCCCAGGTGAGCTGCGGGCCCTGCGGGATCTTTCAGCATTTAGCAGGGCCTGCAAAATGGAACTCTTCCGTCAGGTCCATGGTTGAGGCTGGGGTCGGCGAGGGACATCGACTGCTCCCCCTGAGCTCCTTGAACATCGTTGACCTCCTTCTCCGCCCCCCCTTAGAAATGGAGGTAGGAAGGGGATTTTTGCTTCCACCATGTTGTGATGGTTTTTAAATCGTTTAATGGGAGTTTTAATGGGGTTTTAAGACAATCTGACCACTTTGGGAGTGGCAGGAAATAAATTGAAAAATAAATAAATAAACAGGAAAAGATACAGATAACATATGGTAACAGGTGATAACAGTAATAACATTAGAACAACAATAACATGATCATAACAATAACATTAGAAAATGGAATTGCAAGAACCTCAGCTTAACTCTTACTGGGACCGAGTCGGTTGGGCAGATTGGTGTCAGTCGTAGTAGGAGGGGGGGGGGCTTGGGGGCCAATTGGAAGCAATGGTTTGGGTTGACCTCAATGAAATGCCTGGTGGAGGAGCTCCCTTTTGCGGGCCCTCTGGAACTGCTTAGGTTCCGTCAGGGTCCTGATCTCCTCTGGGAGCTCGTTCCACCAGATGGGGGCCAGAGGTCAAGCAGGCTTCCTTGGAGCCAGGGACCACCAGGAGGTTGGAAGTAGGAGAGCGCTAGACTCTTTGAGGAGTGTAGGTGGAGAGGTGGTCCCTCAGGTATACTGGGCCCAGACTGCGTATGGCCTTGAAGGTGATAACCAACACCTTAAGCCTGATCTGGTTCTTTATTTCAGTGTTTTGTTCTGGGGGGGGGGACTGTTGTTGCAAGAGTTTTCCATTCTCCCAGTTTGGTAGCTGTTGTACCTGTTATAGTAGGTTGCCAACTTCGGGTACTGCTCTGGTTTGCTAGTCTGGGGGGGACAGAGCTGTTCTCACAGAGCTGTTCTGTCAGAGCTCTCTCAGGGTGTCTGGCATGAATAGAGGAAGGGTTGTAAGCGATTGTAAACCGCTTTGAGACTCCTTTGGTTAGTGAAAAGCGGGGTACAAAAATCAGCAGCTATTCATCCTCTTGAGTTTTCTCTATTTGTTGGAGGCTGGATGGGAAACCCTGTGATGATGGAGCATGGATTAAGCATTTAGGCCACCCTGAGCTCCTCCAATGGAGGACAGTAGGGTAGGTTCACATGATAATCTTGTTGAGGAGGAGAAATGTGTCCATGTGACAAAATATCAAAAATATTTAACCTACTGATGCCTCAATTAATGTATTTATTTTTATTTATAGCTGCTGCATTTCCCGCCCTCGGCTTATACTCAAGTCAATAAGTTTTCCCAGTTTTTTTGTGGTAAAATTAGGTGCCTCGGCTTATATTCAGGTCGGCTTATACTTGAGTCTATCTGGTATATCTCTGAAAATCTGTGCATTTTGAGTTTCAAAGGAAACATTAACCAATATGAGAATTCATTCATTCATTCATTCATTCATTCATTTTATTTATATGGTCACAGACCAGGAAAAACCTATATGACAAAAGATAGTGCTTAAGTATCTTAAAATGAAACCCACTTAATTGGACCAGATTGAAAATGCCATAAATTTTATTTATAGGGATTATGATATCATTTTAGAAAAAAGAACAATTCAAAAGTCATATGAAACCTACACTGAAACCTGTCTGGAGTTTTTTATTAAAGCCTTTCTTCAAAAGTCCAGGATTTGTTCCTATGAAAGTCAACATATGACCAAATTAGTTAGAAATAAACCTTGCCTTTGACAATCAAGAGTGCAAAATTAAGGATCATGCATTTTCTCCAAGTTAAGTTAATCCTTTGATTTACATGGACAGCCGCATTTTACAGCATTCATTATTAACATGAAAAAAATGTGTTATTCATTTATGGAACCGACAGTTAAGTTCATCACTGAAGCACAAAGGGAAAGGCAAAGAGAGGTTACATATCCCTTGTTTTATGTTGCTATAAAACTAGGTCTGGAAATAGGTTCTGAGACATATCCTAATGCCCCACAGTGATAAAAGCATAGTTACATAGAATAAATTGTTCTTCTGGGATTGGATCACGGTCTCATGAATTTGCAATCTTTGCCTTGGTCTCCTTTCATTAAAAATCTACCTTAAAAATCACAGATTGAAATCCATTTTAAGAGGGGGGGACCCCTCTGAACAAAGTAGTTTAAAACTTAAAAAATAAGAATATAAATGTAGGAGTAAAACATATATTGTGCAATCATATGTGCAGTTTTTTCACTAACTGGGCATTTTGCACATATTAGAACTAATATTCATAAAATAAAATAACCTATAGTCATAGTCTCATCAGGGACACTGAAATATGCTGCATCATTAGTTTGCTACAGTCATAGAATGATAGCATAATGACCTCATAGTTTATTGTATTTATATCCTCTAGGCATAATGCTGGCTTAAATGCATCCTGAATGCCCCTTACATTCCCAAAGATGCATATGCAGGACTGATAGTCTTTTAAGATTCCAGTAGTTGGACTGAAATAGTGGGATGTAAATCCAAATCTTCATCCATTTAATGGAACAGCTGCGTCACATAGACCTAAAAGCAAACAACAACCACAACAATAATATCTTTCACTAACCCAAGAAAAAAGAACCAAGACTCATACTTACAGATATGTCATCACTAAAATCTATTTCATCCAAATCGAGGTATTCTGGGACTTCCATTATTCTACTATGCACATCTTCATTGACTCAATTGAATAGTACAGTTCTATTTAAAAAGAAAAAAGGAAGATAACATTTTTCAATAAATAAACACAGACACGTGAAAAAATGCAACATACAATATTCAACTTGGGCAGTAATTAAAATGGTTGAATTGCAGTCCAAATTAAATTCCATTTCTGACATTCTAATACCAAAAAGAAGCTTAGGTTGCTGCTCAGTAGAATCTTTCTGTTCCTACGAATAACCAACAAAATCAAAAGGCATGCCCACAACAAATGTAAGTGCTTAATAGTAATTGTTCATTATTAATTGTCATATGGTACTGTGAGACAGTTCAATCAAGTCCCTTAAAATTCCATTAACTTCAATGTGAGAGTTAAGTTCATACTTAACTCTTTCCTACTGAAATCAACAGATCTGAAGTGTGCTTAACTCTGGCTGGATCAGGCCCAGTACTTTTGCTCTCATTCATGTAGCCCCATGTATCCATAATTGTATGGAAGCTTGAAAAATGAATAGCACAACTGAGCACCTCCCCTGCACTCAGCTGTTTTTCTGGATTTGTTTAAAGAGATTGCACAAGAAAGCCAAACATCTGAGCAGTTGGGAGTACTTTAGTCACTCAGCTGTTTTTCAGGATTTCTTGTGTATTTCCTTTAAAAGGACTGCTCAGCAGAGGGAAACAGCTGATTGGCTGGGAGCCCCTCCCTACTGCTCAACTGTTTTTCAGGCTTTCTTTTGCAGTCTCTTTAAAGACACTGCACAAGAAAGCAAAATAGCTGAACAATGGAAAGTGATTCACAACCACTCAGGTGTTTTTTCAGGGTTTCTTTTGCAGGAAGCCTGTTTAAATGGACAGTGATCCCTTTCAACAGGATTTGCAGGGCTACAAATAATGAACAGGTTCAGTTCAGGAATGAACCTCTCAATTTGGTTGAGTTCATACTATGAATTATGAACTGACACAAAAAGTAGCTATTAATCATTCTTGATCCAATTCATTATACTCCCTATTGCAATTATTTCCTTACTTTTTGTGTGTTTGTGTTAGTTTAAATCATGTGAAAATGTGTTAGGCGTTTACATTTTTCAATAACAATTCTTTTGTTTTATTTCAAATTTGGGCTCTGCATGACTGTTCTGGCAGGAACAACCCTATAAGCATTGGTAGAGATTCCACTTGCTACCCCTCTTGCTCAGGTCTCCTAGAGTCTACTAATTCTCCAATCCAAAATTCAGGAGAAAAATCTGTTTTAGGAAACACAGGAGCTGGCAGTCCTAGCACTATATGCACGCCCTTCCTCTTGAGACCTGAATGGTTCATATGCTGCTTTTTTAAAGGGGGCAGGCCAAAAGGTTTCTGCTCATGCAGGTTTTTAAAGGGGGCAGGCCAAAAGGTTTCTGCTCATGCAGGTTTTTAAACAAGGGGTTGTTTTTTTTAGCACTGTTTTAGTCTGAAAACTTATTTTAAGGTGCAAATGATCTGTTTTTATGGTCTATGTTTTTACACTGTGCTGAGTTTTTAACACTGGATTTTAGCTATTTTTAGTGTTTTGTTCTTATTGTTTTTATTTTGTATGCCAACTTGGGCAGGCTCATGGAAATGCAGCATAAGATTTTTCTAAACAAATAAATACAAAACCAACGTATTGGACCACGTTTAATTCAGAAAACTGAAACAAAAGCTACAGAAGACAGAGTCTTAAAACATCATAAGCTTGTTCAAGATTCCTGTAAACTTTTGGGGATGAAATATTACAAGAACTGAACATTTGGGTATATATATTGAATGCCATGATACAGATTCACATGTCTACCACACTACAAACAACTTTAAAATAATTTATTATTTCACAGTGGGAGCATAGCCAATCTTAATCTTTTTGACCTGTGCTTACTTTATTATTATTTATAACAACAATAATGCAATCATAAATGTACTTAAGCAATCATAAACAATCATACATGGTAACAGGAAAGAAAGGACTATGAATTCTTTTGGTGATATCCAGTTTTAAATGCCATAGAAATGTCTAATTGCAGTGCAAGTATATTCAACGAAACCTAATGACTCTTCATGGAATAAGCTACTTCTTCAGGCATGGGAAAGGGGAACGAGGAATTAGCTGAGTTAGTCAGCAAGGTTTATTATGGCAGCAGAACACTACTGGAAAAAAAACTAATTTGATCTTGTAATGAAGAAGGGGTATTTCCTTGATTTGAGCCACAGCCAAAATGAAAGCAACATTATTGATATGTCATAAATACACTGCCCTGGTTGTTTCCCTGCAAACTGGAAAGTTAAAGAATGAAAATCATAAGGTTTTTTTTTTATCTGATGAAATCCCTTATACCGAAGAAGTTAAAGAGATTTTGATCGAAGAGGCTCACCTGCTTTTGGTGATATATGCATTATTAATTGCAAAAAAACCCCATAAAAACAAAAAACCTCATGTATTTTAACTGCATTTATTATGGATGTTTCTTTATACTTTGTCATAAATACAGATCTAAGTACTCTGGGACAGTAATCAGATGTGGTGTCGTATTATTCTCCACCATCCTTTCCACCTGGCCTTCCCTGAATGAAGCCTGAAAATTGAAATGCTCTATTAAAACTTCCGTTCTTTGTGAAAACCCAAATTGTGAAAAACGAAAAATCAGAAACAGGGCACAACTATGGCCCATTATGCACGGCCACCGAAACGGCGATTTCGGGTCACATGGAAAACGCGGAGGGGGAAGACGCGATGCATACCGGTTATGTACGGGGCGGGGCGCGACAGCGGCAAAACCCAGAGTAACCGATTATGCACGTGGCGATCCGGGCGCCGCTTCTGGTTGCGCCCCGGTCACCCGGAAGCTGCGCTTTCTTCCGTGTTTCACTGACGCGGCTTTTTCGGCGGCATGCACCGAAGCTGCGGCCTGTTGCAGCTGGCTCCGTGCGTTATCGGTGATTTTAGTCGCCGCCATTCCACCCCGAATGTGCGCTAAAACCCCCGTGCATAATGGGTCTATGTGTGCAACACCATACAGCTAGAATTATACATATCTTTAACCGCTCCTGCAGAGCGGATAAAATAAAACAGTAAGGGCTCCAAAGGCGGGACCTGTCCGGGATGAGGAAGGGTGCCGATTGGCCCCTTCCCCCGGACTGACAAACGGAGGGCTGAATCGGCAGGCGCTTTGCGATTGAGCCCTCTGATTGTCAGTCCGGCAGCAAGGGACCAATCCCGATCCACCCCCTCCAACGTCGGCCACATTCGACCGACCGCCGCCATTTCCTGACTCACCGCCGAGACAACCGGCGGCCCCCTGAGGTGACAGACCGCAGCAGCACGAACACACCACTGCAACAGGCTCCCGTCACAGGCGGCAGAGCCTGTCACAGGCCGCCCCTACCGATCACTGACTCGTTTGTATTTAGCGTACAGCGGGCTTATTTTCTAGTATCTTTATAAATGACAACACACAGAAAAGTTGTATCAAAGCAACAGTATGTCTTTATTAGTACTCACACACTCATTTTATCCACATTGTTGTTAAAACTATATATTCGGTTTAAAACAAAAGGCATGCAATATAAAAAAGTTTATTACAGCACTTGTGCAAAATACTACAGCATAAAATATGTATCTATTCATTTAAGATTTCAGAAAAGGAAAATAATCTGTTCAGCGCAAAAAGAATGAAACAAGCATGGCTAGCAAGTATCCTTACATTTCTGTACAAACTAGTCCCCTGTACATTACAAAATATATTATAATTTTCTTGTAAACCATATAGCCATAATTCTGCCCACCTATACGAGGACAGAGAGTTCAAACTTCAGCTGCATGCCACTTGTATGTCATTTGAAGCAAGAGAGTACACCAGAAATCTGATGTTGCATAGCAGCAAGTAGGAAGAGGAGAGATCGAGAAGATTTAAATCAGACTGCATGATGGCACAGCTGTATATGTGTAGCAGTCTCCACCTAAACACAGGAATTGACAATACCTTTTACAGCACAAATCCTATGCAAATACTCCAGGCTAAGTCCATTGACTCCCATGGGCTAAACCTGCAGTAACTCTGCTCAGGATCGCTTTGTTAGTCATTTAGCTCAACAGAAGCTACTACAAACACAGTATCTGCCTTGAAATTCCTGACCTACCCCCCCCCCATCAACAACTTCTCTCTGTCCCCTCTCACTTGATACTTCATATCAACAACCTGGTAACAAAATCAACCCCCCCCCAAAAAAAAAATGGGTTCAAATGGCTGCTGCTGCTCCCTGCTGCCAAATTACGAAGCCCATGAGGGAGACGAGGACTCAAATTACAGGCTGTAGCTTCCTGCATTGGTGTTGCTTAGCTGTGGTACAGTGATGGTCCCTGATCTGCATACATATATGGAAAATCTCTGCATCTCATCCTGGAGGGGATGAAGCTATTCTTTAAAATATAGAGACTGACAATTCTCTCTTCCTCACACACACTTGTTTCCCATACTGGTTCTCTCTGTTTAGTACATCCAAGGATTTTTTTTACAACATAATATTAATTGCTAAGCATATGGAGACACTTCTACAGATGGAGATACAGCTGCTGGGGGAACTGGTTTCTTCTCTCCTTTACCACAGAAAGATTCCACCTTCACTTTTATTTTGTAGTTAATCAGCATAAGAAGGTAAGGACTGAGAGCTGAGTATCCTGAAAGAAGAACTGTCTTGACTGAAGGCGCAAAGTAATAGTATTTAAAATGTTTCAAGCAACGCATTAGGACAAAGTGAGAAATCCAAAATGAAGTAATAAGGAATATTAATGCCAGGACAAGTTTACAGGCTCTGAGGACTTCGGTTTCAGTAGTGTCATCTCCAATCCATATGCCACCGTAAGTTGCCATCTTATGTTCCCAAAGGAGATATGCTATTCGGAAGCCAACAAGGAGTAAAATTATCAATGGGAGAAGATCAATAGCCACTAGAAATAGTTTTCCATATAAAAACTCTAGTTGTTCATTTCGATATTCAGTTTTGCATTCAGAATAGTTCAAGACACCATGTTGTTGGTAAGTCTCATTTCCTCCAGTTAGATTTCCAATCATTCCAGTATATGGCAAAACTGGACAGCAAACTGCAAAACCAGCAATCCAAAGAGTAAAAACTAGGACCAGGTGACACTTCCGATGGTTCATCCTTGTGGCTTCAACTGGAGGGTGCACCACTCGACACACTTTAAAGCAGTACAGCAAAGCAATGTATAATGTAAACCATATGGCAAGAGAGGTAGTAAAAATTGTTGTGAACATGAGAACTTTGCAGCTGGCTGAATCAAACCCAACACCAGAGGCATAAACAATCTTCAAGACATTCACTACCAAGTTGTTTACAATATGGTCAAATGCAAGACTGAAAATAAGAATGAATGAGATTCGCAAATGCTCACCGATGCATCTCCTTGTGCAATAAATCAACAACAGATTACCAAACACACTGAAGGAGATCAAAATAGCACATACAACTATTTCCACAGTACCAGCACTGAGATCCATAGTTTTTAGCCTTCCAGTTTCTCCAGATCTATTCTGTGGTTTTGGAGTTCATATACCCTGGTGAAAAATTTCACCAGCAGCAAAGGCATTTCCCCCCTCTCTGGTGAATCTTCATGCCATGTATCTTACCAAAGAAAGGCAAGTACGATAATCAGCCTCTTCTCAGAATGCAAAACTGGAAAACAAAAGCTAGCCTCAGTTGGGTAAGCTAATGTTCTCAAGTGGCTCTTTCATCATCTCCTGGGGTGCTATCATTATGATCACAAGAGTATCCTTTAATTAAAGAGTTCAGAAATATGGCAGCTACTTAGAAGCATGCAATACTAAAAATATGCTGAATTATAGAACTCCTGAGGAATTACCTTCCCTATGTCTGCGAGCTTTGCTAAAGAAAGACCATAAAAACTGTCTTATGGAAATAAGCAAAACCTTTATGACTCTTCATAAGGAAAGGTGACTTACTTTTTACTCTTCTTATTCTGTCCCGTACTCTGAACAACAATCTGCAGCAACTGAAAATACTATTTGCAAAATTTTTTTACTTATTTATTATCCACTGAATGTACTAATTAATTATTTTAAAATTGAGAGAACTGACAAATGACAAGACTATTGCATATTTTACCATGAAAGTATCTCTTAACAAGCAAGGGAAAAATGGTATCAAGTCAACAGCCACCACTGCTCTGCATCAACTTTTCATTTCAGTGTAGGTTATGTGATTTAAAAAAAAAAGCATTGCAATGATCATATCTGGTTGAATCGATGAATTTCAGTTTTAACAACAGTCAAACGTTGTTCATAATTATAATGCCATTTCTAAAACTAAGAAACAGAAGACCTGAATATGAAAATATACTGACGTTACCATTTGACCCGAGCAAGAAATATAAGCTCTATTATAGGCAAGAGATCAGACTTTCAATGTATAATAAACCAACATACTGTAAATGAAATGAAAATATATGTTTGCCATACTGAATAGAAGGAAAACAAGCAAGACTAAAAAGTGTTACACAAACACTATACCATACAAAAGAATTCAAGCTAATGTTAAAAAAACTCAACAAGGCACAGAAAGAAAATTCTGACATCTTGTGTGATTAGGAATGACATACATAGTTTATCCCACAGAATCTTTTCAATCCCTGTTTCAAAACTTGAACCACTGGATGATCTGGACTACAATAGGAAACTCCACCAATGCAGGGCATGTAATCTTTAGGAATCAGTGATGGTATCTGTAAATTGCTGCTGATAGTACTTAATAGCCTATGCCAGGCTCTAAAGCTGTGACAGCAGCAAAAAACATAGCAGCAACATCATGAAGACTTAAATGGTTCATTCCGAACACAGGGCAAGCCAACTAAAAGCCCACTTGGTGTAATGGTTAGGAGTGCAGATTTATAATCTGGCATGGCGGGTTCGATTTTGCATTCCTCCTCATACAGCCAGCTGGGTGACCTTGGGCTCAGCACTGTACTGATAAAACTGTTCTGACCAAGCAGTAATATCAGGGCTCTCTCATCCTCACCCACCTCACAGGGGGTCTGCTGTGGGGAGAGGAAAGGGAAGACAAATGTAAGCCACTTTGAGAATCTTTTGGGTAGAGAAAAGGGACATATAAGAACCAACTCTTCTTTTTCTAACAATATTTATAAAAAATGATGTATAATGTGTATACATGATGTCTATACACACTCATACATACTGTGTCATATTCATATAGAGGCTTGGTTAGACATAATGCAAAATGCAGCTTTTTAAATGGTTTCATTGTCCTTGTTTTTGTTTTTCCTTCTCTCTTACTGTATTCCATCCTGAAGTACAGCATGGATGGAACCGGGGAAGAATCCAATATTAAGTCAAAATGCCCATGTTCATGTCTCATAGTTCAGCCTAATGATGGTTAAAATCCAAACTAAGGATGCAGTTTCTGATTTGACATACCCTAACTAACTAGTCAATGTAATGACACACATGTGAATGTTGACTTTAGCCACTGTAGTTTAATTAAACCTTGGTTTCATGTAACATCTAAACTGAGAGGAGTACAGTACAAGCAGCTTTGTTCCACTTCATAGATTGAGTTACTTACAATAATTTTATTTTGATTTGTTTTAGAAGGCGTTAAGTGCTGATCACCAGCAGAATGCTAAGTAATAGATAAACATTATTCATTGCTGTTACAATAAAGGCTTTTTAAAAAGTCAACTGCTTTTCAATCCCCAGTGGTTCCAGGGGTTGTCAGTGGCATATGTGGGTGCCCTGTGCAGTCCTCTAACTGAAATGAATGGACATTGTACAACAGCAGTCTTCTAGCAGGTTGCTAATCAATGGGATCTACTAATGAGCTTGGGGACTGCAGCCTTACTACATCCACTAGCACCATGACAGCTGCTTTTTAATTAGAGACTGTTACTTCACACAATTATAGGTCAAAGAAAAAAGATTCTCTCTCCTGAGCATTTGAAAAGAACAATAATTTTAAGACAAACAAGCTTCAAAGACAGAGAAAAGCCTTACGTTAGGGCAAAATATATTATACAAATATATTGTTCTTAGGGAATCTGAACTCTATTTGTTGCCTAATACTCTGTAATCTCACACATCTGTTAAATGCAAAGGGTTACAATTTGTTCCCTGATGGGCCAAAACAACAGTGCAACTTGCATTGTTCAATTTATTGTATTGTTCACCAGATTAAAAATTCAGGAAGGTTTTCAATATATTTTAGAGAATACAAATTAAATGTTAGATCTTTTGATGCTAGGGACATAAATTCTTCAAGCACTTGAGAACTTTAACAGGTTTTTAGTAAAGCCTTACCTGGAGTTTGGTAAATGTTTAAGCCACCTATGTAACAATCTGACATTGTTTCTGAGCTTAAGATTCTGATATGTTTGGAAGAGCTTCCTCAATTATCTCTCCTATATGATACTTCTGCTGTTCATTTCTATTCTGTTTAATTTCTAGCCTTTCCATTTTCTCATTATTCTTATTCTGCTGCCTTGCTTGGATCTATCTCAACTCATTACTTTACAAGAGAGTTTCTTTGCTGCACCTTGTAGATATAGTTATCTGACTTAGCATAGTTCTAGGACTCATATACACATAGCACTGACAAACTGGAACATGTCCAGAGGAGGGCAACAAAGATGGTGAGGGGTTTGGAGACCAAGACATATGAAGAAAGGTTCGGGGAGTTTGGTCTGTTTAGCCTAGAGAGGAGACGACTGAGAGGGGATCTGGTAACCATCTTCAAGTATTTAAAATTGTGCCATATGGAGGATGGAGCAGAATTGTTCTCTCTTGCCCCAGAGAGACAGACCAGAATGAATGGGATGAAATTAATTCAAAAGAAATTCCATTTAAACACCTGGAAGAAGTTCCTGACAGTTAGAGCGATTTCTCAGTGGAACAGGCTTCCTCAGGAGGTTCTCCATCTTTGGAAATTTTTAAACAGAAGCTAGATAGCCATCTGATGGAGAGGATAACTCTGTGAAGGCAAAGGGGTGGCAGACTACAGTAGATGAGCGATTGGGATGTGAGTGTCCTGCATAGTGCAGGGGGGTTGGACTAGATGACCCATGAGGTCCCTTCCAACTCTATTATTCTATGATTCTATGATTCAGATAACACTTTCGGCCAATTTCCTGCCTTGGCTATATCCAAAGCTTACACTTGAACAGCAGAAGATACCTTAGAACAGGTTGAGTGGTGTCTGCGAATTGCTCTTGTAAGCAATGCATAAATATATGTATTAATTTTACTTGTATTCTTTATATTCATGGCTTAGTGTTTCAATAGCCAAACCTGAGGATGAAACTGAGAATAGGCACATCCACGTATAGAGACAATTTGCTATTAAGAGAGTTTTGTTACAGCTTCACAAGTTCAAACAAAGTGACAGCTTGACATACTGTGACACTATTTTGACAGTAATAAGGCAGATCAAGTTTTGTAATGCAGTCTCCGGAGCACTGATTGTTCCATCTTCTGGAGCTCCCTTCTTACATTTATTTCTCTGAATGATGTAAAATAACATTGTTTCTATTAGATGTCATTTGCATTGCCTGGCTTTCTTCTCACTGATTGAGCATCTTTGTAGCACCAGCTTATTTTATTCATTCCCCCCCCCCCTTCTTGTTAACGATGTATGCCAAGAAAAACATATGGTGCAGGATGAATTATCTTCTCA
The DNA here is from genome assembly GCF_049243985.1 of Paroedura picta. Classification (NCBI taxonomy): domain Eukaryota; kingdom Metazoa; phylum Chordata; class Lepidosauria; order Squamata; family Gekkonidae; genus Paroedura; species Paroedura picta. Next base: position 55,121,514 of record NC_135375.1, on the reverse strand, counting down.
GTCAATTTGTATAATACTTAAAGGGAAGGGGGTTAAATGTATTTTCAGAGTACGGACATGAATCTGAAGCAACACTTCTGTCTAAGAAAAACAAAAAGCTTAGCAGTTGGGCCACTAAAATAGTATGATTGATTTGAGTGGAGGAGTGAATTCTGGAACTGGGATTGCCTGTAGCCTTACCATGTTTATTCAGAAGTTTGCCTAAGTTCAAAAGTTCAGAGTGACTAAGTACTGTGATCTGGTACTTCTGAAGCAAGCCAGAATCCAAATCCTGCTTTTTAATCAGTATACAACTGCTACATAAAATATGGTCACAAATGATAGAGGATCACCGTCAAGATCAGTTATAAAAGAATGTGATGGGAGCAGTTTCATACATATGGATCTCCTAACAAATTTTAGTGATTTAAAATATTTATATGCCACCTTTATGCCTGAAAACCACAACATCTAATGCGGCTAGCAGATAATACAATTAGTACAATTCAATCAAAAATAGAAAGAGATAAAAGAAACCAACCAGAGGAGTACAAATATTATGATTAACAAACCTAGTCAAACCATCAAACAGCAGCCAAGTTCACAGACAGAAAAATGTATTCCCCTTCTTCTTAAACTATAATATTTAGAGTACTTAGTAATAAGGAGAGTGTTAATTTTGAAAAGAAAGGAGGGAAGACTGCAGTAAGGATAATTAGCTCCCCAGGATGAGTACCTTTTAGCACACATACTGCTGCCTCCTGGAGCAAGTGAAATTTCTTAACACTCTGGGAAAAAGGCAGCCATATGTCTCTCCCCTTCCCAGGATCCATCCCCAAGTATTCTGGAATTTCCAGACCTGGAGTTGACAACCTTATCTCTAAATCAGCCACTTGTCATGATTTTCATCTTGTCTATTCTGTTTCAGTTTATTATGTTATGAGGCCAGCCAATTATACCATCTGTGCTAGCCTGTGTTTCTTTCTAGGGTGCCTCACAAGGCCTCAGAACTGGGAATAAAGGGGCTTGCTGAACTGGGAATAAAGGGGCATGCAGGTACTTCCTCTACTGACCAGACACTTCCACTGGAGACTGTATTCCTAGCTGCCTTTTAAACTGCCCTGTTGATGCATGTCTGCCTCATGGATAGTTCCCAACCTCCTGAAAGAACTCCTGTAAGGCAAGCCCACAGCCCAATTAGGGCCATCTTCTGGCCCTTCAACTAAATCCTTCCCTTTTCTACTTGTGAGTGTCATATTGTAGGCTGTTTCCAGTCAAGTCGCCCCACCCATAGCGGACATGAGGCACTTTGGGAGCCTTTCTGCTGGTATGCCAGCTAACCATAAGTTTTGATTGGGCTCTCTACACTGATGATGATGCAGAATATGAAGTTATCCAGTGGACCAGTGAGTACAGGGTTCGTGTCAGATACTTCTCACACCAAAACCATGCAATCCAGAAGTATGCCACAGTTGATGGTACTGAAAATTATACTCCACTGACCAGTTCTCAGTGGAACTGACCAGGCCATTTGAGTCTCAAAGCCAAGCAAAAACCCAATCAATAATGATCCAGATAATTTGTGTCCTCTGGGAAATGTGGTGGAAACTTACCCAAAGCTCACCCACTGACATGGCAGAGGAGTGGGGGAAAGAGAGATGCTCTCCCAGTGCTGCTCCATCAGCAGGGAAGGCAGGTATGGCACAAGTCAAACCTCGCACAGAGGGGATGTGGGGCAGGCTCATGGCACCCTTATAAAGTGCACCATGTGCATGAGCCTGGCCTCTTTCCCCCCACAGCAGCCATGCAGAGCAGCTTCCTACCCACTCATGCTGTTATATATTGTGGAGTTATTTACAAAGATAAAGTTATGTTGGACTGTTTTGACAGGCTTTTTTGTATGAATCAATCACAGTTGGGGGGGGGTGGCTTTCAACATGGGATGGAGCCTGTTTTGGAAGGCAATTTGGTTGGGGGGCATCCTTAACTTTAGGGGCCTCTTTATGAGGTGGCTGGTTGCAAGCAGGGCCAACCCAGTGGAGGAAGGCAAATGGGTTTGCAGGACCAGGTGGCCTGAAGTGGGTCCAGAGTTGATCTATGCCTCTCTCTGGTTCCCCAGGTGGGTACACCTCCTTTGGATGGGACCTAGCGTTAAGGGGACCCATGTTACCAGTGGTGGTACTGGGTGGCTCCCAAGGTGCCACTGTCATCAGGGTTCTCATGATTGGCTGATCACATACATAGTCTCCCTCTCCCATGCCGGGCCAACACTTTGATATGCCAAGAAAACTGCAGTCTTGTTTAAGCCAACCAAATGTGTGCACATCATACTTTGCCCAGCATGCCCTCCTGCAAGTCAATGTTTGGCACTGGTGCGATGCACTATAATGTCTTGCCCAAAACAGTATTCTGGAGTCTGGCTTCTTAGAATCTAGATTCTAAAAAGCAATAATTCTTTCAAACATTTCAGGAAGCATTTATTTCCATTTGCTAATAAGAAATACAATCTTTTTACTAAAACATGATGTCCTTAATGATTTTTCAGAAGCAAACACATAAATGTTTTGCTTGCACTTGCACATTTTGAAAGCCTGCAGAGGAAAATCACCTTGTTTCCTTCAAATAAACCATCATACATCTAGACGTTAATATTTGTTCTTTTATAATTTAAAAGTATACAGAGTTCATGCTCTCTGCAAAAGTATTATTATCTCGGTCTTACTGCAAATAGTGAAATAAATTGAGGGGTCAGTTTATTTCAGCAATGGTATATGATTTGTATATGATTGAATTAAGATAGAATCACTTAAATCCTATTTAATAATATACAGTATCCCACTATTTCATGATAGTAAGATGCTTGTATCATTGTTTGCACATTTGTGTAAAGTGCTGTCAAGTTGCAGTTGACTTATGGACTGTAGGATTTTTGAGGGAAGAGACATTCAGCGGTGGTTTGCTATTGCCTGCCTCCATGTAGGAAAGCTAGACTCTGCAGTACTGTTACCATTTTTTCTAGAATATGCATGTTACATGCTGCTGATCACATTATTCTATTTTTTTTTAGCTATCGTGTTATTAAAGGCTGGTAAGTGATGACGATGGTGCAATATTGTTCTCAGTAGAATACTAATTTGTGGAACTTCATTCCAAATGATAAATGCCTGAATCAAGACAATGCTTACCTTTGAAATATGATTAGAGTTAACTGTCTATGGTGAAGGGCAGTCTGGAAACTCTGAGAGATGGTTCTGCCACTAATCTGTCCTGTTACAAGTCTCTTGGTAATGTCAGGCAATGAAAATGCCTCTGTTCAAACTCATTTGTATAAATAATCCATACTGTTACTTCCAAGAAAACATGCTGAGAATTGGGGTACAAGCCAAAAAAACATTTCTACTAGCTTCTCTGACCTCACATATCTATGAAAAGGGGATATTCACATTATCTCATAGGCAAATCAAATAAGAAATAATTTTATCCACCTGAAATAACTATTTATAAGTAGGAAAAGAGTCGAAAGCACAGACAAAGACACACATCTACAGATACCTCTGGTTGATACAAAGTAGCAAATTGATGGCTGATCTTTAATTGGTTTAATTGATTTGGTGCAGGGCTGCCTTTCTTCCATAAATAGTATAAAAGATTTTATACCACACTTTTCACTCCCCTAAATAAGTCCCAAAATCACTTACCATCATATTTCCTTCTTCTCCCAACAGATACCCTATGAGGGAGGTGAGACTGAAAGAGCCCTGGTATTACTGCTCTGGGAGAACAGATCGATCAGGACTGGAAGTAGCCCAAGGTCACCCAGCTGGCTGCATGTGGAGGAGTGGGGAATCACACCCAACTCTCTTAACCAGTACTCTAAGCTGGTTCTCTGCCGTCATCAAGGCAGTTTACAAAGACATCAAAATATAAGTTAACCACTCACACACAAAACTGACAGACAAATATTTCATTGTCCTCTTTCCAGTTCAAGGTTTTATTGTTGCTGGTCTTCTGACTACTAGATTCAGGTCCTGTAGAGATAAAGATTTTTGTTGTATCTGATGAAGGGAGCTTTGATTCTCAAAAGCTTATAACTGCTACTGGACTTGAATCTAGAGGTACTATTGCACATTTCCTTCTTGAGGCACTCAAAGTGGCTTACCATAAAAACATCACAACTATAAAAAAAACTAATAAAAGCCCACCATTTCAGATGTTCTTCCACTGTGCAGGCACAATGGATGCTTCCTCACCTCCCTCTGATAATAAACAGGATTACCACCACCGCCCAAGAAGGAATCAGCATTTTGGCAGCAAAACCAAGATCAGGGCAAATCAATAAAAGACTACTGCCAATGAACACAGCATTGCCTGACAGAACAGATCAATTATTTGGTGCATGAAACCATGGCTACGAAAAATCTGAGATATTGTGAATGCATGCCAGAGGGCAGTTGGGACAACTCATGTGTATTAAACAGTACTGTGTGAACCAGCTGTGAATGATGAACATATGCAAGCATCACTTAGGCTGAAAGTAACCGCAGCTTTTCAAATCAAATACATTCAGCACTCTTTGTCAGAGTAATTCAGTGATCTGTATTATCAGTGTATATTTTAAAAAGACTGAAAAGCATAGACATATTATTTCTGGATCACCTCCTTCTTCTGACTGTATACATACTAAAGATAAGATCTTTGCATAAATTGGTGTTTAAATATGTCTTAATTAGGATAGGTTTAGCATTTCAATATGCTTTGAGTATTATGAATGCCCTTTTGATCTGGCCCTTCTTTCTTACTCCCCCAGCAAAGCAATTCTCAAAAACAGTGATTGCAAGTCTTTCAAGAGGAAGCTGACGCTGGTAAATAGATGCACATTCTAGTAAAGATGCCATAATCTTCATTACATTGTTGTGCAAGGTGCTTCTCTCTTTCACAAAAGCAGTTAACGTATGTATAGGAGATACTATACAATTTGCCCTTTCAACCAGCTTGCTGGTTACACTAAGAACCTACACTAATCTATCTGCTTGTGCTCTCAGATTGCTACTGCAGAGGTCCTCAATGTGGTGCACGTGGGCACTATGGCACTAGCTAACACCTTTTCTGGTGCCCACCAAGTGCTTAAAAATTTTTTTGCCAAAGCCAGGTGCTTTGACTGCGCAGCTTTTAAAAGTTGGTTCAGCTACAGCTGCTATCACAGTTCAAGGATCTTCACTGTGTTATTGAATTCGTATGCAAGGAAATATTTTTTTCACATCTGTTCATTTTAAAAGGCTTCCTGTTAAACGGCTTCTACTTGAAATGCTGAAGAGTTACTTAGAGTTACGCATAACCTCACTCCCTCACATTCTGTAGCTGGCTCTGCCTTTTGCAGCTGCCATTTTGCAGGTGCACCCACAACCCTATATCAAAATGCCAAAGGTGCTGGCAGTCTTGGAAACACTGGGGATCTCCTGTACTACAGTGACTCTTCTGAATCCTTTATATTTCTCCTTTATTTTAGTTTTACAAAAAAAATTCAAAAGTATCTATTTCATCATAGTTATCATAACATTAAAAAAATATATGAAGTCCCATCCCATCTTTAATACTCTGTTCGGGACTTCTGCAGTCCTCCCTGTGAAAGATTCTCAGACTTAATAAAAATGCTGTACGACCAATTCAAAAATCTATTTGTTCAACTTTTCCCAGTGATATCTTCTATTCATCATCTGTAGAGTGTGTTTTTCAATGTCTGCTGAAAAATGGAGGAATTGACCCCTCATTTTTTTCTATTAGTTTTGAGCAGCATGTCAAAAGGAAGAGGCATCAGCTCAGAATTCTTATTGTCATTCAAGTATTCAAAAACAAAGGTCAGATTTGCTCAGTTAAAGACAGCAGGAAAAGAGGAAGACTCAACATGAGAGCAACTGACTCTAGAAAAGGAGTCACAGTCTTCAGTTTCAAAGACTTGAGCAAGGTGAAAAGAAGCTTTGGAGGACATTGATTCACAAGATTGCCATGTGTTGGAAGCAACTTGACAGCACTTAACACACACACTCAGATATACAATTGTCTCTTCCAGGGGTGAGCACTCTGGACAACATAATAATGGTGATCTTTTGTAACCCTTATACTTTGAATGCAGCACTGATGGTATTTCAGCTTTCATTGAAACACAGAAATGGGCTCCAACCAGAAGAGCTATCCCATCTACTCCCATCACATAGGATTAATTGCTTTGCATTTCTGAAGACAGAATTCCCATTTTCTGCCGATCCTTATGCCATCTCACTGACTTTAGGAGAGATTTCTCATTCTATATAAGCACATATCATATGCTTGTGCAAGATGTTTTGTTCTCTAGGGCGAGATGACTGCATATATGTTAGGATCAATGAGATGTATTTGCAAAAACTGTCAGCTTGGGCAGAAAAGGTTACAGAGCCAAACATATAAGCATGCATTGTATTATTTTCTCTGGAGACAGCGTGCCTGTCTGCAGCATAGAGAAGACAATTATGTTGCTTGCACACACTGGGAGACAGGCAGTTAGTATTACTTCAGACCAACACGGCTATCCCTGTATTTACAAATACTTGTAATCACTGCTATCCCCTTGATTCTATCTTTATAGAAAAATTCTTTCTACGGAGACAAACTTTAATTCTGATATTAAACCATCTAATTCAATTATTTGAAATGATAAGTGCTATATAAGTGCTATTTAAAGCACTTTGTGGATGCAATATTAAGGAGTCACTGTGACATTGTGAATCAAAGTTTTGATTCTTCAAGACATGCAAGCAATGTCCGCTAAAGCAGGGGTAGTCAACCTGTGGTCCTCCAGTGCCACTCAGTGCTTAACACCCACTCAGGGTGGCCCAAATACCTCCTCCTCCTCCAACTGGCTTGCCTGTCTGTCCAGCAGCCAGCCAGTCGCCTTCTGTCTCCCACTGCTGATCACTACCTCCTCCTTTCACTTCCCTCCAAGGCTACAGATACCTGCTGCATGAGAGTGGCCCCTGCCAGTATGTTCCCTAACAGCTTCCTGCAACCTTTCCAGGTCCAGGGGGAGAGAGAGATCATCTGCAGAGTCCTTCCACCCACCCACCCCAATCTAGAGCCCGTTGCATTCCTGAATGCAATGGCTTGGCCCCTAGTATATATTATATATAATCTGCCTTTCTCCCTAAGACTCATGCATTTTCTGCCAAAACCAGAACCATAACCAGCTCTGGGAATCCATGCTGTTTAAAGCAAATTTTCCCAAATTTAGTTACTTTTCTGAAATGAATACTGTATAAAAACTCACCATATAGCATTTCTATCAGCACAATGATTCAATATTACTAAATTCAAATTAATAATTCTTTTATTTCAGTGGTACATACTGGATCTGGACAATAAGACTAGATTATCTGCTTCACTGCTGCCGAGTATTTAAGTACTCCCATTATGATTATTATATATATCCTGTTTGCTCAAGTGTGAATGACTATTCCAGGTGTGAAAGGCTCTTCCAGGTGTAGAACAGTAGTAAGCTAGTCTCAGTGTGCAAGAGCAATCAAGTCACAGACCTCTACTTCTACCTTCTGTTCCAAGATACATGAGATAGGCTAATACAGATTGCATTTCATTTCCTATCCCTCCCATCACATAATAAATAAAGGTTGGACTTTTGAATGTTTGCCAGGCACCTTGTTTTCCTACTGTAGTTAAAGAACAGACCACAGATGTCCAGCTGTTATATTCATCATGCAAAATGATAAAAATTACTAAACTATGTTTGGTATAATTTTGAGTGTTCATAGTTTTATGGTACAATTGTTGTTTTACTATGCATAAAAATACCTTATGTTGTAAATTCTCAAATAGATAATATAGATAAAAGAACCATTTTCTCTTCTGTACTATGGATGGACATGAATTGCATTTTTGGTTTGCAAACTGAACCTGTTCTTAGGGGTTGTGAGTCATTTAATGTTTAAATCCCTGTTTTCTGCTCCCTGAGAAAATCACTGGGAAGCACAAAGCAGCTTCTAGTCGTGAGCAAAAAGTATAAGCTGAAAGCAAGGCATGAAATGGCTGAAATGATATTATTTATTTATTTATTTATTTATTTATCATACTTCTATACCGCCCTCCCCGGAGGCTCAGGGCGGTTTACATTATAACAGAAAACAATACATAAAACAGTCTGTAGAACATGTATAACTGATAACTAATAATTGTAACCAAATAACAACACAATATAACAGTAAACAATATAGTAATACAAACAGGTCCAGGGCTTATTGATGGGATTCTGAGGGGGGGGAGCAGGGGCCCTTGTTAGGGTGGGGCTGTATTTTTTAAGCTAAAGTCTGAAGACTGGTTTCTCTGATGCCCAACTTACTCCTTGTTCCAGGAGGACTGCACTGAAGGACCTTGGCACTTAGATAAACTTACTAACATTTAGTGCGTAGCTGGAAATCTTGCGCTATTACAACTGACCTCCAAAAATATGAATCTGTTCCTCTGGAGAAAATAGCTACTTTGGAGGTTAGACTCTATGGCAGTCATTCTCAACCTGGAGGTTGGGACCCTTTGGGGGTCGAACAATCCTTTCATAGGGGTCACAGCAGAGCTTGGCTGGGGGGGCACCATCTATGCAACAGCCTTGCAGGGTAGATCAAGATAGCGTTTGTCTGTCTGGAGCAGCGGAAAACAGCAAAATTGGCATGGTGGGACAAGAGGCAGAACTGAATTGAGAAGCCCCGGGAAAAAAAACAATATATATACAATCCTGAACAATGGGGGCCTTTTCGCACAGGGATCTTTGTTGCAAATTGTTTGCGGAATGAAAAATCGCCATTTAAAATAGTGGAATTCGTCGTTATGCATCCAGCTGCCTAATGTGAGCTGTCGTTTGATTGTATGATCGTTTGCACGCTGCCTCAAGTGATAAAAAAAAAATCCCCCCCCCCCTCTCACGGGCCCGATTTTCGGCTGAATTTATGTGTAAAAAATAAAGGGACTTTATTTCAGCAAACGGGCTTTTATGTGGTTTGTGCTTAGTGACTAAAGGTGAAGGACTGAAGCCAGGGAAGCCTCTAAACAGAAAGAGGCTCGCTAGTGCGTTTATCCCCGCTCACTCGGAGAAAAAAAAATGGCGATCGCTTCGCCGGAAGTTTGGAGGAGAGAGCCAGGGGGAGGGACTTTGAAGAACCAGCAACAATGGTAACGCACAGGTCTTTAGCGCTACTGTTGCAGATTGGTTGCAGGAGTGTATCGCTATCCGGAGGGTGAATCCACTTTTCTGGATTCCCCTGAAAGCGCTACAACGAAGCGCTTTTTGCGGGTCGGTTTCAGGATTGTTGCAGATTGTCTACGACGTCGTGGGTTTTGGCAAATTAGTAGCGTTTCCAATTAGCAACCATTGTGCTATTTTGAAGCCGTGCGAAATGGCCCTGGATCTTCACGCCATTTGTCAGTTTTAGTTTAATTTCTGTGAAAGAACACTTGCATAATTTTATGGTTGGGGGTCACCACAACATGAGGTACTGAATTAAAGGGTATTAATGGTATTAGGAAGTTTGAGAACCACTGCTCTACGGCATTATATCCTGCTGAAGTTCCTCCTCTTCCCAGGCTCCACCCCCAAATCTCCCAATATTTCCCAACCCAGAACTGGCAGCCTTACACTTGGACAAAAAAGACTTCACTCACCCCAAACTTGTTTCAAGCAATCACCAGCTGTTTAACTGAATACCAAGACATTATTCTCTGCAAATTTCTGCTCTACCACACTTACATATTTCGTTACACACATGTTGTTGTTGTTTTATGTATTGAAGAGTTTTGACTTTACATTGTCTTCAAAGTTTTGTTCTAAATTTAGCCTCATATGTTACAGAGATGATAGAAGCACTAAGTGACACTATCATTCAGAGACCTGTGTGTCACACAATGAAGAATGCAATATGTCACAAGAGGAGAATTTTTGTGTGCCATTTATAACTACAATAACTCATTGGAAATTAGAAGTGTTTGTTCTAATTCCATTTATTGAATATGTTTGGCAGACAGCAGTCTTGTGTCATAGGCAAATATTTAGGTATCTTCATTGTGCAAGAAAACAAAAACACGGATTGGTTAGGCCAACATTAAAGTCTGCAGACATAGCTTTCTTTAATCATTATAATGTTTGGCTTCCAAGTAAACAAGAACAGCTTGGGAAATTTTCCTTTTTGTATATAAGTAGCTCTATTATTTGAAATTTCTGAATACAATTTTCTGCATACATGAGACCCAGCATAAGATCTGGCAAATCACCAAAAGTAAGCATAATTGCAACTACTGGAAAGAACTGCAGAAGCTTGGTTGCTATTGGCATCAGCCATTATTCAGATTTTCTGACACACTCAGCTTTGTTCTGGTCGTTTTCAGCTTCTTATGCCAGTAGCTGCACACAAATAAAACAAAGCCATATGTACCCTGCAGCAGCTTGCAGAAGGCAGGCTTTATCTCTGGCTTCACATCCATAGAACATCTTTGTAAAGGATGTCCATGATTGCTTTGGAGCATTGCAGTGACATTGGCAGAAAGTCACATTTTTATAAAGCTTTTCTACATTATGGCAAGTTTCACAGAGTTCTTTTAAGAGGAATGGGCCCCATTGCTTTTAAAACTGACAATCTTCTTGGAAAAGACCAGATAATAAACAGGCATACAATATGGAATCAAGGTATGCATAGGAAATACCATGAGACTCCTCATAAAATTGTGAGAACTGGCAACATTACTATATATAGGGATCTAAAGAAACGATTATTCAAATAGGATAAATTACAAGGATGGAAGTCATTCTAGACAGTATATAGCCACTCTTGGCTATAGCATATAGCCACTCTTGGCATATATTCATTCAAGAATATTTCAACTTTAGAGGGAGATTATATTTTAAAGTTAACCAAAATTCCCATACTTTATGTTTCCCATGAACTCATGGAGTTTTTTTCAAGAGAGTGCTCACTTAAAAAAAAGCCTATTATTAGTTTACTAGTAATCAAGCCCGCTGCAGGGGAATGCAGCGGGCGCTAGGACCTTACCATGGTCTTCGGCGTGGTCTGCGGGTCCTTCGGCGGCGGCGGCGAGCCGGGGCTTCGGTCCTCCTCCGGCGCCGCCTCCTCCTGCTGCTCCTGCCGGCCGCCTGCGCGTCCCCTTCGGCCGGCGCTTGTCCGCCGACGCCGCTGCTCCTTCCCCTGCTGGCCAGCGGGCCCGGCCCCTTGGCGGCGGCGGCGGCGGGGCGGGGAGAGCCGGGCGGTGGCGGCGGAACGGCAGGCGGCGGCGCGGCGGCAGGCAGCGGCGGCGGAGGAGGTCCGGCCTTCTTGCAGGCTGGTCCAAGCTTCTTTCGGCGTGGGCGGGCTAACGCGGCGAGAGGCGCTTTGCGCCTCTCGCCGCGTCAGCTCGCCAGGCAGGGAACCCCCGGCAGCCGCGCTTCACGCGACTGCCAGGAGCTCCCCCAGGCGGCGGCCTGACGCGGCGAGAGGCGCAAAGCGCCTCTCGCCGCGTCAGCCCGCCAGGCAGGGTCGGCTCCCTGGGTCGGCGGCCTGACGCGGCGAGAGGCGCAAAGCGCCTCTCGCCGCGTCAGGTCAGGAGGAACTGCGAGCCGCGCTGCGTGCGGCTCGCAGTTGCTGGAGCTGGGAATCGGAGGGACCAATTCGCGCCTGCCGATTGGTCCCTCCGATTGTCTGTCATGAGGAAGGGTCCAATCCGGACCCTTCCTCATCACGGACTAATCCCACCTTCAGACCCCTTAGCGAATTATATAGTCCGTGGCGCCCGTGGCGCCACGGGCGGTTTAAAGATTGCACTGAAAATATTTTTAAAACATATTACCATGGACCTGGAACAGCCCCACACCATCTATAGCATATTATCTCTTTAGAAGACATTCAAAATAATCTATGAAGAACATGAACATAACTCACCTAAGGCCACAGATTGTGGGTGGGGAGGACTCAAGTCCAGAAGAAGACAGCTGCTGGCAGGAAGCCAGGGGTGCTGGGAGGTTGGGCAGACCCACTGCTCTGGATGTGGCCGGCGTACAGCATGAATGAGGGGTAGTTTTGTAGGCCTGGGGCCCACCCCCTTTAAATGGGGCTGCACATCAACCCTCAACCTCTTTCCTCTTGGCCTGGTTTTCAAGCGTCCCACCATTCCTATCCTAATTATTGACTAGAACGGAAACACTTGGGATCAGGAAACAGTGCATGTCCTCTCAAAAGGGGAAGTCCCCTGAATGTGGAGTTGTATGAAATGTGATGGACCAAGTCCTGTTTTGTTTATTACAACTGTCCTTTTTAATACAGGTGTCTCGTTTGGCGGGGAGGGTCCAAAAACCTGCTCCTGGTGGCAGAGCAATATCTGGATCAGGCACTACCATATGTCTGCTTCTAGGGGACAGTCTCTGGAGTGTGGAGATGTGTCATTTGGGGTGGTCCAAAGATTGTTTTGGGGTGCAGCTTGGCCTCAGTGTCCAACTTTGCAATTGTCATGGGGTTACCTCACTTCGGAGCAGCTGGCTTTATTTATTTATTTATTTATTTATTTATTTATTTATTTATTTATCTATCTATCTATCATACTTCTATACCGCCCTCCTCGGAGGCTCAGGGCGGTTTACATTATAACAGAGAACCATACATAAAACAGTCTGTAGAACATGTACATCGATAACCAACAATTGCAACCAAACACAACACAGTATAACAGTAAACAATCGTAATACAAACAGGTCCAGGGCTTGTTGATGGGATTCTGAGGTGGGTGGCTTATTGATTGAATTCTGAGGGGGGGGGAGCAGGGGCCCTTGGTCGCTGTAGATTACGTCTGGTCTCGGCCAAATGCCTGGTGGAGGAGCTCCTTTTTGCAGGCCCTGCGGAACTGTTTAAGCTCCGTCAGGGCCCTGATTTACTCTGGGAGCTCGTTCCACCAGGTAGGGGCCAGAACAGAGAATGCTCTGGCCCTGGTCGAGACCAGACGGACTTCTTTAGGGCCAGGGATCCTTAGCTGATTGGAGGCAGTAGAGCGTAGAGCTCTTTTGGGGGCATAGGCGGGGAGGCGGTCCAAACGCATACAACCAAACGCATGTCCTCTCAAAGGGGAGAGTCCCCTGAATGTGGAGGTGTATGACATGTGGAGGTCCAAACCTTTTATGGGGGTTCACAGCTCTTTTAAATGTTGTTGGTTAATTCTTTTACAAATGAGAATGAATAAGGAATAAGTAAACAACTTCAGTCTCCTCTGAAGTGCATTATAAATTACAGATGAGATACAAACTACTTGGTAATAAGGCCCAATGAATGAAGTGAGACAGACATCAGTCTCTCACAGAAAGTACTAAACTGAAAATACTTCTACTAATCCAAAACAAAGAAATCAAGCTTACAACAATGTAAAAACACTAAATGGGGAAGTAAAATTGGAGAGATGTAAAACGTTAGTCATATCTTCAAGGGAGACGAGGCATGTTATCTGAGTCTCCAAGATTATATATGAAATTGTTCTAACAGCAGCCATTTCCTCCCCCTGACACAAAAGGCTTTAAATGTTTTTAACTGGTCCTAGAACATCATCAGTATCATCATTATTCATTATTACAGATACAATGTTGTAATGATTCGGTGAACCAGGTTCTCTAATTTCCCAGCTTTGATTTTTAAAAAGGAAATATCTAGCCCCTTAATGCAGAGATGTGAGGGGAAAGCTTTATCTCTACAATGGAAAGAGCTACAGATTTAACTTTTAAAAAATGAAACTGGGGTCCATTCTGCACAAGGACCAATGTTGCCAAATGTTCACAGAATGCAGAAACGCTATGTTAAATAGTGGAATTTCGTCATTCTGCATACCTTTATTTTTAGTGGAATATAGAAGTCCCAGTAGCGTTTCATTCATTCCCCACAGGTTTCCGATCTTGCTGGAATTGCAACAAAGGAAGCGATTTTTTTCTGCACTTCTTCCTGTCCCTGGCCTTCAATCAAACGGAAAAGCCAATGGGCTGTTGTGTTTATGCTCCCGAAAAGCCCCTTTCCCTTTAAGAACTATTTTTTAAAACCAAACACACCCGTTGCAACGAATATGCGTTCAATCATTGCATAGGAAAGATCTTTTTGCTGGCGTAGGAGCTGGCGATTGATCGTTTACACGCTCCTCAAGTAGAACCCCCCACCCATAGGCGCGATTTGTGGCCGAAATTATGGGCAGTGCCGAACAGGGGGCTGTGTTGTGCTTGGGAACTTAGGGAGCTTTGTTTTACTTTAAATTACTTCTGTGGAGGGACTTTAGCTAGAGAAGCCTCGCTCGTTCGTTGCTTTCGCAGATCTAAGGGGGAAAAAATGGTGATCGCTGCTCTGGAGGTTCGGGGCAAGAGTGGGGGAGGGACTTTCTTTCTACCACTACATTGAGGATGCACACGTCTTTCGCTGATGTGTTGCAGCTTGTGCGCAGAAGTGTAGTGGTTTTTCAGGGGGAATCCACTTTTCCCGATTCCCCGAAAAGTGCTACAACAAAGCGCTTTTTGTGGGAGTGTTGGAGAAGTATTGCAGATTATGTGAGACGTCATGCGGAACGTTGAATTTGTAGCATTTACCAAAGGTAAGACTACTGCTATATTTAAGTTGTGCGGAATGGCCCTGGGAGTTCAGAGAAAGTGATATTCATGGGTATCCACAGTCCACCCCTCTTGAAACCCTTAATTGCTGCCCAGTCACCTATTTTGTTGTTTTCTTATCTCTTCATTTGCATAATTTCTGCAACATTCTTTAGTACAGCATTAGATATCGTCACTGTGCACTTGATATTGCTTTAACTGCTTTAAATTTGCTCATTCCTTAGCTCAAAGAGTAATATATAGTTTTCCCTTAAAATCTTCCTACTAAAAATCTTCCCTCTGTTTCAGTCCTTTTCTCAGCCTTTCAGTGATGCTTTTTCATTCACAAAGACCCTTTACTATTGTATGAGTGATGATATAGATTTAAGGATTTCTAAAGACAGGTGTAAAACTGATAACTAGAAGCTTCATAGATCTTGAGTACAAAGCAGTGGAAAAAGGGTTGCTTGCTTACACTTGAACTGTTCTCAACTTGGAAAGTAGATTATATTCACACTGGCATATGTCTTTGGACATAACAAATTATAATATAAAATAGCATAGTTTTTCTTTCTCTTTCTCATCTTATATTATTCCCCTTCTTGCTTGCAAATCCTGATTAAGATCTCAGTGTTTTTATATAAAGGTTAATATATTTCAAATAATAGTTGGTATAATTTAAAGTAATGCATAGCAGGTAAAGCTTTTCCAGAAAATGTCACAAATTCCATCTAAGTGCTTTATACATCATCTATGATGATTGTGGGTTAACATACATATATTATCTCTACAGTAATTTATTGCAGCAGACACTCATATGCAAGCATATGCCATTCTGATCAGTTATAAAAAGGACATCAGGAGTTTGGCCATCTGATTACAGACAATGGATCAAATATCACCTAACAGGACTCAACGATTTGACCTAAAAACTTTAATGTCCCATGACTGGACTACCTCATTTTCCGGAAACAGTGTGAGGAACAGCAGTTGAAGTTTTGAGTAGTACTCTGAGATGGTCTGGCTGGCATTGGCTAGAATCTAAGTTGTAACCTTGGGGGAATACACAACTCTTTTTTTGTGTATGATCTGATACAGGAATCAGCTGTCTGCTGCCCTGTGTAAGAGAGTCAGTTTGTCCCCAATCATCTTAAACCTGTTTAACTGTAAACAAATTAAGTACAAGTTTCCAGTGTTCTCTAATCCAAGGAAGCTATTCAGTCATGAAAATCAAATAAATTTTATAGTAGAAAAGAATTTATTTCAGTGGCGGCTTAAAGAGATCTTTCTACATAAACTGTTTGACGCATATAATAGGAACCTGGATCATGAGACATTTGAATCAAGTTAAGCTTGAAACGATAAAATAAGAAGTTGAACATATGAACATTGCAATCCTGAGAGCAAATGAACTAAAGAGTACTGGATTAGGACATTTTCAGTTAGAAAGTGTTTATAAAGTGTTTTACTTTGGAAATGACAAATGCAGAAGAAATTGAATTGCTTGAATAGTGAGGTGCAGCATAAGCAGTCACGGGCTATAACTCACAGTCTGACTGAATAATATAAATCAGACCATAAAAAGCTATCAACAGAACCATCATTTAAGTTTGCATCCTTACTACAGATTCTGATGAGGATGCAATTATGCAACTATCCAGGAAGAAATTGATCACACACCTCAAAGGTGATTGGAATGCAAAAGTAGAAACAAAGCAGAATCAAATATTGTTGGATATTTTGGGCTGGGAATATAAAATGAAGCAGGAGAGCAACTAACAGAATTCTGTGAAGACAATAGTTCACTATGAACACATTTCAGGCAACTATACAGATTACCATATACATATGGACATCAATGGATGGCCAATATACCAGTCAATCAGATTACATAATTAGAAGCAGAAGTCCTTGGATTACTTGGCTACAGTGTCCTGTCCTCACCTATCCTTGTATCACTTGGCCACACTGATCCATGCAACAGTCATTTCCAGACTAGACTGCCATAACTCGCTTTACACGAGCCTGCCCTTGTCAGAAATTACAGCTAATACAAAATGCGGCTGAAAGGGTTCTCACTAAGAAACCATGAAGGGCCCACATTCAGCTAGTGATTCAACATCTGCACTGGTTGTCAGTCTGTTTCCAGGTCAAGTTCAAGGTATTGGTATTGACCTTTACAGCTGTACACGGTCTGGGTCCCACTTACCTGCAGGACCACTTGGTTGTTTATGCCTGCCGCAGGGCCCTTCTCTCTGTGGGTATGAACCTATTGGCTGTCCCAGACCATACACCTGGCCTCAACCCAGGCCAGGAGCATTTTGATCCTGGCCCCAACCTGGTGGAACGAGCTCCTGGAAGAGCTGAGGGCCCTGCCAGAACTGCCAGCTTTCCTCAGGGCCTGCAATATGGAGCTCTTCCACCAGGCGTATGGCTGAGGCCAAGGTAGAGTCCCGATATTCTATCTAAGGATCCCCCATGCTTCAGCCAGATATGGCACTCCCAATGCAAGACTTGGTCTCTGGCTGGATGAGGAGGGAAGGGGATGGGAGAAATTAGAAGGTTATTGCGATCGCCTGCCACCTTGTTATCATAAGGGAGGATTTTATGGAGGTTTACTGTATTTTAATATTTTGTTATAAACCACTGTGAGCCCATTGGGAAAGCGGCAGTATATAAATTGAAAAAATAAATAAATAAGGAAGAGCTCTATTCTCTCAGCTAAAACAAGACCAGGAGCTGATTGTGGTACAATTATTAATAACAAAAATTAAAATAAGGCTGAAGGAAAAACATCAAAGTGTTCATAGGTATTCTTGAGCTAAGTCGGGGGCTAGTACCTTAGCTTGGCAAAGATGGAAGAATGCCAGCCACACTATTGTGACCTGTGTGACCACTGAAAGGAAGGCATCCAGGATCATAACCCAGGTTCCTGGCAGAGTAAGCTCCTGCCAGTTGCCCCCCATCCAGGCTGGGCAAACCCACTTCCTCATTAGGCCCCTTCCTATCCAGACACAAGACCTTTGTCTTTGAAGGGTTGAGCTTCAGTTGACTCTGAGCCATCCCATCACTGCTTCCAGGTACCTGGCTAGGGACGGGGTGAATCTGGGCAGCCATCCATCAGGAGAAAGAGTTGGGTGTCATCTGCATATTGATGACATCCAGTCTGAACCTACATATTAACTTGGCAAGAGGGCACATAAAGATGTTGAATAAAATTGTAGAGAGGACTGCCCCTGCAGCACTCCAAATGGGAGTTGGCAGTAGGAAAAATGCTAGGGAAAAGTTGAAGGCAGTAGGAAAAGAGAAAGAGATTATTTGATTCAGTCAAGGAACCCATGACCCTCAGTTTGCAAGACCTGAACAATGCTGTTAATGACAGGACATTTGGAAGCTCATTCATAGGGTTGCCATAAATTGGAAGCAACTTGATACCACAGATTAATTTAGACCATAGTATTCCTCATTACTATGTATGGATATGAAAGTTGGACAATGAAGAAAACTGGCAGCTTCCTTTGGCCTGTGGAACTGCTTTAGTTCTGTTAGGGCCCTGATCTCCTCCAGGAGCTCATTCCACCAGGTGGGGGCCAGGACAGAAAAGGCTCTGGCCTTGGTTGAGGTCAAGCAGACTTCCTTGGGGCCAGAGATCACTAGCCAGTTGGAGGTAGCAGAGCACAAAGCTCTTTGAGGGGTGTAGGCAGAAAGGCGGTCTCTCAGATACACTGGGCCCTGCCCATTTATGGCCCGAAGTTTATTTTTATACTCCACTTTTCACTACCCAGAGTCTCAGATCAGGTTACAATCACCTTCCCTTCTTCTCCCTCTGACGGAGAGCTCTGACATACATGTTCCAAAAACAGCTTTAACAGGACTGAGTCTAGCTCAAGGTGACTCAGCTGGCTGCATGTGGAGGAGTGAGGAATCAAACCCAGCTCTCCAGATCAGAGGTCGGCACTCTTAACTACTATACCAAATACAACCCTCTGTAATATGCTTTGCCTTCTTGGGCTGTCAAAAGCTTCCTCTGCCTCTTGTGTAGTACTGCTTGCCTTATGGAAATGATGACAAATGTTTGCTTCTGCCCATTTTATCCCATAGAAACCTGGGATTTCCCTATGGACTAAGATGTTTCCCTATGTATCAAGGTAACTGGATAAGAACCATGTTTCTAACTGCTACAGCTTTTTTCTCGCTACCAAGAAAGAAGGCAGGAACCAACCAGGCACATGCCCACCCCATTATGACTGAAATTAGCTTCAGTTGAAACCCCTCTCCCCTCTAGCAAATGTGACATTCATTATAGGGACATCAAAAGAAGGGAAAAAACAGCCAATCAGCCCTCCATCATGCCTGGATCCAGCTCCAATTGGGAAACATTTTTATTTTACTTTTTGATTAATGAACCATTACAGGAAGGTCCTCCATGCTTGTATCGAGCTCAACTGAATCCTGTCCCCACACATTGTGTGCTGAACTTTGTCCTATTACACACCATGAAATTTTGGAGGAAAAAAATGGGGGGGGGGATCCCATGAAATAAATCCCATGAAATAATATTGTATCATCCCTTTTAACATATCCATGAGTTTTTAATTGATTATACAACTGGTACCCTTTCTTCCATCTGTCTGAAATTTGACGGGGAAAATCGGTTGGCTAAAAAGAGCTGGAAAAAAATTAGCCATTTATTTAAAAAAAATTATAGCCAGACATTTATATCCCATTAGAGGAATCAATGGACACAACAACAAACATGCATAACTTATAATTGTGGAAAAACTCCCTCCTGTTTGAATGAAACATAACAAAAATTATGCACATCCTTAGTATCGGGTTGATTGTTTTTAACACAGCACAAATTATACCAAACAAGTCATAGCTGATACTAATTGTACAAGAATGGGACATACATGGTTATTTCCAACAAGATGAATTTGAATATATATTGTACACAGATACACACACACACACGTACACACACATGCAATATTCTTTTTTTAAAATAACAGATGATAGACCCAGTTGCCTGGCAAACAGATTATTCACATTTGTAAAGGAAATTCTGGTGCACAGAGTGAGAAATCCATTAATAAGTTTATATCCTGAGAGTCTGAACTTCAGATTCACACTAAACTGCAGTTATAAAATACTGGCTGCTAAAATGAATTGAGATTTATTTAACAGACCTTTTTGGTGCTTTGCTGCCAATTCAAACAGTAAGGTTCAAAAGCCACAGAACCCAGACAGTACAAGTCACAAGATCTGTGTGCATCACAGTTCAAAGCTAGCCCTGACTTTAAAAGAGACAAGGTGCTGAGTGTCTGAGTGCACTTTAGCCAAAGAATGAACTAGGAGTTCTGGCATTCACTGCACTAGCTTCAAATTACTTTCCCTCTCAGCCAAAGCTGAACACTCATGCATGGCTCACAGAACATATGAATGCAGTCAAAAGATACTATTATCCACATTACAGTGGCAGTGAACAAATGAGTTTCTCTGCTCTTTTTATCATGAGAGTTAAAAGACGTTAAAAAGGTCTTCTAATTGTAGGTGTAACTGGATTGATTCCTTAGCTTATGTTGCTGTGTTCTTTAACTTTACTGCCTACCAAACACAACCTAAAGAGATTTTTGCAAATACTGTCATCTAGCTTGGATACTTTTTCACATGGAATCATATAGGATTTTTCTCCAAGTTTATTGATATTAAAGATTCACCCCATCATTCTCCTAGATAAAACCGCATCAGATAACTTTCAGAGGTTACCTGTGCAATCCCATTTGGAGTTACTTTAGTTTAAGATCAGTAATTTCAATGAGGTACAGCAGCCTTTCTCAACTTTTTTACTATTGAGAAGCCCCTGAAACATTCTTCAAGTTTCAGGTAATCCCAGAAGTGCTGTGATTGTGCAGAATATGGTTGGAAAGCATATCTATGTACATACCCACCCAGGGCCCCACTCCTTCCCACCCCGTCCATACCCATCATTGGTCATTTTGGGAGGAGGGGCGGGTTGACATGACCATATATGGTCAAATCACACAATAAATGTTTAACAGATTTTTGAAAATATATTTAAAAATTAACTCCCACCCATTCAGGAAACCCTTCCACAGAAAAGAAACCCCAGGATTTCATGAAGCCCTGATTGAGTAGGCCCAAGTTAGAGTAATTCTGCACAGGATGTCTGGCTTCCTCACTGTAGTGCATTTAAACTTACTATGATGATGTTTGTGGGATGTTGTCCTCTTTGTCCAGGGTAAGCTATGTCTCCTTGCACTCACCTCCAATGATGAGGCCAAACAGGAAGGCCAGGACCATGAAGGAGCTAATATCATCCTTTGGATAGACCTGATGTTCCCTGCAAGCCAGCAGACATCAGTCTCTCTAGTACCACATGACATTGGAAAGCAGAGATGGAAACACACAGTGGCAATAGGGTCAGGAAAGCCCTCTTAGGCTCTTCCATGCTTCCTGGATGAGTGATTACCACCAGCCATGGGAACATGGAGGGAAAGGAGGCACATATGACTGCAGGGAGGAGAGCTAGTGACAACCAGCATACCAGGAGGCATCAGACAAGAATGAGCTGGACAAGCCAAGCTTGGGTCTCTTCAGAGTTGGTAGCTCACAGACGGGAATGAAATTGGTGGCAGACCATACCAGGGAGTACTGCAAGAACAGGCTCTGGTAGTAAGTGCCTGAGGGTAGGCTAGGAACAAGGAGATGGGCCCAGGAATAGAATATGGGGATAGGTTCTTGCCAAGAGGCAAGTCAGGAGTGATCCCCTGGCCCTGTCATGGGAAGGACCTTCAAAAACCTTGGCCCAAATAGGAAAACCAGAAGCAGAAAGCTCCAGAGGCCATTGGACCCAAAGGCTTGGAAGAGCAGAGATTCCAGCCTTGAGAGAAAAGTAATGGAGGAGTCTAGGGTGTCCATCCCGGCCCAAGCAGCCAATGGGAAGCCGCGCAAAGCCATTGGCTGCTTCGCCCGGCCAGGGAATTACCACATTGACTGGACTGCCAGCCGATGTGGTGAGTCCTCTGGGGGGCCGCGCAGCCTTCTCCCGGCCGCTGGAGTGGCCTCGCCGCGTCAGAGACGTGGCCAGGCCGCTCCAACGGCCGGGAGAAGGCTCCAGAGAGCCGCCAGGGGGGAGGGGGCCATGCTGCCTTCTTGCGACTTCGGCCACGGTGGGGGTGCGGGAGACAATGCCGTTTGGCACTTTGGGGAGAGTGGGGGGGCTGGAGCGGCCCTCTCTCGCCCCCGGGAGCAGCCTCGCCATGGCGAGGCCACTCCCGGGAATGAGAGGATGCCGTTTGGCACTTCAGGGAAGGGGAGGCGAGAGAACGCCATTTGCCGCTTCGGGGAGGGGGGGCGAGAGAACACCGTTTGGCGCTTCGGGGAGGGGGGGCGAGAGAACGCTGTTTGGCGCTTAGGGGAGGGTGGGGGGCTGAAGCCGGCCTTCTCTTGCCCCCGGGAGCGGCCTCGCTGCGGTCAGCCTGCTCCCGGGGCCAAGAGAAGACCGGCTCCTAGCGCCCATTTTATTACCGAATAAAATGGGCTTTCTTTCTAGTACATTAATATTTCCCCTAATCCTCAAATCATAAATCAGATCATTTTTGTTCATATCAGACAAATCATACAAAAAAGTCCATAAGAGGTTTCCAAATAGCTACAAGTACTGTAGTTGTCTTTTCTTTAATTAAAGCCATAGGTTTGGCTATTTCAGCCAGTTCAACCATATTTATCAACTATCTTAACCATGTTTTGCCTTAATATTTCTGAAAAGGCACTTTGGGCGGATCGCTGACTGGGACACCTCTGGGTGTCCGACTGTCATGATGACAGACTTGAAATAAACACTTCTCTTGTAGAAAGGAAAGTTTGTTTATTCGAAGCAGCTCTTCCAGGACTTACAAAGCTGAAACTGACAACCAGGACACAAGCTACAGTTCTTATCCACCAACCTTTCCCACCAATGCAAGTTCACATCCCCCATAGGCAAAATACCCCCCATCCCAGGTGCCCTTCTGGGAATCAGTCCAAAGCAGAGAGGAGCTTCAGCATCGCCCTTGGAGAGCACAGCAACAGCTCCAATGTTTATAACATAATGAGCACACAGACGTGTAAAGGTTCAGGGTTACATGGAAGTTCAGACAATCTTAGAAACGGCTACACTTCAGCTAAACAGGCCCATACATCATGGCAGAAACCTTGGGGTTCTGACACCAGCCTGCACTTCTGCCTGCATGGACAAAGCTGGGCACACCTGGATGGGGCTGGCCTCTGGAAGCTGGCTGTGAGGCATTCGGCCTGCCTCACACCCAGACGCTGGCTGACCGATGAGTAGAGTGCTCCTGTGGGTCTGTGCCTCGCTGCAGATCGGCCCGTCCGCGAATGGCCATCGTGGCCTGGCCAGTAGTGTGACCATTGGGTAACCTGCCAGCGGTGCTGCCGCCTCATGTGACACGCTGCAGCCCAACCAGTTATGGGGACGATCACCGGCCGCCACAGCAATGCCCCACTCGAACACCGGGAGCCCACCACAACTGAAGGTAGCTCTGCCACCACCTGCTTCCTCTGGAGGCACACCCCGCTAGCTCCCGTTGCATTTCTGGATACAATGTGCTTGAAAGCTAGTTCTCCAATAATGACTAGTAACAGGCTTTTCCATTTTTGAGCATTTAACAGTCTCACTATGGTAATCATATACATATGATTCTTTTTTTCCAAATTATTTTCCCATTAATCTCAAAAGAAATGTCTCTGGTTTCACTGTACTTCTGTCTTTAGTATCTTTTGTATTAAAGTATACATTTGTATTAAAGTATACATGTTTGCTTTCTTACACGTGCACCAAAAATGAAAAAAATGTCCCTTCGTGTTGTTCACATTTCAAATATTACACATATTTTTGTACATTTTTGATAACCTTTTGGGTAACGAGTACCAATGATACATCACTTTATAAAAGTTCCACTTAAGATTAGAACTTAATGCTTAATTTAATTGTGATAGTTTTGGTTAACAAAGGTTTCTATGGTTTATAGCAATACTATTTTGCTACCCCTTGGTTCTCTGTTTTGCCCCCACATTATTCTGCTATTCTCCAAATTCAGATTAAAATTATCTTTTGTTTTAAAATCATAGTGAAAGCAGATTTAAAAGCCATGTGTACAGGAAGATGCATATTTTTTCAGGACCCACCTACATCCATACCATTCTACTTACCATAGTCCCTATAGTAGTAATTTCCCTATCTGATAGTCTAGGAAAATATTTTCTTAAACAAACCTGCCCAAAAGAAATTTGTGAATACATTTGTTTTAAACACTGGTAATTTAATTACAATATCAAACCAGTTATCATAACAAATCCACATCAAAATCGGGGGGGGGGGGGAAGGAATATGATAAATAGGTCCCTAAAATGTCCAGCCTGGAAACCCTATACATTAAACATGTCTTAAGTTGGGATATTTAAGAGGGTCAGACAATGAGTTCAAGTCTCGAAATGCCTTAAAGATAAGTCTTTTAATCTTGTAACCAAATGCTATAGCAGAAATCTCACATATTGAAACTCAGAAACTCATATATTGAACTCTTGTGAACTTTTGGGACTTGCATGTAGGTAACTGTGCACAAGACTATAGGCCATGTATCTAATTGGATGGCCTGCTGAACACAGTGGAGGAGGTCAAGTACAGAGCCATTGTCCTGAGGTAGTGAAGTAAAACTCCCCTAAAGCCTCCACCCTGATAATTCAGGACTTCAGTTTCATAGGAAAATGCCTTCATGAATTAAAGCCAGGGGGAGAGAGGAGTAAGGTAAAGGAAGTGGCAACAGTAAAAGGAATCCCAGCAGAAGGAAGCCAGTTTGTTGCATTGTCACTTTACCACAATTGCAACATGTGTCCCAGAATGTTCAGAAGTGCTAAGAAGCCCAGACCAAACAAGTGCCATGCAGCATGAGTGGTAAAATAAAACTGAAAAAGTTCTGGCAGGGCCCTCAGCTCTTCTGGGAACTCACTCCACCAGGTAGGGGCCAGGACCAAAAAGGCCCTGGCCCTGTTTGAGGCCAGATGAACTTCCCGAGGGCTGGGAATCATAAGCCCATTTATACCCACAGAGTGCAAAGTCCTGCGAGGAGCATAGGGATTTAAACCGGCTCTCATAGGGATTTAAACTAGGCCCAGACCACCTAGTTAGCATAGTTCCTAGTTGTATGTTTCTGCTCCACCCCCAAAGCTGGCTGGCAAACCTGATCAGCATCCTGTTCACACTGGTATGTGTAAAAGGAGAAAAGCCTAGCATTTAAGACAGCCATTATGGAAATGAATAACCCTCCCCCCACTGCACTCTGTGCATAAAAATGTTGCCTTGGGGGTAGAAGAAATGAGGTTAGCAGTCAACTATCTTCTCCCCCTGGCCTTGCTGCTTCCAATATTGGGAGTTAAGGCCCAGCATGCTTTCATCGGTTGACTTCCAACTCCCTGTTCACCTCAGTCCTACTACTTATACCTGTCTTGATCCTATTGCTGACCTCTTGTGACAGGTCCTCATCCCATGACAGGCTAGACTAGAGCCAATAATCTTTCCCCTCCCTGAGAAGCTGTCTCTTAAAGGTCCACTTTGGCATCTAGCCCTGCCTGGGATGTAAGGTGATCAGGCCTGAGCTTCCAGAGAGCACCAGCTATCAGATGTGTCAGGATCCCACTGGGGGTGGGGCATCACATCACTTCTGGGCAATAATGTACCTGCCTCCCCAACATTGTGCTGCTTACTGGAATTTTCATCTCCTTAGAAGCATCTCAGCCACCCTCCAGGATGGAAGGAAGTTGTGCCAAAGAGCCAGGGAGAGGGAGCCAGGGAAGGCAGCAATACTATAAGCCATACTAATTCGCTCCCCACCTATTCTCATTGGCCTGCTGTGCATCTGCCAAGTCAGAGGACAGTATGTCTGCAATGCTCCAGGAGGACAAACCACCAAGACAAGCCCAGGCAAACAATCCAACATGGCTATCAGATCATCCTTTGTTGCCAGGGCTCCAGTCAGCGGGACAGGAGTCTCCAAACAACATGCGCTTACAGTTAAAAAGTGGATATTGTGTTACTAAAACCCATGTTGGGAAAATTCTCTTTGAATTTAGGAAGTCTTTCCATCAGATTAATAATGAAGGAACAGCTGGTTAGTTAAATGTTAATAAAACTCTCCAGCCTGGTAAAAGTGATTAAGGAGCTCAGTTATTTCAACTTAGAAAATCTAATTATCTTCCCAAACAAAGATCTCAAGTGCTGCTCAGTATGGAATTGAGTTGTCATGTGTGAAGGGTGCCCCCTTCTGGGCTGGCAGAGCAGGAAATATGGGTGATGCCCTCTGCTGTTCAGGGGGTGTCCCCAGAGCAGATAAGGCACACAGTGAAAACCAAGCTTGTATGGGGAAGCCCAAGGGGTCTTCCTCTTTTATTGGTGTTGGGGGAGGGTTACAGCCACCGATGGACAATGAGGTCTGGGTTCTTCAACAATGCTATCCTCGGAGCTACTGGAGGAGTATTCCCCACTGTCCCTGTCTTCCCACTATGGCTGGCCATGCTACTCCTCCAGCTTCGTTCTCCTTTCAAAGGGGGTCAGCCATCAGGGTCTTCTGCCCCCCTTTCCCTCCCCTCCTCTTCACCTGCATCCACTTGTGCCTTCTTCCTCCTTTCTCCAATCATCCTACCACATTTGTCTCTCTTTCTCCATGCCTTGCAACAGATCCGATCCCTTTTGGACAACAGCCTGTATCTACATTCTTCTGTACATATATACAGTAATGCCTGAATTGTGCCCTATCATCTGTCTTTAATAGTAAAATACCCCAAACAATTTATAATGCAGAACTATGTAATATATGGTGAACACTGTATCAATCATACACAAATGCTTGTACAGTACAACAGCTTTGCAAATATTAGATAAAATTCAAATGTGAGACTGAAATAAAGATTCATAATTGATATTATGATAATCAGTAAAAACTCAGAAAGAGTAATATCATTTTGTTTCATGTAAAAATTATCTGCAGCTCATTCCATCATTTCAAAATATGCTGGTAATCTTTAACAACGGGTTCACTGTTAAAATAACAGGCTAAGTGGATGGACAGTGAGCGTGGCCTGTCTGAGGCAAGGCCCAATCAGCCCTGCCTCAAACAGGCCACACCCACTCCTGCCCACCCAGCTGGCCAGGGGCAACCTGGTGGCATTGCCATAAGTTTGCCCCTGGGCACTCCCCAGGACACATGTCAGTGTCCTGGGGGTGGGGGCCTCCATTCCCGGCCCAATGGGAGCCAGTGGGGGCAGGGTTTTTTTTCACTTCCCACTTGGGCCAGAAAGTGAGGCAAGGTGGTATGAGGGCTTCCCGGCCCAACAGGATGCTGACAAGGGGGAGGGGGACTTTCCCTTCCCCTGCCCAACGGGAAGCCAGTGAGGGGAGGGGGGCTTTCCATTTAAAATGGCACTGCAGATGGGAGTTGGCTCCCAGCCATGGTGCCATTTCAGACCTTGGAGAGGCCGGGGGGAGGGGGGAGGCTGCCTTTCTTTCCTTCCTTACCTTCCTTCTTTCCTGCCTTCCTTCTTTCTTTCTCTCTTTCTGTCTTTCTGACTGTCTGTCTCCCCCCTCCACTACCCCGCTAGTATCCGCTGCATTCCTGACTAGTTTACTAGTTAAAGTATAAAATGGTTGGATTATAAACCAACCATTTGCTCCTCTTTAATACAGAAGCTATTGTGAAAAATGACAGAGTGATAAGTTTATAATGCCTCTGAAATTTGAAGCATTTTAAAATGTAAACAAGGTAACATGGTAAGGCCTTGTAAAGCCTTCTAAATGAACTGTCAAAATAACTTCGAAGAGCTGTCTCTGTAGGACGGTAACAGTTAAACTCTGCTTATGTACAACCTTTTTGTAAAACTGTCTATCTGAAATGTGTGAAAGCACAAATCTATTATCAAGTGGCATGTATCTAACTTCTGCTCATTATTTCTACTTTCACCTTCCAACATCTGTGATTCATTCTGCTACAGCAATGCATTACGGTACAGGCTTTCATGGACTACAGTCCAAATTGTCAAATATATATGACAAAATGGGCTCTGGATCATGAAAACATTGTTGTTGTTAGGTGCAAAGTCGTGTCCGACCCATCGTGACCCCATGGACAATGATCCTCCAGGCCTTCCTGTCCTCTACCATTCCCCGGAGTCCATTTAGTGAGATAAATCTGTAGTTTCTAGCTTGCCACAATTGCCACAGATCTTCCCTTTGGCTTTGGTAGAATAGGTTAATTATGCTGCCCTTGTGGGATCTGTCAGTATGGAAGGCCATTGCAGGCTCATATAAGGGAAACCATGACATATAGAGGCTGGATGTGCTGAAAGAGAAACTCCAGTTTCTGAAACCATCAGCAGATTAGATTAGAACAATATATAAATGATGTTTCACTGTTATCATTATTAAAGTGCTACATTAATTTTAGACAAGTTGGTACAAAAAGCTATTCAACATTTGAGCTATAATTCTGCGATATTGCTATTTTTCATCAAGGCTTTAATATTTTGGTCTTTTTATTATTCTAGAATATAGAAGTGCTCTTTTCAGTGAGTTATTCATAATGATTTTGAATGACTGTCTTGAATGGTAAATTGATTTGAAAACATGTTGCTTATAAAATTCAATACCTACATACTGTTTTCTTACCAATATTACATGGACTCTGAAGCCAAATCTTGAGACATTGGTATATGTGTGCCTGTGCCTAATATAACATCAGTATTTAAACTATTTATTAGAAGTATCATGAGAGCTATTATTTATGAGCATTTATGTTTTGCTATACAATGTGATATCAGAAATATGTCATTTATAACTTATGCTTCACTTCACAATTCAGATGAGACCAGTTACTGCAATAGAAAAACAATCTCGTTTCTAATTCAGCTAACAGTAGTTATTAATATAAAAGAAAAAGATTATATTTTCAGCATTTTAGCTCAATGTCACACTGTCAAAACATGCTCTGACAATTTATCAACATTTTGTCACACTCTAACATGGAAGAGAAATGATACCCACAGTACAGCTATGCAGAGAGAGAGGCTATTCAGTTCTGAATTCTATTAAGTGCAGTTGACAAAACATAGTTCTCACTCCAGACTGCAAGATCACCAACCAAATAGTAGGTTTATCCCACTCTCAAATTGTACCCTTGTCTTTATTTCCCCACAGTTAAGTAAGTAGTGCAATAATTTTCTGGGGAAGTCAGAGAGACAGATCCTACAGTTGTTACAATGGCAGGGACAAAACTGCACAACAGCCCTAGCAATAGGTGGTGCAGTCAGGTCAGGGAACAAGGACTGGAACAACTGCCTGACCCTGCCCACAGGCATGAAGCAGAAAATGAGTTTGCCACTGTCTCAGCTTTCACTGTGACGGTTGCTATTTGTAGTCAGAAAGACAAGCAGCTACAAGCTAGGGGCTACTGTAGGTTTTGCTAAATCTCTGCATACATACAGTTGGATCCTGCCTAAATTTCTACAGACCAAAGAAGGTGATATTCACAAATTCTCCCATTTCCCATGGGAGACATCTGATTTGCCCCAACCCATTCCTGGGGGGGGGGGTCTTCTAAACCTTAGGAACAGCATTTCAGGGAGCATTTGTAGATAAGGTAGACAGGGAGATCAGAAAATCACTCCCTTGCACCTGTGGAATTTTAGGCAGGATGCAACCCATACTCTCCACTCACTAAAATTGACTGCCAAAGATTCAACTGATAGAGCAATCTTAAACTCACCATAATCCTCAAGTCTATTCAATAAGGTTTACTCCCAAGAAGGAGGTTTTAGGAATGCACTGTTTAGTTTTTGAACTTTCTATCTATATTTTTAAAGGTATTTAACACTTGCCAGAAAATGCTGTAATTTAGCAATTTTGTGAAGCAATTACTGATTCATGAGCAGGTTAAGAATGTTGACAGATACTTTTATTTTTGAAACAAATCTGATGCAAGTTATAACAGTTGAGTACACCTATTAATATTTTTATTTAAGAAAAAAAATAAAATGGGACAAATGGAATCTCATAAAAAGAGGCACAAGGCTAGGGCTGCGCCAGGAGAGACCGGCTGTTCCGGCCGCCAAAGTGCCCAACCCTAGGCACAAGCCCTTTTTAAAAAATTGCATGGTCCTGTGCCTTTTTACAAATCTCTGTCGAAACTCTTCTCTGAAGCAGAGCATGCTATTTCCTGGGAGGAAAAAGTAAAAAAGAATGAGATCCCTGGCTTTTGTTTCCTATTCTGCAGAATATTTTCCAACTCCTTATTTCATCGCACATTGTAATTTAAATACTGTGTAACCATGCAAAGTATTGTGAAGTCATTTTATTATTAGTTTATTAGACTAATGCCAGATGGTAGTCACTTTAATTCATTTAACTTGGTCTAAGACTATTTTGCTGACAAGAATATCTTGGATTTAATGCTAAGTTGTTTTTTGGTTCATACTACCCTTAATTATGAAAAATAAAATTTGTTCCAACTCTTAAACTACCTCTCAAATTGTATCTGGTCAATGTTTAAAATGCTAGGCACTATATGGTCTCTTATATGCAGAGACTTTATATATATTTTTGAATCTATGGGAAATTTGCATATATATGGTACAAACATACACATGGGGGTTTCCATATCAGGACAGGTTTGTGTGTTTTCCCTATTGCTACTGTAGCTGCTGAAAGAGCACAGCAGCAACAGGGCTTCCCTATGGCAATTCCCCATTTTCACAGAGTCAATAGTCTGCAGAAGCAATTCTCTATGCCTTCTATGGGGGCTTTGAAAAACATAATTAAAACAAAATTGCAACAGACATGCTGTTATAGTCTTATTATAACAATCACTCTCCCTCCAGTTCTTTGAATTTGAAGGTTCCATTTTCCAAGTATGTAAACCTTTTTGTGGCAGAGGTATAAAGGAAAGGCATAATTGCAATGAAAGGGGAGACTTCCTTTTCCTTTTTAAAGAATGTTGGGAATTCAGAGAATCTGATAGACAGGTTGTTAGAAAGTTATGTCGACTCCCAATTAAACAGGCGCCCACCAAGTGTTTTAAGAAAATGTTTAATGTGGGGCTCTTGCTCAGTAGGGCTTTCCGTTGGCCCTCATTGGCTTTACATACGAAAATAAAATTGTTTGAGCTGGAGTTGCCACCACAGATGGTTTTATTATTTTCCTGTGTAATTTTTAAGTGACCCATCTTCTCCCCTGTACTTGGACTTCCGATATTTGTATGGTTCTGCCTCCTGCATCAGCTTGTTTTGAGCTTGTGCTCACCATGACACTTCAGAATTCCAGTGGTTCCCACAGGCTCAAAAAGGTTGGGGACTCCTAAGCCAAGACAAGGAAAATGGCATGGGTGTGAGTGGGACTGAGAAGATCTGGACTTCCTCCTATATTTGGGCACCATCCTGGCTTATCTTTTCAAAAACACCCCATAAAAAGCAGATGTGTAAAAGGCTGCAGGGAAACATGGAGGGAATTTAGGAGATTCAGAGAAGCACCTTGATACTGTAGGGAAGCCTGAGGGGGGCATCTAATCTGGAACAAACAGCCCTAGTTAAAGTGAGCATAGTCACTTTATATGTCCCTTAATTTTGTAATTAGGGAGAAACTCTTTTGCGAAAAGATATTTTAGCTTAAATACCCATTGTTAGTTTGGGCCATAGGTTCATACCACAAAGAGAGTCAAAACAATCGGCTCTGTTCCTGAGGACAAGACATTCTATTTCGTGACCTGTTTTTCCCTCTGCTCTGAAAAGTTTATTAGTGTGCTCATACTTGACAGTAGATATCAATTATTGAGCATGTACATATCCATTCCCACAGATGCACACAAGGACCTTTAGGAATTGAGCCATGGCTGCTGCAAATTCCATGTTAAGAGAATTATTTTTAATTATTATTTAACTGCATTTTATTGGTACAATATCCATCTAAAGGGGTGCAAAATATTTTACTTTAATTTTAATAATGTTACCTCATAAAAATATAACTATATTTTAGTACATTTTAAATTTATTATAATTGTCACATACCATATGTGAATGGCACATGATACATGATACATTAACTTTTAAACAAGCCTAACCAATATAATTCAATTGTATCATGATATAATATTATTTTAAAAACTAGCTTACAATCAACATTAGACAGGAAGATCAACAAAAATGCTCATATACCCATAGTACTGTCACAATAGGGTTATCACAACCACTTTTACACTTGTTTTCTTCATAAACCCAAGCCTGAAACTATATGCTGGTGGGATTTAAGAGAAAAACCAGTTGAGGAAAGGTAGTCACAAGGTTTCCCCCCCCCAAAAAAAATTACCCATCACAAGACACTTTGGAGTGCAGATGTAGCTGTAGGGTTGCCTCCTTGCCTAACATGGAAAGGAAACGCAGTACAGAATAGTGCCCTGCAATGTCATGACATCATCTCTCTCTCCCTCCCTCCCCAGGTACCCCACTGTCTGAGGCTTCCTGCCACCAGGTGAGTGAGGGAAAGGTGGTTACCAGTGCTCCACAGCTAGAAAGTGGCAGGGCCTGGCAGTCAAGGAGTGGAGAGGGGAGCTGGCTAGAACCCTATTCCATCCAGTGCTGGGCCTCCCCTTTGACCCTGGTCACAACACTGGGCTGGGGTCTTTGCTACCCTTCCCCTCCTCCTCCTGGCTGCAACTCAGGCCTGTACCTGTCCTTCATGGCCAAAAAGCTTCAGTGGGGAGGATTATCAGTTCTGGGTTGGAAAATACCTGGAGACTTAAGCAGTGGGGCTGGCAATGGGAGATCTCCAGGCCCCACCTGAAGGTTAACAACCTCTGGGTTGGGAATGTTCCTTATGGTTTGGAGGTGGGGCCTCAAGACGGGGGATCAAAC
This sequence comes from Paroedura picta, assembly GCF_049243985.1. Classification (NCBI taxonomy): domain Eukaryota; kingdom Metazoa; phylum Chordata; class Lepidosauria; order Squamata; family Gekkonidae; genus Paroedura; species Paroedura picta. The sequence continues at coordinate 55,088,945 of NC_135375.1, read as the reverse complement.
CCAGCTCTTAAAAGTAGAGTCTGCTACTCTTTAATCACTTCACCACAGTAGATCTCAAGATCAAGTAGGAAGCAGTGGGAGGAGAGTCAGCACAAAGGAAAGTAACAGTGCAGGCATGCATCCTAGCACCCATTGTATTCCTGGGTCCAACAGGCTTTGCCCCTAGTGTACATTATAATACAGATTCTTCCTTTCTAGAGTAAATTCAATCATTTTAACACTGGTATGATCCACAAGTATTAAACAGATCAGCTAAAAAATTTTAAGCATGACAAAAGATTTCAATATTGCAGAAAATAGGACAACATCAAAACCTCATGCTTTCCCTCAGGGCACTGTTTTCCAGGGATCATACAATGGCTAAAATATACACAATGGCTAAAATATAAACATGACATCACAACTCAATATACTTAACATTTTAATTCATCTTTCAGTTCATTCCATTCATTCAAAAATTGAAAATCTTAGAATCGTATGAGAGGATGACTAATGTAGAGAGAATGACCCTGCAGTCTTGTTCCATCTACATAGGGTCCCAATTTGCACACTGGCTGTATTCAAGGTACTGATACTCACTTTTAAAACTCACTTTTAAAGCGTTTGCTGGCAGGGGCTCATGGGAATTGTAGTCCATGGACATCTGGAGGCCCACAGAAATAGGTTGACTACCCCTGCTATAAAGGATGGCACCCCTGAAATACTGCCAACTTCAGAGGTCTTTTTTCGGGTGCTCTTGTCACATTTGAGACTAGATAGGTAGCACCTCCAGAAAGCACCTTCTCAACTGAGAAGCTGAAATCTTGGGGCCGTTCCACATTCGTCCAAAATAGCACAATGGTTACTAATTGAAATTGCTACAGTTTTGCCGTTATGCACAACATCGTTGACAATCTGCAACACTCCTGAAACCGATCCGCAAAAAGCGCTTCGTTGTAGCGCTTTCAGGGAAATCCCAAAAAATGGATTCACCCTCCGGAAAGCGCTACACTCCTGCAACCAATCTGCAACACTAGCGGGAAAGTTCTGTGCATTACCATTGTTGCGGTTTCTGCAAAGTCCCTCCCCCTGGCTCTCTCCTCTGATCTTCCGGCGAAGCGATCGCCATTTTTTTTCCTCCGAGCGAGTGGAGATCAACGCACCTGCAAGCCTTCGTTTACCCAGCAAGGCTTCCCCGGCTGCAGTCCCTCTGTTTAAAGTCACAAAGCACAAGCATCATAGAGGCCCGTTTGCTGGTTTATTTTCACTTTATTTTTCACACTGTTTTCGGCCGAAAATCGCGCCCGTAAGGGGGGGGGACTTTTTTTTCACTTGGGGGGAGCGTGGCAACGATGAAACGGCAGCTCAAACATCACCTGCTAGCTGGATGGGTCTCTCCGTTGCAATGAATCAATGCATATTCATTGCAACGGGTGTGTGTTTTTTTTAAAAAACCTTCCTTAAAGGGAAAGGGGCTGTTTGGGAGCATGATAACGGCCGCCCATTGGCTGCTTGACGGCCAGGGGCAGGACACAGCTCAGCAATAGCGCTCCCTTTCTAGCGATTTTTGCCGAGACCGGAACCCTGTGGGAAACGATAGAAACGCAACTGGATTCCACTACAAAGGCAGGTATGCATAACGACGAATTCCACTATTTAAAATGGCGATTTTTCGTTCAGCAAACAATTTGCTACATGGATCCCGGTGCGGAATGGCCCTTGGAACTCCCTCTCCAGGGAGATTCCTTTATCTTCCTCTTTTGTTGTCTTCTGGAAGCAGGTGAACTAGTTTTGTTTTGTTTGGCATTCTCTCATTAACTCTAATTTGTTCTCCTTCCTGTTTGTTGTATGTGTTTCTAAGTTTATTTGTTTAAAATATTTTAAAGACATTTGCATTTTGAATGCTTTTTAATGTTTGATATATTTTAATGTTCACTGCATTGGGGGGTAGATAATGTTATAAATAAATAAAGCTCACAGAACATGTAACTGACTTTTGAAAAATATAAATTGATTCTAGGGAAGAAATCCTTAGCCTGATTGTTAGGAGTGTAGTACTATTTCTTGATCAGAGTTACACCCTCCAGGCAAAGCAATCCTGTGTTGTGCCTATACTGTGATGGCTGGCTGCAGGATATCTATAGCGCAACTAGTTGCCTCCCTAAGGGGATAGTTACACAGCCAAATGGAGCCCTTGGCAAATCCACTGCAACATTCAATTCCAGCATTGTTCAAAGTGGAAGCAGCATGCCAGGCAGGGCAGGAAGGACCAATGGGAGTCATGAGTTAAAGAGGCCAAGCTCAGCATCCATCAAAAGCAGGGGGTAGACCACAGAAGCCACATTCCTCCTCTGCTATGCATAAACCTTTGAGAATCCAGCTCCCATTGCAAGCCTCATACACCTGTCAGTGGGGAGGGCCACTACTCATCAGCCCAGCAGGCACCCCATAGTGGCTCTCCACACTCCACAGAGTCCACGGGGTCCCAGATGGTAATAATAAACAAGAATGTGGACGGGAGGGTGCACTCTGCTCACTGGCAGCCAGTAGGATGTTCATGCCTTAAGGACATCCCTGTGCCACCCCCGCTGGAGGCACAGCAGAAGGGGTAGTGCTTTGGGGGCACCAGGGCCCCTGAAGAGACTCAGTTAGGTCCCACAGCAGCCCGCAATGTGCCCCTCTCCCTCATCCACATCCCCTGCTATGACAAGACCCTCCAAGTGTCTGGCAGCTATTACAAATGCTGTCAGCACCTCCTTCCATTGTTGCTCTGTGACTGCAGTGCCACAGAATATGGAAGCAGGCTATCCCACCATGGGAAGACATTGTTCCCTCACCTTGTTCCACTCCACATGCTCCTGCCACCCAACAGGAGGAGGCAATGAACAATGAGCCACTCACAGAGGGAATAGATTGTGTCATGGGACAGCAAAAATATCCCAATGGCCATAATGACAGCTATGAGGCCCCTCCTCCCCTCAGCCCAAGCAGGGAGTGACAAGCCTGCTGATGGCCCACCCATGATGCCTGAACCCCACCATGGTGCATGGGAGTGCCACAGACCCTGTATGGGCTTCTGCCCCCCCCCCACATGCCCCCATTCATATGTTTTTTGAACTGACAGGATGGTCTGCTTACCAGAATGGATCAAGCACAACACCGCCCCGAGCACAACTGGCCAGGTACAGGGTTCAATCAGGTCTGTGAATACATGCCCTTATCCTGGCTGCCAGGATAACATGGAAATACTAGTCACTTGAAATTCACTCACCTGTGCTCTTACTTTCATTGAAAGCCCCTTGCTAGTCAGCTACAACTTGAAGGGACATGCATGCATATATACTCACTTGAAAGAGTAACCATTTGAAAAGCTGCCTGTTCACAGTTATTTGTTGACTTCTGATGTCTCTAATTCAGTCAAATATGCCCTATATACTCGCATATATAGTTTATCAGCACCTTTTTTCATGCTGAAAAAGCCCTCCTCGGCTTATACGCAGGTATATACGGTAATTGAAATAAAAGCCTGTTCCAGCCAGCCAATCATTGCACTGTCTTTTGCAAATGTGTACTGCAAGCTGAGCTTGCTCTGGCAGCTTGTAGGACCTCAACGGTTTGACTGAGGGACTCTGATCTTTTTTTTCTCTTTTGCCTTAACTTCTTCCTCTTCTCAGTCCCTCTTTTCAAATTATTCTTTTGGTTTCTGTGGGTGGGGTGGGGTGGGTTTGGGGGGTGATTTGGGATTTACTGTTTCTTTCTCATAGTGTTTCTTCTTTTATCTGATGGGCAGCATTGTTTGCCTTTTCTTCTTGGGGCTGTGTTTCTTTTAAAAGTTGATTTTTACAGTTCTTTCTTTCAGTGTTCTATTTTACAGTGTTTTGTTCTGGGGCAGGGAACTACAGTTGTAGTTAGAGCTGTCCATTCTCCCAGTTTGGTAGCTGTTTTACTTGTATTAGGTTGCTAACTTTGAGTACTGTTGTTCTGCTCTGCTTTGCTGGTCTGGGGGGCAGTTTAGTTAGAATCATAGAATCATTCTCCTGCCAGAGCTGTTCTCACGGAGCTGTTCTGTCAGAGCTCCCTCAGGGTGTCTGGCACCAAGAGAGAATAGGAAGGCGATTGTTAGCCACTTTGAGACTCCCTTAGTTTGTTATTGTTGTTGTTGTTGTTGCTGTTGTTATGTGCGAAGTCGTGTCCGACCCATCGCGACCCCATGGACAATGATCCTCCAGGCTTTCCTGTCCTCTACCATTCCCCGGAGTCCATTTAAGTTTGCACCTACTGCTTCAGTGACTCCATCCATCCACCTCATTCTCTGTCGTCCCCTTCTTCTTTTGCCCTCGATCTCTCCCAGCATTAGGCTCTTCTCCAGGGAGTCCTTCCTTCTCATGAGGTGGCCAAAATATTTGAGTTTCATCTTCAGGATCTGGCCTTCTAAAGAGCAGTCAGGGCTGATCTCCTCTAGGACTGACTGGTTTGTTCGCCTTGCAGTCCAAGGGACTCGCAAGAGTCTTCTCCAGCACCAGAGTTCAAAAGCCTCAATTCTTTGACGCTCGGCCTTCCTTATGGTCCAACTTTCGCAGCCATACATTGCAACTGGGAAGACCATAGCCTTGACTAAACGCACTTTTGTTGGCAGGGTGATGTCTCTGCTTTTTAGGATGCTGTCTAGATTTGCCATAGCTTTCCTCCCCAGGAGCAAGTGTCTTTTAATTTCTTTGCTGCAGTCCCCATCTGCAGTGATCTTGGAGCCCAGGAAAATAAAATCTGTCACTATCTCCATTTCTTCCCCTTCTATTTGCCAGGAATTGAGAGGGCCGGATGCCATGATCTTTGTTTTCTTGATGTTGAGTTTCAAGCCAACTTTGGCACTCTCCTCCTTCACCCGCATCAACAGGCTCTTTAGTTCCTCTTCACTTTCTGCCATTAGAGTGGTATCATCTGCATATCTGAGGTTGTTGATATTTCTCCCTGCAATCTTGATCCCAATTTGTGACTCCTCTAATCCCGCATTTCTCATGATGTGCTCTGCATACAAGTTAAATAGGCAAGGTGACAGTATACAGCCTTGCCGAACTCCTTTCTCAATTTTGAACCAGTCAGTGATTCCATGTTCAGTTCTCACTGTTGCTTCTTGACCTGCATATAAATTTCTCAAGAGACAAATAAGATGCTCTGGTATTCCCATCTCTTTAAGAACTTGCCACAATTTGTTGTGCTCCACGCAATCAAAGGCTTTAGCATAGTCAATGAAGCAGAAGTAGACGTTCTTCTGGTACTCCCTAGCTTTCTCCATGATCCAGCGTATGTTGGCAATTTGATCTCTAGTTCCTCTGCCTCTTCGAAATCCTGCCTGTACTTCTGGAAGTTCTCGGTCCACATATTGCTGGATCCTAGCTTGTAAGATTTTGAGCATAACTTTGCTAGCATGAGAAATTAGTGCAATGGTGCGGTAGTTTGAACATTCTTTGGCATTGCCCTTCTTTGGGATTGGAATGTAAACTGACCTTTTCCAATCCTGTGGCCATTGTTGAGTTTTCCAAATTTGCTGGCATATTGTGTGTAGCACTTTTACTGCATCCTTTAAGATTTTGAATAGTTCAACTGGAATGCTGTCACTACCACTAGCTTTATTGTTGCTCAGACTTCCTAAGGCCCATTTGACTTCACATTCCAGGATGTCTGGCTCCAGGTCAGTAACTACCCCATTGTGGTCATCAGGGATGTTAAGCTCGCTCTTGTATAGTTCTTCTGTATAATTTTGCCACCTTTGTTTGATCTCTTCTGCTTCTGTGAGGTCCCTACCATTTTGGTCCCTTATCATACCCATCTTTGCATGAAATGTTCTCTTCATATCTCCAATTTTCTTGAAAAGATCTCTGGTCCTCCCCATTCTATTGTTTTCTTCTATTTGTTTGCACTGTTCATTTAAGAAGGCATTCTTATCTCTTCTAGCTTTTCTCTGGAATTCTGCATTCAATTGGGTGTATCTTTCTCTTTCTCCCTTGCCTTTCACTTCCCTTCTCTCCTTAGCTATTTGTAAAGCTTCCTCAGACAGCCATTTTGATTTCTTGCATTTCTTTTTCTTTGGGATGGTTTTAATTGCTACCTCTTGTACAATGTTGCGAACCTCCGTCCATAGTTCTTCAGGCACTCTGTCTATCAGATCTAATTCCTTAAATCTATTTGTCACCTCCACTGTGTATTCGTCAGGGATATGATTTAGTTCATACCTGAGTGGCCTAGTGCTTTTCCCTACTTTCTTCAATTTAAGCCTAAATTTTGCAACAAGAAGCTCATGATCTGAACCACAATCAGCTCCTGGTCTTGTTTTTATTGACTGGATAGAACTTTTCCATCTTTGGCTGCAGAGCACATAGTCAATCTGATTTCTGTGTTGACCGTCTGGTGATGTCCATGTGTAGAGTCGTCTCTTGGGTTGCTGGAAAAGAGTGTTTGCTATGACCATTGTATTCTCTTGACAAAATTCTACCAGCCTGTGCCCGGCTTCATTTTGTACTCCAAGGCCAAACTTGCCTGTTATCCCGGTTATCTTTTGGCTTCCTACTTTAGCATTCCAATCCCCCATGATGATAAGCACATCATTTTTGGGCGTTGCTTCTAGAAGGTGTTGTAGGGCTTCATAGAACTGATCAACTTCATCCTCTTCAGCAGCAGTGGTTGGGGCGTAGACCTGGATCACTGTGATGTTGAATGGTTTGCCTTGGATTCGAACTGAGATCATTCTGTCATTTTGGGGATTGTATCCCAAGACTGCTTTTCCTACTCTCTTATTGATTATGAATGCTACTCCATTTCTTCTGCGAGATTCTTGTCCACAGTAGTATACCTGATGGTCATCTGAATTAAATTCACCCATTCCTGTCCATTTTAGTTCACTGATTCCTAAAATGTCGATGTTCAGTCTTCTCATTTCTTGTTTAACCACGTCCAGCTTGCCTTGATTCATGGATCTGACGTTCCAGGTTCCTATGGAATAAAAATCTTTACAGCATCGGACTGTCTTTTCGCCACCAGTTACTTCCACAACTGAGCGTCCTTTCGGCTTTGGCCCAGCCGCTTCATTCATTCTGGCGCTACTCGTACTAGCCGTCTGCTCATCCCCAGTAGCATATTGGACACCTTCCGACCTGAGGGGCTCATCTTCCAGCGTCATATCGTTATGCCTATTGGAACTGTCCATAGAGTTTTCATGGCAAAGACACTGGAGTGGTTTGCCATTGCCTTCTCCAGTGGATCACCTTTTGTCAGAGCTCTCAGCTATGACCTGTCCGTCTTGGGTGGCCCTGCACGGCATAGCTCATAGCTTCACTGAACTACGCAAGCCCCCTTGCCACAACAAGGCAGCGATCCTTGAAGGGGGTTCCCTTAGTTAGTGAAAGGTAAAGGTAAAGCTATCCCCTGTGCAAGCATTGGGTGATGTCTGACCCTTGGGGTGATGCCCTCTAGCGTTTACATGGCAGACTCAATATAGGGTGGTTTGCCAGTGGCTTCCCCAGTCATTACCGTTGGGTACTCATTTTACCGACCTCGGAAGGATGGAAGGCTGAGTCAACCTTGAGTTGGCTGCTGGGATTGAACTCCCAGCCTCTTGGGCAGAGCTTCAGAATGCATGTCTGCCGCCTTACCACTCTGTGCCACAAGAGGCTGTTAGTGAAAAGTGGGGTACAAAAACCAGCAGCTATTCATCCTCTTGACTTTTCTGTATTTGTTGGGGGGGGAAGCTGGATGGGAGAGCCTGTGATGATGGAGCACTTCCCACCCGAGGCTTATACCCGAGTCAATAAATTTTCCCAGATTTTGTGGTAAAATTAGGCTTATATGCAGGTCTGGTTACATGTGAGTATATACGATACATTGTGTATATCCGCAACAATTCCACTGTACTGAGTTTATTCTGTGTCTGAAATATGAGAACTGCAAAGAGTACATTTGCTTATATTTGGCCTAATCCTTCAATCTGATGCAGTCTTTTTAAGGACCTCTAAATTCTTCTGCCTTTTGCCTTACTAGGGATACTTAAATGCATATTAATCCCACTGGAATGAGAGTAAGGCTACGGTTTTCATTATACATTAGCACAATTTCTATTGAACTGAAATGGCTACTTTAACAAAAAAAATCCTAGATGCTCAGGCCCTATATTTCTGAATTTATGCCAAAGGGAATGCAATTTAGCCAGGATCACCTTAGTGTTATTCTTTTGTGTGTGGTCACTTTAATTCCCTAGTTTCCAAGGGTTTAAACATTATTAACGCAACATTTCTGAAAATTCCATTACCACTTTCATCATGCTGACAAATTAATCCTGTAGATCTTGAGCCACTTCAAACATAATTCTCACTGGGATTTCACTTTCATGTTTCACTAGGATTATGAATGTGACTCTAGCTTTACAAATGTACCATTATTTGTAAAGGCATGTAAGGATTTATATTATGAAACTTAAATAGTATGGTCTTGCTCTACAAGCTCTAATGAGATGCTAATACATACCCAGAGCACACAACAAAGAGCAACTTTTTTTACTTGTTGCAATACAAAAGGTAGATTCCCACAGACAACAGATATGATGCATATAGGCTCATTTCCACTTAACTGTGCCATGAACAAAGAAATCTGTGCTTGCCAGGGGCTTCGTGTATGCATCATTGCTCCCATGAGAACTAAGAGTTCCTGGAGTGAGCTACAGAACTCATTTTCAACAGTATGGGAGTAAATAACATGTTCCATGTATACAGAACATTTAAAACAATAAAACCCCAAATGGGAAGGGATTTATTAGGTGCATGGGGATCTGGAAGTTTTAGCATTAGCTGTCTTTAAATTGTATGTTGGATCCTTGCAATTTTAGGGGCTACCTAAAATTCCTACCTACTGGTTAGTTTCATTATTGAGCTACAAATAAGATACCTATTCTTAATTGCCTTGCCATTATTGATTCTTCATCCAGAGTATTTCAGTCATGGTTACTATATATTAATTCATGTATACGTTAATCCGGATCACTCAGGTTGATGAAAAGACTGAAAAATATTGATATCTATGTACTAGTTGTTTCTGATCACTCTTAAAGAAATGGACACAGGAATAATAATTTTGTTTCTTTAGCAGCGCAAAATATATAAGATGGAGTCTATTTGCCCATGGTTGCACAAGTTTTCTAAGAATGGAACTGCTACTATTACTGTTGTTTTAGTAATCTTATTTGTATTCTGTCCTCCTTCCAAGAAGGTCAGAGCACCATTCAGAGGATTTATCTCATTTTAGCCTCAAGACATAAGCTAATCATCCACATGGCAACTAGCATAAGCTTACCCACAGTGCAATCCTAAGCAAATGTACAAACATTTTAGCTGATAGATTCCGGCAGGTGTAACTTTTTTGGATTGTTCTACAATCCTTAATTATAAATTAGACTCCTTGAAAGTTGAACATAAATCCAGCTAGGGATCTGACTGTCCAGAAGCCACTATTAGCCATGAAATGTCCAATACAAATAAGCTATGAAAAGACCTGTTCTCAGTCTGCACCACTCTAAGCATTATTTTGAGATGCCTTGAAAACACTGTTGAAAATATTTTAAGAACTCCCCCTGCCACCAGTATAATATCATACTGCACTGGTCAGACCACACCTGGAGTATTGTGTGCAGTTCTGGAGACCTCACTTCAAGAAGGACGTAGATAAAATTGAAAGGGTACAGAGGAGAGCGACGAGGATAATCTGGGGCCAAGGGACCAAGCCCTATGAAGATAGGTTGAGGGACTTGGGAATGTTCAGCCTGGAGAAAAGGAGGTTGAGAGGGGACATGATAGCCCTCTTTAGGTATTTGAAAGGTTGCCATTTGGAGGAGGGCAGGATGCTGTTCCCGTTGGCTGCAGGGGAGAGGACACGCAGTAATGGGTTTAAACTACAAGTACAACAATATAGGCTAGATATCAACCTCAACCAAATGCCTGGTGGAAGAGTTCTGTCTTGCAGGCCCTGTGGAACCTTGATAGCTCTGTTAGGGCCCTTAGCTCTTCCAGGAGCTCATTCCAGGGCCCAAAAGTCAAACCTGGAAATGACCATTGATATGAATCACTGTGGCCAGGTGTTCTGAGGACGGGTAGGGCACTAGTATCTGTGCCTGGCGCAGATGAAAAACACTGTCTGAGCCACATTAGGAACTGAAACTCCATAGAAAGGGAGGCATCAAAGACCATTCCCAGATTCCTGGCTACAGGTGCAGGTGTTTAATGCACCCCATCTAGGCCTGGGAAACATGCTGCCTGCTCCTGCCCCCACCCAGCCACAGAACCTCCATCTTGGAGGGGTTCAGTTTCATATGACTCTGCCTAAGCCATCCAGTCACTGCTTCCAAACAGCTGGCAAATGTATCAGGGGGAGTAGGGGGAGAGTATCACCCCCTGTGGCACCCCACAAGGGAGTGCCAAGGGGTCCAATAACTCATCTCCCACAGCCAACCTCTGTGTCCAATCCCAGAGGAAGGAGACCAGCCATTGGTCCCCCCTCACCCCAGTCATGGTGAGGTGGTGAGCCAACAACTCATGGTCAACCATATCAAATGCAGCTGTCAGATGTAAAAAAACAAGGATGGCCGAACTGCCCCAGTCCAGCTGGTACAGGAAATCATCTGTTAGAGCAACCAGCACTGTCTTCACCCCATAGCCAGGATGGAAGCCAGACTGGTATGGACCTAGGGCTGAAGTTTCCTCCCAAAATACTGGGAACTGGTCCTTCATGGCCTGATCCACTACCTTTCCCAGGAATGCAAGATACAAACTGGGCGGTAGTTGGCAGGGTCCCACAACAATTTTTTCAGCAGTGGATGAAACAATGCCTTCTTAAGCCCTTCCGGGAACTCCCCCATTGTGAGGGAGCGGTTCACAATCTCCCGTAAATGGCCTTCTGTCTGCCTGTTGCCCGATCTGAGCAACCAGGACAGACAGGGATCCAAGTGGTCACCCTCCCTGACTCCAGCAATTTGTCCACTTTGGTTAATGAGAGCCATCTGAAGCCATCAAAAACTAACCCCCATGACGGCCATGGAGCTTCCAGTTTGTGACTTGTATTAATCATGGCAGGTAGGTCCTACCAGAGAGACAGGACGTTGTCTGCAAAATGGCTCGCTAAAGCCTCATATCTGAAATCCAATGTCCTAAACTTTTGACACCCTTCCTCAAGGGCAGTAAGAGATCTAATCACCCTAGTGCCGGGCAAGAACCTGTGGCATAGAAGTCACATTTCACCGGTTTCACCATATTCTCATACGCCTTCATAAGCATGCTATGAAATGTCCTTGTCACCTCATTGCGAGTCTTCGTCCACACCCGCTACGCCATCTCACCTCCTCCTTCCTCTTCCAAAGCTCCTGAGAAACCAAAGAGCCAGTTTGAGGCAAGAGCAGAGAGGGTGCCTAGGAGCAATTTCATCAATAGCAGCTGATAGGGAGGACCACCAGTCCTCCACCAACAAGATGTTTGAGGGCATTGGGTGTTGAAGAGCATTCAAGAATCTCTTGGATTCCGTAAGTCTATGCAGAAGACTAAAATGCATCCATCACCCAAACAGGGAAGTGATGCTGTCCTTAGTCAGGCATTCAGGGCATGGTGGTCTGACCATGGAATGATGTTATTCACCACTAGATCTACCTCTACACCCACACCAAAGATTGAAACGAGGGTGTGGCCAGCCTGATGATGCTGCCATGGCCTTTCAAACATCCTCTGATCTTCAGAGTTTCTGAGTAGTAGCCTCTGGAATTGGTGGAATAATCAGATAGTCAATGGAATCAACAGGTGCAAACCTGGTCCAGGTCCAGAAAACAATGTGATATCCTGCTGTCCCTCACAAGCAGTAGGAGTTGCAATTTAGACAACATGCTCCAACTGGGCCACAGTATCAATGCTGCTTTGGTCCTTTAAGCATCCACTGGTGATAATGGTGGTAGACCTGCCCCCCGTCTTAAGGCCAGGTCTACCACTCATTGCAAACTGTGAAGGTAAACTTGGTCTCCAACTCTGGATGCCAGGTCTTCCATCTACTGATTTATCCAGAGGCCACATCTACTCCCTTGGAACATTACAGGGTGTTACACTCCTAGTTTCAACAGAAGTTTCCCAAACTAAACCCAAGTACTTGCAAGGTACTCTACCAATGAGCTAGGTAATCTTTTCAGTCTCAAGATCCCAAATGTATTAAGGCAATGTTTTTTACTAAGATACAGCTTCATGTTACCTAGAATATAAATATAAGAAGTATATTCTTCAAATATAAATATAAGTAGCAGTTTCCATATAAACAACTTTTTATATACTAAAGGAGTCTGATTTAATGGAAGTTTTCCTAGGCCTTGCAATTTTATCTTCATGTCAAACAGCCCAGTATCAAACTACCCAGCTCCTCCCGGTGATAGCAGCTAAATTATGGGTTAGTTTTTTTGGTATGTTAGTTCTATGTCAAACAAATGCTTCAATGCTCCTTTCCTTCTCTAGTTCACAATGAACCTGTCAAATTATGGTCTGTGTCCTCTAGGAGAGATAATCAAATCGTGATATCAAATCAAATTCTGGTTATAAACACAATCACAAAACGTAGTTTGCTTGTTCAGATGCAACAGCAGATTAAGGTTTACTACAAAAGGAAGGAAATTATAGCGCACAAGGGAAAAAAGGAAGAGAAAAGGGTTGATCATAGCATCAAACTGAGGCTCATCCATATACCACCAAACCAAACCTTAACTGTAACACCAGATCAGCCAATGGCATCAAGAGAAATGGATGCAAAAAGCAAAAAACAGTGATCATGCCATTTATTAAATCTAAAATAATTGTAATCTCATTAATTAGGATTTATAAAAGTGAAAGGGGGTTCTTCAGTCTATGATTCAAAAAGACTACCTATTTCTTTTGCGTTCATAGAACAATAGAACCATTACAGTTCAACAGATGCCAGCAGCCCTGCATCATACAAAATCATTATAGCTGAACGTAAACTTTAGTGGATACAATGAATAAATTTACAATTATGCTTTCATTATTTGAAATTAAAAACTGTCAAATACAATAGAGCAAGCATCATCATGCTGTTCACAGGACACTCAGAGGAGCATTTAAAACAATATGTTGCTGATGTCCCTAAAACAAGAAAATCGCATTGATATACGCAACCATAATATCTGTACTGAACGCACAGATGTCTGAATGCAACTGGTAATTTCAGCCTTGGTAACCTCAGCCTTTAATACTGGGGGGGGGGGGGGGGGTAGATGAAATTACAGTCCAGCATTTGAGATGTTAGCTAGCAGACTTTTTCCTTCTTCATCAAACAACAGCTTCTCTGTAATCGTGAATTAGTAAACTATTTCATAGAATATAATACACACATAAATAACCCAGTTACTTAATACTGCTTTATTGCATAAATCACCTTTTGTTAGTTTACAGCCACCTTTATATTTAGAATGCCCCTATTCCATTGCAAATTTCTTTCTGATAAGGAGATCACTGATATTTTCCAGGTAAAACTAATACCCCAAAGCTACAAGAGTCCAATTTCTGAAACATAATGCTTATACACTCAGGACTTGTGTGTTTTTTCTTCTTTTCCAAGCATATATACAGAAGGCACTAATACATAACATGGAAAAATGAAAGTTAAGTAATCAGAACACAATCCAGTCAAAATTAAAAATTTCAAATAACAGCTCTAAAATTTGTTCTTCTTCCACATGGAGAAAGCCCTACCTTATACTGAATCAGAATATCACTCCATCAAGGTCAGTACTGTCTTTTCAGAGTGGCAGAGGTCTTTCACATCACCTACCATCTGAACTTTCTAACAGAAGATGCTAGGAATCTAAACCTGGAACCTTCAGTTTGAAAAGAAGAGGTTCTTCCACTGAGCCACAGTTGTACGAAGCAAGTATTTGTCCCTGTGTCAAATTGCTATGAATAACACTTACCCACAGCAACAGAGGTGAACACATAAGTACATTTTAAAGCCTTCAGCACTGATTACTTATATTGCTACTGAGAGGTGGCATCTACAACCATGCACCCACTGGGTTAAATGCAGCTTGCTCTACAGTCAGGTACTTCCATGGGGTTGCTTTATGCAGAAGAACTTCAAAGAAAATTATCGAGTCTAAATTCCCTTGATTTCAAATGGAGAATTTGCACATTCTTTGCATCTCAAGTGAAATCCAGGGACTAAAGAGCTTAACTCTGACTTTACTGTAGTCTTGGATTTTTACCCCCAGGAGGGCTGAAATCCAAGTATTTCAAGGTAAATCGCCTGCATAATATACAGCCAGTAAAGCTGGTTCATTCTGTAGTGTTATTAAAATGATTAATCAATTATACTAAATCTAAGCTAACATCAAAGCACCAATATCTGACCAATTTTATCATAACAAAGCAGGAAAATAGGGATTTTCCAGTCTTTTAGTCTACATAGTTTGTCACTTGATGGGCATTAATTTCCTTCTGGGGAAAATTGGTCATGAGAGATAAACTGTGAGCACAGACATGGATGAATAGTTCATTCCCTTAACTCTTCCAGTGAAAGAGCAGAAGAGTGATTATAAACAAAGAAAATTAATACCATTCCCCCTAAAAGGATAGTGACACATTCAGCCTTATGGGGTGTCAGACAAGCAGTTTGTCATGCAATCTGCCACTGATATATGTACACAGACTGGGTATAATGGTCAACAAATCCCAGTTTCTCCATTTGCAGTCTAGTTCTTGTTTTATGCAAAATAAATACAAGCTTCCATGCAATGGGTCTGGACATAAATACTTTCTACACCTGGCTACAGATTTGATTTCCTTCCTTCTAATACTGAAGTATTATTATTTGTTCTTTTCTTTTTTAAAACTAGATACAGAATTTGTTCCAATGTACCCATGCACCTTGACAAGTTATTTCACATGTGACAGGAAAATCTAGCTATGTCACAATCAATCCTCAAAATTTCCTCCCCCACAACCCTTTTTGACAATCTAGGATTGAATTTGTACAACCAACAAATTCTCATTGTGCTGCTGGTACGTCTATACCATCCTTTTCATCATATTTAACTTTTATCTTGTCCTTTACTTTCCCATGCTAATGTACTTGTGTTTCTTTCTTCCACTTATGTAAATGACTAGTAATCAAACAGCGGGCGCTAGGCACTTACTCTCGTGGGGCTCCCTCGGGCGGCGGGGCCTCTCCCGGGTGGCGGTCTTTTGTCGGTGGCTCCGTCAGGCTGCGGCCTGATGCAGCGAGAGGCGCTTCGCGCCTCTCTCCGCATCAGGCCACCGAGCAGAGAGCCCCCGGCAGCCGCGCTCCATGGTACGTCTATCCAGCACACAATGGAGGCCGCTGCAACGCCCACCACGCCCGGCCACCAATTCTCCGCGACCCTACCTTTCCCCCCGCTAGCGCCCATTTTATTTCCAGGTAAAATGGGCTTTAAATCTAGTTCTTAAATAGGTTTGTAAAATGTTCAACACAACTTTTTGCCTCCCCAGAAGATCTGAACTTGGTGCCCCATTATCCCACATTTTCCAAATCCACTTTTCCCCTCGATTCTCCTCCCATTCAAATCTGAACCCGCAGTTTTCCAGTGAGGAAGTCCCGATTTTGCTACCACCGCCCTTTTGTGTTGCACATTTATTCCCCGCTTCCCTTAAAGTTGACCTGAGCTATTTTTAAAGTGTAATTTTGATTGCATTATATTAATTTTTTCACTATAATATAGCCATGTTATAAGATTGAGAAAAAACAGGAAGCTAAGATTCATGTAGACTATTCTGTGCAATTACCCATCCACAAAGTTCCTTTCCTTTTTCTTTTTCCGGTGGATACAAGCGTGTGTTATTTCTTCATTCTCCCCTCCCGTTTCTCTTCCCACATAGCACCCAGTGTGTGTTTTTTACAATGTTGTAACATTACTTCATATAGAAAAAAAAGGTTCTGTCACTGATGAAGCACATTCAATGGTCAGATTACTTTGCATTCAAGGCCCAGCTCTTTATACCAACACCATATAGGCTGGGGCCACATTTATGCCCACTCACAGAGACCTATGGATCCAATGCTCTATGGCAGTGGTCCGCAACCTTTTTAAGGCTGCGGACCAGCGGCGGCAATGGGGAGGGTGATCACCCGGCCGCGCATACGCAGCGTGCATGCGCATTTATGCCACAAACGCACATGCGCAACCCTGCTTCCCTCTCCCCCCCTCCCACAAAAAGAAGCTTGCTGCCTGGGAAGTTTCTTACAGCGGGGGGGGGCGGCGGGGGGGGGGGAAGCTGCGGCCCGGCACTGGGCCATGGCCCAGTGGTTGGGGACCACTGCTCTACAGGACCTGATGCCTCTCAGTGAATCAGTTGATGGATTCATCAATGACTGGCAGCAAACGCTGTTGATGAGATTGCACCCCAACATCCTCTCTGTCCCCATTTTAAGCTGGCCCCCTGGTGCCCCTGGGAGCTATATGAAAAGGAACAGGAGTTGAGATGACTAAAGCATGTTTGGAAGCCTCAAGAATATCTTATGGGCTGCTTATGAAAGCCTATTAGATGGTAATAAAAGTCACAAAGAAGGAGTACTATGCAGCTTCCTTTGAAATGGCAGCAACCAAACTGTTTAGATGATACAGCCAGCCTTTTTATGATATGATGATGTTGCACAATACATTATAATGCAACTCACGTGCAAAAAATTGAGGTTCTGTCACCGACAAAGTGCAAAAGACATGGGGAAGGTAAGATCTGAGGGCAAGAAAAAATTTTCTGAAATAAATGGCATTTTGCAGAAGGGGTGCCACAAAGCTGGAACATCAGGCGGGGATTCGCCTCACCTGGAAACAGCATCAACATTGAGGTGCAGAAAAATTCTAAGCTAAATATTATGAGAATGAACATTGGTCACATACCGAGAGCAACAGATTCCGGTCCGGAATCAGGCAGTTGGAGGCAGTTTGCCTCCTACCTCCCGAGCAACATGGGAGAACAACCTGACGCAGGTGCCCTCCTTCCTCAGAGGGAGAATGATGGCATGGACATACCAGTTTAACCATTTTCCTGTTTCACCAATAGGAATACTCTCTATTTGATATAATTAATATTGTGGGGGAGAAATTAATGGCCAGGATCTATATATCCTATTTTTCACCTTGAAGCTAACTGCAGCTTCAAGATTAGAAAGGGATACATTCCCTAAAAATATCCTCCCTGTGTCTCTTTCCCAGTATTCAGTCATGTAGAGTTGCTAATTAGAGAAAAAAATCTACCCAAATCCATGCATCACAACAATCCTATTCCAGGTTTCACTAAAGATCTGAAACATGGATCCCTTCCACATTACCTACTTCAGCCCTGAATTTGACAATGAATTAGTACTTGTTAGTTACCTGTTCAAGGTGTACACTGAATGGTGGAGGAGGAAATTATAGTGGAGGGAGAAAGCGTCAAGTCACTACCAACTGATAGCGAACCCATGGAGCAGCCTTTTTCAACCTTTTGACCATGGAGTAACCCCTGAAATATTCCTCAGATTTGGGTAACCCTGGAAGCAATGCCAGCTTGCCATGCCTCTCTGCAACAGCCCTTGAAGTCACATGTTTACAGTGTGCATGGCATCACTTCACTAATAAAATAAAATACTTATGAAATAAGAGGTTAGTTTCATTTTTGTGTGTGCAATATTTTGTCTGACCAAAACAAGAATACATTCATCTCAGCTGTCTTAAAGCCCACCATGCAAAACAGTAATTCTCCTCAGGGGAACGAACTATGTGACTTGGAGATCACTTGTAACTTTGGGAAATCTTCAGGCAGAATATCTGAATCCTATTTTCTGCTGGAGGGGCTCTGAGAATGGGGAAATGGGACAAGCCAATGCAGCAGATTCAGGTCTTCCCTCCCATTCCTTTTCTATGGTGTGTGAATTCAACAAGGTCACCACAGACCTGACAGATGAGCAAAATGTCACTTTGTCCTCTGGATGCCTTCCACAACTGGACTAAGTATGGAGTTCTTAATAACCCTGGCTGAGAATAACGATCATACAGTTTTAAGAAACAGGAACAAGGCAATTCCCCCCCATCCCTTACATTGTACACATGGAGTCATAAATTTACTATAGTTTCTGAAACGTCATATCAGGGTTAAAACATGAGTGGGTTATGATATGAGAGACTGTGTAGAATAGTCCATATCATATTTACTAGATAACTAGTACTATTACTTATTTTCTGGCTTACCCTGTCCACAAGAAACCAAGAATAATGTTTTATCTTTATAAACATTTCCATGAAATAGGTATGGCTAAGATATAATCATTCTGCTCATGTTCAGCAAAATGGGTAAAGTCAAATTCAGGGTGAATAAGGCTCTCTTGCTCTTGGCCTCCACACATTTGTAGCTACATCTAAATAGTTTATATACAAAGATTACTATGCATGCATATCAATCCGACCTTAATTGGCATATCAATTGGAAATTACACACATATCCCTCAAAAAAAGAAGAAGAAAATCAAAGGCTGGTTATACTGAATGTACCAACAAGTGATCTATTGTATAGGAGTACTGTGTAGCTGAGGCCTCAACAACTGAAGCCTGTGACCATGGGAATATATGCAACCCCTTTATCCCACAGAAGTTTGTTTTTACCCATTTGCCAAACTGCTGCCCCCCCAAAAAAACTATAATGATTCACCCAAAGCAGTGGTTCTCAACCTAGGGGTTGGGACCCCTTTGGGAGTCGAACAACCCTTTCACAAAGGCCATGGCAGGGCAAGCAGCTTACCCGGGGGGCACCATCCACACAACAGCCTTATGGGGTAGATCGAGATACTGTGTTCATCTGTCTGGAGCAGCAAAATAAAGAGAGATCGGCATGGTATGACAAGATGCAAAACTGAACTAAGAAACCCCGTGGGGGGGGGGGGGACAGTTTATATACAATCATGAACAATGGATCTTCACGCCATTGGTCAGTTTCAGTTTAATTTCTGTGAAAGAACATTTGCATAATTTTATGGTTGGGGGTCACCATAACATAAAGAACTGTATTAAAGGGCTGCGGCATTAGGAAGGTTGAAAACCACTGACTAAAGTCAGCACAAGCAGATTAGGTACTTGAAGAAGGAATTCCAGTGGTCAAACTCCAACCCTCTACAAGGCACAAAAGCAAGTAGCCATAGTATAGGAAAAAATGAATAGGTCAACGGGTCTCACTGAAAAAACTCTACACCCCAAGTAAGCAGCATTGACTTTTATTTGTTAACTTCATAGTTGCTCTTTCTTGTAGTGGTCAAAATGCTTACCTTTATAACAAACCTGTGATACAGGAATGTTTATGCTCAACACCTCTTCAATTCCAAAGCGCTTCTTCCACTTTAACACCCCCCTACCTGCCCAAGTAGCTGACTCCAATTTCTGCCCATTCTTTTTCCTTAGCTGCAGCTCCTTGTGCCACACCCCAAGCCATTCTACAGGTTCTCCTATCCTCAAGAACACCTTTCCAAGCTTCAAGAAGCAGCAGCAAGGAGAAAGTGGAACAATTTCAGTACATGACCCATGCCCTACTCATGGTTCTGTACATCCTGACCCACATATGGAAAATGCAAAAACTGATTTGAGCATCATTCCTGAAAACTAAGAATTTGAACAAATTATCCAGACTATACTGTGCCACTAAAAAAGGAACAAATGCTGCATACCATGTCAGTGCTGACTGTGATCTACATGGTGTTTGCATGATTTAGTGAAATAATTTAGAATGATTCTGACAAGCAAGGCAAGCTGCATGCAGCTGGGGGAAGGCAAGAAAGGCTCTTTGATTGCTAGACAAATGGATGTAAAAGAGAATTCTTCCCTACTCCAAATATGGTATTATTTATAATCTACAGCCATAGATATAAAGAACAGCCACCTCTATGGTAATAAAGAACCATTCTATGGAAATAAAAGAATTCACCCAAAGCTGGTTGCATACAAGAATAAACATTGTTGTTATTATCATTTCTGTTATTGTTATTAATATTGTTATTGATCTGGAACAAGTATCTCCCTCTTGCTTCTATATAGGCAGTAACATGTTAGAACCCTTCTCCTGCCCAAAATATACACTGGAAGACCTTGGTCTTAACTGGATGGTAAAAATAAAGTAGCAACTAATATTTTCTAGATCCCTTGATTAACTGCCTTTATATCTTGCAGTCAACATATCTCCTCTACATAAAATGTAGCATAATGGAATCATTCTTATTCCTTTGATCATTCACTACTATTTCCTTATTGTGTTAAGGTATTATACTCAAATGAAAACAGTTGAATAAGTATAATAACATGTAGCCCTGCATTTAACAAGGTAATATTGCTTTTGCCAGATAATTGCAGTCTTGTGCTAACATTGCACAGAAGTAAATGAACATACAGTCAAATAGCTGGACACTAGATCAAAGCAGAGGTTTTCTGCTAACATTTGTCCTGGTAATGACAGGAAAAATCCTATCTCCAATTCTTTTTCAAATTCCGATTCAAATACACTGAACATATTCAGCATTTAACATCATTTCCCCACAAGAGTTGTCCGGCTAAAAATAGAACAGAAAGATGTTTGCACTGGCTTCATAGTTCATACAGAAACTCAACTGCAATGAATTTTACAGTGGCACTTTAGAGCTCTGACATCATACATATGATTAAAGACTAATAAAACTAACCACAACTAGCCCAGATTGCATGGTCTGGCCCCACTTTAGATGCATACAGAAAAGGTTTCCCTTTTACTCTTTCAATTTTTACACTCCTGTACAATCCTATTTTTATGGATTCCCGTCAAACACAAGCTGGATGGGTTCTTGCTGCTGGCTTTAAAAACCAAGCAAGCAGAAAACAGCTGCAAAGATACATCGGTTAGTCTCATGCAAGCCAAACACTGAACAGAGAAAACCAATTATATGTGAGTATTTTGATCAAGTAACACTGAAAATTGTCAACAATGGTTATTTCTGAAGAACCGTTTCTTCACTGCACACCAGAGTTCTGCAAAGAATGCTTGCATTTCCTGTGGAAACTAGGGGGGGGGGGGTTGCCAGTAACACAATCTCCCCCCTTTTTGTGGTGCTTTTAACAAAAATAGACACAGCATGGCATTGTGTGTGCATGTCCTGCTCCCCACCTTTGGGGAGGGGGGCACCCTTCAGGAGAGGAAACTAAAGGTAAAACATTTCCGTAGTACTGCGAGAACCACGAGAGGCTCTCCGACGCCCCAAACGGTGCTCTCAGAGATGTGAGCGTCATGAGTTATAAATGTGCGGTGGGAAGCAATACTTCCCTCTCGGCTTCATTCTCCGCTGCTCTCTCTGGCTGGCGCCCTTCTCCCTCCATCCCCTTCCATGTTACATGCTTTTCCTGCTGTGTGTGGTGTCAGTCCCACGCCGGGTATCCAATTTTATTCACAGCCTTCTTGTTGGCAGGCAACTGCTCCACGCACCGAAGGCATCACGACGAGCAGCGAGAGGTCGGGCGCAAAGGCGGAAGAGCGAGCGACGCGAGCAACAAGAGGCACCGGCGGCCGGGAGGAGGCGGCGGCGGCGGCTGTGGCTGTTGGCCTGACCCTCCCCCTGCTCCAAGAGCCCGCAGCTGCGGCGGCGTTACTATAGAGACATCGCCGCGGAGCCCGACCGCGCCAGGGCGAGTCTCTCCCGCAGACCCGGGGTGGGGGCGTGGATGGAGAAGTCCCAACCGAGGGCAGCCCGTTGCGGAGCCTCTCCTGCCTCCTTCCCGAACACGGAGCCCAGAAGGGCAACTTGTGGCAGCCGCCCCCGAGCCCCACTCCCTCCCCGCTGTCGAGGTCTCTCTTGCCTCAGGTGGAACTTGGCACTCACCCTGCCCGGGGGGGGGGGGGGTCTGCTCCTTCGCCACCTCCCGGGACTCCTCGCCGCGGCGCTGCAGGATCCCGCCTCCTCGCGCTGCTGCCGCTGCCGCTGCTGCTGCTGCTGCTGCTGCTGTCTGGCTCCGGCTCCGGCTCCAGCTGAACGCGGCCCGGGCGGGCTCGGGGACTCGGGCGCCGGCTTCCAGGCTGCTTGCGTCACAATGAAGCCGAGGCCATTCCCCACGCCGGGAATTCGGGGGGCTGGGGGAGAAGGGAGGGGGCTGCCACGTGACTTCAAAGGCAGGCCGGAGGGGGAGGGCGAACTGGACTCTCGCGGGCTGCTCACCGCGGAACCGGAGCGTGTCCGGGGCTCACCCACCCAGCCCGTTCGCGGGGCTCAAATAGCCTCGCCAAGCCCCCCTCCCCGCCGGCCACGCGCTCCCCGTCTCCCCTGCTCATTCGCCCAGCGCTCACTTCTTCGCCCCCGCCCGCCCGCCCGCTTTTTCCTCCGTGACACACGTTGTTGCGCTCGCTTGTCCTCCCTCGCTTACTTTTCCCTTTCTTTCGCACGGCTCTTCGGCATTTCTTTGACACGCGATCAGGCTCTTTCCTCTCCCTTCCCTTCTCATGCAGCCTGTTTTTGCACTTCCCCGGTGCTTTATCCTTTGACACGCTATCCTTTTTTTCTCTCACGCTAGTCCCCCCCCACCACCACCACCTTTTTTTCTTCAAGCGTTTCCCTTCCTTTTTCAATTCGAATTTAACTATGGCTTCTGTCTCTGTTCTAACTCCCCCCCCCATCCAGATCCCTTCCTCCCCAAGGACACTAACAAATAGTAAATTAAAACCTCCAGAATGAAAGTCCCTAGCAAGGTGTCAGGTTTATCTGTGCTGCTGTGAGGAGTGAAATATAGGGACATCAATGACATCCTAGGAGGCTAAAGCACTGAAGAATTCAAGGCAGCTTCTTAAAACAGGACTAACCAGATACATGGCCTGTTTTATGACAGATTCGGTCCCTCTTCCAAGACTTGACAGGTTTCTGGTACTGGCCTCACTGGTTAGGGATGGGTTTTCTGGCTGATGTCCAAGACAGCCTTTTTCCTGGATGTCAACTGACTATAATGTAGTAGAGTAGGACAGAGGGCACCATTTTCTATCTTCACTGTGGCACCAGAGAATCTGTAGGCATACCTGAACAGAAGCTGATGCCACGCTGGAGAAGTCAAACACTTGCCTGGCTGGCACATTTCATTCAATAAAATCGCACCATGATTGCCTAGTTGTAACAAAGTAAAGTTCAGCCTAGTTCACACCTGCACTGCAGCCATGCCTTTCTTTTGGAACATGGTCTTCTTCACAGCCCTTTTCCTAAGTCCTCCTGCAATTACACTGCCTTTGTACAAGAGCAGGAAAAGTCTTAAAAGCTGCACCATTGTTGGGTTTTTAGCTTACTTTTCTTCCCTGAGAGATGAGACTGGATCCAAAGTTTCCATTCTCCTAACAGTGACATTTTCCGCTGGCACAAAGATGTTTGAACAGAAAGCTGGGAGTTGGTTTTTCATCAAGCAGTTTGACTGTTCATGAGCAGTTTAAGCCTATTTGGCAGGTTACTTTCTGCATATTCAGACAGTCCAGGGGGCAATGTAACAAGCAGCATTCCATGCATGTGCTTTCTCACTTAGCCCAATGGGAATTTAGTCTCTCCCACATATCTGTTGTTGCATGCCAGTTAGAAGTCATTCATTCAAAGAGTGAATAAATCAGTCAATCAGTTCTTGTCTAGAACAGTTAATATATTAATATTATTTGCACATGCTCATTTTTGCAGTTTTATGTGAGTTACAGCTCTCCCCCCCCCCCCATTATTTAATCATTTGACTCTGGGGAGGAGAATGGATTTCACTTATGGTGCGGATTCAAAAGCAGCTCTTGCAGAAGGAAATTAAATCGCATTACAGCTACTGTGCAAAGGCAAAGCTGTTCTGCAGCTGCTCAGGTTGGATGGCAGTGAGGCAAGAAGACCAGATACTTGGCTCACAAGTGATTATAGTTGGCAAAAGCAGTATGTTCACTGGGACATTCATAACACCTCTAGAAAACAGTTTTCCTCCAGTGGAAGGGCTATAATCCCTCAGTCCTTTCAGTCATTCTTCAAATTCATTTCCTCTCCTCCCCACCCCAGGAACTCAGGGTGTGTTACCCGAATGGGATGATCTGCTCCCCCTCCCATTATAACCCTGCAATGTTGATTTAGTAATATAGAAATAAATGCATCTCTTAATTAAAAGATCATGACATAGATCTACTGGTCTATCAACAGGGAGTTATGTTGAAAACCTTTATGCTTAGAAAATGATGACACTAAACTGGCTGAAGTGTCTTAAAGGTAAAGGTAAAGGTATCCCCTGTGCAAGCACCGAGTCATGTCTGACCCTTGGGGTGACGCCCTCTAGCGTTTTCATGGCAGACTCAATACGGGGTGGTTTGCCAGTGCCTTCCCCAGTCATTACCGTTTACCCCCCAGCAAGCTGGGTCCTCATTTTACCGACCTCGGAAGGATGGAAGGCTGAGTCAACCTTGAGCCGGCTGCTGGGATCGAACTCCCAACCTCATGAGCAAAGCTTTCAGGCAGCTGCCTTACCACTCTGCGCCACAAGAGGCTCTTCTGAAGTGTCTTATCTATGCTAATACTGTTATTACCCCTCTTCACCCCATGATACCAGCAAAAGTATTTTCTGTTACTACACATGTCTGTAACTTGTATGTGAATTTATAAGACAACCTTGTTGCAGAGGAATTAGTAGCCTTTTACTCTGCAGATAAATAGGGTTCTTGCTTACTGCTCTAGGCTAGATAGATGCTCCGTGACATCCCAACCATTAAATCAATAGAAAGTAGACAGATTGTGACCATCTCCTTCTCTATGACCTGAGAGCAGATCAGCAACTGGTACTGATACAAAGAAACTTGTGCTAAAAGATCTCACTAGCTGCCTGTTTGTTTTCAAGCACAAATTCATGAACATATGAAACTGCCCTATGCTGAGCCAGGCCCTCGTCCATCAAGATCAGTATTGTCTAACCAAAATAGGCAGCCGTTTTCTAAAGTCTCAGTAGAGATTTGTTTTACACATCCCCTGCTACATCATCCTTTTAACGGGAAATGCCAGGGATTGAAGTTGGCCCATCTTCCAATAGCCTTCAAAGACTTAATTCTTATCTTCATAGCCCTAAATGATTCCAGAACAGGATGCTGGAAGGACCACTTGCTCCCATACTGTCCTTCACATCAGCTAAGATCTTCTTCATAAGTCCCACTCTCTGTGCTGTTGCCTTCAGAGGTGAGGGGGTTGGCAACAAGAAATGAAGGGTTTTCTTTTTCCTTAGTGGCACCTTGCCCGTGAAATGGCATTCTTCTTTATTTATTATTTATTCAATTTCTAGCCCCCCCCTCCAAGAAGGTCTCAGCAGCTTACAACAGAAGAATAAATTTCATACAGTAAAACAATAAAACATTAAAATCCTAAAATTTAGTCTCTATAAAACTGCTCACTCTGTCACTTAAAACATCCCTGCGGGCCTGTTCTTATAGAAATTCGAGATACAGATAGCTGTCCTGCCCTAGATGGGGGAGGATGTCTCAGGCAGAACCTGGGCAAGGGATTAGGCGAAGGGTAAGAGTGCAACTTGGCCTCAACCTCAATGCTTGGTTGAGGCCAAGGACCACCAGCATGTAGTAATTTGCAGAGCAGAATGCTCGTTCCGGGTGTTTATGGAGAGACAGTCCCTCAGGTACACAGATCCAAGACCATGTAAAGCCTTAAATGTTAGAATCAATACCTTAAACCTAAATTCAACTGGTAACCAGTGCAGCTTCTTGAGAACAAGTCTTATGTGAGCTCTCAATGGGGTCCTCATAAGGACCAGGGCAGCAGCATTCTGTACCAGCTGTAGTTTACAACAGTGGTCCCCAACCCCTGGGCCATGGCCCGGTGTCGGACCGTGAAGGCCTCGGCGCTGGGCCACGGCTCCCTCTTCCCACCCACCCCCACAGCGAGAAGCTCGCCAGGCTGCGAGCAAATCGGCCACCAAAGCGGCCGATCAGCTTGTGGCCCGGCAAGCTTCTTGCTTTGGGAGGGAGCGGGAAGAGAAGCTTGCCGGGCCGCAAGCTAATCGGCCGCTTTGGCGGCCGATTTCCTTGCAGCCTGGAGGGGTGGGGAGAGGGAGCCGTGGCCGCCGGCATGCCGGCAGCGAAAACGCGCACGCGCAGACTTGCCGTGCATGTGCGTTTGCGTCCGGCGGGGGCGCAAACACACGCGCATGGCAAGTCCACGCATGCGCGTTTGCGCCAGGGCTGCCGCGCATGCGCGGAGCCCCAGGTCACCCTCTCCCTGCACCCCGGCGCAGCGGTCCGCAGCCTGACAAAGGTTGCAGACCACTGGTTTACAGGTCAGGGATAAGGGAAAGTCCACATAGAGTGAGTTACAGTAAACTAACTTGGAGGTGATCATCACTGGGGTCACTGTGGTTAGGTGTTCTGGGGTTGCTGGTACCTATGCTACTTCCTTTTAAGTGCCTAGTCAAAACATTTGTTTTGACCTAGGCTTTTAATTAAGGGGTTAATCTTTTAACATTGTTACTGCCTGCATTTATTCTGGAAACTATTTTATGAGTCTCTTCCTTGGCAGACTCCCTTCAAAGTATCGACCTTGCTTTCAAGATCTGGCTATACCATGCCACCTTCCCCTGAAAGAAGTATGGGAGGTTAGTATATTTCCAAGTTTTAATATATGAGTACATTTGCGGACTGGTGTCTTAAGATATTCTTTACATATAGGAACTGGTATTTCATAGACCCATTATGCACGGGGGGAATAACGCACATTCGGGGTGGAATGGCGACGACTAAAATCACCGATAACGCACAGAGCCAGCTGCAACCGGCCGCAGCTTCGGTGCATGCCGCTGAAAAAGCCACATTAGCGAAACGCAGAAGAAAGCACAGCTTCCGGGTGACCGGGGCACAACCAGAAGCGGAGCCAGGATCGCTGCATGCATAATCGGTTACTCTGGGTTTTGCTGCCGTTGCACCCTGTCCCGTGCATAACCGGTGTGCTTCGTGT
The DNA here is from genome assembly GCF_049243985.1 of Paroedura picta. Taxonomy (NCBI): domain Eukaryota; kingdom Metazoa; phylum Chordata; class Lepidosauria; order Squamata; family Gekkonidae; genus Paroedura; species Paroedura picta. The sequence goes on along the minus strand of NC_135375.1, from coordinate 55,061,939 downwards.
CTTCCCCCTCTGCGTTTTCCATGTGACCCGAAATCGCTGTTTCGGCAGCCGTGCATAATGGGCCTTAATCTGGCAACCTTCAGTGCCACTCACTGATATCAATTACAACATTCCCCAAGGTTTTAATAAAGTAGATTCTCATCCTTTTCAAAGCTATTTCCTTTTCCATTCAGCTTGGAAAAACAGTGTCTAGAGAAGAGGAGCAGCTGACTCTGGAGTCTCTTAAACTCTGAAAACAGAAAGGGTTAGGAAAACTGTCCTAGAAAACAAAACATGCTTTCTCTGCCAAATCAGATCATAAATAGAAGTGTGTTTCCAGCTGCAGTTGATGAGTAGATGTAGATGAAACTGTTTTGTTTACTTCTAAATAAATATTGACTCTTGTATATTTAGTACAGATTATCTAGTGCATCACAAGTGGCTGTTTTAATGAGGTTATTTAAGGGGAACACATAAAGGACAGTAACAAGGCTTGAGTCCAGTGGCCCCTTCGTGACCAGCATGCAGGAATAAAGGATTTTCAAGGCTTGTCACAACCATTCTCATTTTGGAAATTAAAAACTAGCCCACAATGTAGGTTCTGAAGGACAGGTTATATATGCTTCTTGGTGTCACATTTGTGAGGACTAAAGTATCCTGCTAGTAATTTCTTTAGACCCTTAAGCCAAAATTCACAACAGCAAAGTGCCATTTAGCACTGATAATTGGATGCCAGCATATTACCCAATATTAAATTAATGCTATATCATCATCACTAATCATATTCTGTGCCGTTTATAGCAAATGATTATCATACCAGTATTTTTCTGGTTGCATAAATGGTTGTTTATAGTAAAAATAAATGGTATATGTTAGAACTCTACAATGTATGTCCAAGTGAGATATACACATAGTTGGTCTGCTAACATATATGGTGTGACATGCTTCCTCCCATGTGGTGACTGGCTGCAACTCTCCGAAGAAGTCAGTTTAGCAGTTTCAGAGCAGCTAAGTGCTAAGGAAGCAGCACCACAAGAGACAGGCAACAAATCTAAGGCAATCTGCTCAAAGGTGTCAACAGCTGGGACATTTTCCCCTTGAAAACAAAGGAAGGATCCAGGCTTCAAATAGTGGATCCAAATGCAGAGGTTGAAAAGTTAAATCCCCTATCTGTTCTTTGCACCAATTGAGGCTGCATATGCCTGAATTATGCAATTCATCAGCCAAATGAGATGGCAGTCTTCACGCTGTCTGCTCAAGCCTGAAGTCCTGCCAAATGTTAGTATCCCAAATCCTGACATTTGGATTGAAAGGCCTGATTATGTAATGGGACTAGGGCTAGTGATGTCAGACTTTCACCATATGGCCAACTTAATCCCGATTAAGTAATTAAGGCCTATGTAACTTGGTCTATATTATCCACACTGTGCATGGTAGCACAGTATACAGTTTGATAATGCAAAACCAATTATGTAAAATTGGCCTTCCTCCCAATTATGAGCATGTACTGGGCAGGAATGGTTAATTTCTATATTCTCAGAAACCACTCAGTATTCCAGAACCTTCATAGCTAGGATGTATAATGAAATGAGAGCCATCTACCAGTACAAACTTTATAGGAATGGAACACATGTAGAGGTCATCAGTTGAAGGCTTTTTGAAAGAGAACTCTCAACAATCAGCCTGTGATCCTTTGTCTTTTCAGATCATGCATGAGACGATAATACAATAAAATTTATGTAGAATTCAGTACTACTTTGCTTTTCTGAGTAGCTATTGAGCAAGGCATTGCATACAACATCCAAAACGAAAGCTAATGTTAAAGAATGAAATACTTCTGTTTCTCACAGCCCTGGAAAAGTTTTTGTATTTCTAAAGAGTAAAACTGGATTTTTTTGTAATCCGTTTTTGTGTGATCTCAAAGGAATGAATTCATTGGGTGAATTGGGGCAAATCGGTATCTCATAACGTCTGTGAAATGGCAATCATAATTCCTAATTATCAATGAAGGTTTTTAACACATACCATACAAGAAAATGTAAAATATAATTTAGTATAAACTAGTTTTAATTTGACAATTGGACTCCTTGGTGTCACATTTGTGAGTTTTTAAGCCGATATCTCAGTTGCCACTCTTAGAAACAGAGTGCTTAATAAGATGGATTTTGGATCTGATATAGCACTGCATTGTTTTATGCTATATTAATGACATCTCTGCAATCACTGGAATAAAATACCTGAAAATACTAAGCAGAATCCATACACATCTGTTTAAGATCAAATCATGTTTTTTGGCATTGTTAAAATCTTGGATAGCATACTTCTTGCTTCCTTCCAGGAGACACAGATGGAATTGGTGGCACGGTTATAATGTATGGAGCACATTTCCATTAAACTAATTTTAACTCTACTTGCTAGAAAACCATATTTTATTTTATAGCTTTGAGGGATACCAGAAGTTATTTTGCATTCAAACTCCACAAATATATACTGTATATTTGTCAAATTTAGTCCAGGTGGTCACTGCATTTAAATCCTATGGTACTTGCTTTGTAGTATTATTATAATGTAGTTAGCTTAGCAAGTGGTATAATATCAAACTGGCATTTGTTGTTGTTGTTATGTGCGAAGTCGTGTCCGACCCATCGTGACCCCATGGACAATGATCCTCCAGGCCTTCCTGTCCTCTACCATTCCCCGGAGTCCATTTAAGTTTGCACCTACTGCTTCAGTGACTCCATCCAGCCACCTCATTCTCTGTCGTCCCCTTCTTCTTTTGCCCTCGATCGCTCCCAGCATTAGGCTCTTCTCCAGGGAGTCCTTCCTTCTCATGAGGTGGCCAAAGTATTTGAGTTTCATTCTCAGGATCTGGCCTTCTAAAGATCAGTCAGGGTTGATCTCCTCTAGGACTGACCGGTTTGTTCGCCTTGCAGTCCAAGGGATTCGCAAGAGTCTTCTCCAGCACCAGAGTTCAAAAGCCTCAATTCTTTGACGCTCGGCCTTCCTTATGGTCCAACTTTCGCAGCCATACATTGCAACTGGGAATACCATAGCCTTGACTAAACGCACTTTTGTTGGCAGGGTGATGTCTCTGCTTTTTAGGATGCTGTCTAGATTTGCCATAGCTTTCCTCCCCAGGAGCAAGCGTCTTTTCATTTCTTTGCTGCAGTCCCCATCTGCAGTGATCTTGGAGCCCAGGAAAATAAAATCTGTCACTATCTCAATTTCTTCCCCATCTATTTGCCAGGAATTGAGAGGGCCGGATGCCATGATCTTTGTTTTCTTGATGTTGAGTTTCAAGCCAACTTTTGCACTCTCCTCCTTCACCCGCATCAACAGGCTCTTTAGTTCCTCTTCACTTTCTGCCATTAGAGTGGTATCATCTGCATATCTGAGGTTGTTGATATTTCTCCCTGCAATCTTGATCCCAATTTGTGACTCCTCTAATCCCGCATTTCTCATGATGTGCTCTGCATACAAGTTAAATAGGCAAGGCGACAGTATACAGCCTTGCCGAACTCCTTTCTCAATTTTGAACCAGTAAGTGATTCCATGTTCAGTTCTCACTGTTGCTTCTTGACCTGCATATAAATTTCTCAAGAGACAAATAAGATGCTCTGGTATTCCCATCTCTTTAAGAACTTGCCACAATTTGTTGTGCTCTACACAATCAAAGGCTTTAGCATAGTCAATGAAGCAGAAGTAGACGTTCTTCTGGTACTCCCTAGCTTTCTCCATGATCCAGCGTATGTTGGTAATTTGATCTCTAGTTCCTCTGCCTCTTCGAAATCCTGCCTGTACTTCTGGAAGTTCTCGGTCCACATATTGCTGGAGCCTAGCGTGTAGGATTTTGAGCATAGCTTTGCTAGCATGAGAAATTAGTGCAATGGTGCGGTAGTTTGAACATTCTTTGGCATTGCCCTTCTTTGGGATTGGAATGTAAACTGACCTTTTCCAATCCTGTGGCCATTGTTGAGTTTTCCAAATTTGCTGGTATATTGAGTGTAGCACTTTTACTGCATCGTCCTTTAAGATTTTGAATAGTTCAACTGGAATGCTGTCACCACCACTAGCTTTATTGTTGCTCAGACTTCCTAAGGCCCATTTGACTTCACATTCCAGGATGTCTGGCTCCAGGTCAGTAACTACCCCACTGTGGTCATCAGGGATGTTAATCTCGCTCTTGTATAGTTGTTCTGTATAATTTTGCCACCTTTGTTTAATCTCTTCTGCTTCTGTGAGGTCCCTACCATTTTGGTCCCTTATCATACCCAACTTTACATGAAACGTTCTCTTCATATCTCCAATTTTCTTGAAAAGATCTCTGGTCCTCCCCATTCTATTGTTTTCTTCTATTTGTTTTCACTGTTCATTTAAGAAGGCATTCTTATCTCTTCTAGCTTTTCTCTGGAATTCTGCATTCAATTGGGTGTATCTTTCTCTTTCTCCCTTGCCTTTCACTTCCCTTCTCTCCTTAGCTATTTGTAAAGCTTCCTCAGACAGCCATTTTGATTTCTTGCATTTCTTTTTCTTTGGGATGGTTTTAGTTGCTACCTCTTGTACAATGTTGTGAACCTCCGTCCATAGTTCTTCAGGCACTCTGTCTATCAGATCTAATTCCTTAAATCTATTTGTCACCTCTACTGTGTATTCGTCGGGGATATGATTTAGTTCATACCTGAGTGGCCTAGTGCTTTTCCCTACTTTCTTCAATTTAAGCCTAAATTTTGCAACAAGAAGCTCATGATCTGAACCACAATCAGCTCCTGGTCTTGTTTTTATTGACTGGATAGAACTTTTCCATCTTTGGCTGCAGAGCACATAGTCAATCTGATTTCTGTGTTGACTGTCTGGTGATGTCCATGTGTAGAGTCGTCTCTTGGGTTGTGGGAAAAGAGTGTTTGCTATGACCATTGTATTCTCTTGACAAAATTCTACCAGCCTGTGCCCTGCTTCATTTTGTACTCCAAGGCCAAACTTGCCTGTTATCCCGGTTATCTTTTGGCTTTCTACTTTAGCATTCCAATCCCCCATGATGATAAGCACATCATTTTTTGGCGTTGCTTCTAGAAGGTGTTGTAGGGCTTCATAGAACTGATCAACTTCATCCTCTTCAGCAGCAGTGGTTGGGGCGTAGACCTGGATCACTGTGATGTTGAATGGTTTGCCTTGGATTCGAACTGAGATCATTCTGTCATTTTGGGGATTGTATCCCATGACTGCTTTTCCTACTCTCTTATTGATTATGAAGGCTACTCCATTTCTTCTGCGAGATTCTTGTCCACAGTAGTATACCTGATGGTCATCTGAATTAAATTCACCCATTCCTGTCCATTTTAGTTCACTGATTCCTAAAATGTCGATGTTCAGTCTTGTCATTTCTTGTTTGACTACGTCCAGCTTACCTTGATTCATGGATCTGACGTTCCAGATTCCTATGGAATAAAAATCTTTACAGCATCAGACTGTCTTTTCGCCACCAGTTACTTCCACAACTGAGCGTCCTTTCGGCTTTGGCCCAGTCACTTCATTCATTCTGGCGCTACTCGTACTAGCCATCTGCTCATCCCCAGTAGCATATTGGACACCTTCCGACCTGAGGGGCTCATCTTCCGGCGTCATATCGTTATGCCTATTGGAACTGTCCATAGAGTTTTCATGGCAAAGATACTGGAGTGGTTTGCCATGTCCTTCTCCAGTGGATCACCTTTTGTCAGAGCTCTCAACTATGACCTGTCCGTCTTGGGTGACCCTGCACGGTATAGCTCATAGCTTCACTGAACTACGCAAGCCCCCTTGCCACAACAAGGCAGCGATCCTTGAAGGGGGCAAACTGGCATACATAGTATAAAGATAAAGGTATCCCCTGTGCAAGCACCGGGTCATGTCTGACCCTTGAAGTGACACCCTGTAGCATTTTCATGGCAGACTCAATATGGGGTGGTTTGCCAGTGCCTTCCCCAGTCATTACGGTCCCCCCCCCCCAGCAAGCTGGGTACTCATTTTACCGACCTCGGAAAGATGGAAGGCTGAGTCATCCTTGAGCCAGCTGCTGGGATTGAACTCCCAGCCTCATGGGCAGAGCTTTCAGACTGCATGTCTGCTGCCTTACCACTCTGTGCCACAAGAGGCTCATACATAGTATAGGGGAACTATATAGTATTACTTTGGCCTCAATGGCTGAGCTTTTAAAGTGTATCACACTATCTTCCCATGCTCCATATTTTAATGTTTTTCTTTTTAACATCCTTCCATAAGGTCAGTTAATTTCCCTATGAATGAAATGTCTATTATGTCTGTGGGTTTTTTGTTTTTAAAAAAATCTTTTCCAGTTATATATATTTATGATTTTCCTTGCTTGGTTTTCTTGGAATATGCAAGATATGTAGCATGAATGATTCAAGAGTATACGAATAATTGCTACAGAAGGCATTAGAGGACATGTGTATTTAGCATAGTTAGAATAGGAACTTTCTGATGTTTTTCAAAAAGACACCTCCTATGTCCTGATAGGCTCACTGCTCTTTTGAGAACACATCTACCCTACTTGCCTTCTGAACAGACAGACAGAATCCTTTCTCTCCTCTTTCTATAGAAAGTGGTTTATCTTCATAATGAGAGATGACCAGGAGGCAAAACAAAGGATCTGGGATTCTGATAACAAGAAGCGCCCTCATCAAAGGTTGACTGATAGAGATGTTTTGAGAATCATAAAAATGCAGAGAGAAAAAGCTTTATGTTACTTCCTCTCTGAAAAGTCAGCTGCATTTGCAAAACAGACTATTTAGTGTTAAATTCCAGAGAAAGGAAACTTGTGTGACCACTTAGATGAAGAGCTTAGTCTAAATGAAGAGCTCATAAGTTCTGGTTAAGAAATCTCGTGAGTTAATTTTAATAAATATGCCAAATTGAAGCAAAAGTCAAATTGTAACTAAAGTAATAAACCTATTTGAATGGCCATATAAGCAGAAACTGTTTCGGGACTGAAATAATAAAACTGAAACTAATATTGAACTAGTAGCTTTAAATATAAGCAACAAAAGCAAGGTGATTTGCCACTCATGGACCGTTTACGCACTGGATGTTTCATGCTGGGCTGGAGGCTGGAATTTTAGTCGTGGCAGGTTGCCCCACCTCTTCCTGCACCCATATAGGGGAGCATTTGGCCTGGTGCGCCTCATCCGCCCCCGATTTGTGCTCCTGCACGGGAGCTGGGCAGTGAAGTTCCCAGTGTATAAACGGTCAAGGGGGAAAAGCACTTCAAAAAGGACTGCAATGGTTCCAAGTAGACCTAGACTTGCTAAGAGCCATGAGACAAACCAGACATGGCTCCCCCTAGAGCTCATTCATAGTGGTGTGTGTGGTCTAATAAATACAGAGACCCCCTAATGCAAACAAATATATTCTAAATTTTATTGATGATTTATCCAAGTATACAGTTACCAATTTAATCAAGAAAAAAAGCCAAGTACTGGAGAACCTCAAGGCATGTGTTGAAGTGGTAAGGAACAGGTTCCAGAGAAAACCATTGCACCTTCACAGACAATGGAGAAGAATATGGAATCATGACATGAAGGACTACTAGCTAAATTAGGAATAGAATATCAGCTCACTGTTCCATACACTCCAGTACAGAATGGTGTAGCAGAAAGAATTACTCCCTAACCAAGGTGTGTTGATGCATGTTCCTAGAAGCACAGTTACGTGAAAAAATACTGTGGAGAAGCAACTTACTGCTACCAACCTACAGAAGAGATTACCCACTAAAAGTGCCAGAAAATTGCCATATAAACTGTGTTATGCACACAAACAAAACATGAACCACCTGAAAGTGTTTGGGTCAAACATCTGTGCCTATGTTCTCAAGGAGAAATGAAGCAAAATGGGCATGAAAACGGAACAAGGAATATTTGTAGGATATGCTTTAGGATGTAAATGATATAGTATCCTTAATCCAAGAACAGAAAAAAATGAAGATCTATAGCACAGTTTACATTGACCAAAAGGAAAACCTAAAAATACCAAAAAATATAAAGCCTGATCTGATTAGTTCACAGAAGATAAGCAAGGTTGGTCTTGGTTAGTACTTGGATGGGAGGCTGCCAAGGAAGCTGAAGGTCACTATGCAGATGTAAGTAATGGCAAACCTCGAACAGTCTACATAGACTCATAGAATCAAAGAGTTAGAAGGGACCTCTTGGGTCATCCAGTCCAACCCCCGCATTATGTAAAAGGTAAAGGTAAAGGTATCCCCTGTGCAAGCACCGGGTCATGTCTGACCCTTGGGGTGACGCCCTCTAGCGTTTTCATGGCAGACTCAATACGGGGTGGTTTGCCAGTGCCTTCCCCAGTCATTACCGTTTACCCCCCAGCAAGCTGGTTACTCATTTTACTGACCTCGGAAGGATGGAAGGCTGAGTCAACCTTGAGCCGGCTGCTGGGATTGAACTCCCAACCTCATGGACAAACAGCTTCAGACAGCATTTCTGCTGCCTTACCACTCTGCACCACAAGAGGCTCATAGTGCAACTCCCTGCACTATGTAGGACAACCCTATTGCTCCTCCACTGTAATCTGCCACCCCCTTGAACCTTCACAGAATCAACCTCTCCATATGATGGCTATCCAGCCAAATTTTCAAAGATGGAGAACCCACCATCTCCTGAGGAAGCCTGTTCTACTGAGAAACCGCTCTAACTATCAGGAACTTCTTCGGGATGTTTAGATGGAATTTCTTTTGAATTAATTTCATCCCATTGGTTCTGGTCCATTCCTCCGGAGCAAGAGAGAACAACTCTGATGGCTAATCAGATCCCCTCTTAGTCATGTCCTCTCCAGACTAAACAGACCAAGCTCTGCCAACCTTTCCTCATATGTCTTGGTCTCCAAACCCTTCACTATCTTTGTTGCCCTCCTCTGGACACACTCCAATTGTCTACATCCCTCTTCAACTGGGGTGGCCAAAACTGAACACAGTACTCCAAGTGAGGACGAATCAGAGCAGAATAAAGCGGTACCATCACCTCCCATGATACTCCTCCCATGATACTCCGTTTGATACAGCCCAAAATCAATGAAAGAAAACAGAGTACAGCAGCCAGTAACTGAGCACCATGAACTTTACAGATGAAGCACCAACAGAACCGGAGAAACCAGAAGGGAATGCAGAAGCCAAGGTCAGAAGAACAACTAGAACAAAAAAGGGAGTACCACTGAGAAGGTTCTCCTATTTAACTGTATCAGATACTGTGGCAGAAGCTTCCACATTGGAAGACATAAAGAAGATGCCAAGCAGAAAAATGGAAGTATGCAGAACAGGAAACTGGAGCTCTTCTTGAGGACCAAACATGGACATTCACAACCTGCCTCCAGGCAAGTATGCTGCAGGATACACATGGGATTTCTAAAAAGAATCCCAGAAGACTTTAGAGAAGATGAATCTAAAGGACTATGCTCACTAGATCTTTGCTCATACTTTCTCCCTGTTTGCCTCATGAGCAGACAGAATGAAAGAACAGAACAGTTAGGCAGGACTTTCTCTTTCCTCTATCTATACAAAATTGTTTCTCTTTATAATAAAACTATTTTATTCTCTTAAGCAATTTGGTGCTCTGCTGTCTTTGCATATTTAAACTCTGCCAACAAGTTTTATGTTTCAAAATATAAAATAGAAATCTCAGATGTGCAAATGCTGCTAAAATTCAAATGGTAGTAGAAACATAGTATACATACTGTAGATTCAGTGTAGACCAGCTAGAAATAATACAGGCTTTGAAAGCTTGAATATAATATTCTTTGTTCTATTTAACCAAGATACGTCAGGTAGACATGTTTCCTTTGAAAAAAGAATTCCAATGGTATGGTGCCACAACTGAGAAGGCCTTGGATTTTATTTCCTGACTAGTCAGAACAATGGTATACATAACAGAACCTGTAGATTTAAAGCATAAGGAGAAGTATAGTGGGAGAGCCAAAACTTAAGATGCCCTGGGACAGGTTTTCGAGGACAAAGGTAAAGTGAATTCAGTCTTGCTTGCTTTCCTGTACAAAGCAAGATGGTATGTTCAGCATTTCTTAGCAACAAATTTATTTTAAACAGTCATAAACATGCACTCTTGATGAAGAACACTTTTACTGGATTAGAAGAAGAAGAAGAGAAGAAGAGTTGGTTCTTATATGCCGCTTTTCCCTACCCGAAGGAGGCTCAAAGCGGCTTACAGTCGCCTTCCCATTCCTCTCCCCACAACAGACACCCTGTGGGGTGGGTGAGGCTGAGAGGGCCCTGATATCACTGCCCAGTCAGAACAGTTTTATCAGTGCCGTGGCAAGCCCAAGGTCACCCAGCTGGTTGCATGTGGGGGAGTGCAGAATCGAACCTGGCATGCCAGATTAGAAGTCCACACTCCTAACCACTACACCAAACTGGTAGAGGGGCCATCTACTCTACCATTCTTACAAAACCTCCATCAGCCAGCAGGTGATAATTGGTCGACCAGAAACTGGTCAAAGATCTACTGGTGAGTTGTAGTATGCAGTCTGCCTAATCATGGCTTATAGGATTTATAAAGTTAAAACTGGATACTGATTTGTTTTGTATGAAGTAGCTCTAAAAGGGTTGTGAATTGCAGTCTGTACCATCCTTCTCTAATTGCAGAGGAAATTAATTTAAACCAACACAGCCAATAAAAAGCAATGCCAAGTTGGCTGATGTGTTAAGGACCTATTCCAAGAAGTTTCTTATTGTGTTTCACAGGTCATTCAGTGTATGGCTGAAAGTTGGGAAGAGATCTATTGTTCTGGGAAAGTACATTTCTGACATATATGAAAACAAATAACTATGTATTCTAATACTAAAAATGCAAAGCATGTTAAGGCAAGAAATCACTCAGAGAGAGCTTTTTGCTGATTTGTGATGAGACAGAGAAATACTGAAAAGGGTTTATTTTGGACTTGTGCTACACTCTTCTGGAAAAAAATTGGACAACACACATTTCACACTTGTACATACAGGGAGATTAAATATCTGTTTGGGGTATTGAAATGCATTTGATTAGGTGGGCTTTTTAAAAAGGAATGCTGGTCAGCTGTGTGTGATTAGATGGTTTTGAAAGGAATGCAGGTCAGCTACAGAACACTATGTCACAAAGAGGGAGGCTGGCTTGTAGAATGCACTGTGTGTGAGGGGGGCAAGTGTATGAAAAGCAAACTTATTTTGTAATTGTTGGAGCTATAAATATACTCTGGATTTGCCAGTTACGTCAGTGCCTGCCAAGTGTGAGAGAGTGGGTGTGTTTTAATATGTTACATGTGCTACTACTACCATGAGAGCCAATACAGATGGTTTTGGACCCATGTTTTCACTTCTCAGTGGGGATTTTGAAATCTATTACAGTGGGTATCTGTAGGGATAATAATTCACTGCCATGCAAATTGTTTTTCATATAAATAGACCCTACATATGCAGTATATTCTAGAGTCTTCACATCTTCAAAAAAATCCCAAGCTTCCCATATTCAATGTAGGCTTTTGCTACCTTTGCTATGAGTTGCTACCTTATCTCTTCATCCATTGACTACTGAAAGAAAGCCTCTTAAGTGGAAATCTTACAATCTATTACTTGGTTATTCATAATTCTTAGTGATCTGAATTTATTGTGTATTTCCCTGGTCATGTTAACCTCATTAAATATTGCTGTTCCTTATTCAGACTCCTGATTACCCAAATGCTTTGGATGTCACCCAGGCCCTTTAGATACTTATGGCTGTTTACCAAGATCAGATCAGCTTTTGCAATACAAGGAAATTCAGAATTAGTGATGTTGGAAAATCCATGGAGAGAGGAAATCAGAGGACTATTGCTGGAAGTACAGCATGCCAGTTTATGAATGCATTTTGGTACCATGCTGCATTCAGCATACTAGCATAAACAGAGGAAGCTCCTTGCAGAATTGTGTTCCATTGACCATTATTGTCTACCAAATCACTTCTTTCCATAGTCAGAACCTTTCTATGATTACAGAAAGTGGGTATTGAGTTAATTACTAGGAATTTCATTTCAAGTTTACATAGCATAAATGATCAATTAAATCCTTTAGATAATAAAAACTGGGGGGGGATCAAAGCAATAGTAGTAATAAATTATACCTTATGTTTATGAACACTGCAATATGAGATAAACTATGCTACCCTACATTTAGAATGATAATTTATGCACAGGTTTATGATTGCAGAAAACTGTGTACATATCTGCCAAAGAGAAATAAGTGATTTTAATTTGCCCCTTCATATGTATGTATTTTGCAGATTCATTCCTTTTTTAAAATGTATGTTCATAATTCTTATCAGATTTTGTTTTGTAGTACCATTTAGAAAGATACCAGAAATCTCATTGCTTTTAAAATGTCCATTTCTAGGTCATAAGGAACTGGACATCCTGATGGTCCATTTTGTCATGAACCAAAATACAGATCATAAGGCGCAGAGGCCAAAGACTCAGAGGTGGTGGTAACTTGGTGGCTGATAACATCATCACAGAAGGAGGCAAGAATCACGTTTGCCCATTCTGGCAGGGACCACCATGGCCCTAGCCAGAAGTGTGTTTGCTCATTCTGGCCAGGATGCAACTGACCACCATACCCCTGGCCAGAAATCTGGGGGTGACTCTAGATACCTCTCTGTCCATGGAAGCACAAGTCATGAAGGTTCCCTGGACAGAGAGGTATCTAGAGTCAGCTGAGGTAGCTACATTGGTTGCCAGTTGTGGCCTGGATCTGGTTCAAGGTTTTGGTTTTAACCTTTAAAGCCCTTTGTAACCTGGGACCCGCATATCTGAGGGACCACCTATTGACCAATGTCCTCTGTGGGTAATAATTTGCTGGTGATTCCTGGCCCCATGGAAGATCATTTGGCCTCGACCAGAGCCAGGGCCTTTTTGGTCCTAGCCCCGACCTGGTGGAATGAGCTTACAGAAGAGCTGAAGGCCCTGCTGGAGCTTCTGGTGTTCCACAGGGTTTGTAAGACAGAGCGCTTCTGAATGAAGGTTGAAGAATTGATTCATAAACAGTTGTGAGCAGACAATTTGCACTGTGACCTAATTTTTATAATGTATTTTCCCCATAGACAAAAATGTTGCACTAAGTTCAGACCATGAATTGTCTTCTCATGTTGTTTCTCTATTAGAGTTGCTAATCTCTAGGTGGTAGCTGGAGAGCTCCCAGGATGATTAAAGTTGATCTCTAGGCAATAGAGATCATTTCACTGGGAGAAAATGGGTGCTTTGGAAGGTGAACTCTGACATTATTCCTCTTTGAAATCCATCCCTTTCCCAAAATCTACCTTCCTCTGGTTCCATCTCTCAAATTCCCTCAGGTATTTCCCTATCCCTATTTTCTATTCAGTATTTCTATGCAAGAAACAGGATGCATTGCCTAGTGTAAATCACATCATCAATATCAACTCATATTTAAATGAGTATATGTTAGTTTTTTCTTTTGCTAGTTCAGGATTGTAGCATCTGATTTAGAATGGAATGCAGATCTAGAGGGAGAGGGTATTTATGGACTCCATGCCATTAGATTAAGAGAACAAAGGCAACAATTCCGTTTGAAACAGACCATAACTATAAAACTACCGGAAGTTTGAGCCTGAAGTCATTTTTTTTCTCTTTTACATTATGGCAAACAGTACCATGAAAGCATAGAAAAATAAATCTACCATTCTGGAGTAATGAAACTGCTGCATCTGAAGAGAACCAGGAGATTAAACTCCTGGGACTGCAATAAAAATGAATTATATTTCATGCCACAGTCTGCCTTGGCCACACAGGTTTCATTTTCATGCGGTTTTCATTTCATATTACAGTCACGGAATCTGACTGGGATCATCGTTCAGACAATCGCTAATCATCAACACCAAAGAGGGGGAGTCAAAGTGGCAAGGTGAGGCTTAAGATTAGGAGAGAGGAGATTTGGGACACTAGGATAATTAATCTGAATACTGTTGCTATCTATCTGGAGCATACATTATGGATTTTTCATTTGCATTCATTAAGAGATAGTGTGTCTGATGCCTAGAGAATGGAAACTGGAACCAGTTCTACTAGACGTAAAAAAAAAAACAGATTTGGGTTTGCAAGATACATGTGTCTGTCTGAAAATACAGTGGCAACAATTTAATGGTCCTTTAAATGGGTTCGTTTATTTTCCTAAATAGAACAAAGAATGTGATATTCAAGCTTTCAAACTCCCTCACTTTTCCCTCAAAACAGCTTCAGCAATTGTGCATGTGCTGTGTTCCAAGAAAGCATATATGGCTTTACAATGGATTAGACAAATTTATGGAAGAAGGAATAAAGCCCATTTTATTGGTAAATAAAATGGGCGCTAGTGGGCAGTCTGTGGGGAAGCCTTCACAGGGCGAAGGCTTCCCGGGGATCTGGGCCACGACCAGGGCTGTTCTCCCGGTCGTGTGCTGGGCTGGGGCGGCCGGGAGAAGTGGGGGAGGCAGCCCTGCACCCTGGGGCGTCTTCGGTCCTCCCGGCATTCGCTGGAGGGGGCTTGGGGTGTGGAGGAGAAGGCGGAGAGCGATCTGTCGATGGCTGGGCGCAGCTGCGGCTTCCCCCGGCCACAGGAGTGGGCTCAGGGGATGGACAGGATGGCAAGGCCGGGCCAGCGGCGGTGAGAAGGCGGGGACTCACCTCCGCAAGCCGGAGAGTGGCTGCCTGAGTGAGCAGCAGGCGGCGGCTCGGCGGCGCCCTTGCAGTGGCATCCGGCAGCAGGAGGACGTGAGAAGGCAGGCCATGGGCTGTTGGGGTGGCTTGGCGCCGACATCCTCCTGTCGGTGGCCATGTTGCAGCGCGGGCGGCAGCTGGTGTTGGTCCTCGTCATGTCGGCAGCCATGTTTGGGCGCGGGCTGCACCGGCGGTGGCAGCAGCAAGCGTGTGTGAGAGGGCAAGGAGGTAAGCGGGCTTCGAAGGTTGGGCCATGGGCCCCGCGGCAGAGGGGAAGCTCAGGGACAGGCGGGGAGGAGGGTAAGTGGTTAAGCGGGCTTGGGAGGTCCAGTCGTGGGCGCATCGGCGGCAGGGAAGGTCCGGGACAGGCGGGGAGGCATCGAGGCGCAAGTTGGGTGGGGGTGGGGTTGGGGGGACAGTTAGCTGGCGATGGCGGCGGTTTCAGGACATCGTGGATCGGGGTGGCGAGCAGGGAGGGGCGGGGTGCGTGTGGGAAGGGTGCGGTCGTTGGCGGGCGGGCAGGAGGAGGAGGAGTGAGTGCCGTAGGTGTGGAAGGGCATTCTCTAGGCAGAGGGGAAGCGATTTGCCCCGAGGCCAGGGAAGTGGGGTGAGGCTCTTCCCTGGCGGCCATCCATGCAGGATGGCGGCTCGGGCAGAGTGGAGTCTGTGGTGCGGCGTCTGGGAGACGGGCCATGTGTCCAACAGGGAGGCGCGCAAAGCGCACCTCCCAATTGGACACTTGGCCCTGGAGTGCCACTCGGAGGAGCGAATCAGGAGCCGCAAAGCGGCTCCTGATTCGCTCCTCCAAGTTTTTATCCCGGACACAGCCCGCCCTAACTCCTCCCCACCACCCCTTACTCTTTTATTTAGTCCATGGCGCTCACGGCGCCACGGGCGGTTTAAAGATAATTAACTGGAATTTCTAAGTTCAGTAGCAGTATCCCTCTGAAAACGAAGGAAAGGCTTTTTGTTTTCTTGGCTATCTGCTTCTCAGAAGACCTCCCCTTACTGTTGGAAATGCAATGCAGGACTATATGGATCACTGCAATGTTCCGGGAAGGCTCTTCTTGTGTTCTTAAAAACAGCATGCCAGACTTGTGCCTGGTATTTTATCACGACGAATGTATTTACCTTTCAGGTCAGTGTTGAAACTGATATAGCCAGAAACATTCAGACTGAAAATTATTGGAAATCACTATGAAGACTGCTACCATTAGTGCTATTTGTTTTGTTCAAGATACACCCTGTTGGAGTAGAGTTAAAAATGCACACAGAAGGAATCCCCTGATTCTTGCCATTTGCTGGTGTTCCCTTATCCTCCACTCTTCTTTTTCCTCTGTGGGCTTTGTCTGTTCTCAAGTAAGCCCATTATATACTTATTTGCAGATTTGCAAATGGAGATTGGTTGCCTTGTGCTTTTGCTGCTCCTTAACATCTGAACCATTCTAAAAGCCTGAATTTTGTGTAATAATATATGTCTCAGTGAGAGATCTCAATTATATTTATTTATTGAATTTAAAATACTCTTATATACTAAGTTATTTGGGGGGGGGGGGCAGGGGAACTATATATTTAATGTAGAATTGCAGATGCAGAATCCTTAATCGTGGAATGGGAGAGGCAGATTGTGTTTGCAAAACATGGGCAGTACAGACAGCATTCAGAGCTGTTGTGGACAGAGGTACTATGAGCACTGTAAATCAACATCATGCATATTTAAGCTTAGCTGTAGCAAACAACAGAGATGAGAGACCACATTAGAGTTGCCCCAGTTGCAACTGGCTTCAAGCAGTAGGAAGGGAAGCTGGTGCAGCTGTTCCTTCCACAATGCTTTTGTGTCTCCCCCCCACACACACACACACACTTTGCTGTCATGACCAGGACTTCAGGTGTAGGTATTTGCACAAGAGGATTGGATTTGTGCTATCTCCGGTTTTTATAAAACAGCTTCCCCTGCCACACACATTGTCATTACAATTGCCACTTTCAAGGGTTGCAGCTCCTCTTTTTTGCCACTGCTCTTAGCAAAGAGCTAGCAAGGAGACAGGACACAAACAAATGGAGGCAGTGGCTCCAGAAAGCAATGGGCTCTTCTAGGGGGCTGGCTGATGCCTTGACTCCTGCCCAAAGATGCCAAATGCCTCTGGCCGAGGCTCTTTTATTTCTCCCTTCCTGCATTGCTGTAAACTACAACTTGAATGCTGGGTTAAAACTTAGTCCTCCTTGGTTCTATTGATTTCACTGAAAATTTGTTCATTCAGACTTTTTTCAAAGTGAAATGTTACTTGTGTTGTGCTTTGTGCAATATTTGTGCTGTCAGCTAAGCAACCTCAAGACTGCCACCTCTGGCATGAGAAATTCCTGGAGATGTGAAGGTGGTGCCTACAGAAGACAGTTTGGGGAGAAGCGAGAACTGAGAAGAGATGTGATATCATAGATTCTGTTCTATGAAGCTGCCATTTCCTTCAGGGGAACTGGTCTCTGGAGTTCAGCTGGGATTCTTGAAGGATCTGGAAAAATTGTGGAATAACGCAAGCCACCACCTTGGGGTTGGTGACAAGAAGTACTCCTGGGCCTCCAGTCCATTTGGATACAAATCACCTTTCTGGCAAACCCTTTGCAATGGAGGAGAGAGACCATTAGGTACATTATATGTATCGGAATCTGTGCTACAGTATTACCTCTGTTGATTGCCCCTGAAGATGAATTCATGTGGCTCACTCAGAAGTGTGGAGAATGTCAACTGAGTGGATCGCTGCAGAAATTAGCAGAAGGTGGAGTGGTTTAAGATTGCTTCAAATTATGTTTATTTTATCTTCCTGAAGAATGTGGTCCATTAAGAACAAACACTTCATTAATTAAAGAGCAATTCGGGAAAACCTAACAAGTCATGGTCCTGACTCTTGTCTCTCCCCAAGACACCTTCTCTGCATGTGTTCTTTCCTGCTGTGTCAGTCTAAAGCAGGCCTGCAGAAAGAAAGCCGACATGGAGAGGGTGGCGAGTGGCGTTTTATTGAATTATGTATGGGGTGTTAGCTTAGAACTGCAAAGCACAAGCCAAAGTATAAGTATTTTAATAGATACATATATTCTGGCAGACAGGGCTAATTGTACAGCATGCATTTTGGATCTTTACGCTGTATTTGCTGCACCACTGTGAAGCAAGAGCTGTGGCACAGCAAATGTCACTTAAGTTGTGTGTGGTGAAGCACTCACAGCTTTATAAATAATGAACTCTGCATGGATCCATCTAGTCACATTAATGTTGGGAAGCAAAAGAAAAATGAGGGTAGATCCACACTTGAATTCTCCTCTGAAGCATTGCTGGTGTGGTTGTGCAATTAGCTGCATCTAGAATTGCAGTGCAGGATTCACACAGCTTTGGATATGGCATCTTTTTCATTGCTCTTACGCTAGAGTTTCCCACCCATCAGGAGGCAAGGATGTGAGTTCCCCTCTCTTTAGGAGACATTGAAATGGTGGCCCACTGCTCTTCCTGCTTCTTTCATGGATTTGTTTTTGAGGAATTGCAAAACAATCAATCTGATTCTTTGTTCTTAGAGCATCCATTCAATATGGCACTGACATTGGGGTGGGGGGGGGGGACCTGATGGGAGGAACAGCAACAGAGGCTCCAGAAAGAAGAAGGAAGATCAAATAAGAAGGAGGGGAACATCATGTCACAGCATCCATCTCAGGGCATTTTTGTATATCTATTAAAAGACCATCCACACTCCTAAGAATGCATTTTTATTCTACACAACTATAAAGAGCCAGTTTGGTGTAGTGGTTAGGAGTGCGGACTTCTAATCTGGCGAGCCGGGTTCGATTCTGCGCTCCCCCACATGCATCCAGCTGGGTGACCTTGGGCTCGCCACGGCACTGATAAAATTGTTCTGACCGAGCAGTGATATCAGGGCTCTCTCAGCCTCACCCACCCCACAGGGTGTCTGTTGTGGGGAGAGGAATGGGAAGGCGACTGTAAGCCGCTTTGAGCCTCCTTCGGGTAGGGAAAAGCGGCATATAAGAACCAACTCTTCTTCTTCTTCTTCTTCTAAATATTTTGCCAAACAATGAGCTAAAAGGAAAGGTGAGACTGCAACTCAAAAAGAATGGGAAAATATCAGAATGATCATAAATCTTGCATATGAATGGCTGATGGCAGTTATGCCATACTTGCCCAGACTGGAAACAGCCTGAGAGTTATGCAATAAATGAGAAAGATCTGCAAAGAAAAGTTATGTTATATTATACTAAAACTAGCATATAAGACCGTTGTATGCCAAATACAACATGCTCTAGCGCCCCCCCCCCCCGAAACAGCAGCAACACAAAGAGCATGCAGATGGGCGCGGAACGTTGTGGGGGAAGGAAGTGGCCATTCCTCCCTCCCTTTCCACCCCATGTAGAGCCCCACGTGGCGCCACAGAGTCAGTTGTGGGCCTTTGGGGGGTAGTGGCAGCCATTCCATGCCACAGGAAGCCACAGCATACAAACCTCCAAGAGGGATTGGAGAAACTTACAGGGCAGGGGTCCCTGAATGGCTGTGAGTCACAAGGAACAGAAGGGACAGAATGTCAGGGGCAGCGCCGCTCTGTATTCTGAGTGCTTTTCTATGAAAGAGGTCCCATCTTAGGAGAGGAGAGCCCTGCGGAGTGCTGCGGGGCTTTGGAAGTGGGGAGCGACAGCAGCCATTACTCCCTTCCCCGGCACAATGCTCCAGAGCCCCGTGGAGCGGCGCTGAGGCCGGCGCAGGGATTTGGTAGTGGGGGAAGGTGGCAGGTGGCAGCTAATCCCCCCCCATGTCCCCACCACCCTCCAGAGCCCCGTGTGGAGGCATCCGTGGGGCTTTGAGAGCGGGGAAAGGTGGCAGCCATTTCCCCCCTCCTCCTTGGCACCTTGCAGACAACAGAGATGTTACAGTTACCAGTGGTGGTGAGGAAGATGGGTCCTCAAAAATCTAAGACTAATATTTTCCAAAAGGCATAGTGCCCTCTTTAAATCACACTGACCCCTCTGTCCTAGAAACAATTCAAGCTGGCACATACTAGTTCTTTTCCTTCAACTCAGTTTTTTTCTTAGAAGTTCAAACTCAATTGTCCAAAAGAACAACACTGCATCCAACATATTGTGCTAATTAAACAGTCTGTCAGCATGTCAAAATTCATGATAATGCTTCTGTTTCTTTTAGAAAACTAATATCCACACACTGAAACAGATGCTAGCAGCTGGATAGACAGTTGAATAAAACTAAAAATAAAGCTTAGCCTTCAGCCATGAGTGCAACATTGAGTTCACTAGACACTTAAATTTTTCTCAAAGAATTTGCCTGCAGCAAGCAAAGATGTAGCAGTTAAATCTTTATGATACCTTGTTTCAGGGATTTTGCCTTAGAGAGCGGTGGGTAACTATGAGGTGTCCATCTCTATATACCAGGATATTCCCTTAAGAAACTCCAAATAAACCAGTCAGATGTAAACTGGAAGGTTTTTTTATTAGAAAGAATCAAAGCAGTACAAGCACACAAAACGTATGTAAAATTCACACTTAAGAAGTCTAAGGATAATAAGGGGTGAAAAGGGATAATGTTTGGAGGGAAGTGGTAATATTTGCCATCATGATGAGAAGAGACAAATCCACAGAAGAGGCAAGTCCATGGCAAGGGGCAGGCCATCCCTCCTGATTGGCCATTTGTTGGATGGATGGCCAATCAGGGATGGGACAGCTGGGACAGCCTACCTGATTGGTGGCTATGCAATGAGTCCCAACTCCTCGCAGCACCCTCATACTATTTTATTAAGAGGTTCAGATAAGTGGTTTATTGTGTTGTGATTTAAAATGTGGTTAGCCACCCTGGGACACAAGTGAAGGGCGGGATATAAGTCAAAAAATAAAATAAAATAAAATAAAATAAAATAAAATAAAATAAAATAAAATAAAATAAAATAAAATAAAATAAAATAAAATAAAATAAAATAAAATAAAATAAAATAAAATAAAATAGTGGATGTATGCAAGTGGTCCAGAACACACACAAATGATCAAGTATTATAAGAAAGCTGTGACTTCAGAGTATGTTGACATGCCAGCTCCTAAAACAATGCTCTGCCGAGATTTCCCTTGTGTAAAAATGACTGTAGGACACACGTGACATGTGTTCTGGGAGAAGCCTTGATAGGTTCACAGGAGGTATACAATAACAGTGGATACTCCACCTGAGTAGAACTAGAGGTATTAATGTTTCCTGATGATGATCTCTTTAGTCCCAGACGGGAGACTTTAAAAATAGACAGTTGTTAGGAATTGCTAATTGAGATCTGAGGGTGTGAAGGGAAGGAGAGATTGACAAGATTAGATACTTCTTGGAGAGCTTATTGCCTCAAAGGAATGGATCTCTTTTGAGAGGGGAGTAACCCTTTAGTGATTCAGCCCCTACATTTCCACAAAATCTAATCTAAGTGTCCAGGGATGTCCTGGAGATTGACATCTGGCTGCTGTCTGTGTTTCTATTCCTGCTTGGGAGAAAATAGAATTTATTTTGCAGTTGAGATACAACTGACATCTATTCCAATTTCAGCCAGGCTGTGTGCTGCAAATTAATATTTCACATGCAGTATTAAAGAGAGACATTTCTGGATGGTGGCCCATTACCTATCCTACATTATGTGGAGGGGTTTGGCTGCTAACCTTAATTGTTGCCCTATATCCTACTTGCCTTGTTGCAACCACCACACATACACTATGATGCTATCTTTTCACCAAGATCGAAGTTACTTTCTTTCCCTTTTATATGATGGTTGGTTTAGCTTGATCATTTGGTTCCTGATACACCAAGCTGTATTGAACCTGCTTCAGTCACAAATCATTTGGAGCTTCTACCCAGTCCTGTACGTTTCACCACTTTGTGCTGTCATCTTGGTCAATCTAGTATTATCCATTATGTAAGTGGTATAGAGATGTAAGTGCTTACCATAAGCTTTGGGGATAAGCTACCCAATGGGATCATCTTTGTTGTATATTGTAATTATTATCTTGCCAGTAGTGATAGACATTCCAGACATTATGTAGGGTTCCAGTCCAGTTAGGAATACAGCCATGGAAAACTTTGCTTTAGGGAAAGCAAGCCTATTCCTCTGGATTCCTTTGGAGGCTTATAATATAGCTCCTTTTCTTCATCACAGTATTGACCACAGAAGAGCAGTGACCACAGTGCCATTTGTGGGGGACTTTTAAGTCCCCATACGCTCTTCTGTGAAAGAAACAAAACAAGAATCACATTTGCCTTGTCAATGGGAAGGGCAAGATTGAAGTTTCCAAGAAAGTTAAAAAAAAAAAAGGATGTCAGAACCAGTTCTTCAGTTTGGTTTTTGTACACTTTTGACAACCATTCAAAAAATTTATCGACTATTTTAAAAATGTATGTATTTATTTATAATTGGTTTTATATACTGCCATTCCCTGGGGACTCGAGGTGGCAATGGGGCAAAACAAACAAGTGTATATATAGAATGAATAACAAGGGCTCTAACTTATGATTTCAACTCTCCAGGAGAAACAAATCTATCTCCAGCCTCATTTATCTGTTACAACCATATCCCTCCTCTCTTCCATGAATTTCATGATTGCCTGCAAAGATTCCTATAAGGTCCATGATGTAATCAAGCTTCTATGCTTTAACTTCAGCATACTTGCTGCTGTATATGTTTTTCAAGCACCCATGGCATTTTGTGTGTCTATAAATGGAATAAGAGAGACTACAGCTTTAGGATTGCTATGGAGAACCCTGGAATATAGGTTTTCAGAGGGCTTCCATATCCTTTAGTCTGATTCAGTGGGGGAGGGGGGGGACGGAATCTACTAGTTAATTACAGAATGTTTTCAAAGAACAACCAAATGACATAAAGAAAAACAACAGAAACAAAAAGATACCATGACAAGATGGGGGGAAAACACAACTAGAAAGCAGAGGAGATGGCAAGCAGCTGTGTCCACTAAGCAAAAATAGTTATTGGATCAGCTCCGACCAAATTCAGAGGCAGAATTCTTGTAAAAAGCCGGACTGGATTAGGACTTGAGATTGGAACAGGTACAAGATCCAGGAAGCTGACTTTGGCATGCATTTCCCTTAGCCTACTCAGCCATGACCATTCAGATCTTTAAAACCCAGATAGAGGCAAAATGTAACCCACAAGAGTGCTAAATAAATAATATAATCCGAATTGAAGGAAGGGGGTGAAGCAATATGCATCATGCATGTGCATATGCCCCATCCCTCTACTAGAAAAGCAAGAGATTTCAAAACCTAAAATAAAATTTACTCTACCACCTCTACTAAATGGCATGATTCCTGTTCACAAATCTGCAGCTGTAATTCAGTAACAAAAAACACTGGCATTTACTATTTTAGGGCTTGATAAGACATCGAGTAAATTTTCCATCACAAAGTACAGAATTCTCTTGTGTTTCAAGCTCTTTATATTTTATTGATAGTCAGGGCCATTCCGCATCCATAAAATAAACTGAAAGGCTTACCTTTTGCAGATGCCATATTTTTGGCATTTTGCATGATGTTGCCAACATCCAGTGTCCCAGCAGCAAACCAGCAGCTATATCCTCCATTTTAAAGTGAAAGTTGGGGAATCCCAAAAAGGGGATTCCCTCAACTATCTGGCATGAATGAGAAGAGAGCATCCAGCAAGCCACACGCCAAGGAAATGTTCGGAGCCAAAGTAGTTCTATCTCTGCCTCCAGTGCCCACCCTCTCTCTCCCTTCTAATGCGGATGGGGATTTTCTTTTTTTTAAAACAAACTGCCTGGAACAACGAAAAATTTTCCCCCAAAGCATGTCTCTCTAAAGTCCCCCCTCTAAAATTGGGAACAAGATTGCATAAAGGCTAATGATTCCAAAAGGGGTGGCATTAAAAAAGCACTATACATCTATGATTAGATGCATAGGCATCTAAACGGAGAAGTTTTACTAAAAAAAAATTAGCTTGCATCGTGGGCCCTTTAAAACAAGGAGAAAGGTGATTGGCTACCTGGCTTGCTTGACAGATGGAGGAGAGTCACCAGTATAGTGCATTCCTCTACTCTGCCAATTCAAGCCAGCATGCAGAGTGCACAGAAGCGTGAGAAGGCGACAGATGGAAAGGAGAGAGCCAGGAGGTGAGGAAATGTCCCCAGTATTAACATGTCCTCTTATGTATAATAGAATCCAAAATAATTTCAAAAAGAATGTGAAAAATTATGACCTTTCTTTCATATGTTCTTTAAACTTACTGTCTCAGTGTAGCATTAGACATATCCATAGGAGCCAGCATATAAAAAACAACTCCATCTTCTTCAATATGCATGAATATAGTGAAGTGCATAGAGGCTACTATTCAAGGCAGATGGCAGTGGTCAAAGGAGGGTTGAGCTCCTTTTATCCAAGTCCTCAAGGGACATAACTTTGGCTGGTAAGAAACAAAACAAACAGAGCCTCTTTATCTTTCCAAAGTATTATGAGTCCTTTATTGTAAGGAACTCTATCTCATATCACTACCTAGAATTGATAGATACAGGAAACATGTCCTGCCCTCATAGCACCAAGATGGCAAAATCTGACAGAATGGGGAGCTGTCAGACTGTAAGGAAGTTTCCCTAGGAGTAACAATCTACACATCAAAGAGATGGCATCACAGCAGCAGAAAGGAGTATCTTCGGTGCCCTGACCAACCTGTCTCTTACTCTAGATAGCCCCCTTCTAAAGATTGGGGCTAAGGAACAGTACAAACTCCACACAGTAGAGCAAAGCTGACTAGATGCTGTATTTCCCTAGACTGTTGATCAGGGGGGGGGGGGGGATTTAACATCCATGCAGACACTTCCTTACCTTTTACAGCCTCAGATTTAAAGGTATGTTGAGCAGACTTAAAGGTATGTTGCGTAGAGTCCCGTGGTCAGAAAGACTTAAAGAGAGGGCTGGGAGTTTCTTAAAAGTGAAATGCTGTAGCCTCAATCACAAATAATTCCCTCGAGAAGAAAAGATGTAAGGAGCCTAAGGAGCCAAGTTGGCTCCATAAGCAGTTGTGAAAAGATCTGAGGAATAAAAAAGAGTAATTTAGGAAATGGAAGGAAGGCCTTATTACCAAGGATGAATATAAACAAATAATCAATAATTGTACGGGGAGTGTTAGAAAAGCTAAAGCTCAATATGAACTTAGGCTAGCAAGAAATGCTAAACATAACAAAAAAGGCTTCTTTAGTTATATTTCAAGCAAGAAAAAGAATAGGGACACCATAGGACCACTGAGAGGACAAAAAAGTGAAATTATAAAAGATGATGAAGAGAGGGCTGAACTGCTTAACTCCTATTTCTCCTTGGTCTTCTCTTGTGCAGGAAATAGTGATCAATGTGGCAAAAATGTAACACAACATGGGGGACAGGAATGGTGGCCTAGGATCATTGTTGGAACAGTCCACAAACATCTAGTTTCTTTAAATGAAACAAAAGTCTTTTGGGCCAGATGAACTGCATCCAAGGGTACTAAAAGAACTTGCAGATGTCATCTCTGAACCTCTGTCCATTATTTTTGACACTTCTTAGAGAACAGGTGAGGTGCCAGACGATTGGAGGCAGGCAAACGTTGTCCCCATCTTCAAGAAAGGGAAAAAGGAGGATCCGGGTAGTTATCGACCTGTCAGCTTGACATCTGTAGCTGGCAAAATTTTGGAACAAATAATCAAACACTGGGTCCTTGAGCAGCTGGAACTGAGAGCTGTGATTTCTAAGACTCAGCATGGGTTTCGCAAGAACAAGTCATGTCAGACCAACCTTATCTCTTTTTTCCGGAAAGTGACTATTTTGCTGGATCAGGGGAATACCGTGGACATAGTTTATCTGGATTTCAGTAAAGCTTTTGATAAGGTTCCACATGATATTCTTGTTCACTAGTTGGTAAAATGCGGTATGGATCCTAATTCTGTCAGGTGGATCAATAACTGGTTGACAAATCGTACCCAGAGGGTACTTGTTAATGGTTCAGCATCTTCTTGGAAAAGAGTGACAAGTGGAGTACCCCAAGGATCTGTCCTGGGGCCTGTGTTGTTCAACATATTTATAAATGATTTGGATGAGGGATTAGAGGGGATACTTATTAAATTTGCAGATGATACTAAACTGGGAGGGGTAGCAAACACAACAGAAGACAGAATCAGAATACAGAATGATGATAGGCTCGAGAAGTGGGCTAAACTGAATTAAATGAAGTTCAATAGGGACAAATGTAAAGTTCTGCATTTAGGTAGGGAAAACCAAATACACCAATATAAGATGGGGGAGACTTGTATTGGCAGTAGCATGTGTGAAAAGGATCTAGGAGTCTTAGCAGACCATACATTGAACATGAGTCAGCAGTGTGACTCAGTGGCTAAAATGGGATTTTGGGCTGTATCAAACAGAGTATTGTGTCCAGACCACGGGAGGTGATGGTACCGCTTTACTCTGCTCTGGTTCGGCCTCACTTGGACTACTATGTTCAGTTTTGGGCACCCCAATTGAAGAGGGATGTTGACAAAATAGAACGTGTCCAGAGGAGGCCAACAAAGATGGTGAGGGGTTTGGACACCAAGACATATGAAGAAAGGTTGGGGGAGCTTGGTCTGTTTAGCCTAGAGAGGAATGTTTTTTGACTGACATTCCCCACAATACTTCACAGAGCCTGTGGCCTATTTATATACATTAAAATTGCTTGATAAGAGTATAAGGAATCAACCACTGAAGAAAAATTGTGAAAACGGAGTATATCTAGAAACCGTTTTGGTTGGTCCTTAAAAATTATCAATATATATAAAATTTATTGTACCAATTGCCTTGGAAAGGTTCTGCTTCTCTTTGTTTAGCCTAGAGAGGAGACGACTGAGAGGGGATCTGATAACCATCTTCAAGTAATCAAAAGGGTGCCATATGGAGGATGGAGCAGAATTGTTCTCTCTTGCTCCCAAGTAGGTTGGGAGATCATCTGCCATGTTATGGGTTTTTTAAGTCTTCTAATGGGGGTGTTTTAATGGGGTTTTAAGACCATGTTAGCCACCACCAGCCCATTGGGGAGTGGCGGGATACAAATTGAATAAATGAATAAATGAATAAATGAAGGGATAGACCAGAATGAATTAGGGCCCTGCTTACACCATCTGGTTCTGTTTTGGACTCTTTTGGCCTGCTTATAATTGTAGATGTTGACAGAATCCTGACAGCTGTGAAGCCAACAACCTGGTCCTTGAATCCTTGTCCCTCATGGCTGTTAAATCATACCACAAAGTGGTAAGGGGCCTTTTGGGACAGATTATTAGTCTCTTTTACAGGGTTGTTTTCCTGGCTCTCTTAAGGAGACAATTTTTAGACCTTTGTTGAAGAAACCTTCCTTAGATAAAAAGGAACTGGCCAATTACTGCCCAATGTCTAATCTACCTTGTCTGGGGAAAGTAATTAAGTGAGCAGTGTTTGAGCAGGTTTTCCTAGAGCAGACATCTGCCCTGAGCCCTATTCAGTCAGGCTTCAGGCCTGGCTTTGGTTCTGAGATAGCACCACTTGCTTTGTCTGGATAAAGATATGCCGGAGAGCAGATACTGTTGAACCTTCTGGATTTATCAGTCACCTACAATACAGTTGACCATTTGATTGTGATTGACCACTTTGCCTCGCCTGGGGGTAAGGGGCATAACCCTTAGTTGGTTTTCTTCCTCAGGATGTTGTAGCAGTTAAGAGAGGTGGCTTCTAATCTCGCAAGCTGCATGTGAAGGATCTTGGGCTCATGACAGCCCTAATAGAGCTATTCTGAGTGAGCAGTCCTTTCAGAGCTCTCTCAGCCCCATCTACCTCACTAGGTGTCTGTTGTGGTGAGAGGAAGGGAAGGTGATTGTAAGCTGCTCTGAGACTCCTTCTGGCATTGAAAGGTAGGGTATAAAAACCAACTCTTCTTCTTCCTCTTTCTCCAGGGATGTTCTCAGAGGTTTTCTATCAGGGAGGAGAGATATTCCAGATCAAATCAGAACTGTGGGATCCCACATGTCTTTGGATGCTATTTAACATATATAGCCAGTTTAGTGTAGTGGTTAGGAGTGTGGATTTATAATCTGGCATACCGGGTTTGATTCTGCGCTCCCCCAAATGCAACCAGTTGGGTGACCTTGGGCTCGCCATGGCACTGATAAAACTGTTCTGACCGACCGGGCAGTGATACCAGGGCTCTCTCAGGCACACCCACCTCACAGGGTGTCTGTTGTGGGGAGAGGAATGGGAAGGCGACTGTAATCCGCTTTAAGCCTCCTTCGGGTAGGGAAAAGCGGCATATAAGAACCAACTCTTCTTCTTCTTCTTCTTCTTCTTCTTCTTCTTCTATATGCACACTTTTGCCAGGAAGTTTGGAGTTAGGTGCCATCAATATGCTGATGACAAATAGCTCTTCCTCCTTCTCGATAGGAAGCCACCATAAGGGCCCTCAGCACTAGCCCAGTACCTGGGTGAGGTAGTCCAATGATTAAGGGGAGCTGACTGAAATTGAATCCATCCAAGACTGAGGTCATATAGCTGGGAAAGATTGAGATGCTAGCTGGAGGGTCAGTCCCTAGACTCAATGATGTCCAGCTGACAGCTGTAGACTCTGTAAAGAGCTTTGTGGTTTGGTTGGATTATGCACTATAATTGGATAAACAGGTGTCCTTGATAACATGGTTGCTGTTTATTTCATTTTCACCAAGCTTGCTACATGTTTCTTTATTTGTCTGGGTCTCATCTTGCCACATTGATCCATGCAACAGTCGCCTCCATATTGGACCACTTATGATGATGATGATGATGATGATGATGATGATGATGATGATGATGATGATGATTTATAGCCCGCCACTCTCCTAAGGCTCGTGGTGGGTAACAACATATAAAAACCGATAAAACCCCTAACACATAAAACATCCTACAAAACAGATACACCATCTGACCCAATCAACCTGGCAGCAGCAGCATTCCCAGGGAGGAGACCAGGGATCACTGCATATATAGCCCTGAGAAGGGGGGGGGGGCAATCTTACCAGGAGGCGCCGGGCTCAACCATAGGCCTCGTGGAAGAGCTCCTTTTTGCAGGCCCTGCGGAAAGCTGACAAATCCTGCAGGGCCAGAAGCTCTTCTGGGAGCTCATTCCACCAGGTATGGGCCAGGACCAAAAAGGCCCTGGCTCTGGTCGAGGCCAGGTGCACCTCCCGGGGGCCAGGAATCACCAACAAGTTTGTCCCTCACAGAGCATAAGACCCTGTGGGGGGCATAGGGCACCAGGCGGTCCCTCAAGTATGTGGGTCCCAGACTGCGGAGGGCCTTAAAGGTTAAAACCAGAACCTTGAATCTGATCCAGCTAGCAATCGGTAGCCAATGCAGCTGCCTCAGCACAGGCTGGATATTGGTCCTCCAAGATGAACCTGTGAGGACCCTAGCAGCTGCATTCTGCAACAGCTGTAATTTCCGGATCAGGCACAAGGGTAGGCCCGCGTACAGCGAGTTACAGAAATCTATTCTGGAGATGACCGTTGCATGGATCACTGTGGCCAGGTGGTCAGGAGACGGGTAGGGTGCTAGTAGCTGAGCCTGGTGAAGATGGAAGAAAGCCTGGCCCGCTACCTTCTTGACTTGAGCCTTCAGAGTTAGTGAGGCATCCAAGGTCACAACCAAATTCCTGGCTTGGAACGCGATGGTCAGTTGTGTCCTGGCCAAAGTGGGTAGTCGTGTTTCCTGAACTGCTCCCTTCCCCCCAAACCACTTCAGATTGGGCTACCCTTGAAAATGCTTCAGAGACTGCAAGTGGTCCAGAATGCAGTTATGTGGCAGTTCACTAGCTACCAATTAGTCTCCAGACCCAATTCAAGATGCTTAAGGCCCTTAATGGTCTGGGACCCTCATACCTATAGGACTGCCTCTCCTGCTACAATCCTTCCAGCTTCCTTTGATAATTCTTTAAGGGCCTCTTGCAGGTGCCTGGTCCCAGAATGGTTTACTTAGTTGTAACCAGGAGAATGGCCTTCTCATTTGTGGTAACCTTTCACCCAAATGGAATGGGAAAGCCTCAAGAAAGTGCCTTGACACTGCCTGAGCACCTTTGCTCCATTGTACACATACATGTGTAAAGGTAAAGGTATCCCCTGTGCAAGCACCGGGTCATGTCTGACCCTTGGGGTGATGCCCTCCAGCATTTTCAATATGGAGTGGTTTGCCAGAGCCTTCCCCAGTCATTACCGTTTACCCCCTGGCAGCAAGCTGGGTACTCATTTTACCGACCTCGGAAGGATGGAAGGCTGAGTCAACCATGAGTCGGCTGCTGGGATTGAACTCCCAACCTCACGGTCAGACAGCCTTTGAGCCGCTTACCACTCTGTGCCACAAGAGGCTATAATGTATAAATGGACATTTATACATAAAATAAATGTAATCTCAGCTGCACAGGCAGAAGATCTTTCCTGAATTGTTACCATAAGAATTACTTGCTAGTAGGGAAAAGATAATATTAGATTTTTAAAAGGAATTCCATCCTTCCATCATAGGTTGTAGTTACAAATTATTAGTCTTCTTTTAGGTTAAAAGGTCAGAAGCAGTTTTTAAAATACAATTCTATTGAAGTAAGTCAAGGTGCATTTTACAAATAAAGAATTAGATTGTGTGAGTCTGGGGAAGAAAAGGCTTAGTACTCAGGTTAGTGCTTAGGGACACAGGAAGATCGAAAAAGTCAAAGGTTCAGGTTAGTAAGTCAGAATCAAGAGCAGGTTGGTTAGTGCTTGGAGACTCAGAGTGCACTGTACCCTCATTTAGTAGCTAGAATACTTTGATGAAATCTGAGAGGACAGAAAAAGTGACAGGGAGAGTGAAGTAGGACTCTGAAGAAAAGGCTAAGAAGAAGAGTTGTCAGGAAGAGAGATGGGGCAGAGCTGCAGCTTTCTTCCTACCTGTGCAGAAACCTGCAGCATACCAGCCTTCCACCACTCCCTTCTCTGGCAGGGAGTTGCAATGGAGAGGCCCTGCAAGGCCCTCTTCATTGAGAATGCAACTGGAGCGCCACCTACAGAGGTGCCTGAGATGGGTTCTGGCACTAGGGAAGGATCTGCTGCTCAATCTTTCCTTGTCTGAACGGAACTGGGGTTGTAGCTTACTGCAAGTGTCGATCCAGTGTACTATGGCGGTGAAAAAGGCAAATGTTAGGAATCATTAGGAAAGGGATTGAAAATAAAATGGCTGATATTATAACATCCCTGTACAGATCTATGGTGTGGCCTCATTTAGAATAATATGTACAATTCTGGTCACCATATCCCAAAAAGAACATCACAAAGCTGGAAAAAAGTATAGAAGAAGGAAACCAAGATGGTTATGATGTTGGAAAATCTTCCCTATGAGGAAAGAATGAAGAGTCTGGAAATTTTCAATTTAGAAAAGAGACAACTGATAGAGGTCCATACATTTATGCATGGGGTGGACAGAGTTGACAAAGAGAACTTTTCCTTCCTCTCCCCTAACACTGGAACTCAAAGGAATCCAGTGAAAATTATAGGCAGTAGATTTAGGACAGACAAAAGGAAATAACTATTCACAGAAGAGATGAGTTTTCCTGGCCATGAAGTGTTTGCAGGCCAAGAATAGCACACTGCTTTAAGGAAAGGAAAATGAGAGAGAAAGCAGCTTTGCTGGTCTCCCCATCTCCTCTCCTTCTGTACAGCTCCACCCCTGGCAACACCTAGGAAGGCCATGGTGGTAGAAGCCAGTAGAGAAGCCCTTGGCACTAGTGCTATCATAAGGCACACATGCCAGGCTTTAGCAGACAAAATGGTGGGGATCCACTTAGCTGAGCCTTATGAGTCTCATTCCACCAATCCACTGACCTAATGACCCATGAAAGAGATGAGCTGGCTAGACCTCTCTCTTGGGACTCAGAACTTCCTCTAATGCCCTCCAATGAATATGCAAAGTGAGCATGTTTTTCTCCCAGATGGATGACATTGTCAGGTTGCATTGCTCATCTCTGCTCCCCTGGAGTTTTGTGCCATTGGTCATCCTGAAGGTCACCTTGAAATTCTTCAACTACTCAGCCCTAGATTTTGAGACAAACTGAAATGAGCACATGCTTATATCTGCATCTTCTCAGTCTGGGCAGAGGAGTCAGAGGAACATTTTCTTCCCTAAGCTTGAAACTCTGAGGTAGATTGAATCAGCAAGGAAGCAATCCAATTGGACTTGTGCTACATCATGTCAAAATTCCAAATAGTATTCTAAAAATCAACAATAACTCCCTCACCTGAACCCTAGTTGTTGTGTGACATGGGGGAGGGGATTGGGGGTGGGCTTAGTGCCTGTTGACAAAATTATCTGAAGAAAAGATATAAATATAGAACCAAAAATGTTATAACTGCCACTCTCGTGAATAAAAAAATCCACAGATATAATTAGAACAAAGAAATGTTAGGGAAGTAGATAAACATCTCAATTAAAACCAACTGAACCCACACAAACACCAAAAATAAAGCTCACATATTCTGTACTCGTGTTGTCTTTCTTTGTTACAGGGGTGAGAGGGAGCAGTGGTGGAGAGGCAGCTGCAGCTCTTTTTCAAGCTTCCTCCAAGTCACTCATGGTACAGGCTGCATATTGCAGAGAGAGAACTTGATGTCCCAACCTACCCCCCATCCTTGGTTTCTGTGACCTTCCTTAGAAAAGTCATGTTAATGGATGAGTGTGTAGGTGTGGGGGGTCATGCCAGGTCTGACTGGCTAGAAGACAATATGGAGGGAACTCTCAAGTAGAATAACAGCACTACAAAAATACTACTAAGTACATTTAGGTAGGAAAAACCATTTACACCAGTATAGGATGGGGGGGGGATTGTCTTGGCAGTAATATGTGCAAAAAGGATCTAGTAGTCTTAGTAGACCATAGAATGAACATAAGTCAACAATGTGACTCGGTGGCTAAAAAGGCGAATGGGATTTTGGGTTGTATCAAACGGAGTATCATGTCCCGATCACGGGAGGTGATGGTACCACTTCACTCGTGCTCTGGTTTGGCCTCACTTGGAGTACTGTGTTCAGTGTTGGGCACCACAGTTGAAGAGGGATGTAGACAAACTGGACATGTTCAGAGGAGGCCAACAAAGATGGTGAGGGGTTTGGAGACCAAGACATATGAGGAAAGGTTGGGGGAGCTTGGTCTGTTTAGCCTGAAGAGATGACTGAGAGGGATCTGATAACAATTTTTGTATTTAAAACTGAGTCATATAGAGGAAGGAGCAGAGAGACCGACTAGAACTAATAGGATGAAATTAATCCAAAAGAAATTTCATCTAAACATCCGGAAGAAGTTCCTGACATTTAGAGCGGTTTCTCAGTGGAACAGGCTTCCTCAGGAGGTTGTGGGTTCTCCATCTTAGGAAATTTTTAAACAGGGGCTGGATAGCATCTGATGAAGATGCTGTTTCTGTGAAGATTCAAGGGGGTGGCAGGTTACATGAGTGACAGGGTTGTGAGTTTACTGCATTGTGAGAGGGGTTGGACTAAATTACCCAGGAGGATAATCCTTCCAATTTGGTTATTCTATGATTCTAGGGGTCTATAGAACTGGAGCTATTGATCCAATTTGCCTACAACTTCAGTGTGGGGAATTTTAATGGACAGACAGGACAAGGTACTCTGCAGTTTGGTGCCAGCTGCAATTCCAGCACCTAAGAAAATAATGGACCCAATTATTTTTTCAGAATTTCACACCTACACAAAACCCAAATCAGAATCCCAAATTGGTGTTGGAAGACCAAAAAGCTCTAAAGTATCAATAAATTAGCTGTAAAGCAGACAGGAAGGAGATGGCAGCCCACATGGCCTTGGGGCCAGAAAAAGCGAACTGGCTGCCCTCCTGCCTTTCTCCCCCTGGAGCAAGAGCAGTGCTGGCATGGTGGCTCCCAGCCCAACACAGTCAGTGCTGCCATGTCAAGAACCCCTTTGGTGCAGGCTCCTAGTCCTTTAGTGCAGGCCTGCCAGAAGCCTGGCTACCCACCTCCCTATGGGCCAAGGAGCCACACTGTCATGGCAGCTGAGACACCACCAGCTCATGGCTTCCTCAGCCTTCAGGGAGGAAGGTGGGCAGACTACAGGGATTCTTCCAGTGGCCCTGGCCCTGCACAGGTCCCCCAGCCCTGTTTGGCAGCTCAGACCGCATGGAGCATGGAGGCAGCAGAATCCCTGCCACCACTCCTTGGCCCACAGGGAGGTGTCCAGGTAGACAGTGGGTAAGCTTGTGATGGGGCATGGTTTTTTTGAGGCCTTCTGGGTCGCAGGATGGGCATGCTGATGCCTGTGCATGCTAAGGTGGGTCAGTTGGGTTGGGGGGATGGGCATGTGAGGGTTTTCCCAGTGGAGGGGCGTTGGGATGGTGCAGGAATTTTCCAGGGCCTTTCTGCCCCCCCCCCAATGTCAGGCAGGCCATGCCAGGCCTCCACAGGCTGCTGCAGGCCTCATCCTGCTGGTGGGCAGGCAGCCATTTCCTGGCCTTCTACCCCTGCCCCCGCCCCCAGAATCTTAGAGGCCACACCCTCCCTGAGACTACCCTCCAGGCCAACCGGCATCTCCCTCTCTCTGTCCCAGCCACCCTGCTCAGCCAGCATACCTTATGCCAGCTCTTCCTGTAGTTGGAAGGAGGAGGTAGAGGCGGTCGGGGGCAGGGCATCCCCTACCTGATTGGTACTCCAGAGTGAGCATTCCAGTCATTGGGTTGCACCAGACCCAGTTGTGCAGTATCCAGCTCCAGTTTCATGGGGAACTCACAAGGATTTTCAAGGTACATTTCAGTGTTCTCTTTCCCATCTTTAGCAACTCCCACATTCTCTTCTTTCCCTGCTTCCTTCTCTCCTTGCCAGGCCTGGGTGAATATGGGGCCTTAGGCAGATAACTCTGGAAAGCCTAGACCCAATCACAAAAACATACATCACACTAATGGTAAACAATCCCCCAAGTTTTATTTCCCTAATTTGCACCTCTCCATGGCCCTGTGTTTCATTCTAATATGAAATTCCTCACGTGTAGTCTGAAATGTTAACGCCCTGTACACCATATAACTGATCATATTGTTGGAGTAAGCAGTAAAGAGCAGAATGAATCATGGTGGAAATAACCAAAAACTTCCCCCCCCTATCCCTACAGAGGTGTATCTATAGATAGAGTAATATTATGTCAGACTTGCAATATCTGTGCAGCTTTTAAACAAAAGTTCAATAGATACATATCTAGGATCTTACTGCAGAGAACAGTTTTTTTTGCTGAAAAAATGACACAGATTTAGCATTTCAACAACATTTTTGTACCTATATCCTGCAGGGATATTTCTGTGTGAATGAAGACTATCACCCGAGCCTTAGGTCTTCTGGGAGATGTACATAGCTTTAGCAATAAAGCTGTCATTTTATATGCACATCTCAAGTTTTAATAGGCAAGGGTGCTTTAAATCACACAACATTCCTTATTGTTTTTTATCTGTTGCTGTATATTTTAATTAACTCTAATTTTCTTCTGCTAACTGGATTTTTAAATAATTATGTTTGCTATACATTTTAATGGTTGTTATATTTTTGCGGGTAAATTATTACCTTGCTTATCCTCTCAAGAGCTAATTATTGGGAGGATGCATAAAATAATTGAAATAAAAAACCATTTTCTACAGCTGCAATTTTTGTTCCTGTTTCCGTGATTTCCCTTCTGCATGAGGAATAACAACTGTTTTCTTCAGAGATAAAGATTGGTTTATGACACAGCTGGACATTGGAAGTGATATGGAGCTTCCAATGCTCCTTATCTTTCCCCCAGCTCAGTAAAACTCAATGTCACATGATATCATTGTGCTGTGCAGTTTTCCATCCCTACCCTAAAACACTGGCTGTTGGTAGCAGGGTAGGGAAAATATACATGAAGAGCTCAGAGAGAGACATCAAGCTACATCATTTCTAGGTATCTTGTAACATCTTGAATATCTCCTTCTTCTCTTAGATGGGGGGATGAAACTAAATGGTGGCATGGTCCTTCGAATATGTGAGGTGTTGTAAAACATAATATAGAGATACTAAATAAAAGACTTTGTGGCTTCCTTTACTATTTCTGACATATTGGCTCCTTGCCTTGCCAGTTGCCTTACCTAGCTCTCAACTCTCTCTAAATCCCAATGCTCCTAAGTTTCTTCACCATTGCCCCCCCCTTATAACTAATTGATCCTACCTGCTCTGAAATGTTGGAATGTCGACCTAACTATTTAATTTAAATGTTGGAATAGCGACCTAACTATTTAATTGCCAAGCTAACAAAAAAAAACTTATGAACCGTAGACATAATGCCATAGACACACACAGAGTTATTAAGCTTCCCAAACTGTGAATTATGATTCCTAAGCTGATGTAACCCCTCTGGGGAATCTCATCAAAACCCTCCTTTCCTCCCCTCATTGTGTATTCTGTGCCAATGTTCCTTTCTCTATGTATCCCTTGTGTGTATCTTATTCTATAACTGAGCTTTTACTGTAATTTTCCATACTGGACTTTTGCAAAATGAACTAACTACTATTATTTTACTAGCTAATCTGGAGAATAGCATCTAACTGCCTTTCTCAAAACCAGAAAGACAAATATTTTATATGGCATTTCACACCTTTCCTTATTTGGGCAAGTGGATTTGAACAACATGTATGGTCCTAAGCTCATAGGCCAAGCTCATAGGACTGCCTTGGGTAGAAGCCAAGAGGATTGAGAATGAAAAGTGGCACTGGGCCATTTTTGTGGCTTCCTGATTTCAGGTCTTTTGGATGCTGGCACTAGCTCCCTAATTTTCTTTTTTTTAAGTGCTCAAAGGTGAATATTTAAACATTTTTGACTGGTTTGCGCCATGTGGATTTTTTTCTGCTATAGCTGTAAATGAGTCATGTTGTTCCTTCTTTTATACATTGCCAACTTATTTCCATGGGGTCTTGTAAAGCTTAACATCTAAGCATGGTCGTCAATTAACATGCTGGTTTTGATTGTTATTTACTTTGAGATTTTAACAGTGGCAATCTTTCTTTACAAGGCCAAGTATATCCAGAGGATGCCTAAGATCATGCTGTGCCAAAATGCTCTTTTAAAAATCTAGACTGCATATTCTTCTGGGCTGAAATTGCAAGTATTATTATACAACTTTTGCATGTTGTTGCTAGTGTTATGGAGTCACCAAGAAGCGCTGCAGAGACATTTTTCCTGTAGTTAATCTATTTGGCCTTTAAAGCTAAGAGAAGGACATTGTCTCCATAATTCTATCATATTATGTGGTGAGATGATGGCCAAAAATAGCTGTTGTATGAAATTGCCTATTAGATATGTCTACATATTTGGTTTCAATGATTTTAGAAAAACACTAAATTCATGACCCAACATAAACTGATATTTTTGTTCGGTCAGGGTAATCTTGTCCATGACTAAAATGGATTTAAAAAAAATAATATTTTGCCTGTACAGTGGAGAAGTCAATTATTTGTGTGTATTATCCTGTGGGTAGGTCTTGTAATTTTAAAAATTGTATAGTGTTTAGAATCTGTGTACAGTTTAGAAATAAATTACAATGAAGATCAAAGTATGATAGAGATTAATTTAGATTTGTGGTTATTACTTTTTCTACTAGCAGATCTTGTTCTCATCCTTCATCTAAGAAAAGTACTAAAAATAAGAACGTCTTCTGGAGGACCATATTATCATTTGCCAATAATTTGCCATGTTTTGCTTCCAGGAAGAGAGTGATGTAGCATTGCAGATAAAGGCATGGATGACTGAAATAGGCTTATTCTGTTCATGACACTAACATTCCTACAGTAGGAAATAGATACAGTGACATTCTAATTTTTTTTCATGTGGATACTTTTGATCTTATTGCCTATTTTCAGAGTGCAAATTGCAGCTTACTCATGCAGTAGCATTTATAACTGTGTGTCTTCTTTAGCCAAAGGGGATTGTTCAAAGAAAAATATGTGTCCTCTTCAAGCTTAAATGAGTACATTTATTTAAAAAAAAGCCAGTGATAGCATACTTTTAATTGAAACAGCATTAGGCTGAATTACCATGGTAATAGTATAAAATCTACTAACAATCTGTAATAGGATCAAACTGAATAAAACTCTATCCTTAAGCATACAAGACACCTTTATAGTTCAGAGCGTTTTTCCTTTCTGTTATAATTCTTGAAGCATGAAAAGTTTATGATGGCATGGGATTTCCATTTGAGGAAACTAGGGCAGGCATTAAGGATCTTCTTTTAAAAAATTCTTAAGATAAGCTCCTGCAAAGTAAATGAAATATATTTACTCCTGAAAGGGAAAAGCAGTTGATGAAACAACATCACCTATGGCCTGTCATTTTTTGCCATCTTTTTATTTTTCATTTTTAGGAAATATCCAGGATAGATAAGAGGATGCTTATGTTTTGGGACTGATGCCTACCCTGTTGCAGTTGTGCAGCAAGCATGGGGAGCAAAAAGAATTGAGCCATGAAATGAAACACAAATGGAAGAATCAAACTCTGCTATGTTGCTTCTCAGTGTGCATCTAGGGTTGCCATTGATGAGTCGGGAAACTCTTGGAGTCTGGGGAGGGCAGGGATTGGGGAAGGAAACAAGCTCAATGAAGTATAATGCTTTAGAGTTCACCTAAATCAGCTATTTTTTCCCCAGATAAACTGAAGAGGTCAGGTGGATTTCCGTAAGATCTCCAGCCATCACTTGGAGACTGGCAACCATATGTGTAACTTGGTGGAAGCTGAATGGCATGGCAAAATGAAGAAATCCCAATGAAATGAAACTGCTGCAATGAGAGAGGAAACAATGGAAGAAACAACCATGTTATTTATTTGAGATGTCTTAGAAGTCTATAACTTCATATTGTATTTAAAGGTGTGAAAAAGTAGTGTTTTCGAAGAAACGGTCAGAATAAAAGCAATTTATTTCAAATATGGAGCCAAGAAGAATGAGTACAGGAGGTGAAATCCAATGAGATAAAGAAGAAAAATGCATGAGGAGAAACATTTATAATTCTAAGCATGTGACAGCTTTTTCAAAATCATTGATTTCTTCTATTAGTATCCTAAAGTGTCTGGCATACTCTTCTGCACAAACAGTGCTTTCCCTGTCTCACTTGCATGACATGCACAGGAAGCAAAAAGGATTGAGCCATGAAATCAAAAGCACTTGGAAAAATCAGAGTCTGTCATGGTGCTTCTCAGACTGCAGTCTCTGGGTTCAGAAATTCCTGCAGATTTGGGGGTGGAACCTGCGTAGGGTGGAGTTTGGAGAAGAGAGTTCTGCAGTGATGCACCCTCCAAAGCAACCATTTTGTCCAGGGGAGTGGATTTGTGTCATCTGGATATCAGTTATAATTCTTGGAGATATCCAAGCCCCAGCTAAAGGTTATCAAGCCCAGTTTTAAATGTATTAGCACACTGTACAAAACCCTTGAGCCTCTTGTGGCGCAGAGTGGTAAGGCAGCCGTCTGACAGCTTTGCCCATAAGGCTGGGAGTTCAATCCCAGCAGCCGGCTCAAGGTTGACTCAGCCTTCCATCCTTCCGAGGTCGGTAAAATGAGTACCCAGCTTGCTGGGGGGTAAACGGTAATGACTGGGGAAGGCACTGGCAAACCACCCCGTATTGAGTCTGCCAAGAAAACGCTAGAGGGCGTCACCCCAAGGGTCAGACATGACTCGGTGCTTGCACAGGGGATACAAAACCCTTGAAAGATGGAACTGTCTCTATCAGATGCAACAGAATAGAATGGTGCATAATAAAATATATATGTTAAAATGCTTACATTTGACATGCAGTGAATTTCAAGCATCCCCCCCACCCCCACAACAATATCCTAGTCTTTTTTGCTAAAGCAACCTTTCTCAACCTTTATACCATGGAAAACCCCCTGAAATGTTCTTCGTTGTCATGTGCCATGTCAGTCTCTGAGGTCCTCCTTCCCGGGCTGGAGGTGGGATCCTCTACTCTACCCCCCCCCCCCGTCTTAAGTCCTTTCCTGTTTACACCTGGCCTTACTGGGTTCTGTGAAATACAGTTGTTATCTCTCTGTTCCTCTTTGAAATGGCAAACATTCTGTGCAGTGGCTAGAAGAGTAAGAGCTATCT
Organism: Paroedura picta; assembly: GCF_049243985.1. NCBI lineage: Eukaryota > Metazoa > Chordata > Lepidosauria > Squamata > Gekkonidae > Paroedura > Paroedura picta. The sequence goes on along the minus strand of NC_135375.1, from coordinate 55,022,049 downwards.
GGCTTGATTGCCCTGTCAAACAGGCACCAGTATTCATGCCTCAAAAATCAAACGCTTTTCTCTGGGAAATGGTTTTCCCATACATCATTATGGGCGGGGGAGGGGGGTCTGAGCCTATATCTGCCTTAAGCATCCTTTGTCTAGTATCTTTGTCAATTTCAATTGCTCTGTGATGGACTCAAATTGATGCCTATTCCTATATGTACCTTCTAATAAACCAACTTTAAGTGCCTGATGTATGGGACTTTGCTCTGTTTGCTTAGAAGATGAACTTCTGGAGATGCATTCCTAGGGTTATGACATTCAGGCTTTGCAAAACTCCTGAAGTGCTGTCAGCAGACCACAGCTACCTGGAAGTCACATGTCACTGGACATAACATCACCCAGTCAGTCCCATAGCACAGGAAGTGTCAGCACAAAAATATTTTCAGATGATTTGTGAGCAGAACCATACCTGCACTTTGAACAGGCTACCAGTTTGCTCTTCTTCACCAATGGGAGCCTAAACTGGGAGCCTATGCTTCTGCCTCTACCATCCCATGCCAGAAACAAGGCTGGATAGGCATAGCTCCATCACCCCCCCCACACACACACAGTTAAGTTAAAGTGAGAGTACTTACCTCTCTGAACTCCAGTTACTACCATGTGTGACAAGCTTTGGCCAGCAAGGATTTGTTTGACTGGAGCTCCTTCACTTCCCACCCTATCTAGGCTAATAGGGGGGTGAATTGAACTTGACCATATAGGGTCCTATCACCCTATAATTTTTAACTAAAATATATTAAAAATTAAGTAACTCCAACCCAATCGGTGAAATCCTTCTGGGGCCATTGTGAAACCTCAGGGTTTCACCAAACCTGGTCAAGAAAGCCTGCGCTAAAGCATCAGTCTCCCAATTAATAAACTATTATGTCTTTCCTATTATGTTGTATTTTCACCACATTAATAAGTGAAACTATTGTTCCACATAGCATACTATTTATCTAATTTCTATTGGTTGATGTTAGTTTTCTTTTACTTTAAATTACCTTTTCTCTGTTGACTATAATATGTACAGGTTTAATTACTTTGCAATGTAAATTGAATTATACATCTTAATAATCCTGTAACAACTGCAGACATACTGCCAAATTTATTCATAAATAAATAAAATTAATCCATGTGCAAAGAGCTGTTGAATAGCCTGTCTATGGCTTTAATTCCACATAAAGTCTATTTTGAGAGAATACATAGGCTTTTAGTTAGCCTTTTTAATACATTTCTTCTCATATTCTGTTTTGTGGAACTAAAACAACTAATGAAATTGTTCATATGACAACTTCTTGCATTCCCACTCTTGGACTTTATTATTATATAAGCAACAATACTAGACATTTCTCTGGAAACAGCAGACATCTCTTTCCTTACAACACCCTCATATTCAAAGCAGGAAGTGTTTCCTGTCAGCTGTGTGGAATGGCAGAGAACCAATGTTGAGAAGTCTCCCTCCTGAAGCCCATATGTATCCTACTGGGAGGATTCCTGTGTCTTCTCCTTGACCTCTCCCACAAATTCTTTACAAACAGATGCAGAGGAGCAGGATATAAACGTGGTAGACACTGTGCAAATTTGAGGGGCACTTCTCATTCTATGTTTTCCCCAAACACAAATTGAAACTATGACATCTTTAATAGAATGAAGCCTCCGTAGGGAAGCAGTCCTAGGCCCAGAAATGACTGTAGTGGATTTCCAGAGCTGCTCTGGCCTGGTGGTGACCGTGGCATGCTGGTGAGCAAGTAAGGTGAGGATGAGATTCCTTCACAAGTCTTATAGGCCTGCTCTTGTTCCATATGAAGTGGCTATATATGCTTCCCTACTTGTGAGCTTACTTGTGCTTAAAGCAGTGGTCCCCAACCTTTCTGAGGCTGGGGACAGGCAGGGCATCGGGCCGTGCCCGTGGGCGCGGCCACGCCCGCACATCGGGCATGGCCCGTGGGCGCGGCCCGATGCGCGGGCGTGGCCCGGCCCTGATTCCCTCTCCCCACCCTCCCTCAGTAAGAAGCTTCCCAGGCCGCAAGCTTGCAGCCTGGGAAGTTTTTTACTGCGGGGGGGGCGGGGAGAGGGAGCCGCGGCCCGGCGCCATGGCCTTCGCGGCCCGGCACCGGGCCGCGGGCCGCAGGTTGGGGACCACTGGCTTAAAGGACATGTAAAATTACTAAGAGTATTACTCAAATTTTGTGATAACTTTACTTAACTGTTAAAAGTTCACATTTATTTTACCATTTCTTCAGAAACAAGATTGTCCTTTTATATCATATTTAAAAAATTAATAGAAATATTGCAGATTAATTTGATGCCTGTTTTTGTGCTTTTTGCAAATAAATGACATAAAAATATAAAATGTAAAAATGACATAAAATAAATTTTAAAAAGGGGAAAATTTTCAGTGAAAGTAGGTAGGTCAAAAATAGTCCTTCTCACAATAAAAACTGAATTAAATGAATATATACATACATACATACATACATACATACATACATACATACATACATACATACATACATACATATATATATATATATATATATATATATATACACACACACACACATATATACACATATACACACACACACACACATATATACACATACACACACACACACACACACACACACACACACACACACATATATATATATATATATATATATATATATATATATATATATATATATATATATATATATATATATATATATATATACATAGACATAGACATAGACATATTCCAAGTACTATTAATTATTATTATATATAATAACTAATAGTGCTTGGAAAAGGTAAGCAATTATGAAGACTTGTTACTTTTTCTAGAAGAAAGCAGTACTTGCCCTGTACCCAAGAACAGCACAACTCCAGAAATGATATTGTCCAACTGGTATTTTATCTCAGCTCCATTGAACATCTATAGAATATTCAGAGTCCCTTAATCTTGTATGACAACCATGAATGTATGTATAGAAATCCTCATCTCAATGGAATTTGATTGTCATCTTTTTTTACCAGTTCACATATGTAAATGTAAGTAATGTAGCTTAATGAGCTGAGAAGCCAACCATGGACAACCTCACATTAACTGGCCACTGTATTTACATGTTGCTCATTAACTGTGAAATAGGAATCTCCTTCTTCCTATGAGTCTCCTCAATGGGGGAGGACTGCCTGCTGCTCCAGACATGAGTTCTTTTAAATGCTAAGATTTTTCTTACACAGTTTTAGAAATACTAAGGAACGTCTTCATTTTGGTTCCAACAGAGCCATAACTGCTTAATCAGCCATATAGGGATAGCCATTAGGGTTGTCAGACTGTTGCAATGTGGCAGCAAAAGGAGGAAAAAGCAGCATTGCTGAAAAATACACAAAAAATTGTTGGCCCAATGTGTGATGTTACTTCCAGTGAAATTCCAGAAATAATGTCACTTCTCTCCAAGAATCACTGGAAATGTTATGGTACCACAGAGTTTCCAACAATTCCTAGAGAGGTATGGCATCACTTCCTGGTTCACCTGGAACTGATGTATTCCATTGTCCTAGTAACCCTATGCACAAGAGTAAAACAATTGACCTTCTAGTCCTACTATCACATGACATTCCTTTTCACACCCACTTTTGTCTAGGATAAATTTTCAGAACTGAAAAAGTTTCCCACAAAGGAACCTGAGCAGGAGAAAAGAAATATACTCAGTCTGTGGAAGGTGGATCTAAGTCCTACATATTTTAATTTTCATATACACTGTTGAGATTCAGAAAGATAAAAAGAAAGAAATATGCCTGTTGCAGGTTGACCTAAAAACAAGAACATCGCCTTTTAAAGAAAGAAATGTCTTTCCCCTGCTTTTATCTAACCCAGTTTCTGCTCTAGGAGGAATGAAGTAGTCAGCATTTCCAGTCCTTACCAAGTAAATTCCTAGTTCCATGCCCAGTAGCACTGTTATAATTATGGGTTAATTCTTAATAAACCACACATTCCAGTAAGAACTTAAAGACCTAATGTATCCTATCACATACAGTGAATTACTATTGGCAACAACAAGAGAAATGTAAAATATGTCCCATAGTTCTTAATGTGGGTTGGCCCTTCCTGCTTTTAAATGAAAAACATACGTTTTGTACCATCACTTCAGGCTAGTTCTTGTGACATTTTCAAAAGCATTTTGTGGGGGGAAAATATCAGTAACACTTCACAGGAACAGAATATCCTGTTTACTAACACTTGATTGAAGGAGTTCTAATGTCATAGGGAAATTCTCCTGAGCCAGTTGAAATGGCAGATCATAAGCATGTCAGATCTGGCACTAGAGGCAATGTGCAACATCTAAAGGAAGGGTGTATTTTCAAGGGGCATACCTCATATGCTTGAAGCTGGAAGTGGTACAAAGTCAATACAGTTGTTTTGTGCTATTTTGGAAAGGAAAAACATTAAAGTAATGTTGGGAGTCTGGATGAAATTAGAAGCAAACTTCAGCTGTAGTTCACTTTGCTACACTTTTAACCTAGTATAACTTAGTTTGTCTAAATAGTTTGGAATGCACACATGCACACAAAATGAATGATCTCTTATAGAAGTGTAGAATTGAAAGGGGTCCTACTGGCCATCTAGTCCTAGAGCCTCTGATTGATACAGGATCAGCCCAAAGCATCTCTGGCCAGTATTCATTCACCTCCCTAGGCAGCCAATTGAAGCCAGCAGTTGAATACCATAGCTTGGTTTTTGTGATGACCAGTTTGTACTTTTCAGGACAGTCCTCTTGCAAAGAGAGAGAGAGAGAGAGAGAACAATCTGATGGACTAAAGAAGGTGGAATATGTACTGAAGAAAATAGTTTTCACTGGAATTGTGTTTACTGGAACACAACAAGGAGCTAGCTAAGCAAGCCACAACTAGGACTTAGTAACTTTAATTCCTCCTCCATTCCTGGACCATTTCTGCATTAGGAGACATACTTTGTTTTAGTCTTGCTTTGGATTTCCTTTGGATACTGCAAGTTGACTCTAGCGTTTCTGCATTTGGGCTTTCCTCCCCTTATTTCCCAAGCCAAAATTCACGACAAACTTTCTGCACTGAATTCTGACCTGCCTGGCTGACAATTTCATTTATCAAATGGTAGATGAACCCACAAGAGGTTCAGCCATACTGGACTTAATACTGACCAACAGGCAACAGTTGGTGGATGAGGTGAAGGAGGTGGGGACCCTAGGGGGAAGTGACCATGTCCTCATAGAATTCCTTTTGAGATGGGGAGGCAAGGAAGCTTGTAGCCAGACACGGATGTTATATTTTCGTAGGGCAAACTTTAATAAACTCAGAGACATGATGAGTGTCATACCATGGGCGAGAATGCTGGAAGGGAAGGGAGCATGTGAAGGGTGGGCACTACTCAAACAAGAGCTATTGCATGCTCAATCAATGACTATCCCAGAAAGATGAAAACACTGCAGGAGCTCTAAGAAGCCTATTTGGATGAACAGAGAACTTCAAGAGGAACTAAGAAAGAAAAGGGAAATGCTCAGAAAATGGAAGGAAAGACCGAACTCTAAAGAAGAGTACCTACAGGTTACTAGGCACTGTAGATCAATCGTCAGAAAGGCCAAAGCTGAGAGTGAGCTAAGATTGGCCAGGGAAGCCCACTGTAACAAGAAAAGATTTTTCAGTTATGTGAGGAGCAAACGTAAAGGAGGCAATAGGCCCACTGTTGGGTGCGGATGGACAAACTCTAACGAAGGATGCAGAGAAAGCAGAAAGGCTCAGCACCTATTTTACATCTGTTTTTTTTCCCACAGGCCAAAGGGTTTAGGCACATCTAGAGATGGCAGTAGCCAAGAGATAGTGTCTGGGTGGCAGGTTGACATGGATAGAGAGGTTGTGGAGAGGCATTTAGCTGCACTGGATGAGTTCAAATCATGGTGTGGAAATTGTCTTACAAGAATTATTTCTAACAGCCCTACAGAATCCACACAGGCAGAGCTAAGCCCTGAATGTAGTCAGCTAAGCAAGACCCAGTATGACTTCTACTACTTCAACACAAGCCACAGAAACTTTGCTATTCTTATTTTAAAGTATGGATGTGCCCGGTACAAATCTCAAAAAGTTGATAGTGTATCTAGTAAGTTGAAAACTTTGCATGGTGGCACAGTGCTGAATTTGTCTTATGGAAACTGCTGGCTGGGTTTGCTTAATAGGCTTCTTTTAATAGACTTCTGTACCACTGAGAGCAACATAGGATCACAGAAGCTTAGATGCAGCTGATAAATGCCAAGCATTTTGTGCTTAGGATTACAGAAAGAATAACATCAAGAGCCTATCTCATAAAAATAACTGATAGGACACTGGCACTAACTCCCCTCGGGAGGTGCCTGAGTGAGGAATGTGATTTAGAGACAGCTTACAACTGACTCAGTGAAATACTTAAGATTCAGACCCAACATGCTCTGAAAATTGCCACCGCTTGGTATTGTATTTTATTCTCTATTGTTATTTTGTGGTGTGCTGTGTGGCGGTTCCAAATGGCATAGCTCTCCAAGTATGAGCAGAGTCTCCCTAGAGAGTTACTGAGGGACAGGGGGCAATGGGAAACAGAGCTAGAGAATAGTGTTTGAACAAAAGGGGGAAAGAGAGGAGGATTTTTTTTTAGAAAAAGTGTGTGGATGAACAAGAGGCATGCATGAAATAAATTAAGCAAACAATTGTTTCTAGCTGTGATTTACATTCCCAAGAAATAATCAGGGGATGGCTAACAGCAGACAGCACTTGGCAATGTCTGTGGCATGTGATCATCATACAACAGGTGACACATGACCCGTATTTGGTAGAATTCACAATTCCTAAGAGAAACTCAATGACTCGATCTGAGAAACTTAGTTTGATTCCCCCTACCTTCCAACTTATTATCATGCAGTTTCCTGAGGATATTGACAGAATTTTTTCAAGATAACCACCTTGCGTGTAAAACAGCACATTAAAAAAAACACAGGGGTGCTACCTACAACAGTGGCAGGTCAGTATTGAGTTCAGTTCTGTAGCTTATTCTGTGTTCTGATACAGGTAAGATCTGCATTCCTATTACCACCTTAGCCAATTATGTGGAATGGGAGCTGATAAACACATATTGTGGCGATATCAGCATACAAGGTAAGTCAAATCAGACATTACAAAGAAGAGGAAACTTGTATATGTTCTTAATATGTTGTTCAGCTTCTGAATTTGGACTGCATAATGCAAGGCTCAAAATACTTATGGGCTTATATGTACATGTCTATGCATTCTTTCTCTTTCCATATTATGTCATCTTACATTCATGCTCCATGTGTCCAAAAGATACGGGATGTCTTCAGTTCTAATGAACAAAAATGCCCTCTTCATTCCTCCTTCTCCACATTATTGCATGAACTTGAGGAAGAGGGTTACTAAGCAACTCTGCTGCACTGTTTCTGAATTTCAAAATTGTAGATGTACATATGTATATGTCTTAACAATCCTCATCCACATTTTGGGCAGGGACATACGCACTGTTTGTAAGCATTACATAAGGTTTGTTTTACTTACATAGGAGGATTGGGTTGATCAGTGACTTGCAGCTTATTTCCAGGATAACCAAAGAAAACACCGAGGAGCTTTCTGCACAAGGACCAATTTTGCTGAATGTTTGCAGTATGCAGAAACACTATATTTAATAGTGACATTTCGTCATTCCGCATACCTTTAATTCTAGTGGAATATTGAAGTCCCAGTAGTGTTGTATTCATTCCCCACATGTTTCTGGTCTCGCTGGAATCGCAACAAAGGAAGCGATATTTTTCCATGCTTCTTCCCGCCCCTGGCTGTCAACCAAACAGAACAGCCAATGAATTGTTGTGTTGGTACTCCCGAAAAGCCCCTTTCTCTATAAAAACTGTTTTTTTAAAAAGCCGAAAACACCAGTAGCAACAAATATGTGTTCATTCATAGCAACGAATATGTGTTCATTCATTGTCTCAGAAAGACCATTTTTGGTGGCATAGGAGCTGGCGCTTAATCATTTACACGCTCTTCAAGTAAACCCCCCCATGGGTGTGATTTGTGGCCGAAATTACGGGCAGTGTCGAACAGGGACTGTATTGTGCTTGGGAACTTTAAAGACACTAGTAGGGAGCTTTGTTTTACTTTTAAGCACTTCTGTGGACAGACTTTAGCCAGAGAAGCCTCGCTCGTTCGTTGCTTTCCTCGGTCTAAGGAAAAAAAATTGCGATCACTTCTCCGGAAGTTCGGGGGCGAGAGCGGGGAAGGAACATTCTTTCAACCGCTATATTGAGAATGCACATGTCTTTTTCGGATGTGTTGCAGGTTGTTCTCAAGAGTCTAGCAGTTTTTAAAGGGGGAATCCACTTTTCTAGATTTCCAGAAAAGCGCTACAACGAAGTGATTTTTGCGTGAGTGTTGCAGGAGTGTTGCAGATTGTGTATGATGTCATGCAGAATGTTGAATTAGTAGCGTTTACCAAAGGTAAGACTTCTGCTACATTTAAGTCATGCGGAATGGCCCCCACATTTACCTGGGTTCTTAAACTAACTATCCAGCTTGAATTCTTTGATGGGGGAAGAGTTTGCTTGCTCAGAGTTGAAGTGTAGCTGTACACTAGCAAGGAATTAATTTAACAGGAGCATGTTGACCTTGCTCAACCTAGTAAAGAACAAATGCATTAATTAGGAAAGAGATGAGAGGCCATCCCCATTGTCAGCAGAAATGTTACTCAAATGTAGGGAGAAATGAATTCATTTAAACAAGGCAAGCATAGAGAATGTGGCAGAAGAATAAAAGTACTGTGTTATTCCTTAGCTGCACTGCTCAAACATAGAGGCTTAAGATAACAAATTTCAGTTTTATGCTGTTCCTGAGCAGTCACATGCATCCCCAAATTTTAAACATTAAAAAGTAGTCAGGAATCATAATGATAACCTAACAAAAAGCAGTGGGTAATCCAATAGCATCTAGAGTGAAAGGTGGGTAAACAGATTTACCCTGTGGCATCTGGAATCTCCATTGCTAGTGGAAATTGGCAATCATGCCAGCACCAAGATCACCACAGACATGTGGAAGTAGCTGATGACCACCAGTGGAATCCTGAACTGAACAGTGTTTTTCACCATAAGTGAGGAGCGATTGTAACCTGAAAGATTTTCCTGTCAAGAAGATGCCATTTAAGGAGCAGGAAGGAGTTCAAACAGCACCTGGGAAGGTGCAAAGTAAGAAGAGGACAAGAGAGCAGAAAGCATAAAATTAAACAGAGGTGGAGAAAGAGGTGAGAAGGACAAGAGTGAAGGTGAATGAATACACCCAGAAACTCCTGGTTTACTAGGATTCTTGTTACGTCTGTTCTAGTAATGGAACTGAGAACTAGAGAGGAAGACTGGTGTCAGCATACCCTGAGTTAGAGCAGTGGCTGGGCCCAGGGCTTCTGGTGGGGCCCACTGCCACCAGCCCTCAAACACACACCTCTGCTGCTTTCCACCATTCCCCCACCTGGTTATACTATTCACACTCTTAGCTAATAATGCTACCCAGCATAATTGATGGAAAGTATGCAGTTGTAACACAGCAAGGGTGCTCCTGGAAACCACAGTGATAGAGCCACAAGCACTGCTCAGTGCCATTGGGCTAAGAGCATGCAGGCAGGACTGGAAGCTGTGAGCATGGGCAGTGGGAAGGCCTGTAAGCTGGGAAATGCTACACTGGCAGGTGGACACACAAAGGAAAGGGTAAAAATGGAGAAACAAACTGGACAGTAAAATGTCAAAACAAAATAAACGAAATGGCTACTTGGTGTCTACCTCCCATGGTATGACAAAGATAAAATGTCCCTCTACTCTAAGGTGATGTCATAATTGGGTGGAAGAGTAATTCTGAATCACTCCAGTTGCTCTCCCGTTGGCCAGTGAAAGTTTGTACTTGAGTCCTGTGACACATTTGTTATTTTGTGAGAAATGTGATATTTCCTTCTACAGGACAAAGTTTTTCATATTATTGTACAGAATAATACAAATGTCCTGCAAGCCCCAGGAGTGTAATATTTTCTTCCCAATGTGTTGTTTCTGAGTTAGTCATCACAATTTATCTATAAACTGGTGAATTAGGAATAGTAAAGCTATTTAGAAGATACAAAAGTCAGAGGAAGTGGGTTTTATGTACTTTGATGTACTTTGTCTACAGTGCAATTCTTTTGGGATATTTTTATTCTATTTATTTTTTGCATTCTTGATTTCCATTCCTATTTTTCTATACCTGTTACCTGTGATTGTTTTAAGTAGCTATATCAGAGATTGAACCTAAGATCTTCAAATAATGCATGTGTTATACCAGTGAGTACCCAGCTTGCTGGGGGGTAAACGGTAATGACTGGGGAAGGCACTGGCAAACCACCCCGTATTGAGTCTGCCATGAAAACGCTGGAGGGCGTCACCCCAAGGGTCAGACATGACTTGGTGCTTGCACAGGGGATACCTTTACCTTTATACCAGTGAACTGTAAACCCACCTTCCTTGCTTTCTTTGCTGATCTAACAGACTTCATAGGAAGTGTTCTCACCAGCATTAGTACAGTCCCCTAGTAACATATAAATGTGTCATACAAATGGCAGGAAATGATGTCTAGAAACATCTGCTTATTGAAAAGGTCAGCATTCACTCTACAGTTTCAACTATATCCGTTAAAGCGTTGTCAAATCGGTTGGGTCCCTCTTCATACCAGACCATCTTAGCTGGTCTAGCATATTAATGGAGACGCAGGGAATCAAGTGCAGAGTATAATTCCTTCTCCCCTACTGTACTAGTAATGGCCATAATGACAGTACATTTACTACATATTTACTACCACATCAATGTCCGTTTATAGTGTTTTACTGGGTTTTAATATATGATGTCTTAGCCACTGTTGTAAGCCACTCTGAGCCCACTCCACAGGGATGGGTGGTATATAAATTAAATAATAAATACATACATACATACACAAGCATAGCAGTAATTACAAATGTAACAATAGCCAAACTTTAACTGAAAGTATATAGTTGCCTCCTCAGATGTCCACAGGAAGCATAAGAATTTTGGATTTCCTTCATGGCAAGCAATTCTACTCATTTTTAAAAAGGGTATTTCTTGAAATGAACTGTGTCTGATGTTGTGCTGGCTTGCATCAGGCCATGGTATGTCACATCTGCTATGCACAGTAGTTTATGTACTGAAAAACGATGAGGTGAAGTAGAGGTCAGGAGGATACTGTAAATGTTATTCCTGCTGTGCATGGAAGTTTATTGCCTATATGCATGCATTTACGGGGAAATCTCCAATTTACTTTACATTTGTGAATACACATAAAGAGCTCGATCCTGTGAAGTGCTGAACTGCTCCAGCTGACACAACCATTTTCTAGGACAAGGCCCCAAACACACATATCCACAAAAGCTGAACTCTAACACTTTGCAGTTTGTACAGTTTGTTTAGCATCACTTTAATGAGGCACAAGACCTCCTAGTCCCCAAACTCAAATTCAGTCTTGGCCACTGTGAAAATTTTGCTCTGCTTCTAAGTTTTGTGGCTTGGCTACATTCCTAATTGTAGCCTTTAATTGCTTCTCCTGCCCTCACAGGAAGATAATAATAGAAGAGGAGGGATTCACACATGCGAGGGAGTCAGTCGGAAAAAGCACATGATATATCACAGCACCACCTGCACAGGAAAGGAAGCTGGGATGTTGCCTTGACCGGTGTCCTGTGTCTTAAGCTATTGTCTCTAGCCAAGCTCCAGTCATGATTTGATTCCTCACTCTTTCACATGCAGCCAGCTGGGCAACCTTGAGCTAGTCACAGGGCTGTTCTCACAGAACAGTTCTGTCAGAGTTCTCTCAGCCTTACCTACCTTGCAGGGTGTCCGTTGCGGGGAGGGAAGGGAAAGGCGTTTGCAAATCACTTTGGGACTTCTTTGAGGAGTGAATAAAGGTAAAGGTATCCCCTGTGCAAGCACCGAGTCATGTCTGACCCTTGGGGTGACGCCCTCTAGCGTTTTCATGGCAGACTCAATACGGGGTGGTTTGCCAGTGCCTTCCCCAGTCATTACCGTTTACCCCCCAACAAGCTGGGTACTCATTTTACCGACCTCGGAAGGACGGAAGGCTGAGTCAACCTTGAGCCGGCTGCTGGGATTGAACTCCCAGCCTCATGGGCAAAGCTTTCAGACGGCTGCCTTACCACTCTGCGCCACAAGAGGCTCTTTGAGGAGTGAATAGCAGGGTGTAAAAAACAGTTCTTCTAATGAACCTTGCTTGAATTCTGAGGAGCTATAAAGGAGATGATAATTGCCCTATATGTCAGCCAATCATTTTGCTCAGGCATGAAGCTCACTAACTAGTTAAGTGCCTGTCACTATTAGGACTATTGTGAAGAAAAAGGCCACAAGAACAGGGATCACAAATGTACTTTTTGTTTGCTTAAGCAAAAGCATAAGATATAGGCACAGCTCAATAGGTTCAATCTCTGCCATTGTAGTTCAGGTTGTCAAAAAGTTTTCAGATAGCAAAGGTGGGGAGAAAAAGCTTGGAAAGCTTATTCAAACCAGAGAAGACAACCTTGGATTATAGGAGCCATTAATCTGATTTACTATAAGGCAGTTTTTAAACATGTCCTCAAGGCAGGGGTAGTCAACCTGTGGTTCTCCAGATGTCCATGGATGACAATTCCCATGAGCCCCTGCCAGCGTTTGCTGGCAGGGGCTCATGGGAATTGTCATCCATGGACATCTGGAGAACCACAGGTTGACTACTTCTGCTCAAGGCATGTCTGAGCTGGATGTTATGTACAGGCCATGCAAATTAATGCAGGAGAGTGCGCTGACATCAGGTAGGTAATTCTATATTTTATGGAAGAGAGGAAAACTTGGCAGGAGGACATAGTTTTGGGCTGCATCCTATGTTTTGCATAAAAAACCCTTCTATCCTGAATGTGCAGATAACCTTAAGTGCTACTTGCAATTTTTGCACAAAGAAACTTGTGTTGCTATAATGTGGATCTCCCCCCAGCACTGCAATTCATATCTTAAGTATGATTGGTAGTATTTCACTTTGTGATCTGGGAGGCATATATCAACATGGCAGGCAGGCATCTTCTCAGTTCAAACCTGATAATATTTCAGTACAAATTCTCATCCAAACAAATTTTGAAGAAGCTTTAGAGGATTAGATGTCAGCTGTCGAGGCCCATTGTTGGGGGCTGGAGATGGGCACAATCCTCAGCACTTGGGTTTGAAGAATGAAGAAAACTCCTCAAGGCACAAGTCTCTTAGTTTCTCTGGGTAACATTTGCCTACAGTTTAAACTGGAATTAATGTGATTTGACTCCTAGGGCAGTGGTCCCCAACCCCCGGTCCAGGGACTGGTACCGGTCCGTGAATCAGTCGGTACCGGGCCGCGGCTCCTCCTCATCCTCCTCCCCAGCTGCTGCCTTGGGGGCTGCCCTGCCACTCTGCCGCTGGCTCACCTTTGGTGCTCTCCAGCAGCCACCATGGCTGGGGCTCCCCCTCGGTGTGGCACTGTGCACCTGCTGCTAGCAGCGCCCCCCAGTGGGCAGTGGGAAATCAGGGGTGCTGGTGGGAAAGCAAGTGGAGCAGGGGCTCAGGTGGCAGAGATGTCCCTCTGCAAAAGACTACCCCCCTCCCGGGCCTCAGTACAATTGTCAAGCGTTGACCGGTCCCCGGTGATAAAAAGGTTGGGGACCACTGTCCTAGGGGACTGAGAAGCTTAAAGAATGGTAGGATGTAAAGGGCATCAGGGGGCTGGAGTAGAAGGTACTTTAGAAGGGCAAGTGTTATCATTACTGTCTGTCAGATACTTTAAGAATATTTTGGAAGCTCTGTAGTCTCACAGCACTCCCGGTTCTTAATTTCACCCTAAGGGATTCTCCACTTACCTTAGTACCCAGAAGTTTAGGAAACACATTAAATCCAGTGGACTAATATTTTCACTTTTAGTTCTTTGAATACATATATGAACAGAATTGCCTTTTCTGACACACCTCTATTATATCAGAGAAGCAAGGCCCAGGCATTTTGTAGAGGATGGAAAAGCGTGATACAAATTTTGTATGACTTCTTTGACGCTTCACCCCCCCCCCCAATACTTGGATCTTTATTTCTTCAAGTAAAACAATCAAGAGTGTCTATAAAAGATGATAAATGCAAAGGGAAAAATCTAGGGAAAAATCAACTTATTTAATTGTAGAAACCTTTCAAAACCTTTAGATAATAACAATGAATTTACAATTGTCTGAAGCATTTACAATTTTACAGGACTCCCAGATTCTGAGGCAAGTTCCAAGATATCCATTTTGAAAATTATAAAGAAAACAGTGTGGTATCATCTGGTGTAAGCCACTGGAACAATCTAGTTTACTAAAACAGCACTAGTACTTGAGGGGGAGAGAGAGGATATTATTTGTATTTTGTAGCACTTCTAGGCCTCGTCAGCCAACATCTGGTCAACCAACATAAGCCAGTATTTATATCCTGAGATGATCCTCAAGGATGTAACCCAGTATTTTAAAGAAAAGCAGAAAAAATAGAGCATAATAGCTGATTACTCACTGGAAATGTCTCCCAGAGAAATAGCCCTTGGTTTTCTTGAAAGCTTGCTGCAGCAGCATCATGATTCCAGTCTTTAGTATTACAGCTCATCTCCAGACTATAGAGGTAGTTTCCCTGGAGAAAACAGCTGCTTTGGAAGGTAGACTTTGTGGCATTGTACCCCACTGAGGTATCTCTCCTCCACAAGGTCCATCCCCAAATCTATAGGATTTTCCCATCCTGGATCTGGCAATCTTATCCTCACTATGGCCCATTATGCACAGGGGGAATAATGCACATTCAGGGTGGAATGGCAGCGATATCACCGATAATGCATGGTGCTGGCTGCAACCGGCTGCAACCAGCCGCAGATTCAGTGCATGCCACCGAAAAAGCTGCGTTAGCAAAACACGGAAGAAAGTGCAGCTTTCGGGTGACCGGGGCGCAACCAGAAGCGGCACCGGGGTCACTGCGTGCATAATTGGTTACTCTGGGTTTTGCCGCCGTTGCGTTGCGTCCCGTCCCGTACATAAGCGGTTTGCTTGACTGCTTCTCCCTCCGTGTTTTCCATGTGACCCGAAATCACCATTTCGGCAGCTGTGCATAATGGGCCTATCTCCTGCTGTTAGCCAGATGGGACCTGGCAACCCTAGTCATGGTACTAGTCATGCTCAGTGTTTCCCTCATTCACCTGTTCTTCTAGACTATCGGTAGGGTTCATAGCATTTTGTAACAGAATTATGTCTTGGTATTCTGGGTATTGTCTGCGACCCAGACAAATTCCTGAAAAGACTTTCATGAAAATTCACCCTTGCAAAACACACATTTGTAAGTTATAAAGGAGCATAACAATTACTTTGTCCAATGACTGCACTCAATAAGGGGCCTCCAGGTTCGTTCTCAAGTCTGCTTACCGGGTAAAAACAGCAAGACAACTTTTATGGCATAACAACTCCCCCAACCTAAAATCCCAACCTAAATACTGTCAATAAAAGTCTATGATTCAGATTCAGAGTACCTTTATTGGCATAAAATTGCAAAGCATAAAATGAAAAATTCTTACACAGTTTCAGATGTAAAATCTATCGTAAAAGATTTTCATTTAAAATTGCCAGTAAAAACTTTGCTACTTTTATAATAGTTGCTGTGTCCCTCACATTTAGTATCATTTTAATCCAGTGTTTCTTGTTAACACAGCTGAATTTCAATTTCTTCAGATAATTAGCTAACGGGCAATGAAATACTTCAAACTTAGGACACACCAGAAGTATATGGTACAACGTGTCAGGGACTATGTAGCCTATGTAGCAATAAAATAAATAAAAATCATTTAAAAAGATAATCAAAATAAGCAATTAAAGTGATTTGATCCTGCATTGAGCAGGGAGTTGGAATGGATGGCCTGTATGGCCCCTCCCAACAGTATGATTCTATGGTTAAAGGCAACCAGCAGTCAAGACAAACCGGTCACCAAGGGAGAAATTTAGAATTGCGGAATGTATTGAAAACATATAAGCATCAACAGGACAGCCACAGTCTGAGGTACTGTATTGAAGATGTCCATATGACAAGGATTGTGTTAACAAAACATCCTCAGTGGCCCAATACTGTGAAAAATGACAAAGGAAAATCTCTTTAAATAAGCCACAATTTGACCACGAGGAATACATTTTTCTTATCATAAGTGCAGAAACAATCACTAATGGATAGTTCACTCATTTATATTCCTTACCTGCGTTTTCATCACTCAGTGACTCACAGCTATAATGAGTGAACTGTCTCTTTTCAGAAGGAGTATCTGAGGCAATACGAAAGCTTTGTGGGATTTGATTGGTGATGCTGTTTCACACATTACTTGATGTGTAATCATGGAGAAAGAAATATTCATGGTTGGACTCACCCATAATCACACAGTTCATCAGCTCTGATATATTCTTTTTCAACTCAAGTTAATCCTAATGTTCTGCTATTTCTAGTTGAGGCTGTTTGGTGCGCTATGAAATAAAATATTCCAAAATACCAGTTTTTTTCTGATTCCAAGAGAAACTAATCCTGATAGCATTTTAAAGTTGCTAAAGTACTTTGATTCTACATTGGATCTAGGGAAGTTATCCAGAAATTTCACTTAACTAAGGTTTAAAAATCTTTTAATCTTCAGTTAAATTTATAAATATATTAATAAGTATATTCATTGAAGAGAACAAAATTTTCCCTAGAGTCGAATAACTCCACTTTCACCACTGTATTGCACTTCCATTTTTTTCTGTTTTGGGTATATCAAATAATGGAAGAAATCTAGGTTTTCACATCTGGCCTTTGCATTATTTCAGTGATATCAGGATTACCTATTCTTCACATATATATATGAGGCAGAGAGATTTTTTCAAAGCATGGATGAGAGTTTTTTTGAATTTTAGAATCTAGAAGTGCCTCTATTGCCACCTGCTGGGCTTTAAGAAAAAACATGAATAAGTTTGTTTAAGAGGCCAGTTTGATTCATTTCCAAATACAGAACAGGGGTTATTGCAGTCAAGAATGTCCCCTGTACAAACAAGTTGCTCCATGAGCTATTTTCAAGTTAGGCAAGACTGTGTAAGAAATAGAAACATTAGCCTTTTGTGTTAATTTATAGAGTTAATCTCTTGCAAATCTATGAAACACATGTCAGCTCACGCAGCTGAGAATGTCTTACCTAAGCCTGCATTTCATATTGAAAAATATCCCCAGTTGATCTATCATGCTTCTGCACAATAATGAAGAGGTTTTATTTGGATAGCACATGTGTATAGTATTATTAGCATCGAGCCCTCTAGAAAGTCCAGAAAGAATGTTGGAAGACTGAATGAAATGCTTGTTGATTTTCTTCTGCCTTGCAATGCTTTTTGTAGTATGTTTAGAATTGCCACTTCAGACATAGTACTATATCAGACATAACTCTGAAATAAGATTTCTAGAGATATGATACACATCAATTTCCAGCCTTATGGTAAGGTGACCAAATTTTAACATTGGTGAGCCTCTTGTGGCGCAGAGTGGTAAGGCAGCCGTCTGACAGCTTTGCCCATAAGGCTGGGAGTTCAATCCCAGCAGCCGGCTCAAGGTTGACTCAGCCTTCCATCCTTCCGAGGTCGGTGAAATGAGTACCCAGCTTGCTGGGGGGTAAACGGTAATGACTGGGGAAGGCACTGGCAAACCACCCCGTATTGAGTCTGCCAAGAAAACGCTAGAGGGCGTCACCCCAAGGGTCAGACATGACTCGGTGCTTGCACAGGGGATACCTTTACCTTTAAAGCAGGACACCATTGACTGGGCGGCGGGGGGGGGGTGTTTCTTGATTTAAAATGTGTTCTATATGGAGCAACAAAAAGTTCCATAGAACACATAGAACGCAAAAATAGTATTGTAATACATCGTAATAGTATTGTAATACATAAGTACAATTTGCCAGGTGCCCCCAGATGTCCCTCCGAAAGTGGGACAATCTGGTCACCTTACCTTATGGGGGAACTAGAGCTTTTGACAGTTTTCAAGACACTGGTTTTAGAATATGAACAATTCTAGAAAGCAGTTTAGTAATGTGATATAGCAAATGGAAGCATTAGTGTCTGTGTGTCTGTGTGTGTGGAGGGCACCTCTGCTATTAGGACTGCCAACTCCATCTTGGCATATTCCTGGAGATTTACAGTGGGATTTGGGGAAGGGAGAGTAAAAATGTCATACACTAAAGCAGTGGTCCCCAACCTTTTTATCACTGGGGACTGGTCAACGCTTGACAATTTTACTGAGGCCAAGGGGGGTAGTCTTTTGCCGAGAGACGTCGCCACTGCTACCTCAGCCCCTGCTCCACTTGCTTTCCCACTGGTGCCTCTGACTTCCTGCTGCCCACTGGGGGGCACTGCCAGCAGCAACTGTGCAGTGCCATGCCAAGGGGGAGTCCCAGCCATGGCGACCGCTGGAGAGCACCAAAGGTGAGCTGGTAGCAGAATCGCAGGGCAGCCCCTGAGGCAGCAGCCGGGGAAGAGCCGTAGACCGGTACCGACTGATCCACAGACCGGTACCGGTCCCCGGATCGGGGCAGTTGTATTATATAACTTCTTGGGAATAACTGGGGGTGATACCACATTTCTGTACAAATTCCTGGAAACTCTATACTTTTAGCTGGAAGTGATGTCATGGGTTTTACCTGTGTCACAACACTGTTGCTTGATGGAGCCCCCCCCCCCCTACATGTCCCTGCCCTGCTGGTCTCCAGACAATTACTACAGGGGAATTCATCTCTGTTCTCTGGAGATCGGATTAAATTCCAGGTTACCAGATCCCACGTGGAGGTTGGCAACTCTAGCTTATTACAGTAGCAGTAAAATATCAGAATATTTCAAATACACGTAATGGAAAGAGGGTGTTTTTCCAATAGATATAAGTGAACAGCTTAAATACATTACAACTTGTCATGCATTTCAACAAAATATCTTCCTTGGTGTTACTATAAATATCAACTAAAATATACAATCAAGAGGAGAGTTACTCCATCTAATTCACAATAATGTAATGAAAATATTTCATGTAGGGGCTGTGCAGTTACAATTTGATCAGAGCCATAAGCAATTTCTAAAACAACATAGTTATTTCTAGCATTTGAGAGTGACAAGAAACCTTTTGATCTGTTTATTTTGACACTTCCAAGGAGCAAGAGGGAGAAGGGACAATTAAAGGAGAGAGTAATACTTCCACACACTGGGAAGAAGGGAGGGCTTCAAAGACTGAAGGCAATAGAGACAGAGGTCAAGATTGACTGATACATAGTAAGCAGGAAGCTGGGGGAAGAAAACTGAGACATACACTTACTTGAACTTAATTTGCCATTCATCTACGTTGAAGAGATTCCATTGAAGCTCTTCAACTTGGTTTTCACTATCTTGAATAATTTGGTCTCATTGGTAACTTAGCCACTTCAGTGTTTGCTTCCAATTTTAGATTTTTAATGAACAAATTACATAAATAAATGTTGTAAGTTGCTTCGTACAGGTCTCTGGCAGAATGGTGTATATATTTTTTAAAATAAAATAAACAATAGCACTGGGCCTGGTACAGATTTTGGAAGACACTAGTGTTGACTTCCCTCCATTGTGCGAACTCCAACTTCCTGCTTCCTGTTGCTTAACCAGTCACTAATCCACTCCAGCATGATTTTGGAATTCAGTGATTGTTACATTTATTCAGAAGCTTTTAGTGATGGGTTATGTTGGAAGATTTTGAGGGGTCCAAGTATATAATGGATTATCCATATCCACATCTTATTGACTAGAAGTACTTCAAAAGATCAGTTCTTCCTCAGTATATTTGCTCCACTTTGCTTAATAATCTATTTTAATAATTTATTATTCTTTTATCTACTGATTTTCCCAGTAGAAACAGTATCTTACTTCATCTGCAATTTTCAAAATCTGTCAGTTATTAATTATCAAACTGATAAAATCTCATTTAGAACACAATTCTTGCAAGCTGGTAGACTTTCAAAGGACAGTTGATGGCACATGAAGTTTACATATATACAAGAGTGTCACTTTCCACTTGAATGAGTAAAAGCAATTATACAGTGTTCACGTTTCTAGTTGATAAGCTTTTGCCATATGTTGTGCAATCTTCTCTCTGTTAAAGGATCACGGCATGTAGCAAAGATGGAATCAAATTTAAAACAGGTTTAATCTTCTTTGAAATATGTTGTTCCTTTTTGATCAGTAAAAACGTGTCTCAATTACATATTTTCTCACATGTGAGGCCATTGCTTAGTGTAACTGCTTTAGTATTTGTGATTAATAGCAATTGCTATTTGCAGCTGGATCATCGTTCTCTTGTGTGATTGTCATCAGGAAACATAAATTCTGGGTAGTATAAAAAGAGGGAAATCTGTATAATTACCTTCTTGAGTTAAAACATGTTGAGTTAAAAACTTGGATTTAAAACACTTGATGATGATTTTCTACTATATTTAAAATAATTTGTTTTAAAAATGTGCTTTCTTAGAGCATTCTTTAGTGTGCATTCTTTTGGAAATGGTAATGGACTAATTTGTGCTTTGTATAGTATTGGCGGGGCATGATATAAAGGTAAATGTGCATGCTGAACGGCTTTTGACACACATGCCAGAGCTTAGAAAGTTTTGTCTTCCCCAAGCAACGTTTTGTGCTGCTCCTGAATTCAGGGTGCTTTTAAAGAACACTTTAATTGCAACAAAGGCAGCCTCACCTTGATCACTGGCTACTCCATTGTAGCTGTGGGGGCCAGGGGCTGGAAGAAGATGAGACCAGCCTGCTGCATAAGGGCCCAGCATGAGTGGGCCAGGGGCCACACATCTGGTCTGGCTGACCCCATGCTGTACAGGAGGGGCTGAACCCAGTGCATCCTATTAAAGGTTGGCCTCTTCCCTTGGCAGTCTGTAAGCCTAGCTCTTCGCACTTGAAGCCCAACACTGAAGTTCAAATCCAAGGATGTTGAAAAACAAACAGGCTATGACAAAAGAACTTTATTGTCACTGTGTTGTCAACTGGCAGTATTAAAAATTACTGCTGGAACTGAGAGCTGTGATTTCTAAGATGACCCATGAGGTTCCTTCCAATATGTGGTTCCTTTGGTGTGTCTGAAAGGATTTCTTCCTGAATGCATGGAGGTAATACTTTGATAATCTTGTGTAGTTCTTTTTTGTATTCCTGTGTGGGGTCTGAATAAAATTAAGTTCAATAGGGACAAATGTAAAGTTCTGCATGTAGGTAGGAAAAACCAAACATACCAATATAGGATGGGGGAGACTTGTCTTGGCAGTAGCATGTGCAAAAAAGGATCTAGGAGTCTTATTGAACATGAGTCAGCAGTGTGACTCAGTGGCTAAAAAGACCAATGGGATTTTGGGCTGTATCAAATGGAGTATCATGTCCAGATCACGGGAGGTGATGGTACTGCTTTACTCTGCTCTGGTTCGGCCTCACTTGGAGTACTGTGTTCAGTTTTGGGCACCACAGTTGAAGTGGGATGTTGACAAACTGGAATGTGTCCAGAGGAGAGAAACATAGATGGTGAGGGGTTTGGAGACCAAGACATATAAAGAAAGGTTGGGGGAGCTTGGTCTGTTTAGTCTAGACCCATTATGCATGGGGGTTTTAGTGCACATTCGGAGTGGAATGGCGGCGACTAAAATCACCGATAACGCACGGTGCTGGCTGCAACCGGCCTTAGCTTCGGTGCATGCCACCGAAAAAGCCGCGTCAGTTAAATGCGGAAGAAAGCGCAGCTTCCATGTGACCGGGACACAACTAGAAGCGGCGCCGGGATTGCTGCGTGCATAATCGGTTACTCTGGGTTTTGCCGCCGTCGCGCTACGTCCCGTGCATAACCGTTGTGCTTCGCGTCTTCCCCTTCGCTTTTTCCATTTGCCCCGAAATTGCTGTTTCGGCGGCCATGCATAATGGGCCCTAGAGAGGAGACGACTGAGAGGGGATCTGATAACCAAGTATTTAAAAGGGTGCCATATCGAGGATGGAGCACAGTTGTTCTCTCTTGCCCCGGAGAGATGGACCAGACCCAATGGGATGAAATTAATTCAAAAGAAATTCCATCTAAACATCCGGAAGAAGTTCCTGACAGAGCGGTTTCTCAGTGGAACAGGCTTCCTCGGGAAGTGGTGGGTTCTTCATCTTTGGAAATTTTAAAACAGAGGCTAGATAGCCATCTGATGGGGAGGCTGATTCTGTGAAGGCTTAAGGGGCTGGCAGGTTACAATAGATGAGCGATTGGCATGTGAGTGTCCTGCATAGTGCAGGGGGTTGGACTAGATGACCCATGAGGTCCCTTCCAACTCTATTGTATGATTCTATGATTCATGGAAATTGCAACTGAAACAGACACAGATACTATTTTTCTATATTAGTCTTATGTTCCTGTCTTGAACATTCTGTTGCTGGAGTGCTTGGGATTGTCTCATCAATGCTAGAAGGATTCAGCACAGATCCAATTTATGAAATAATCCTTCCCCCACAGCGGATATGGGAACATTCTATTTTGGAAGTGATGTAGAAACCAGGAGTAATGGCTGCACTTCCTGTCCTCTTTGCACTCTTGTCTAAAGCTGTTTTCAGGAAGAGAAATGCAACAGCTTCTTTGCTGGCTGAGATTTCATCTGTACCATCAAAGAGCTTAGTTTGGGTTTATGCAACATAGAACAACTTCAGAACAGGAACTGACCTGTTGATTTAATAAATGGAACATATTTCCTCTTTGTGCAGCCTAAAGAGGCTATTGAAGTGTCACAGATTGATCTGAAAGGTTGTTTTCTTTGTCTAGTGTGGATATCAACTGCAACTGGAATAAATTTTCTTCTGAGTCTGTGGATCTTGACTTTGTTCACTTAATCACTAGTGAAAGAGTTTCTTGTTTTCATTACAAGACAAATTGTGAAATAGAATAACAGCAATAAGAAGCAGTTAAATCTCATTTAATTTCAGCTGGTACAGAGACCTCCAGTACACCTAATTGGCAAGCAGGGATACTGGGGACAATCCTTTCAGAATAGTCACATTTATCATGAAATACATTCAACTTCATGACATCAAGATGAACGCTCAGAAAAAATCTAGTTTCTTCCAGAAGTTCATGCATTTCACCATATTGTTTAACAACGGATACAGGATTTCATTACATGTTTCCAAATAACATCACTGATTACTTAATAAAACACTTTCTGAAAGTATATCCAAAGATTTTCTGCTTCCCATCCCTATCTGTTGAATTGGAACTATTTTCTTCGTAGGTTTAAGGATTCCATTCACTAGATTTGAGCTGGTCCAATGGCAATAACACCTTTAAAACGCTAAATATAAATGGCATTTCAGTGTTTCCTTTGGAATAGGTGTTTATTTTGGCACTTCAACTTGATCCTAATGACATTGGCAGAACTCTGCAAAGACTGCGTGTTTTCAGAATCAATAGATTAAAATTCTGTGTTTCAGACTGAATAAGGATGCCTGGTCCAGACCCCAGACCTGTATTCACCAAGTGTTTGTTTTTGCATATCTAAGTTACAACTAGAGAAGCATTCTAACGGTTGGGATTTGGTAAAGCAAATGTTTTAAAAAAGCAAATTGAGCACATTTGTTTCTATATGTCTAATTTAAGTAATGTATTGTGCTTTTAAGAACTGAGTTTGGCAAGTAGCCATATATAAGAGTAAGGAAAGGCATGGAAAATGGAGTTAGGCATGAGAAAAAAAGGATTAGGAAAGGGGATAACAGCAGACTACAAAAGAACAGAAAACATCCTGCCATATCTCATTGCTGAGGTTTCAATTGTAAAGCTTATTGTGGATGTCCAAATGGAAATTAGCAAGTTAACATTCAGCTAAAATTACAACAATTTGTAAATACAACGAATGCTTCAGTCAGGACTGAATCACTTTCAACATCCAGGAATAGCTGGCAAACCCCCCAGTTCAACAATTATTCTGGAATTTTAATTACCTATGGACTAGGGACCATCTGCAGTAGCATATTGGGGGGGGGGCAAGGGGGTGCTCCAGCCTGAGCATAGTTTGAGAAAGGCCATTGAAGGGGCCCTCAAAGCTAGTGTCATGTTGCATCCAGCCAAACATCTGGATAGCCCACTATTATTGTTGTTGATGTTATGAATAGTGCTGTATTATCCCCTCATTTTGTGTAAACTGCCCTGAGCCTCATGGAAGGGCAGTAAGGAAATAGTCTGGGTCCAATGGCACCTTTAAGATTCTACTTTGTTCTGCTGCTTCAAACCAACACAGCTACCCAGCTGGATCTATTTTCTGGTCATTATTATTATTTATTTTATTTCATGATAATTATTAAAAATAATTTTGTCATATAGAGGATAAGCCCTGACCTAGATAGCTCCAGCCTAGACTAATCTTGTCAGATCTCAGAAGCTAAGAGATCGGGGAGCGGAGAGTGGGGCTATGGATGGGGAGTTGTTCCCTGGGGGGGGCCCAAACTGGGGCCAGGATCCGAACGATCATGGGCCAAGGGCGTTATGGCTGGGGGACGAGGTTGGACAAGAGAAGGGTTGGGAGCGCTGGTGTCCCGTTTAGGGCCCTGCCGTGGAGGCACGGCCGGCGCTCTGGGTGCACTCGATTCCCTTCTAACCTCCGTCCCATCCCCAGAGATGTGAGGGTGGAGGCTAGGGGAGAAAAGGGTCCGACATTGGTCTTGTGCAACGCAAGGTCAATTAAGAACAAGGTTGCAACTCTGCAGCACTTCTTCGCGGAGTCGAAGGTAGACCTTGCGTGCCTGACTGAGACCTGGGTGAAGGAAGGAGAGTTGGTGGCCTTCAGAGATCTGGCACCCCCAGGCTACTCGGTCCTCCACCAATCTCGGACCCACAAGAGAGGAGGGGGGTGGCAATCCTGGTCCGGGAGGCTTTCGCCTACAGGGCTCTCCCGGGGCCGGAAATCGGGGGAGTGGAGTGTGTTG
The DNA here is from genome assembly GCF_049243985.1 of Paroedura picta. Classification (NCBI taxonomy): domain Eukaryota; kingdom Metazoa; phylum Chordata; class Lepidosauria; order Squamata; family Gekkonidae; genus Paroedura; species Paroedura picta. Next base: position 54,996,944 of record NC_135375.1, on the reverse strand, counting down.
GTATTGAGTTGGGCTCAGTTGAGAGCTTGGCTATCTGGCTGGTATATCGTCCACCCAACGCCCAGCCAGATGCCCTGCCTCGCCTGGTGGAGGCGGCAGCCGCCTGGGCGCTGCAGTTTCCCAGGCTTTTAATCCTGGGTGACTTCAATGTTCATGCGGACGTGCCGTCCTCAAGACTTGGCGGAGACCTTGTGTCTTCCATGGCAATGCTGGGGCTCTCGCAATTTGTTACCGGCCCTACCCATCACGCCGGCCACACACTCGATCTGATTTTTGGTGCTGGGATAGAGGTGGTTCTGGATGCAGCCTTGGCTGTGCCGTGGTCAGACCACTATGCCCTGCGGGCTCGGCTCAGGATACCACCCCCTCCCCAGTTGGGCGTCGGGTGGATTTTAGCCCGCCCGCGGAGACTTATGGATCCGATTGGATTCCAGAATGCTCTGCGGAACCCGATGCCTCCTGGCGACTCACTAGCGGCCATGGTGGTGGACTGGCAATCCCGCCTGACGGCTGCCATAGATGAGATCGCCCCTAAGTGAGACGACTGGAGCGAGTGTGGCGGAAGAGCTGGTGGAACGAGCTCCCGGGTGAGCTGCGGGCCCTGCAGGATTTACCAGCTTTCCGCAGGGCCTTCAAGACGGAGCTCTTCCGCCAGGTTTTTGGTTGAGGCCGGGGTCAGCGAATGAGTGCCAACATCCCCCCCCCCGGACCTAGCATCTCCTCCCCACCCTCCCTGCCGCTCTGATAGCAGGGGTGGGAATAATAAGTTCTGCCATGTTGGGATTGTTTTAAAGTCTTTTAATGGGTATTTTAATGGGAATAGGACTGCTGTGACCCGCCACGAGCCTACAGGGAGTGGCGGGATATAAATCCAATAAATAATAAATAATAATAATAATAATATGCATGGCCAATATCGAGGGAAGTAATAGCAAACCACCTTTGAGTGTCTCTTGCATTGAAAACCGCATGGGGTCACTATAAAACAGCTGTGATTTGATAACCAAAAAATGGGAGGAGGGGTGTTAAAAATTATACAGTCTGGATTTCTAATAGCCTAGGTACACCACTGCCCATCTTTCTGAAATGCTGGAGGGCAGATCTCTTGTCTGGTAAATATAATCCCAGTTCAGTTACATCTAGAAATTAATTTCCTTTTGAAACCAATGGATATATGTTGGAGTGGTTTCCTAATTTTTAGCTTTAATTTTGATATTAAAGGCTTCCGTTCCAACTTTTTAAATGTACAAAATAGATCTTGTCATCCTTTTCTGTTTTTTCCCTATACCCCTACAACCTACAGACAATACTTTGTCTTTTCTGTACAACTATATATTAGAAATATGTTTTCCCCCAGAATGATAGCTAAGGTTGTGTGTGTGTGTACATGTGCAAGAAACAGGATCCCAGACATATGGAATGCAGTAACAGAATCCATAATTCTTTTATATTGTGATATGTCTGCTGTACACTCCAGTATGAATTAGTGGCAACAGCATGTTCCAGAATAGGAGAGAGTATATGGTCTCATTTGAAATTGGCAGTCTAGTAACATGCTCTTTGGCATGTATACTTGCCTGCATTCTCTGAGAGCTTCATTTGCATGTGCAAAGGAAACAGATGCACACTGTCAAGTAGCCTATTGTCTTTCAGGCCTAGTATAAGCATCCAAGAAATCTAAGAAACTGATGAAAGTTTTGTCTTCTACTTTCTCTGCCCTAAGTATCTCCTACTTTCCCTAGAGAAATCTACAGTCTAATGAGAAACCTACAGTCTAATTTAGTAAGAGAGAGGATCAACTATAGCATAATTAACCCAAATATCAGATAAGAAAAATTGTAAATCAGGAAAATTGGTTCATTTGAACTCTGGTGCTGGAGAAAGCTTCTGCGGATTTCATGGATAGCAAGGGTCACAAATGAGGAAATACTAGAATGCATAAAGCCTGATATATCACTGGAAAGCAAAATCACAAAACTGACATTGGGCATATCCTTATCCATGTGCCTATATATAATTGTGAAACACCCCGGTGGGTGGAGTGTGTCCGGCCCACTGAGACAGGCCGCCCCCTATATATATAACCCATTCATTATTTTCGACCTTCTCCTCTCCCCACCACTAACTATGAGGCCTAGAATCGAGTTTCTGTAAGTGCTATTTTATGACTGGGATCAGTACTATATCCAGAAGTGGATAGGGTGGTGGTGGTGGTGGGGGTGCATACTGACAATCTCCTTTACCACATCTTCTGGCACTGTGTGTGCTCTTTCTGACACATCTGAGGCTTTACATATGGTTCACCTTGAGAATCATAGTTTCCAAGGTGTCTGATGTTATTAAAGTCCAGACTGGAACAGCAACTGCCGCCTTAGAGCACAGGGTAGGGAAGCAGGCATATCTTCCCTGTATCCATGTATCTCTTCTTTGTTTCCATTACTTTGAATAATTCTAAGCACAGAAAAGAGCCAGAATAAGAAAGAGATGTAAATGCTAACTAAGGTTAACAGAGATTGCTAACTGCTTTCTTTATAAAGGTGGTAAGTAAAATGACTTTTTCATTATTTGAATAGTCAGTATCTAAATGCACAATCCTATAGTTGGTATATCTGTGTGGATAATATCTTGTCAAACTGCAGAAGGAGGAAATTTCATAATGGGAAGCTCCTGTATACTACTGCAGCTGCTGCTGCTGCTACTAAAATAAACTTGCACATCAACAGTCTGATTTCAGAAAACAGGGCTGCTGAGAGACACCAATGACCCCTGGACAAAGATTCCATCTTAATCCCCAAATTTGCCCCTGATCCAAACCATGTGTCTAATTTTGTAATTATATATTTGTACATAGAATCATAGAATCATAGAGTTGGAAGGGGCCATACAGGCCATCTAGTCCAACCCCCTGCTCAATGCAGGATTAGCCCAAAGCATCCTAAAGCATCCAATAAAAGTGTGTATCCATATGTGCATATTTATTTATTTATTTATTTATTTATTTATTTATTTATTTATTTATTTATTTATTTATTTATTTATATACCACCCTCCCCAGAGGCTCAGGGTGGTTTACCTAAAACATAGAAACAATACAAGACACCAATATGCACCAATACACTTCTTACATCTGATGAAGTGGGGTATAATATAAAAAACTTTATATCACAATAAATCTTTATTAACTAAATCAGTAAGAAACTACAGTTGTATTATTGTACTCTATTCAGGAATACAATGGGTGCTAGATTGGGGGGGGGTTAGAGCCTCCCCCTCCTCCCAGGACCTGGAAAGATGGCAGGCAGCTGTTAGGGCAGTGTGTCTGAGGCCAGGTGGCTCAGTTGTCTAGAGGTGATGTACCCTCCCAGGGAGCCTCAAGGCCCAGGGGTTGGAGGCCCCCAGGCAGGGAACTCACTGGCAGGGGCAGCTGTCATGCAGCAGGGATCTGCAGTCTCTGAGCCTTGGAGGGAAGTGGAAGGAGGAGGGGGTGGTTGGGGTAGGGGACCGAAGGTGATTGGCTGGCCACTTTACAGACAGACAAGCCAGTTGGAGGAGGAAGTGCTCAGGGGTGGGATAGCCACACTGAGTGGGTGTTAAGTGCTGAGTGGCACTTAAGCCATGAGACCATGCTCATCTTCCAAGCCCTTACCAGAAATATTAAATGGAACAGATTAATTCAGATCACAGATTAGAGTTTTTTGTGGGTGGGAAGGTCTGTCATCCTTATCCATGGTTCCTCTATATATTTGTGAAACAGCCTGGGGGGTGGAACATGTCTGGCTGTCTGAGTTGGAATAGGGCCAATCAGGGTGTGCTGGCTGCACCTTGATTGGCCCTGCCCCTACAACTCCCTCTCTCCTTCCCTGGATGCTAGCCACATTGCTCTCAGACACGCCAGAGACAGAGGGAGACATACAGAACCCTGCCAGACTGAACAGGAGTCCTCATTCCCTCCTATTGCTCCTGCTGCAAGGGAGGCAGAGAGAGATACAGAGAGAGCTGCCCCAAGCTGCTGACAAAGACACAGAGAGAGCCACCTGTGCTGCGACGGAGAGAGAGAGAGAGAGAGACAGAGTTGCCCCAAATTGCACACCGGCCTTCCTTCCCCTCCTACAAACCAGCTCTGATTACCTGCTATGGCTCCTGCTGTGAGACACACTGAGAGACAGGCAGCAAGAGGGAGAGAGAGACAGAGAGACAGAGACAGAGACAGAGAGAGAGATCTGCACCTCCTGGTGTCCCCTGGGTCCCAGTGCCCATTTCATTCCTGCTTGCAATGGACTTTCTTGCTAGTTAACTATAACCTTCAGAACCTGTATGCCAGGTTGGTAATCAGATAAAGATATTTGTAGAGCCTAAATATTATATATTCCAGACATGTGATGTGAGAAGGTTGCTAAAACTTTTATTGGCTTTTTCCCCAGAAGGCATTTTAACTGAAACATCACAAGTAAAAAATAAGTGGAGGGAAACAAATGGTGACTGAGTTTAACACATGATTTACTAAAACATAATCAGTCTGTAACACAGTATGCTAAAGTAGAACAGTGATATTCACACTGCACAATCTCTAGGCTACAACCTACCCCATAGGCTTCAGTCTGATGGCGTGGCTTGGACTCACATTATAATGAAACACATGATCAGTATCACTGCTGCAAAAATAACAGTAGAAGAACAATGTCTATATTTTACCTAATAAATGCACAATAATTATGAACAGGGCATGTTGAGAACTTGGTTCTATATACTGTCCTGACTGTCCACTGTTAAAACTTATGTCCAATATGTTGTGAAGGCAATTTTGTTCTTTCAAATTTTGGCTTGAAAGCGGGAACTTTTATTTTGGGATCTTCGGTTTACATGACCGCTGGTGGACGATCAGTCTGTCTGGCAGGAAGGTACGACCACAAATATCACATGGAACTAACTGGCTCTGGGCACTCTTCCAGGCAGACTCGTTTAAACCATCAAGATCATAGTAACCTTTGGCTGGAAAATTAAAAAGAGAAAATATCAGTTTTCATTCTGCAGAACCGCATTCAACTTTGCATGGAAAATATTTTCAGGAAATACCTGTTGACTGAGCCTTTCAGTTTTAACTAAATCATTCAGCTTGGGAAAGGCCTACCAAACATTGTTCATTGTCTCTGGGGTCAAACAAAGTTAACTACAAATTGAAGTATCTTGTATATATGGATAAAATATTTTACCATGTGTTATGTTATACATTCTTAACTAATTGTTAACATATCCGCCTAAACTTCAATATCAGCCAGTTTCACCACTTGGCTGTCTTACAAGTCTGGCTTAATGAGCCAATGATATCTGACCAAAGTAACGGCAGAAAAAGCACACAATGTTCTCTGCATTGCTATGTCCTCCTCCCTCTCTCCTCCCCTGCTGCTTTTGGGGTAAAAGATTCAATTTAGGTTAATTTGTTTTTTTTTTTTGGGGGGGGGGGTTGTATTGTTGCTTTGTATGTGAGAGCAGGTTAACTTGAAGACCAGCCGGCCACATGAGCAAACTTCAGTTGAAGTCCATGTCATCCGACCCTCCCTGCTACGTCTCTGCAATCAAGCCTAGAAACTGGGGCTGATGGAATCCATTTGAAATAGTATGATTTATATCAAAAGCCTTGCTTTCTCTGGGTATTCAAATGTGTATCAAAGCTCATTTCCCTTCCACATTAAGCTGAGACTATTTAACAGCTGTATAAGCTTTTACCAATGGCATCTATACCTCCCAATCTTCCTTGGCAGTGTCTGGCAAGAAAAATGCATAGCTTTATATGAAACAGCAAGTGGCTTGCCTTTGCCAAAAGACATGGTATTTTAGGCAATAACTACAGTGCATTGCCTAGATTTTCTGCACACAGGGCCCAGATATGTCTAAAAAAAAATTAAGTCCATAGTTGATTATATAATAGACAAAAAACGAATCTTTCCATAAGGCCCCATATAGTTGTAATATGATTCATATCCCATGCTTCATATGCAAACAGTAAGTCTTAGATCTTTAAAACTGTCTGCTCCTAATATTCATTTTCACTGGATGAGCAAACAACTGGTGTTTCTTTTTTGGCTGAAGCATGTATCCTTTTCATTGGCAGGAAATGAATGTGTATTTTGTGTGTCTTGGAAAATTCTGGGGCAGACAGCACATTGCAGTACAGCTGTGATAGGACAATAACCTCCTCTCTGTTACATGCTGCCTTGGGGAAGGGGTGCTGTGCAGCAGAGACAAAGAGGAGGGAAATAGTCCTGCTAGTCATTTCCTCCTGAAACTCCTCATCCGCTCCCCCCCCCCCACATGCATGGGATGCAGAGTTCTGGCTCCAAGTTGGTGAAAGAAACACTCTTACACAAAGGATTGCCAGGCCACAGCTGGCAACCCCTGGGAGAAATGGGAGGGTGAGGCCTAGGGTGCTGGTATGCTTCTATCAGTTATGGTAAAAATTGGAAGTGATATCTGTGGATTCCCTATGGTTCTACCATAGGGATATTGTCAAATGCTAGAGTTTCCATGTGTTTTTCTTGTTTACCAGAAGGCATGTAAATATGATTTAAAACCAGAGCATTTTCTATTCATCTCTCCATTACTTCCCACAGGTACCTCAGGTACCACTGAGCAAAGACAATAGAATGTGCTCCTAGTGCTGTCTATTTCTAGAAGACACACATACATGGAGGCCTTTGGCTGATGTGGCACCTTGCTTTAATTCCCTCTTTTCCCCAAATTTCTGAAGCTTCCAGGGGTGTCATTGTAAGCATCCTCTCTGGTACTGTGGATGAAATGTTTGCCTGTAAATGTTATATTATGATCGTGGAACATTAACATTGTTGATATAGTTACCTGAAATTGATGTTATATTATAATGTTAAGATTGCTGACAGAGTCAGCAAATTTATTTGTTACTAATCGAACATTTTCAGTAAACTGCCCTGAGCCACAAATGAGGGTGGTATATAAACATAGACAGACAGACAGACAGTTCACCCCTCAAAGCAGCCATGTTCTCCAAGAGAACTGATCTCTGTTGCCTGGAGTTTTAATTCCAGGAGATTTCAAGGATATACCTGAAGGTTGGCAACCATATCAGGCCTCCTGCTGATCATTCTCCCTGCCATTCATTTGGGCAGCAGAAAAAATGGGAAGGGGTAGGGACTGAAAAACATTGCTGGATACATGATAATTTCACTTGTGGCACAATTGAAAAGTAATATTCCTGTGTTCCCTGCAATGCTCTACATTTGGCCAAATCTCTATGGTTTTGCTGAATGCTAGAGTTTCATCAACAGTGTAGTGATTTTACTGCCTGTCAACACTGAAAGTGATGTCATTATGTCCTTGGCGATATCCCTATGTTGTGAGCAAGGGCCCCCACCCAACTGATAAGTCTCTCACTGATTACCAGTTTGTGGTTGCTACCCTACCAACTATGTGTTATTTGTATCTTGTTAAAGGGCTTTTATGTTGCTTTCTGTGCCCTTGCAACTCTCCCCCCCCCCCTTTTAAGGGGCCTTGAAACTAAGAAGATAATGCAGAAGATAAATATTTTAAACAATTCAGCAAAGTAGTAAATTTCACACTTGCAGGCCAGCTTTTCAACTCTGTGGCACTGGGACACTCTGGCCCAAAGTTTTGCTAGGGTTGCCTATCTCCAGGTGGAACGTGGAGATCTTCCAGAAATACAACCTGAACTCTAGACTACAGAGCTTGCTCTGCAGAAAATGACTGCTTTGGAGGGTAGACACTATGATATCACTGAGCTCTTTCCTCTCCCTCCCCCAAACTCAGCCTTCCCCAGGCTCTATCCCAAACGTCCATGAATTTACTAACTTAGAGTTGACAAGTGTAAATATTGCACAAGTATCCTCTATTATGTCTGCATAACTGTAGATCATCACCTGCACAAATTGTAGATCATCTACTTATTCTTCTAAGAAGATGGGAAGCAATTCCAGTTCTGGACTTCAGAACTGCAGGATGAAGAGCAGTAACTACAGCTCTGTGCTAGAGATACTCCTTGAATTCAGAAGCATACTTTGATCCCGCATAAACCCTCTCCATAGACTTGGAATCTGGCAAACTTGTCTTGTTATTGCAACATTTGTGCTGGCATTTCATATGCCATGAAGGTTGAATCAGTGGCCTTGGGCCAGCCACTCTGTATCAAATTAACCTTCTTTCTGGAGGATTAAATGTGGAATGGAGAATGATGTTGTTAGCTGCCTTGTGTCCCGGATAGGAAGTAAATCAGGGTAAAAATAGCTAAATAAATAAATGCCACAGAATTTGTTAGATCCATTTGTCCATTTATTTTATGGTAAGGAATTTAGAAATGTGACTAATATACAGGTCTTCAGAAATACAAAACAGCATTGAGTTTGTAAGATAAAATAAGCTAAATTCCAAGAAAGCTAAGTGCCAGTCAAAAACTAAAACCACACTACCATTTAATAGATGTGAAGCTGTTCCACCACCCCTTCAATCCCTACACTGAACATTTTAGATGAGATGGACTTTACCTCCTATGGATCTGATCTCTGGCTTCTTGGGTTCCGGTCTTCGTAAATGTTTAGGCAGTTGATCATTCTCATTGTGCCATTTTTTCAGGCACTGTGGTTCATGGATGCTTATAGACTTAGTTCCATACTCACGCCCACAAATGTAACAAATGACAGTTGGGGGTCGCCTTATCACTGCAGTCTGTGGAAAACAAGAAAAATTAAAAGACAATTGATTTCAGAAAATAATGTAAATTGCAGGACAGTCTTACTGAAAGGAATCCTATTGTCATAGTGAGGTGAGAGGAAACAGGTTCAAATTGCTTTATGCCACATTTTAATTCCTGAAAAATATAGAATGACATCCAAGGATTCCTTTCTACCCTGGCTGAAGGAGTTTTGTCTAGTCAAAATGTATGCTCTGTTGGAGGGAGACTTCCTTCATTAGAGCAAGGCTTTTCACACAGAGCAATAATTGAACTCAGGGTCTAGAAATCAACAGTTAATAATCCCTGGTGGAACATTTAGATCTGTTATCTCATTACTTTTGGGTTAGCTCACTTTAGAAACTTTTAGGTGGGCTCTGAACAAATTCTCCCTTGAAATCCACTTTAGAAATGCTGAGCAAGTTTCAATGTAATGTGGTATAAAATAAATGTGTGTAATTTCAACTTGGCTTTTTTGGTTATTACATGAATTGGCAACCTGTTTTGGCTGAATGTTTTGTATGCTATACTTTTGGTTTACAAAGAATGGTGGAGAGGCTTTTAAGTGAATCAGACCACAGTCCATCTAGCCTACTACCGTCCATTCTGATGGACAGCAAGTGCAGACACTTTTTGTCACATGTCCTTCCAAGTCTGTGACCAGAAATTCCAGATATCTAATCTGGGCCATGAAACTGACAAAAGCTGTTGTTTGTGAAGTCCGGACCTTATTCTGGCTGAGCTCCGGTGTATGTTTACATATAAAATAAATCAAAGACTTTTTGTTCATTAAAAGAACTTTATTGTACAGCAGTTCATCATTCCTTTTTTCTTCATTTGCATCTTCATGGGGTTGACTGGTCTTCATTTTTGATATGGCCTCCAAGTGGGGCCTGGAGATCTCCCATAGTTGCAAGTGATCCTCAGACAATGGAAACCAGTTCCTCTGGAGAAAATGGCTGCTTTGGGGAGGGGGCTCTATGGTATTATACTCTGCTGAGGCCCCTCCCTTCACAAGACCCGAGGCTCAAACGCCAAATCTCCTGGTATTTTCCAACCCATAGTTGTTAGTTCTATGTCAAACTGGGTTAGGTGAAATGTGTAGTGTGGACTAGGGGTGTGCAAAAAATTCTGCCTTTTTCCAGGTTTGGGCCAAATTGATTCAGTATATGCTGAATAGCCTGAACCCAAGTCTTAATATAGGGATTCAGATTCAGCGAGATTCATGACTCCTGAATTGATTTGTCTTCATTATAACCTATGGAGCCATTAAAGTCTATAGGAAATCTAGACTGTCAATAGTGCTCTGGTGAGGGAAAGGTTTCAGGTAGAGGAACCAAATTTGTGGCATAATGGTTGGAGTCTCTTCTCAAAAGAATCCCTAAGTTTCAAAAGGTTTGGATCAGGGGATCTGATTCTATAGTGGTTCTCTCATCCTCCATTGAATTCTATGTGAGAAAAAAGTGCAAGGCAATACAAACCTAGTAGAATGTCCCAGACAATCTCTGCAGTGAAAGTGAGGGGGGCATTTTTACAAGGCCAGTCTAGCAGGAGAACCTGACTGTCATACAGATCCCGTGCCAATCCAATAGACCCAAATACATATCAGAGAATCCTCGGGCACTTCTACAGGGGCATTCTACAGGGGAGGGGGCATTTCTACAGTCAACAAATCCTGTGCAATGTACTAAAGCTCAGAAGCTGTGCCATCCTATAGTGTTATTGATTTATTGGATTTATATCCCGCTGCTCTTGGAGACCAGCTCACGGCTGGTTACAAAAAACAATCCAGACAATAAAACCCCATAAAATACTCATTAAAACCCCAATAATTACAATTGGTTCAGCACCATTTGCCAACCTGCTAGTACATGCCAGCAGAACACAGTGCCCCATTGTGGCAAATGACAGCTCAACAGGATTGTAGCACAGAATCACAGACCCAGGCAGTGACTTTTATATATGAATTCCAGCACTTGATTCTACTGTAAATCCTTTGGCCACCAGTTCCCAAGAATCACAGCTTTTATGATCCATCAAATGTGTCCTCAACGAAAAACTGATTTTAAGTGAAAGTTTCCTCTATTCAGAGGGTGAGATTCTGATGTCAAGGTTAAAAAAAAAAAGCTATTAATTAGAATGGCAAATATGCCTCAAATAATTATTCCATTTTAATGGTAAGGATATGGAATCCACTGTTTCAACTTCCAATCATACGTTACTGCAAGTTATGGCCATTGTTTCTCTGTATGTTGGGTAATAGAGGAAAGACAAGAGGAAAACATGTATTCTATTTTGTAAGCAGATATACAATACAGCAGATGGCAGCACTGGATGGTCAATATACAATTGACAGAATTTCAGAACTGAGCTTTCAACTGCATGTTGTAAAGGAGGATATCAAAAGCCTGTAACAACAGAGGCTGCACTGGTCAGAAAGAGGAGAGTTCCTATAGAAATACAGTGTACTCTTCCTTTTTATTGTGGTTTTTGATTTTGTTCCACAGATTGCCATGATGCACATGAAAAGCAGGATCCAAGAAAAAGGATATAAAAACTGACTTGTGCTGCCAGAGGTTTAGACTGCTTATTTTAGATACAAATGTGCTTGGTTAGTCCAAATGAGCCCATACATTCAATTACTAAATAGATTATAATGCAGCAACTTTGGTCATAAAAACTCAGAGTAACTGATTTATTCTATAGTTCAGGAAATTTTCATTAAAGGTGTAAAAAGAAAATCATCTGTAGCAGATCCTTCACATTCAGAAACGATGCTTTTTAATTGAGGGCAATTTAATCCCCCTAATATATTTTTGTTAAGATTTCAGATTTTTCTGTCCAACTGGGGAGTTCCCTGAGTATGTAGAAAGATTTGTTTAGCCTCCATAAGGCCCTTAACTGCAGATGTAAGTATCAGCAAATCATAGTTACAAGCGGCTAATAGTGCATAGATGCCTGTGGCAGCTAAATTTGATGACTGTAATCCAGACTGATGACTATAGTTGCTGTATATGTAGAACAGTAACACTAAGGGGATGGGAAAGATAAAATAGATCTTTTTACTGAGTGTTAAAATGATTTCACCATTGTGACAGTGAAGGACCCATGCCTTAGATACACAAAGAATTATGGCATATGAAGTTCGGTTGGCAAAATAAATACAGTATGTTTTGGAAATAATTAACTATTATTTTTTTGTATTTGTCATAGAGAGTATGATCATTGTGGTCCAGCAGAGCATTAAAATCTCTCTCCCACGCATTATAAGAAATGCTGATAAGTAGGAGATCTTCTGTACTGGAGATCCTTTATATATGTCTCAAATTCCTCCCATAGAGCATCTATTTGCATCTTAGAACCTATGGAAGAGACGTATATGTTTACAAGCAAACAGCTTAATGGTTGGTGCAGAGTTATCTATTAACTGAGATCATTATGGTTAAGCCACACTTGACTAATGTATAATACTAGGTCACCTTATAGCAAAATATTTTACAAATGGAGTGATTTCTCTTTATGTCACCTTCATGGATTTTAAATCTGTGTTTGATTCCCTTCTGGGGAACATACTTTGGGACAAATTGGGTGGGACACATATACTTGAATTACATGAAAAGAATAATATTAGAGTTAAATGTAGTACTCAAGGCCATCTCTCAAACCAAATTAATACAACAAAAGGAGTTGAGCAGGGATGCATATTAGCTCCTATTTAATTTTTATATTAATGGCACAGTCAATCACTTCAATAATCTATAAATACACCCCATTAAAATTGGTGAGGAGCATATTCCAGTATTGCATTATGCGGATCATCTAGCAATATTTTCCAGGATACCTGTAGGACTCAAAAGAGCCCTAAACGCCTTAAGCAGCTATTGTATTTTTCAGTTTTAGTGAACATTTTACCAGTAACTTCATTGGGAGTAGAATGTTATCCTGGAGTTTGCTCATAGAAACAATTGTTCCTCTTGTGCATTCTCATTTACCTTGTCTGGTGCAGTTGATGTAGACCCAGAGTAAGAGGATTTAGAAGATGTAGTGAAACCTGAGTTAGAAGGCCCTGGGATGGTCTTTGTCTTACAGCTCCGTTGATGTACAAGCAGACGATCTGGAAGAAAAGTACGACTGCAGTTTTCACAGGGGAGAAGATGGACTTGATTACTCTGACCAGACAATCCATTTCCAGACTTAATATTATCAGAACTTACTGAAAGGCTCTGAGGTTTAATAGGCACTGGTCTTTTGAGATGTTTTGGTAACTTGTCATTTTCAATGTGCCACTTCTCCAGGCATTTTGGCTCATGAATAGGAAGGGACTGTGACCCAAACTCCTTGCCACAGATAAAGCACACCCTGAAACCAGGTCTTCTTGGTGGAATGATTGGCCGATCCCATTGATCCTGAGACATGGCTCTAATGCTTGACCGTTTTGATATTAGGACAGTCCTTGGCCTCTTTTTCACAGAGCTTATTTTAAGAGAATTTAAACCAACTATTTCTGGTGAAAGTACAAGAGGATCTGACACAACGGATGTTGCAGCCTGTTTTGAACATGAGATGATAGACATGTTAGCAGGGGCTTTCCCAACATTTGGCAGAGTTTTATGATGTTTCCACAAAGCTTTTTTCATTAGAGCAGTTTCCATAAAGAATATGTTCCATTAACAGACCAACAGATTTAATGTAGTAGGACTGTTTGGGCCTTGTTGCTGTGGTGGTTTTATTCGCTGGCCTAATTGCTATTGAAATGATTGAAGTATCATGGATAGAGCTATCAGATCCTATAGTAGAAGGCAGCTGTACAAGATGTAAGAACATTTGCAGTGATGAAATAGTGAAGTTTCCGTAAATTTTTTTGGGGGTGATAATTTTCTGTTTTCCTATTTTTGGAGGTATTTTTTAATCCTGAAAAAAATGCAGATATATGAAAGAATTACTAAATAGTTGGTACATTTCTATATATTTAAAAATCAGTCTTAAAAGAAAATGTAGAGATTGATGTAAGAGTTTTACCTTAACCATTTTTGCATATATAAGATTTTTATCTTAATTGTTTTTGCATATACAACATTAATATAAAAACTAATGAACACTTTCTCTAGTCTTTTGCAGTGTAATTCTAAACAAAGTTACATTTTTCTAAGCCCACTGACTTCAGTCTGTAGTGTTCACTGCCATCCTTCAAAGCATCTTAAAACTCAGTATTCAGGGAATAACCCTGAATGTAATTATATTTTAACCATGTAGATATAACCCTGACTGATTCTGCATGAGAAATCCACCCCTGGAAAATTTCTGGTTGCTGGCAGGTTTTAGTGCTGATTCCACATGATGTCGTCAGCAACCTGAGGCTGTCCAGGGGCTGGCTTGAATTTTGGCCAGATTTGCCTCAAGATGAGGGAAATCACCAGCACTGGATTTGCCACCTAGATGCATTTCCCATCTGGGAACAATGAAGGGCAAGCCTGTGTGGAACGAGAAAGGCATGACAGTCCCTGCAGCATCTTGCCCTCCCTCACACTTGCCCTCCTCTCTCTTGCATGAAAATTTTTAAAATAAAAAATGGCACAGTCCGCATTGCTGAGCGATTGCAAATCTACTTTGCCTAAGTTAGAATAAAATGTTCCCTTAAGTGTTCATGTTTTTTTGGGATTTGGGCAGGCAAAATACAGTCCCATTTGTGTTTTCTGTCTGTGGAGAATGAATGGGGAAAGGGGGGAGGGGCACGATGAAGCAACCCTCTGGCTTCCATGTTCTTTGTTTTTTAAGCCTTACTGTTTGCACACAGTCACTCTTTGAGGTCCAGACACCATGTCCAGCCTCTCACAAATCTACCAGAACATAGAGACCAAAACAACACGAATCCCAAAAGAGGGGGGGGATGCTTTATCGTTGGGGCATTTCTCCATAGAAACATAGAAGTGTTGATTTTTTAAATTAAAAATGCTTTAATGTTGTTGCATTACTGTATAGCAATGTGGAAGTGCACCTTTTTTGAAAAAAATAATTTCAGTGCTTGGGGAGGAATGAAAATTTGAGTCTCTGAGGTGCTTAGGTTGGTGGCTTGCTGTGATTGACAAGCTGGGGGGGGATAAGTTTGACTTGTTTTCCCTTGCCACCTCATTGGGAGGCAAAAAGCTGCGACAATGCCGGTCTCCCATCAGAAAGCTTGCAAATGCACGGCTTACAACTGTGTGTTTGCAAGCAAGAGGCAGCACAGGTTTTGCACCTCTGTGTGGAATTGGTCCCTGTATATAATTATAGTTTACAATTGCTTATGAAAAACAAAAGCAAAAAACTTGACAAAATACATTGATTAAGTCAGAAGATATAATAACATAACCAACAAGGACAATGAAGACCAAGGGCCTTTTCGCACAGGGATCTTTGTTGCAAATTGTTTGCGGAATGAAAAATCGCCATTTAAAATAGTGGAATTCGTCGTTATGCATACCTGCCTTTGTAGTGGAATCAGTTGCGTTTTTTAGCGTTTCCCACAGGCTTCCGGTCTCGGCAGAAATCGCTAGAAAGGAAGCGCTATTGCCAAGCTCGTCCCGCCCCTGGCCGTCAAGCAGCCAATGGGCAGCCGTTAGCATGCTCCCAAACAGCCCCTTTCCCTTTAAGAAAGGTTTAAAAAAAAAAAAAAACGACCCATAGCAACAAATCTAGGTAGATTCGTTGCTACGGAGAGACCCATCCAGCTGCCTAATGTGAGCTGTCGTTTGATTGTATGATCGTTTGCACGCTGCCTCGAGTGATAAAAAAAAAATCCCCCCCCCCTCACGGGCTCGATTTTCGGCTGAATTTATTTGTAAAAAATAAAGGGACTTTATTTCAGCAAACGGGCTTTTCAGTGGTTTGTGCTTAGTGACTAAAAGTGAAGGACTGAAGCCAGGGAAGCCTCTAAACAGAAAGAGGCTCGCCGGTGCGTTTATCCCCGCTCGCTCGGAGAAAAAAAAATGGCGATCGCTTCGCCGGAAGTTTGGAGGAGAGAGCCAGGGGGAGGGACTTTGAAGAACCAGTAACAATGGTAACGCACAGGTCTTTAGCGCTACTGTTGCAGATTGGTTGCAGGAGTGTATCGCTATCCGGAGGGTGAATCCACTTTTCTGGATTCCCCTGAAAGCGCCACAACGAAGCGCTTTTTGCTGATTGGTTTCAGGATTGTTGCAGATTGTCTACGACGTCGTGGGTTATGGCAAATTAGTAGCGTTTCCAAATAGCAACCATTCTGCTACTTTGAAGCCGTGCGAAATGGCCCCAAGTCATTACCATTGAGGGACAAACTAGAAGTGATGCTGGATATTCCATGAATGGTGCTCCTAGCATTAAAAAAAAAAAACAGGGGGAAAAGTCAATGGGTTCAGTTTGGATTAGGAAAGAAGTACTGGGGCTAAGTCTTTCCCCCTACACCCATATATTTGCTCAATTGCAGCTCCACATGACCATTTAAGGTCAGGAAAATGTTGCAAGGAGAAATGCTACTTTCCATCATATCATTTTATTTATTTGTTTGTTTGGATTTTTATACCACCCATTCTTTACAGCTCTGGGCAGTTTACATGGAACACCGTAGATATAACAGTTATAACATATCAGCAACAGTTTCAACATTGGGAGGAAGAAGAAACTGATGCATTACGTAACAAGTCCATATTAACAGTAAACACATCTAGTGTATAATGTAGAGTAACTAACTTGACTTCTCTTGTCAGAAGAAGGCCATCTGACATGCTGCATTACCTTTCTGTTATGCTAAACAGACTCCCAAAGGAATATTTTACCTTGATTGTAGAAATCCTCTGAAGAAACTCAAGGGGATCCCACAGCAGCCTGCCTACCCAGTCATTGTTTCCTTGTATAGATGAGCAACTTAGAGTCATACAACTCTTGGGGGGAGCCCTAGGGAGATTTTCAGTGCAGTGTTTTTTAGTAGCTAAAGATTGCTGGTATAATTGTCTTGCTTTGTATTCTTACCTCCCTGCTTTGAAACTGAAACAACATCTTCAGCCAAATAATCAATTGGATTATTCTCCTCTGAAAGTGGTGGTGGAGGAGATATGGCAGTCACCCTCACATCTCAAAAGGTATAAAGCTATTTGAGAACAATGGCAGGTAGATATAGTTTTACAAATCCTAAGAGGGTTTGCATGTTATATAGCATGGATGGATGGGAACTACAGCAATGACTCCAAATCATGATTTAGCAACATTCTTGAAATTTTGAATTAGATACAGTGGCAGCCACTGAATTGTTAGACTAACTTTATCTCCTTTTTTGAAAGGTACCATCTTGCTGAATCAGGGGAATGCTGTGGACAGAATTTATCTTTATTACAGTGAGACTTTTGATAAGACTCTACATAATAATCTTGGTAAAATGGAGTCTGGATCCTTACTATTTGATGGTTTTGTAATTGCTTGATAGAGTGCTTATTGACGATTCCTCGTTCTCTTGGAAAGGAGTGGTAAGTGGTATGACTCGGGGATCTGCCCTGGGCTCTGTATGGCTAAACATTAGGAAGAACTTCCTGACAGAGTAGTTCCTCAGTGAAACTTGCTTTCTTAGGAGGTGGTGGGCTCTCTGATTATGTGAACAGACAGATCCTGAGAGGGAGAGATGAATCAGTGAGAGGGTGGGGATGAATCAGTATTCAGCTCTGGTTGCCTTTCTTACATTTCCATGGTAATTCTGATAGCCACTTTGGGGACAGAAAGAAATTTTCCTCCAAGCCACATTAATCAGGGATCTTGGAGGTCTTTTGTAAGGATAAGTACAAACCTGCTCACAAACTAAATTTCATGATGAATTTTGATCAGTTTGTGGTTTGCAAAGCAAAGTTCATGGCAGGTAAGTCTGCACAAAGTTTTAAAGTGTTTGTAGCAGCTCATGAACAAATACTTCTCCTAAAAGACTATTTGTGTTCCAGCTAAATGTTTATACATCTTTAAAACAACAACTTGGAGATCATGCAGAGGAGCATCTGGGGAAGGTCTCCCGCACATTTGATGTCTGTAGTTTGCCTGGGATCAGTTCCATACACATCTGAACCTGCACATTTCAAAATGCCAGGTGGTCATTTTGACCGGTGCCGATTCAGGACTGTATAGAATGGTTCCTATACAAGCTAAAGACATAGAAGAAGAAGAGGTGGCTTTTATGCCTTGCTTTTCACCACCCAAAGAAGTCTCAAAGTGCCTTACAATCACCTTCCCTTATTCTAACCACAACAGACATCCTAGTTTCTGAGTGATGGGAAGTAAAGCTGTCCTCATGCAAATTGTGTTTAGAAGATTTTTTAAAGCAAAAATGTTTGTGATTCTTATTCTGTAAGGCTGATCCA
The DNA here is from genome assembly GCF_049243985.1 of Paroedura picta. Classification (NCBI taxonomy): domain Eukaryota; kingdom Metazoa; phylum Chordata; class Lepidosauria; order Squamata; family Gekkonidae; genus Paroedura; species Paroedura picta. The sequence goes on along the minus strand of NC_135375.1, from coordinate 54,978,881 downwards.
TCACTAAGAAATATCTCAGGCTATGAGAAGAGCTGTAAAGATCATAACAGAAATCTTTGATATACTTTACTAATAAATGCTCTGTGAGACCTTGCAGTATTTTCCTGTCATTTTAAGAAAATATGTTTTTTTCTGCTAGTTTAGCTTCATTTTAATATATGTAATGATGAAGTTGCTTTGTGCTATCAGCCAGCCCCCCACTGCAATCAAATTTTATTTTAAATTTTCTTTAAAGAATTGATATCCCAATATTTTGTTATTAACTCACATGCAAGGTTTAACTTAACTACATCTGTGGATGTTATTATGAGTTTGGCAGAATATCGTCAAGGATTCCATTAACTGCTTGCTGATTGCAGGCTGAAAATGTGAAGTGAAAATGTGAACCTGCATGGTTGCCATTAGCAGTATTGTTAGGAAACCAATAACACATTTGAAGCCTTCCCACACTGTGGCCCATTCTTCTTGCCACAGGCAACAGCTGTAGTAGTCTTAACAAGAGTCTACATCTTTATAGCACTTTGAAGTGTAGAAATGTTTCACAGACATCAATTTATTTATTTATAATTTGGCTTTTATACCACCCCTCCCCACAAGTGGGCTTGGAGCAGTCTGCACAATAAGCAAAGAATATATAATATTAAACATTCAATAAATGCATTAAAAACCTAGTAAAAACCAATACAAATCTCCCCATTCCCAGCAGCTTCACACTCTAGCCCACATAGATACGCCCCCATAAGGAAACAAGAAGAGAAGAAGGGAGAAGCCTGCTTAATATTTAGGCTGCCCTTTTCCTCAACTATAGGCCAGGGAGAAGAGTGCTGTTTTACAGGCTACACAGAATTCTGACAGCTCTGTCAGGGTCTAAATCTCAGCTGGCAGCTTATTTCACCAGTGTGGAGCCAAAATCTTGTCGTCCTTTGTGAAGCAAATGAATATTTTTTTTCTACCTTTGCAGGTCGGAAGGGGGAACAAAGTGGCTTATCATGAGATCCCTACCTAGTAAGTTGATGACAAAGGTGAAATTCATACCATAGTTCTTCTGATTTATAACTCAGGGAACAATCTAGTCTAAATGGAAGTAATTCTCATTTTGCTCAATGGCACTTATTCATAGGAAAACATTCTTAATACTGCAGCCTCAGTCTCTAATCCACTACTTAACAACAAAGACCCCTTGATGGCAGTTGCAATAATGATTATGTAAGAAAAAAAAGATGGACATAATTCAGTGTCATCTTTCAAATGCTGCAAATTTTAGTTTACCCACAGACTTTTGTGGTGGCCCTCAGAAAACTGTCAGCAAACGAGAGAATAGTTGCAAGCCACTACAGTGTCATGGGGAAGGATGATTGGAAAGGATGCCCATGAACTTGTCAGTGTCTGTTTTCAACTGAATGATGTATATACCAAGCATGCCCAAGCTGTAACCTTTTATAGCAATAGCAAGCAGAAAGGGCAAGTTTTCTCAACCAGGGTTGAAACCCTAGGGTTTCTTGATGGCCCTGGAAGGATATCCAGAATGGATAGGAGCTCATTGATTTTCAATATATTTTTGAAATGTATTGAATATTTATTGGGTGATATGACCATCCGTGGTTATGTTGACATGCTCCCCCAATGGCCCATAATAAGACTGGATGGGTGGAAAGGAAGGTGTCCTTGGTGTGCATGAACAGCTATGCTTCCCAACCATATTTTGCATGATTGCACCACTTTGGGGGGTTCTCAAAGCCTGAAGAATATTTCAGGGGGTTTTCAATGATTAAAAAAAAGTTGGCAAAGGCTGCTCTAGGGTAAACACTTTGGAATGAGTCAAGATACTTTACTAGGAATTAATCAGACAAGAAGAGAAACCATAAAGAACCTGCTAAAAATGTAATCTATTGTTGAACTTCCAAATCTCTGCTGGTTTTATAATTTATTTGGTGGGTTACACTATTTAGTCAATTTCTTATCTGCCCAGCTGGGAATGACCTGCAAATTCACGTCCATAAATTTATACTTAGTTTTAAAAAACTAAATTAACATGTCTCTATAAAAGGCAAGGTAAGTGTGGCTTCCTTTTGAAGTGTCAGGATAAAAGTGAGTGGAAGCCAAATGGGGGTCATTGTTCACCTTTGAGATATTTGATCCACAAGCAATGGCCTTAATTCATAAACCATATACACGTAATCAGTGTAAATCTAGATGTAATGGACTAGCTGGATTCAAATTAGACAATTTATAGAAATACAGAAGCTAATTCAGATGTTGCCAGATGGTGCTGCTTTATATGCAATAGATCACAGTCAGAAGCTGACTAATCCAGATTTACATTCTTCTTTATAAAGGAGAGAACTGCTTTAAACCAAACTTTACATTACTTTTTCAAATCCTATAATATTTTTATCATCACTTATGTGTACAAGTGGTATTTTCTCTACGTATTAGACCTAATGGCTGAGTCCAGTCCTCTTTAAAAAAAAAAGAAAGATGCGGTGCCTTGCCATGTGATGATTGAAATGTAAGTTGCCGTGATCTAAATTGTTGGCCTGTGGAGGAAGAAAAAGGGTCTGGGGTGTCAATATTAAAATGGTAGTTGTATCCCAAGGGGTCGAATTGACTGTTTTGTTCAGAAAGAGAGAGAGAGAGAGGCTTTGTGTGAGACAGTGTGTGTGTGTGTGTGTGTGTGTGTGTGTGTGTGTGTGTGTGTGTGTGTGTGGAGGAGGGATCCAGAGTGTGGTGTTGAGGAGTATGAAGAAATCTGTGTGGAAAGTTATGAGTCTAAATAGCAAGCAAAGACAATATGTCTGGAAGTTGTTAGCTTGGATGCAAAGTTGAAAAGTTAAGCTGTGTGGAAGCTATTAGGCTGGGTGGCAAGCTGGGAAATTAATCTTTGTGAAAGTCATTAGCCTAAGTGGCAAGTGAGAGAATGCATCTTTGTGGCTATGTCTAGTTAAAGAAATGTAGAGAACCTATCTGGAACCATTACACTTATGGAACTACTGAAAGCATCAAGCTTATGAAACTACTGAAAGCATCAAGCTTTTATTTTGCTTGAGCAATGACAAGCCTTCACAACCTGTTAGAACAAAAGATGTTGGGAATTTGCTTAATAACTGGTCCCGAGCTCTGTGTGTAAAAAGAAACTCTCCCCTCCTTCCTTTTGAATTGCTAAACTGTAACCCAATTAGAAACTTAACAGAGATCATTATAATCTGTGACTTTTTAGTATAGTTCAAGGATGACAAAACTAATTTTTCATTACCTGTTCCAATACCTTCAAGGTATAAAAATGAGATCACAAGAATGTAGATTGTAAAGGACAAATCTGTTTAGTGCACTTTCAAATTCCCAATTAGGAAACAAAGGACATGAACATGCAAAAGGGATGATTGAAGCCTTAAGAAAGGTCTATGGAGAGCAAAACCAACCTAGCAAGATTTCTTTGTTTAGAGAACATTTTACCAATTAGGCTGCAAGAATGTGCAAATGCAGAAACCCATATGGAAAATGTTATTAAATCTAATTGATAAGCTTGCAACTTATGGTAAAGTGCTATAAATGAGTATTTACAAAATGGGACTGTTTCTAAGTTCCCTATTTAAATCTTATTCTGCATCTATTTCTGCATTTAATGGGAAAAATTTTAAGTTGGAAGACATTCTGAGGCTAATAAGAGTTGAGTAGTGTAAACAAAAGGGCTGTCATGAGAAGCACAAAAACAAGAATAAGCCTGGTCTGAGAGGCCAGGTCAAAGGAATTAAGTCAACTGACTACAGAAAGCCCAACCCTAAAATCAAAAGAACTGTCCCTCTGTTTTAATTGTAACAAGCCAGGTCATATCTAGTGGGAGTACTTGGCTCAATAGAAGGGCAAATGCCAGCACCAACAAACAATTTCACATTCAGACACAGGACAGAAGGATATTTCCCAAAGACAGCAATTTAATTATCACCAATTTAGTACAAATGAATGAAAATTACTAGCCTTGGATAATTGCTAGTGGTATAAACCTATGACATTGGTTATTAATTTGTTTGATAAACTGGGCACAAATGCTTCAGGAAAAGTGCACCTAGCCAATGGAGAAGGAAAAGGAAAAGTTACACTAAATTTCCAAATAGGTGGAACTAAGACTATTGCAGATTGTTATCCATAATGCTCTTAAAGTTGGGAGATGTCTATGCAAAAAAACAGTGAGATCTTTAATCAATGTTTACAAGGTAATTATTCCCTTTTAGGAATCCAAGGCAGAAAATAAATATTACAAATAAAGAACGTAGTTTTATTAAAGAAAACACATAAGACAAATAATAGACTTTATGCAATTACACTAAATGAGGCTGGGGACTTACCTCGGCCCCAGAGCCTCTCTTGACGAGGCGGCGGGCGGGGCGGCAGAGGACGCTCGGCGTCCCGAGAGCGGGGAGGCGAGGCGAGGTGCAGGGCGTGTGTGGGCACACCAGCGCCCGTGCTCCCATCGTGCCTATTTAAGGCACGGCGGGCGGTGGCCCGCCCTCTTTCCCCGCCCGGAGCCAAGGCAGTGAGCAGCCGGTACCCACCCACCCACCCTCTTGTTGTTGGATTGAAGTGTTGCTGTTGCTAATTACTTGTTATCTTTGTCGCAGCTTTTATGGGGGCAGAAATGGCACGGTGAAGGAGCCTCTTAGAAGGGTTCGATGAAGGCATCGGACTGGGTAAGTGGGGCCTCAGGCCTGAGGCGGCTTGAAGCGAGCTAGGCTAACCCGCAAGGGAAGGCTGGATGCTCGCTGAGCCAGGTGGCCTATGTGTCAGAGGAGGTCTGCGCCTCTCTCTGGCACATTAGGTTGGAACACCTCCCTGTGAGGGGTTCAGCGCTCCAGGGTGACCTGCCTCCCAGGGAAGGGGGCAAGAGGGGCACCCATGAGCGTTGAGCCAGAAGGTTGCGGTTATACCGCTGGGTTAGGCTCCTTCAACCATGACCATTGTGTTGCCAACTTGCCTAGTGTTAAACAAAATAAAAGCTGTCGCCATGTTTGAAGCCATCTATGTGTCAGCGTCATCCTTCCGCCTCTTCAGCACGCCTGCAAGTCAACACATGTATGCAAGGAGGGAGAGGGCTAAGTTTTACAAAGAAGGGGCAGTAAGGCAGTATAATTACCAATCTGAATCACAGAATCACAGAATCATAGAGTTGGAAGAGGCCATCTAGTCCAACCCCCTGCTCAACACAGGATCAGCCCAAAGCATCCAAGAAAAGTGTGTATCCAACCTTTGCTTGAAGACTGCCATTGAGGGGGAGCTCACCACCTCCTTAGGCAGCCTATTCCACTGCTGAACTACTCTGACTGTGAAAATGTTTTTCCTGATATCTAGCCAGTTTGGTGTAGTGGTTAGGAGTGCAGACTTCTAATCTGGCATGCCAGGTTCGATTCTGCGCGCCCCCACATGCAACCAGTTGGGTGACCTTGGGCTCACCATGGCACTGATAAAACTGTTCTGACCAAGCAGTGATATCAGGCCTCTCTCAGCCACACCCACCCCACAGGGTATCTGTTGTGGGGAGAGGAATGGGAAGGTGACTGTAAGCCACTTTGAGCCTCCATCGGGTAGGGAAAAGCAGCATATAAGAACCAACTCTTCTTCTTCTATATTGTTGTACTTGTAGTTTAAACCCATTACTGCGCGTCCTTTCCTCTGCAGCCAATCTGGGTGTAGGGAACATGGGAAGAAGGAGAAGAGCAATGCAAATGAGCTGGCATTTGAGTGGGGCTTCTGGCAGGATCCAAAGTCACTAGAAAGGCAATTTGGGGTGCCTAGGTGAAGGGTTTTTATACTCTCTTCCTAGCCAGGTACATGATGAGAAGTCACGTAAGCTGAGGTGGGCTTTAGACAAAAGGTGTGATTGCCCTCTGATTGGTGTGACAAAAAGATTTGATCACTTCACAATGGCAATCACCACTTTAGCAGTACAATGGCTGAGATGGGGTGGAATGTCAGGAAAGAGGATGGTCTTTGACTTGATTGAAGATGCCTATGTGATACCCAGTCCATACAAAAAGGCTGAGTTCATGAGCAATGTCAATTGGTCAAAACATGGAGACTATTGCTCTATTTAGAGTGCCTTGAGCTGGTGGCCGGTTATTTTTTTATTGATGAGTTTTCAAGATATACTGAGTTATTTGTTGAAGGAAAAATTTTGAGGCAAGCAGAAGCTGAGAGACTACATCACCATGGTTTCTAACAAGTTCCACAGGAAATCTCAAGCTATCCAGTCTTACTATAGTGGTGAGTACATGTCTAGAGCAGTGTAGGCCTTCCTAAGGGAACATGGAATCCAGCACAAACTTCATGTATTCCACACACCAGAACAGAATGTGGTTGCTGAGTGAAAGTATTGTTCCATAAAGAACATGGTCAAATGCAGGCTAACTGACTCAGGCCTTCCCTGCAGGCACTGGAGAGAAGCTACAATGACCTCAGTTTACTTGTAAAACAGATTGCCAAAGCCACAGATAATTTTTTTTTATGAGTTAAGGGACAAAAAACCAGAGTGTGCAAATCCAAAGCCCATATGTCCATATACTAAAAGAAAACAGATTCAAAGTAGAACCCAGAGCCAAAGAAGGCATCTTTGTAGGCTATTCTCTAGTGATCAAAGGATATAGAATTCTAGACTATAGCACTAACCACATTAGAACTTGTTCTGTCATGTTACAAGGCCAGGATCCTGTGTGGAACCCTGAACAATTTTCCAGACCTTGAGGTTGGAAACAAAAGTAATCAGACCTTGTGAAAAAATGTATATAAATTATTAAAATAATAAATTAGACAATTCAGTCTTTATGGCTTAGCAACAAGAAAATGAAGAAACGAACGTTTGTATCTAATTAAGTAATTATTAGATGGCCAATCTCTAGCAGTATAAAAGCAATCTATACATTGTAGTCCATCTTGATGAAGCGTAACACATCTAAGCATACTAGCATGGTATATTAGCATAATTCCCTATGGCCTATACCTTTATATTAGCATCAGGTAGTCTCATAGGTCCAATCAAGACTCTTCTTCATTGGAAATTTCCAGAGGATGTTGGTAACAACTCTAAATTCCATCTGCTTATGCAACTGAGCACAGGTTCCCATGATTAACCAATTGCCACATTCTTGAGTCCAGCCTTGAAAGAAACAAGGATGGTATCTGCAGGTATATTGAGATCATGAACACCTGCAAGCCAGACTAGGCCTTCTAATATTCATGTTAAGCCATGAGGTGAGATTAGGGAGTTTGGCCTCACAGATATCTTAAAGGAACCTCAAGACCTTACTAAGTTACTGATGATCTTATTTAATCCCCCCCCCCAAATTACTGAGATGACTGAAATATTAAGCATTTATTTACAGAAAAATGATCTTCATTGTATTTTATGTATAATTAATAAAAATAAATAATACATTGGGGACAATCAATCATGATGGTTGTTACGATAGGCCATTGCTCATCACAGGGGTTTATTTGAATGTTGAAAAAAGTTAAGAATACAGAAGAAAAAATGAGTTATGTTCTTGTTCTCTTTCTATGGGGCACATTCTTACGTCTGCTAGGCTGAAGCAGTATAGATGGAGAACCTGGGCCTCAGGAGAAAGGAAAATGCTCTATGTGCTACAGTTTGGCCTGCAACCCTAATCTTTTTGGAACAAATCTAAGATCATCCGCCTAAATCCTAACCATTTTACAGCTAATTATTTCCATACATGTGACCTAATTATAACGGCCTTTGACTTTATGCAGTAAACGTTTAGCTTGTTTGCTTAGTCTTTCTTGTTTCCTTCTTCAGACCCTATTAAAGTATATGATCTTAGGAATGAAAGATATAGAGCAGTCATATCAATAAGCTCCTTCCAATGAAAGTTCTGTGAAAACATGAAACAAGATTGTACATGTACTCAAAAGCTCCAAACAATACCTCTTCTGATTGAAAATATAAAAGTCTGGGAAGTTCCTACTGCACCAAATTGATAAAAATAAAATTACTTTTAAAAACTCAGGAGAGAACTCTGTTCCCTACCTGACACTAGAACCCTGCAACCTTGTCTACTGGGTGTCCTGTACAATGTAGCACAAACACAGCAGGATCATCATATCAATAAAAGGCAAGCAACCACTATTCTTCTCTCACATCTCTCTCTGATGTGATAGCGTGACAGATATTTATTATTATTATTATTATTATTATTATCATTTACTGAGAATATTTTCATGTTGTTTTTGATTCTCAAGAAAACTGAAAAACTAGCAAATGGTTCCCTTTCATCATTTCACAAAGTAGATCCAGCAGGCCTTCAGACTGACAAGATTTCAATGCAGGATAAATTGCAAATATACTATTTTCATTATTTGTATTATTAAAAAGACTAATTTGGATCTGTATTTCCACCCTGCCAAAATGATTTTTAAAAATTCAGCTTACCACCTAATAACAGTAACACTTCTTTCTCCATTCTATGCTTGCTGTTGATTGATCTTACCTTAAAATCTTGGTACTTAAGCCCCTGCATTATTCCTCTGTCTATACTGAGGCATTAGCAGAAGCAAAATATTAGGTGTTAGTATCACCTTTCTTAGTTAATTTAGTAGGTTGGCATCTTGTGTTGCTATGGAGTTGCACATTCCTTTGTTTTATCTCTGCTATGTTGCTTAGCAACATATCAACAAAAGTGAATTCACAGGACACACAGGAAGCTGATTGGCTAAGAACATTGTTTAGAAACAGGGTGAGGGAAAGGCATAATTTGTAGAAATAGCTGTTAGAGAATGGAAATCTAATAAGATCCATCAAAGGGATTTAACCAGAATCACCCCAGCCCCTTGTTCTTATTGCTTGCAGTAAAGTCAATTATGTTGCATTTTGAAGGAAACAGGATTATTTCACAAGAATAAAGGAAAGAACTAGCTGTAATTGTAGTTGCCAATATTGGTTAAAGGCTTGTGTAGATTTTAGTTCGCTATACCGTGACTGTGACCCTGTAATATACAACCAAATAGATGAGAATATTCTATGGAAAGGTATTTCTTACTGTAGCTACCATATAATTAGCATGTTATTTATGTTTTACATAAAAAGTATATATAACTTCTTGTCTTATTAATATTCCACCAAAAAAATCCAAGTGGACTATATATGTGAAATCTACTCACAAAATATGATTACTACTCATTCATGCTTTTGTTTTTTCAACAGAAAAATAGAAATTCTTGATTCTATGCATGGCTAATATTCATGGTAGCAAATTACATGAGCACACCTGTATATACAGAAGTGGTATACCTCTGAATACCAGATACTGGGAACCAAAATCAGGAGAATCTCAACTTGTGAGATTCTACTACAAGAAGAATAAGAGTTGGTTTTTATACCCCACTTTTCACTACCCAAAGGATTTTCAAGCTTATAATCACCTTCCCCTCCTCTCCCCACAACAGACACCCTGTGAGGTAGGGCTGCTCTGTAAGAACAGCACTATCAGGGCTGTGATGAGCCCAAGGTCACCCAAGCTGGCTGCATGTGGAGAAGTGGAGAATCAAACCCAGCTTGCCAGATTAGAAGCTGCTGCCCTTCACCAGTACACCAAATGGTTTCATGAAAAAGAATAATGGAATATATTAGCTTTGCTCTAAGCAAGAGAGGACACAAGTGAGGGCTGGATGTAAGTAAGGGGTGGTATATAAATTGAAAAAGAAAACAAATATGATCCTTATGTTCTTATACTCTATTCCTACAAATGTGTTTGTTAATAAAATAAGAGGGTTGTACTTACCTGTAACTGCTGTTCATCAAATGGATTTTTGTGCAGGCATATATGGCAGTCCCACATGGGTCAGCATGCTCATGTGTGGGGCCCAATCCCAATCACAACCATATAATACAGGAAGAGATGACTTAAGCCTTACCCTGTGATGGACAGAGTAGGCATGTGCAACTGGCTGTGCATGTATGCTGACACTCTAGCTGTCCATCCTTTTGCTTGACAAAGAAAAGAACTAGAGCATCTCCACTCCAGCTGTTGAAGATGAGAGAATTCCCTGGTGTAGCTACATTTCCCCCCTGAAGGTCCTGATTTCTCCATCAGAAAGGTAGTCCCATTTGAATGGCTTCCCAGTGGGCAGGTGGGAGTCTTATCAGGAAACAATTCCTCTTTCTAAAGTGACAAAGAGGTGCTGCTGCTTAGTATGGCTGGCAAAGGGAACACAGAGGTCTGGGAGAGAAAAAAGAGGTTGGCAAGCTGTGGCTACTCGTCTCTGGGGGATATGCTGCTGCTTCTTTTCAAGCTGGCACCTCTTGTTCTATAATGGGCCTGACTATGAACCTTTCCCCCTTCTCAGCCAATTTCCTTTTCACCCTGTTGGTGAAGTAGAGAAGCCAGAAACAACCAAGCCAGGCCATCTGTCCCCAGGTGGAACACAGTTGATGAAAGGGAGCATTTAACTGTCATTGTCCCCGTATAGGAGTTAGATATTCTGATACACAGGTTAGAAACCTGTTATAGTCTGTTTTCAGGAAATAACAGACTAAGTGCAGTATGGTGACTTGTTTATTTGTTAGATCTCAAACTGAATATTCCCAAGGGCAGAAAATCTAAGGGGCAGATTAAGGTCTCTGTGGTAGAAGCCCCTCAAATATGAAACTGGGATGGATAACGTGAGAAAATATTTGATGTTTTACCATCATATGATAAACTAGCAGTTTCTACCTAGTTTTTTTCCTCTATAATAAGTCATAGTTAGATTGTTTCTGCAAATTAAGCCTCCCACACAACTATACAGTTTATTGCTGAATGTCAAAACCTTTCTTCTCTCTCACAGGGAAATATAGGTCTGCTTTTGTTAATCCATAGACATTTCCTTGGTATATATGAACAAATAAGATTGTAACAGATTAAATATCAGGACAGGGAAGAGGAAAAGGGAATCCCCACAGGTGTAAACAGCATTTATTATTTACCTAATAGGTGATTAATATCAAGTGAATAACAACATACTAGCAGGCCAGGCCTTGAACAAATCTCAGACTTCTCTATTATTTAAGTTTACCTGGTGATAGGGCAGAGTTGTTTGGGCTGTTAGTCCTCTAACATTCACAAACCTGCATACTGGAAAGTCCCACCTCTCCACCAAGATTCTAAACCAATCCTTGTAGCCTCATGCAAATTCAAATTCTTACCATCCAATTAGAACTCATGGAGCTCCGCTGGATAGGAGTGGGTGAGCAAGTCCTGATTCTTAAAGGGGGAGAAAAAAATTGACTTTCCTGAGGTGTGGGCTAAGATGCTCTGATTAAGGATGTCAAATTCGATGGGATTGTTTGGGCTTTTAGGTTGGATGGGTACACATAAAGGAGAAAGCTTATTTTTAGGTGATAAATTAGTATAACAGCAAAAACCAAAAGCATCACATCTACCTGGGCAGTTTCTGGGCTGTTGAGTAAAAGGGAAAAACTATGTTTGAGTAACCAGGTCAATCAAACCTCCCAATGTTTATTTCCTGTATTTAGTCCCAATGATAAAGAATTCATTCTTGTGGGCAAAGGATTGCAGTAGTTGGATGGCAGTGGAGTCACTTTACCCTGATAAGCTGGAACATTTGAAACCTAGTGTGAAGAAATACATTTTTGTTTGGAGATATGAACTGAGAAAAAGTTGAGTTTTATTCCCCCCCCCCCCCCGGTCTCCCCTGCAAATAGGCATATGTGCAAAAAAAAAAATCATACGGTTTCAGATTTGGCCAGAAACAATTTGGCTGAATCCAAAATGCATGAATACCCCTTCAGTTTTCCAAATTTGAAAAGTCTCAGGCCTTTTTGTGTGCATGATTCTGCTCCCCACCTTCCCAGGCAGCAGCTTCTCCACAAAGACAGTGCTTAAGAAAGAGAGCACCTGCCATACAGCTGTTGATGACAGGCATCCCTCCTGCTCCCAGCTGGGGAGGAATTTAAATGGAATGGGCCAGCTGTCTGGCCAGCCACATTTAAATGGAGTGGGTAAGGCCCCTGTCATTATCAGCTGATTGGCGTGCTGGCTGCTCCCTTTAAATGTTTGCCCCTTCTTGGGAGTGGGTGGGGCGCCTGTTAGCATCAGCTGTTAGGTGCATGCTCTTCCCCCCTGCCCTCTCAAGTCCTGCCTGAAACGATGGCTGGTGGGTGGAAAACATTCAAACAGCTGAATCATGGCTGAATTGTGATTTGGCCACCCTGGTTCAGACTATACGGATGAACTGAAAATGTATCTGAATCACCACCCTCTCGCTCCAGCTATAGGTTGATAATAGCACTAGTGGAGGGCGCTGGCACTTCAGCGAGGCTAGGAGGAAAAAGGGATAGAAGGATGAAAGCCAGATTTCCTTCAGGTTTCAGGGGAAATGCGCATGGGAAAGAGGAAACTCCTCTCATCTTTTGCCACCTCTCACAAGCTAAATTACAATAGGAGGGGTAGGACCCATTGAAGAATCAAACAGAAGACAAGTAATAAGGTACTGAGATACCAGTGTTGTTGTTGTTGTTGTTGTTAGTTGCGAAGTTGTGTCCGACCCATCGTGACCCCATGGACAATGATCCTCCAGGCTTTCCTGTCCTCTACCCTTCCCTGGAGTCCATTGGAGATACTTAACAATTATAGGAATATAATGAGTAGACTTCTCTGGAGTCTACAGACTTCAAAGGTTCTTTAATGTCCAAAAAGTCCCAACGCGTTTCACCGTAAGCAGTCACATTAGTCTGTCTAGTTGCTGGGCCAGCCCTGCACAGGAGGAAGTTGTAACTCCTTCTCCCCTACATGTTATGCTTCCAGTCTGAAGTGAGTCCCCATATACCATGTACCTAGGAATCTCAGGTTTGTGCAGGAATTCCCAATCATGTTTGTTTAACAGTCATGAAGTGGACTTGGAAACACTGCTGGGTAGCATGACTGAGAAGCACTAAAGAACTGTTCTATGTGGAATGCCTTAAACTCCCCTACTTCTTTGCCAATGTTTCTTGCTTTCCATTAAACATTTTCCCCTTCTTATTTAATCTCCATGACCAATGGAGCTGAAATCTGTTCATGCCCATCAATAGTTGCCCATCAATCTCCAGTTTTGACATATTATTTCCTAAACAAATGGTAACCATATAAACTAAGCTTGTTGTTCCTGTTTGGTCCTTGAATCAAACATCTTCATTATGCTGTATACAAATTTACTATTTACCTTCTACCTAGATGTAAACTGGTAAACTGGTAATTTCAGTTTCATTGTATCTGAAGTAGTGAGCATATACATGAGTCTTATAGCTTGAATAAAACTTTGTTGGTCTTAAAGGTGTCGCTGGACTCAAACTTCCTTGTTATATTACAGTGCATCACACTTTATGCAGCTGCATATTTATCAAAACACATACTCTGAATCAGTTGTCTCTGCAGCATAGAACTGGTAAGACTACATTATTGGATAGTGATGGTGACTTTTTTGTTTGTCTGCTTTTAAAACTCTTTGGTTTGATTTTTTCTCCTTTCCATTAACTTAGTTCCAATTTGCTAGTAGAACTGGCAACAGCATTGTTTGTTTTCTGCTGCTCAGCAACGTGGACTAACTAATGCAAACATGCTGCAGTGGGCCAGCTGTTTCATTGAGGCAGGTAAACAAAGCAAGTATAGAAAGGAGTTGTAAGAATATCTGCCTCTTCTCTTAATTACAAATGGAACTTATGAAGCCATTTCATGGGGCCTTAGTAATAAAGTTGTCAAAACACCCTTTTCAGCTCTGTAAGGGGCAAGTATTTTCAGAGTACATGTCTAATCATATGCCACTTTTACTTTCAATCCTTCCCTGTTTTCCTGAGGCAACTTTTCAAACTTCCCAATAGGCCTTTTAAAGGAAAATAGAAGAAATTTCTGGACAATAGAATGGACTCCAACAACTAGAGCTTTTTCTCAGTTGCTACTTTGCATCCATGATACTCGCTTTCTCTGAGCTTGTGGTGCAACATCTGACCTTTCAGACTTTCCCATTCAAATATTATCTCTGCTCCTCATTGCTTACACAGATGTGTCAATGTCACAACCAGAGAAAGAGAATGAAGGCATCTAGGCATCACAGACTTGGAGCTCACCAAGGACAGGATATTGAGTAAACCTTTCCAGCAGATAGAAAAGATCACATTGCTACCAAAACACATTTAAAATACTCATAAGCCACTTTTGGCTTTGAAGTTTGGAGGGTTTCTGTAGAGCTGACCACATTTGCAGCTGAACCAACAAGAACATTTCCACATATTGAAATATTATTATCTGTGACTGGACATTATCATCCTATCAAATTATAAACTACATTTTTCATCTTTGTTATGAATTTTATAGCTATTTAAGAATAGAATCTTCTGATAAATTTGAACTCTATAAAAAGAAGGCACAGAAAGATTAATCAGCAACAATGACAACTAAGCAATGGAAAGAAAATATATATGTGCAGCCAACTAGCACATGATAGCATGAGATCGCAAGGCATTTGGTTGAGGTCGACCTGAACCGATCAATTCCCATAGCTCCCAAGTCTCCCTCCTATGGAAACCACTGCTGATTTGTCCACCCCACAAGGCCATCAGTATATGATGGTGGGTTTAACGTTCTCTCTAATGTTCTACCATTCTACTATACTGTCTACTGTTACCACTGGATTATTATTGTTACAATTACTGAGTTATCTGTACTGTTTCCTGCTTTATGAAAACTCCCCTGAGCTTTTGGGGAGGGTGGTATCATTAACAGTACTTTGCTGTTAAAATAACAGACTGAGGGCCGGGTGGGTGGAGAGTGGGTGTATCCCAATTGGGCCCTGCCCTATTATACTTTTCTTTCATTTTATTTATGATCCTTCCTCCTGTTGTTTCTCATAAGAAGATGAAGAAAAATAAGAGTTGGTTCTCATATGTTGCTTTTCTCTACCCGAAGGAGTCTCAAAGACCATTTACACCCTGGAAATTTCACTGCCTTAGCCATGCAGGAGCACAAATTGTGGGTGGTTGAGGTGCACTGGGCCAAATGCTCCCCCCGTGTGCGTACTGGAAGAGGTGGGGTAACCTGCCACAACTAACACTCCAGCCTGCAGCCCAACATGAAACCTCCAGTGCATAAATAGTCAAAGTGGCTTTCAATTGCCTTCCCTTTCCTCTCCTCTTAACAGACACCCTGTGGGGTAGATGAGGCTGAGAGAGCCCTGATTATTACTGCTTGGTCAGAACAGCTTTATCAGTGCTGTGGTAAGCCAAAAGTCACCTAGCTGGCTGCATGTGGATGAGCAGGGAATCAAACCTGACTCACTAGATTAGAGGTCTGTGCTACTAACCACTACACCAAGCTGGCTCTCTAAAGAAAAGAAAAACTGACATCTATGGATAGGTGGAACTAATGCCAGAACTAATAGCCAGAAACAACAATTTCTGGGCTAAACTTGGTGTGATGACATCTTCATGACCAACATAAGGCTGCCACAATTTAAAAGTCATTTAACAATTCCACAAGAATCACACCTACACAGTGGCATTCTTATTTCTTGCTCCCTGGGCCTCTTTAAGGGGAAAAACAGATGTGGGATGGAGAGACTGTTTTGACACTTGTACAGGGGGTTGAGAAAACAAGTACCTTGGCCTTTCATTCTGTGGCAGGTCCTCATGGCATTTTACAATGGCTTGAAAAGGGTGGCAGTGTCCTTGTGTCAGCAATGAGGATGCCATCATATCAAGTTTGTCCCTTAAATAGCAAAGCGAAGAGGTTTCTTCATCTCACCTGTTATCCCCTATTATTCTTTTGTAATTTTTTCTTTCTCTGCTGTTTGCAAAGGTTCCTTCTTGAAAAGATAGGTTTAGAAGGAGCCTGTTTAATTTTTCAAAACTCAAAATGCAGAACTTCTCATATACTTTTACCATATGCTTCCTATTACTTTTGGTCCATGACCAAAATATACGAGAAACTGGAAGTTCTGAAAGATTTCTTCACATGCTTTATAGATTTTTGTAGAGCTCCTAAAACCTGTAAAACCTGCTTAAACAGAAATGACAGTAGAACCACTTTGCATTAACGTTTTGTGGTAGCTACTCATCATCCAAGTTGTTCAGCACAGCACCCTCACTAAGTATGTTGAATTTAGGGGAGAAGGTTGACTGAAGGATACCCAGTGACCTTTATGACAGAGTAAAGATTTAAATCTGGATCTCTCCAGTACCAGTTTGACACTCTAAGACCAATTATGCATGGGAGGGATATGCCGGACCAGCACTTGCATATTAGCAGGGTGAATCCCGCAGACACATGATGTTGCGGTCAGCCTGGCTGCCTCCTGGCCCTGGCCCACTTTATGGCCTCCGTTGCCCTGTGTTAAGGGAATAATGATTTTTCAGCATTCCCTTTTTTAACATGGGTGCCATTGGTGTCCATGCTGGGCTGGGTCCATGTACAGGGAAGAGCCGGACTGTCTAGGCCTGGCTCCTCCCCCACCTTCAGTGTCCCAAGAGAGACACAAAATGCCCCATTTGGCTTTGTAATATTGTGGAGCCAAATGGGGCATTTGTCGACCCCCATGGTGGTGGGATAGCATTGCTATGCTATCCTATCCTCATGCAGGGACACCCCCAACCCCCACCATCACTGCCAGGACCTGTCTGCACAACTCAGGAGTGGACTGTGTGTGCCGGGGGATTTTGTCCCCCATGCATACAGGGGAAGCAGCAAGGCATTGCATGGAACCGGCAGTGGCCTGACATGGCCGTCGTTGTGCATAATTGGTCAGAGTAAGCCTTTTAAAACCTTTTGACCATGGAGGAGCCTCTGAAATAAATTCTCAGGCTTCAAGGATCCCCGGAAGTGATGTCAACTGGCCACACCTCCCTATCATGCCCCCAGAAGTGACATGGCACTGGAAGTAAAATAACCACTTGCACTTTGCTTCCTCTCCCTGCCTTTACTACTAGTATAGTGGCTCTGTCTCATGTAGGCCAGAAAGATGAACAGCTGAGAAGACAACCCAGGCTCCCTGTACTACAGCACAGATTACCTTCCCTTGATTTTTTACACCCACCAAGTCCTCTATGTTGAGGCAATTAGTTCCCTATCTTGTGGCTAAGTTCATTAAAGCAGGGGGGGGGGAGGCCGTGGGCCCCTTCTAGAGCTCCCATGGACTCCTGACTGGGAATGCCTGATCTAAGCATTACACCACCCTGTCAAAAGAAATGAGTGCAAATACTAAGGGGAATACAACCCATGGCATTCTAATTATGCAACCTGAAGATTTCTTGAAAATAATTTATGTCTCATACTTATCATGAGATTGTCCCTATCCAGAAAGAACAAAAAATGGGCTTCAAGGAATCTGAGATCAATGCTGTTACTCCATCCAACTCCCCTCCCCGCGAGAGAAAGTTGTGTAGACTTAGAATTATCTTATTTGGAGGTTAAGGAAGGTGATGTGAGCCCACAGGACAGCATATCTTTTTTACAATTTTTTTTTGTGTGAGAGAATTTGCCAAGACATGTAGGAGAGATTGATACAAATGGCAATCATAACAAGAAAAAAAGGATTCAAAACAATCTTTTATTTGACTTTGCAGGGGGACTCTATTATTAGTCTTGGCGCCTAGCTTTATGTTCTTGTAGGCTGATCAACATCTGGTATCTGAACTGCTGATTTTTTTCACTGCTCTTTCTAAGACTTCACCTGCATGTCTATTTGTTCTTCCTTGGTTGTATCTCACAAAGTGCCAATCAAGATGAATAATACTAATGAAAATAACTCCCAGGATGAACTTCCTCCTAAATGTATTTGTGGAATTCCTTAAGACATTGATGCATTCTATCTGTATAACAATAACACTTGTACAATATTTTATAGAATTTTAGCTGCATACCAATAACAACTGCACAATGTTTTATATAATTTAAATGTATTTATTTTTGGAATTTGTGTGGGCCAGTATGGCTGATTATATAGTTTTGAGAAGACATACATATACCAAATATATGTTATGAATAATTAAACATTTCTTTCTATATACAATCAAGGCTCAACGAATCTGTACTACTCTTTCAACTATATGCTATCACATATAAATAGAGCCAAGAAATGGAATAGACACTGGAGCTTGGTAATATAGGAGCAGGAATTATTCTTAACAGCCACCATTGGCAAGGAACTGATTTAGTCTAATATAATGGCATGCCTG